>NC_047036.1:6064583-6762500 GCF_011762595.2 Tursiops truncatus | reverse complement strand
CCATACCTGGTGCTGTCTGTCACAACAGGTTGTCACAACAAGCCAGGCATAGCCAGCCAAAGGAGCCTCACCTGTATCTTCTGAATGCACAGCTTCCTCAAATACTTGAAACCACAGAGCAAAGGAGGAGACATGAGCACTTGCTGAGGGTAGGGGATGTGAACCTCATGGGGAACAGATCTCCACGGGCTCCCAAAGCAAAGTGCTGCCTCTGCTCTAAGTCCATCCATGTGGCTACAAATGGCATAATTTCATTCTTTTTACAGCCAAGTAATATTCCATTGTATAAATATACCACATCCTCTTTATTCATTCTTTGCTATTGTAAATAGTGCTGCAATGAGCATTGGGGTACATGTATCTTTTCAAATTATGGTTTCATCTGAGTATATGCCCAGGAGTGTGATTGCAGGATCATATGGTAGCTCTCCTTTTAGTTTTTTAAGGAACCTCCATACTGTTCTCCATAGTGGCTGCACCAATTTACATTCCCACCAACAGTGTAAAAGGGTTCTCTTCCCCACACCCTCTCCAGCATTTATTGTTTGTAGAATTTTTGATTTCTGTAAGATTATCAAAAGTTTCTGCAAAAACAAAGCAGCAGTTTCCCTGCCAATGATTAAGTCCCTTGGGACACAATGTCTCTTGGGTGATGGCTGGTGGGCAGCTACCTTAGTTGTAATACCTCCTTTGTGTCAGCTTAGATGTGTCCCCTAGAGGACAGGGAATAAAAACCATGAGTAAGTTCTGTTTCATCTTGTGAAGATGGACCCAAAGTTCCAGTTTCCTTGTGAGGGAGGTATCTCCCCATGTTCTGATACCTCCATCTCCATCTGTCCATCTGGCCCACTGTCCTTCCGTGAGCTGCTCTGGGGAGTGGTGATGGGAACTCCTGGGATACGTGTGATAGTCCATGCCCTTCAGGATCTTGGCATCCAAAGGCAGAGCAAAAATCTTAACAAGTGCCCTGAGTTAAGGCAGCACTGAGACACTGAGACACAAACCTCTTGATGTGGAGACTTGAAAGAAGGAAAAGAAACCCAACTAGAAACTATAGTCACCATTAGCTCTTTGCACCAATCTAGGTTTTTGTCTTGCTCTGTCTTATTTTAATTGCCAAACCAGGATCCTTGGACACCTGCAACATTTGGCATTTTGACATTGGGCTCTGAAATAGAGTTTAGATTAATTTCTGAAGACATCACTTGAAGGATGATATGGAAAGAGGATAAAAATAAATCACTTGCCTTTGCGCACAGTGGGAGTTCTCAGGATGAAGGGAATCTTTGGTGAGTTTTTGCTCTCAGCTCTGAATTTAAACTTAAACTTGTAATTTGGGGGAACCAATAATTAATTTTCAGTGGTTATTGAAAGGGGCAGGTGTCAGTGGCAATCCAGGTGAAAAGGATATATAGACAGGAGTTTTGAGGGGCTCATTTTCCTGGCTCAAATCCACTGCCCAAGTAATCTATCTTGTGTAAAACAACAGAGATTAAATTTTTAAAGCTTTTTAAGCAGCAAGAAGAATGAAAAATAAATCACATTCTGGTGGTTTATGGAGTTCAAGGGGCAAAGACATTTCCATAACCATATAATTATGAATTCATTTTGACATTGTTTTTTAAATTAGTATTGGGCTGTGAAAAATCATCATATTTTGCATTCTTTGTTAGCATTGCATAGCATAAATATTGACATTTGTAACACTTTCACAGAGTATAAAATCCCCACAAAATATTTAATGCTTTAAGGAAAAGGATATTTAATTATATTCTACTGCACAGTTAACTCCTGTCCTTTCCATTTATAAATATTAATTTCCTTTTCATCTCCACATTTGCTATCACAGGACTAGAGGATGTAAAATTGGTTTTTGGTAATTAGGGTCCAGATAATGCTACTAGTGGGTGGGTGTGGGGAGGATAGGGAATGGAAGGTAGACGATGCTGTTTCTCTTCAAAGGAAATGTCACTGATCTGAAGTGGGTATGCCTGGGGAAGGGGAAAGTATGCTGATGAGAAGGTGAAAGGCTGCACTGGAGCCCCTACACAGTTGTACTACACATCCAATAGGTATATTTTTCAAATTATCACTAATATTTGTATAATGCCTTGCATCTTATATTCAGTTGCTAGGGCTGCCATGACAAAATACCACAGCCTGGGGGCTTAAACAACAGAACTTTACTTCTCACAGTTCTAGAGGCTGGAAGTCCAAGATCAGGGTGTTGGCAGGTTGGTTTCTCCTCTGGCCTTTCTCCTTGGTTTGCAGATGCTGCTTCTTTGCTGTGTCTGCACATGGTTTTTCCTCTGTGCATGCATCCCTGGTGCCTCTTTGTTTAGATTTCCTCTTCTTATAAGGAGCTCAGTGAGACTGAATCAGGACCCACTGTAACAGCCTCATTTTCACTTAATCCCTTCTGTGAGCTCCTGTCTACAGATACAGTACTGGGGTTTAGGGCATTAATATATGAAATTTGGTGGACACAATTTTGTCCATAACACATCTCAATTTTTTTTACCATTTACCTTGTTTTATTTGACACCAGGGACACATGCAGAGCAGATCTTATTATTCTCCTAGTTTTCAGATGATGAGACATATCAGAATTTAGGAGTCTGCCTGAGGGAACTCAGGACCTCTGACTTCCACTCACAAGACCCCTCACCAGACTTGGAAAAGTTTTGTTCTCCTGCTGCTGCAACAAACCCACGATGTAGTAAGCCATTGTCTGACTTCCTCAGGAGAACCTGGTGAGGCCAGCAGGGCTGGAACCCAATAGTCTTTCCACAGGCAAGGAGTTCCCACATCAGGCCTCCTGGGACCAGGGAAAAGGGATGGTAATTCTAAAAGATTTTGTTTTAAGTAAAACGCTACATTCACTCACAATGAATTCACACCCTTGTCTTTCATTGAGAAATTTTCCTTTTGCTTCTTTTCCTTAACCTTTATGATTTGGTTTGGAAGAATAAAGTAAAAGGGAGGTAAGAGGAAGATGGTGAATAAAAGACCACTAGCGGCTGCTTATTTCTTTCTCTTCAGTGGAACAAATTGCTCTCAAGGAGACACCAGCTATATTTTATTTTGCCAATAAATATAACAAACGAGCTTTGGTTTTTGCTATTGTTTGGTACTCCTATTTTTCTAGTTAAGGCAACCGAGGTTTTTTTTAATCAAAATAAATCTAATTTTTGAAATTCTTTATCTCCAAAATTTTTTCTGCCTTATTGGTGCCTGCCCTGCCATTAATCATCATCTATACATATTTTACTTTTCCTACAACATGCTATTTATCATTTGACCCTAGCAAATTTTTTTCTGTGCTGGAAGGAAAAAATTGAATGCCAGAGAAAGAGAGAGACCTGAACAAGACCCTGGTAGCATGGGCTCTACTTTTTCGATTCTCAAGATCCTGCTTCCTTCCTTCACTTATTTCCGATTTTCCAGGTTGGGTGCCACTCCAGACAGTTCACCAAAGTTCAGTTAGTTCCCTAATCTATTTCTTTCCTGACTTTTTGTGGTGCTGTGTACATACCTCATATGTATAAATACTTATGATAGTCATTGGCCAGTATAATTTTCATGAGAAAATGAGGAAACTAAAGACCCCTGGAAGACATGAGAGTCAGGATTAATCCATTGTTTCTATTCACAATTAGTTGCCACCACGTTTATCACTGGGGGATGACAAGAGCCTGAGTGTGTGGAAAATGAGGGGTCAGGACAGGAAGGAGGACCCCTGACATGAGTCACACCTGTGCAAAGGCTTTAAAATTAAGCTTTTTCTCTTATCTGAAAATAATATACATATACTTATATATACATATATATACATGGAGAGAGAGATTCTATATGTGTGTCTGACTGTGTAGGTTTGAATTATACTCTTCTTGTAAAGTTATTTGGAAATGTATTCATTTTTAATCACTTGAAAGCCTCAAACATGTAAATTTTACTATATTCTAGTACAAAATATAAATTTACCTAGAAAACTCTATCCAAATCTTCTTTATATGAATTGATATATTCAAAAATTCAATTATAGGATTAAAATCATACAGGCATACTTCATTTTATCTTGCTTTATTTCCTTGTCCTTCACAGATATTGTACTTTTTTAAATGAAGGTTTGTGGCAGCTCGGTGTCAAGCAAATCTATTGATGTGATTTTTCCATCTTTTGCTCACTTCTTATCTTTGTGTCACATTTTGGTACTTCTCCTGATATTTCAAATTTTAAATTATTATTATACTTGTTATGGTGATCAGTGATCTTTAATGTTACTATTGTAATTGTCTGAGGGGCACCACAAACCACATCCATATAAGACAGTGAACTTAATAAAGGTTGTGTGTTCTGACTGCTCCACCAACAGGCCATTTCTCCATCTCTCTCCCTCTCCTTGGTCCTCCCTATGCCCTGAGCTACAGAAACATTGAAATTAGGTACATTAATAACCCTACAATGGCCTCTAAGTGTTCAAGTGAAAGAAGAGTCGCATGTCTCTCACTTTTAATCAAAAGCTAGAAATGGTGAAGCTTAGTGAGGAAGACATGTTGAAATCTGAGACAGGCCTAAAGCTAGGCCTCTTACATAAAGAGTTAGCCAAGTTGTGAATGCAAAGGAAAAGTTCTTGAAGAAAATTTGAAGTGCTACTCAGTGAACACATGAAAAATAAGAAAGCAAAACAGCCCTATTGCTGACATGGAAAAAGTTTGAGTGGTCTGGATAGAAGATCAAACCAGCCACAACATTTCCTTAAGCCAAAGCCTAGTCCAGAAAAAGACCAAAATTCTCTTCTATTCTATCAAGGCTGAGAAAAGTGAGGAAGCTGAAGAAGAAAAGTTTGAAGCTAACAGAGTTTTGTTCATGAGGTTTAAAGAAACACAACATCTCCACAACAACATAAAAGTGCAAGATGAAGCAGCACGTGCTAATGTAGAAGTTACCCAGAAAATTAACAACAAGTTACCCAGAAAATCTCACAAAGATAATAACAAAGGTGGCTACACTAAACAACCTATTTTCAATGGAGACAAAAAAAAAATTTTTTTGAAGAAGAAGATGCAATCTAGGATTTTCATAACTAGAGAGGAGAAGTCAATGCCTGGATTCAAAGCTCCAAAGGACAGACTGACTCTCTTGTTAGGTGACTTAAACTTGAAGCCATTGCTCATTTACCATTCTGAAAATCCTGGGACTTTTAAGAATTATGCTAAATCAGACATTGGTTCAAGATGACGGAGTAGAAGAACGTGTGTTCACTCCCTCTTGTGAGAGCACCAGAATCACAACTAACTGCTGAACAATCATCGACAGGAAGAAACTGGAACTTACCAAGAAAGATACCCCACATCCAAAGACAAAGGAGAAGCCACAATGAGATGGTAGGAGGGGCACTATCACAATAAAATCAAACCCCATAACCGCTGGGTGGGTGACTCACAAACTGGAGAACAATTATACCACAGAAGTCCATGCACTGGAGTGAAGGTTCTGAGCCCCATGGCAGGCTTCCAAACCTGGAGGTCCGGCAACGGGAGGAAGAATTCCTAGAGAATCAGACTTTGAAGGATAGTGGGATTGGATTGCAGGACTTTGACAGGACTGAGGGAAACAGAGACTCTACTATCAGAGGGCACACACAAAGTAGTGTGTACATGAAGACCCAGGGGAAGGAGCAGTGACCCCATAGGAGACTGAACCAGACCTACCTGCTAGTGTTGGAGGGTCTCCTGCAGAGGCAGGGGTCAGCTGTGTCTCACTGTGAGGACAAGGACACTGGCAGCAGAATTTCTGGGAAGTACTCCTTGATGTGAGCCCTTGCAGAGTCTGCCATTAGCCCCAACAAAGAGCCAGGTAGGCTCCAGTGTTGGGTTGTCTCAGGCCAAACAACCAACAGGGAGGGAACCCAGCCCCATCCATCAGCAGAACCCAGCCCCATCCATCAGTGGATTAAAGTTTTACTGAGCTCTGCCCACCAGAGCAACACACAGCTCTACTAACCACCAGTCCTTCCCAACAGGAAACTTGCAGAAGCCTCTTTGATAGCCTCATCCACCAGAGAGCAGACAGCAGAAGCAAGAAGAACTACAATCCTGTAGCCAATAGAACAAAAACTACATTCAAGAAAGATAGACAAGATGAAGAGGCAGAGGGCTATGTACCAGGTGAAGGAACAAGATAAACCCCCAGAAAAACAACTAAATGAAATGGAGGTAGGCAACTTTCCAGAAAAAGAATTCGGAATAATGATAGTGACGATGATCCCAGACCTCGGAAAAAGAATGGGGGCAAAGATCAAGAAGATGCAAGAAATGTTTAACAAAGACCTAGAAGAATTACAGAACAAACAAACAGAGATGAACAATACAATAACTGAAATGAAAAAATACACTAGAAGGAATAAATAGCAGAATAACTGAGGCAAAAGAACCGATAAGTGACCTGGAAAACAGAATGGTGGAATTCACTACCGTGGAACAGAATAAAGAAAAGAGAATGAAAAGAAATGAAGACAGCCTAAGAGACCTCTGGGACAACGTTAAACACAACAACATTCACATTATAGAGGTCCCAGAAGGAGAAGAGAGAGAAAAAGGCCCTGAGAAAATATTTGAAGAGATTATAGTTGAAAACTTCCCTAACATGGGAAAGGAAATAGCCACCCAAGTCCAGGAAGTGCAGAGAGTCCCAGGCAGGATAAACCCAAGGAGAAACATGCCAAGACACATAGTAATCAAACTGACAAAAATTAAAGACAAAGAAAACTTATTGAAAGCAGCAAGGGAAAAATGACAAATAACATACAAGGGAAATTCCATAAGGTTAACAGCTGATTTCTCAGCAGAAACTCTACAAGTCAGAAGGGAGTGGCATGATATATTTAAAGTGATGAAAGGGAAGAACCTACAACAAAGATTACTCTACCTGGCAAGGATCTCATTCAGATTCGATGGAGAAATCAAAAGCTTTACAGACAAGCAAAAGCTAAGAGAATTCAGCACCACCAAACCAGCCCTAACAAATGCTAAAGGAACTTCTCTAAGTGGGAAACACAAGAGAAGAAAATGACCTACAAAAAAGAAACCCAGAAAGAACAATTAAGAAAATGGTCATAGGAACATGCACATCGATAATTACCTTAAACATGAATGCATTAAATGCTCCAACCGAAAGACACAAGTTTGCTGTATGGATACAAAAACAAGACCCGTCTATATGCTGTCTACAAGAGACCCACTTCAGACCTAGGGACACATACAGACTGAAAGTGAGGGGATGGAAAAAGATATTCCATGCAAATGGAAATCAAAAGAAAGCTGTAGTAGCAATACTCATATCAGATAACTTCATCAGATAGACTTTAAAATAAAAAATGTTACAAGACACAAGGAAGGACACTACATAATGATTAACTGATCAGTCCATGAAGAAAATAACAATTATAAATATATATGCACCCAACATAGGAGCACCTCAATACATAAGGCAACTGTTAACAGCTGTAAAAGACGAAATCAACAGTAACACAAAAATAGTGGGGGACTTTTAACACCTCACTTACACCAATAGACAGATCATCCAAAATGAAAATTAATAAGGAAACACAAGCTTTAAATGACACAATAGACCACAGAGATTTAACTGATATTTATAGGACATTCTGTCAAAAAACAGCAGATTACACTTTCTTTTCAAGTGCACATGGAATATTCTCCAGGACAGATCACATCTTGGGTCACAAATCAAGCCTCAGTAAATTTAAGAAAACTGAAATCATATCAAGCATCTTTTCTCACTACAACACTACAAGATTAGAAATCAATTATAGGGAAAAGAACATAAAAAACACAAACACATGGAGGTTAAAAAATATGTTACTAAAAACCCAAGAGATCAATGAAGAAATCAAAGAGGAAATCAAAAAATACCTAGACACAAATGACAACAAAATCACAATGATCCAAAACCTATGGGATGCAGCAAAAGCAGTTCTAAGAGGGAAGTTTATAGCAATACAATCCTACCTCAAGAAACAAGAAACATCTCAAATAAACAACCTAATCTGACACCTAAAGCAATTAGAGACAGAAGAAC
Source organism: Tursiops truncatus (assembly GCF_011762595.2). Classification (NCBI taxonomy): domain Eukaryota; kingdom Metazoa; phylum Chordata; class Mammalia; order Artiodactyla; family Delphinidae; genus Tursiops; species Tursiops truncatus. The sequence goes on along the minus strand of NC_047036.1, from coordinate 6,754,400 downwards.
AAAAAAACCCCTAAAGTTAGCAAAAGGAAAGGAATCATAAAGATCAGATCAGAAATAAATGAAAAAGAAATGAAGGAAAAAATAGCAAAGATCAATAAAACTAAAAGCTCGTTCTTTGAGAAGATAAACAAAATTGATAAACTATTAGCCAGACTCATCAAGAAAAATAGGGAGAAGACTCAAATCAATAGAATTAGAAAAAATACAGAAGAAGTAACAACTGACACTGCAGAGATACAAAGGATCATAAGAGATTACTACAAGCAAGTATATGCCAATAAAATGGACAACCTGGAAGAAATGGACACATTCTTAGGAAAGCACAACCTCTGAGACTGAATCAGGAAGAAATAGAAAATATGAACAGACCAATCATAAGCACTGAAATTGAGACTGAGATTAAAAATCTTACAACAAACAAAGGCCCAGGACCAGATGGTTTCACAGGCAAATTCTGTCAAACATTTAGAGAAAAGCTAACACCTATCCTTCTCAAGCTCTTCCAAAATATAACAGAGGGAGAAACACTCCCAAACTCATTCTATGAGGCCACCATCACCCTGATAACAAAACCAGACAAAGATATAACAAGGAAAGAAAGCTAGAGGCCATTATCACTGATGAACATAGATGCAAAAATCCTTAACAAAATACTAGCAAACAGAATCCAACAGCACATTTAAAGAATCATACACCATGATCAAGTTGGTTTTATCCCAGGAATGCAAGGATTCTTCAATATATGCAAATCAATCAATGTGATAAACCATATTAACAAATTGAAGGAGAAAAACCATATGATTATCTCAATAGATGCAGAGAAAGCTTTTGACAAAATTCAACACCGATTTATGATAAAAACTCTCCAGAAAGTGGGCATAGAGGGAACTTACCTCAACATAATAAAGACCATATACAACAAACCCACAGCAAACATCATTCTCAATGGTGAAAAACTGAAATAATTTCCTTTAAGATCAGGAACAGGACAAGGATGCCCATTCTTGCCACTATTATTCAACATAGTTTTGGAAGTCCTACCAAGGCAATTAGAGAAGAAAAAGAAATAAAAGGAATACTAAGTGGAAAAGAAGAAGTAAAACTGTCATGGTTTGCAGATGATATGATACTATACATAGAGAATGCTAAAGATGCCACCAGAAAACTACTAGAGCTAATCAATGAATTTAGTAAAGTTGAAGGATACAAAATTAATGCAAAGAAATCTCTTGAATTCCTATACACTAATGATGAAAAACCAGAAAGAGAAATTAAGGAAGCACGCCCATTTACCATTGCAACAAAAAGAATAAAATACCTAGAAATAAACCTATCTAGGGAGACAAAAGACCTGTATGCAGAAAACTATAAGGCACTGATGAAACAAATTAAAGATGATACCAACAGATAGAGAGATATACCATGTTCTTGGATTGGAAGAATCAATATTGTGAAAATGACTCTACTACTCAAAGTAATCTACAGATTCGATGCAATCCCTATCAAATTACCAATGGCATTTTTTACGGAACTAGAACAAAAAATCTTAAAATTTGTATGGAGACAAAAAAAACCCCGAATAGCCAAAGCAGTCTTGAGGGAAAAAAACGGAGCTGGAGGAACCAGATTCCCTGACTTCAGACTATACTACAAAGCTACAGTAATCAAGACAATATGGTACTGGCACAAAAACAGAAAGATAGATCAATGGAACAGGATAGAGAGCCCAGAGTTAATCCCACCCACCTATGGTCAACTAATCTATGACAAAGGAGGCAAAGATATACAATGGAGAAAAGACAGTTTCTTCAATAAGTGGTGATGGGAAAACTGGACAGCTACACGTAAAATATTGTATTTAGTACATTCCCCAATGCCATACACAAAAATAAACTCAAAATGGATTAGAGACCTAAATATAAGATGGGACACTATAAAACTCTTAGAGGAAAACATAGGCAGAACACTCTATGACATAAATCACAGTAAGATCTTTTTTGATTCACCTCCTACAGTAACGGAAATAAAAACAAAAATAAACAAATGTGTCCTAATGAAACTTAAAAGTTTTACAAAGCAAAGGAAACTACAAACAAGATGAAAAGAAAACCCTCAGAATGGTAGAAATATTTGCAAACAAATCAGCCAACAAAGGATTAATTCACCAAAATATATAAACAGCTCATGCAGCTCAATATTAAAAACTAAACAACCCAATCCAAAAATGGGCAGAAGACGTAAATGGACGTTTCTCCAAAGAAGACATACAGATGGCCAAGAAGCACATGAAAAGCTGCTCAACATCACTAATTATTAGAGAAATGCAAATCAAAACTACAATGAGGTATCACCTCACACCAGTTAGAATGCACATCATCAGAAAATCTACAAACAACAAATGCTGGAGAGGGTGTGGAGAAAAGGGAACACTCTTGCACCATTGGTGGCAATGTAAATTGATATAGCCACTATGCAGAACAGTATGGAAGTTCCTTAAAAAACTAAAAATAGAATTACCATATGACCCAGCAATCCCACTACTGGGCATATACCCAGAGAAAACCATAATTTAAAAAGACACAGGCACCCCAATGTTCATTGCAGCACTATTTACAATAGCCAGGTCATGGAAGCAACCAAAATGCCCAACGACAGACAAATGCATAAAGAAGATGTAGTACGTATATACAATGGAATATTACTCAGCCATAAAAAGGAACGAAATTGGGTCATTTGTAGAGATATGGATGGATGTAGAGACTGTCATACAGAGTGAAGTAAGTCAGAAAGAGAAAAAAAAATATCGTATATTAATGCATATATGTGGAACCCAGAAAAATGGTACAGATGAACCGGTTTGCAGGCAGGGCAGAAATAGAGACACAGATGTAGAGAAAAAAATGTATGGACACCAAGGGGGGAAAGTGGCGGGGGGTGTGTGTGCGGTGGTGGTGGTGTGATGAATTAGGAGATTGAGATTACCTTACATACACTAATATGTATAAAATGGATAACTAATAAGAACCTGTTGTATAAAAAAGTAAATAAAATTCTTAAATTCATAAAAAAAGAAAAAAGAATTATGCTAAATCTACTCTGCCTGTGTCCTATGAATGCAGCAACAAATCGTAGTGGATAGTACATCTGTTTATAACATGGTTACTGAATATTTAAAGCCCACTGCTGAGACCTACTGCTCAGAAAAATAAAGATTCCTTTCAAAATATTACTGATCATTGACAATGTACCTGGTCACCAAAGAGCTCTAATGGAGATGTACAACGAGATGAATCTTGCTTTCATGCCTGCCAACACAACGTTCATTGGGTAGCCCATGGATCAAAAAGGAATTTTGACATTCAAGTATTAATTAAGAAATACATTCCATAAGGCTATAGCTGGTGGAGATAGTGATTCTTCGGTCTGATCTGGGCACACTAAGTTGAAAACCTTCTGCAAAGAACTCAACATTGTAGATGCCATTAAGAACTTTCATGATTCACAGGAAAAGTTTCAAGTATCAACATGAACAGGAGTTTGGAAGAAGTTGCTTCTAATCCTCATGGGTGATTTTGAGGGGTTCAAAACTTCAGTGGGGGAAGTAACTGCAGATGTTGTACAAACAGCAAGAGAACTAAGATTAGAAGTGGAGCCTGAAGATGTGACTGAATTGCTGCAATCTCATGATAAAACTTTAACCAATGAGGAGTCGCTTCTTATGGGGAAGAGCAAAGAAAGTTGCTTCTTGAGATCGAATCTACTCCTGGTAAAGATGCTACTGTATTAAGATGGTTGAATAGACAAAAAGGAGTCAGAATATTATGTAAACTTAGTTGATACAGCAGTAGCAGGGTTTGAGAGGATTAACTTCAATTTTGAAAGAATTTTTACTCTGAATAAAAGGCTATCAAGTAAAATTGTGTGCTACAGAGAAATTGTTTATGAAAGGAAGAGCCAATCAATGAGGCAAACTCCGCTGTTGTCTTATTTTAAAATATTCCCACGGCCACCCCACCTTCAGCAACCACCACCCTGATCAGCCAGCAGCCATCAACATCGAGCTAAAACCCTTGGACAATGGTTAGCATATTTTAGCAATAAAGTAATTTTTAATTAAGGTATGTACATTTTTAGATATAATGCTATTGCACACTCAATAGACTACAATATGGTGTAAATATAACTTTTTTGCACGGGAAAAACAAAAATTTGTGTTATTCACTTTATTGCAATATTCACTTTATTGGGGTGATCTGGAACAGAACCCACCATATCTCCAAAGTCTGCCTGTATTCCTCATTTGCTTTTGTCGAATAAACTCCATTGTTATTCTGTTTGCAAATTTTGCTTTCAGTAGGTACAATTAATTAAAACCTAAATCTTTTTGGCTCTCCATTTTGTGAATATTGTGTTTAAAGTTTTTCAACTAATTTTGAACAAGAGGCAAAAAAAATTTAGAGCACTTATTTAAAAATCTTACAAACAAGATGTAACCATATTTATTTCATCATGATTAGGAATGTGCATTAATTTACGGCTCCTGAAACTGTAAATAATTTTTTAAATAAATTCTCCAAAATATACTTAACCAGTCTTAAGTTATGCTTGCGCCACGTGTTTTACCAACTCTAAGTGACTGCTTTGGATGAAGGTACATGATAATGGAGAAGAAAGAATCATCAAAAGCAGGAAAACACAAAGCCTGTTTTGGGAGGCAGGAACAGCCCATGTGGTCTCAGGACTAAGCCGCAGTACGTATCCCTAGAGGATCCCGGTCTTTAAGGTGGAGTGCAGACAGACTGCGGGGGATTTTCCGTGTGAAGTCCATGAGTTTGTGGTCAATTACGGAACCACTGGACGTTTTGATGAATAGAACCTCATTCACTCGCTCATTCATTCACTCAACAATCGTTTGCCGGCCGCCTCTCCATCAACATAATGGTGGAGACAAACGGGAGAAAGTCATGGCTCCCGCCCTCGTGAAACTCTGAGTCCCCAAAAGGAGATCAGACAGGTGGGCAAATAATGAAAGTCCCGTGAGTTCAGGATTAATAAGGAACAGGGAACAGGAGCCCGAGGTGGGTGGGATGAGTTCGCCGGAGCTCATCCTTGACCCCTGGGAATAAGCGCCGGGAGCATTCTGTGGGCCACCCGGTCCCCACAGTTCCAGGCCCGTGGACTCACCCCAGTGACCTCGGCCTCAGATGAGGACGCACAGAGAGGGCGGGAATCTGCCCAGGTGCACACAGCCCATCCGCGGTGTAGGTGGAATACGTACCGCACGTGAATGCACGTGGTAGACCCCAGAGCCCACTGTGTGCATTCTGATTTTCATTCGATATGAAATTTCAGGTAAACTGCAGACATTTAACTCACATTTATATGGAGTGTTTAGATTCTGCAGTGTTAGAGAGGAAATGGTAGAGCTCTTGGACCATTCTTTCAGCTACATATCCTAGAGCAGAGGTCAACAATTCTTTGAGGAAGATATTAAAGAAGGAAAAAGATTATCAGAGAGTAGGTGTAGAATTTCCCCCCCAATCCTCAATAACTCTTTTGTTTCTACTGTACTGTTTTGAAAGAACTGAAATTCAAAGCTATTGGAATGATGAAAGTAGTTTGGTTTTAACCAAATGTCTTATTATTTCTGTCTGTCTGAGCTATCTACCGTTCCTTAGTGGCACATACATTTATGGTAGAGGAAGGAAGCTTGCGGGTCACGAAGAGGTCATAGTGCTTCCAAAAATGCAAGCAGCTCCACTGCTTCCACCTAAAACTGGTCCCAGGGCGGAGGGATGGGGGTGGGTGCTGCATCAGAGGGGCGAACACGGAGCTGAGGGTCCTGGAGGAGACTTTGGGGCTTACAGAACGCTTGCTCCCGAGTTATCCTGTTTGTTCCTCATGAGAGTCCCATGAGGTACAGGACTGCATCATCTCCATGTGCAGATGTGGACGCAGGGATTCTGAAGGACTGGGCTCCTTGCCCAGGGTAGTGTTGCTCTGTCAGGGGCACAGGGATGGGAGACGGGCTGTGGAGAGGAGCCCCTGAGAAGGACGCAGCCCAGGGATAGTGCTGGGGAGCAGGTCTGCCTCTGACATGGGTGCACCCACACCGCCACTGCCGCTCAAGGCCTGCTGGTTGGAAAAACACCTGCATTTTTAGATACCAATTAGATTCTCTAATTACAAGAGTTTTTAATTGAGGGGGGTTGTTTGTTTGTTTGTTTTTTCAAAATTACATGTAGTTGTCCTGTACTAAATTACAGCTATAAAGAGTTTCCAGTTTCAGCAACAAATTGGACCCAAGTACAACGCTGAAAGGCCAACCTCTGTTTGAATAACTCTGCAAATATAAAGTCTCCATGATAGAGTATCATATAATTGGCGTCAAGGGAAATAGTAGATTGCAATAACTTTGGGATATGTTCTTTTTAAAATTGCTTTCTATTGTGAATATTTCTATTAACTTGGTCAAGTTTTCACTCCATTCAGGGTATTTCTGCCACCTGCACTATTCCTTGTTAAGCAGATGCAGAATTAAAACAGGCTGAAAAATATTGCAGGTATTGATGAGATACAACACATTTCTGTACACATTTACCCAGCCTTCAGTCATGTCTCAGGCAGGTTTTCTACAGCTGAGCATCTACTGCGTAGATTTTGGCAAACAGTGCCTTCCACTGTGGCAGGAAGACACATTTGTGAGCGTCCCCTCAGCGGAGTTTGGTAAACTTATTTCAAGGAATCTTTGATAGAAGTGTAGCAATTAATCTTTGAGTTGGGGTAATATTTGGAACATCTTTTGAGTATTGATTATGAAGAATCTTTTTCTGTGGAGATGTCTGAATTTAGATAACGCAGCAGCAAATCTCCTGTTTAATTAAATGGAAAGCTGTCATAGATGAAATGTTCATTAAACCTCAGCTTGCACTTCTGCTGGAACGATGAAAAACCAAAGGTCACCCCTGGTTTTCTCTACTTTGGGGACATCTTCAGCAGAGACCCAGGAATGTCCTCAGGTTTGTAAACAGCACTGTGGACATCTGGTCACCAGGAGGGGACAGGGGCTCTTCAGTCATCTCCCCTAGAGGAATGACTGGGTCTAGGGGATCAGTGTGGCAGGATGGCATGTGTTATGGGTTCAATTGTGTCCCTCCAAATATTCATATGTTGTATCCCTAGTACATCAGAAAGTGATCTTATTTGGAAATAGGAACATTGCAGATGTGATTAGTTAAGATTAAAGACATTAGGGTATCTCCTAATTCAACATGACTGGTGCCTTATAATAAAGGGGAAATCTGGACACAGAGACAGACACAGTCACAGGGAAACACATGTGAAGAGGAAGGCGGAGATGGGGTGATGTTTCTACATGTCAAGGATCGCCAAGGATTCCCAGTAAAGCCCCAGAAGTCAGGAGAGAGAGTCATGGACCAGATTCTCTCTCATAGCCCTTGGAAGACACACTGCTGACACCTTCATCTTGGGCTTCTGGCTTTGAGAACTGTGAAATTAAATGTTTCTATTATTCAAGTAGCTCCCAGGTGTGTTAGCTCACTGGAAACATAGGGCTACCTATTATAAAGTGTCCTAACCGTATACAGAGAAGGAGCCTCTGGCATCTTTCAGGGAACTAAGAACTGAATTGTGTTTGGACTAGTTTGAACCAGGCCTGCATGACCCCTGAGAACAGTGGGATATTTGCTGGGATACGGAGAAGGACCATTTCTGCCTCTGTCTGCTCCTCTGGGATCACAGGATTCGCAGAGTTGGCACTGGAGGATTTCAACTGCCACGGCATCCTCTTTCCTTCTAGAAGTTTCATTCCAGGCTTATAAAGCATCTGTCATAAGTACTGGTGATTTTCCTTGTGTTTAAATTGGTCTTCCTGAAGGTTTCCTTTAGAGAGCTGAATTCCTGTTCTTCCAACGAATGGAAAGCCACATGTGTACCAGAACATTTTCTATCTTGAGAATCAATATTTCCCATTTCATTCTCAGCCATACTTCCCGACTCAGGACCTGTTCACAGAGCTGCCCCTTTGCCTTAGTAAAGTCTGTGCTTAGTGAAGATGTAGATTTGTCACCCTTTGGGGGCCTTGGTGGGGCAGGCCACATCAGAGATGGCTGGGACATAGCGCAAAGACCCGGCTGGTCAGGGCCTGGATGGGCAGCCAGGGAGGTCCTAGGAGCAGGCAGCTTGGAAAGACAGCCCAGGAGCCTGAGAGATGCCCCAGACAAAGGGGAGAATGTGTCCGTCTGACAGCAGGGACAAAGAGAGTGTGGCTGGTGTCCAGGGTCCTTTGACAGCAGTCCAGCAGAAAGGTGGAGAAACATCTACCAAAATGAACTAAGTCTCCAGGTCATAACTCCGACCTCTATGAAGAGAACAGCATGGGTCAAGCAGGGCTTCTGCAGAGAGCAACTGAATTTAAGGTTGAAGGCAGAGTGTAAGGGGGTGGTGATGGGGGGGCTTTGGAGGGGACAGGGAGGGTTGTGATATTCTGTGGCATAGCTGGAGAAACACATTAGATAGTGGCCTAGTGACCAGACAAGAGAGACTAGCCCCAGCGGCCAGGGCATATGTGGTAACCAGGACGTACAGCAGGGCTGCCAAGTCTGAGCCAGTGAGCAGAGCCCTGGGCCCTGATGTCTCCTGGCTTAGGGTACCTGGTCCACATGCTGGGTGGCCTCTGTCTCCAGGTGCAAAGAGCTTGGCAGAGCCAAGCAGATCCCTACGCTTCCCCTTCTCACTCCCAGAGATCCAGCATCCCTGCAGGCCTTCCTTAACTGGTCCAGCACCTCACTATTGTTTTCTGTGGGAAATTGCTCAATCAGCCCAAATAGTTCCCAATTCAGGCCACTCATTAGAATCCCTTGGAGAACTTTAAAAAAAAAGAGAGGAAATGCTGATTCTCAGACCCCACTCCAGGACAAATAAATCAGAATCTCTGTTGAGATCCACTGAACAAATGCCCTCCTTTGAAATAATTTGCAAATTGTTCTCTATTCACAGAGTCAGGATCGTATTAGAGGAATGGTTACCCTCAACAACTGAAAACACGCACATTTATGAACGCCGAAGCACCTTATAAATCCCGTAGGGACGCTGCCTCCTGAGACTAGACTCGTATCTTCTCACTTATTTATCCCCACGTGCCCAGAATAGAACAGAGGGGCAACAGCTACTTCTGGATGAGTGAATAAAGAAACGCACCAAAGGCATATTTTATAAAACACAAGTTTTATGTGCTTACGTGAGTGTATACCCCTTCCATCCTGGTGGAAAGTGAGTGAAACCTCCTCCCCCAGACCAGGTGAAGGACAAGTGGGGGGACAGGTGTGGGGACATGCTGACCCATGCCATCTGCAGGTGTATGAGACAGAGGGGGTTCTCAGCCCAGGATGTGCAGCCATTGCAAACAGTTGCTGTTACTCTGAGTGTCGAGATACTGACCAGGGTTCTTGGCCTTCCCCAAGCCATAGAAATTGACTAGAGGCCAGACAAGAAATTCAGGCAAGGCTTTACTGGGGCTCCTACAGCTGCAGGAAGGAGTGAAAACAAGTAACAGTTTCCCTTGCTCACTTCCTGGGGGGCAGCAGTGGGTGCGAACTTGTTCCTTATATGGGGTGAGGGCAGGGGTGTGTCCAGGGGTCGGGCTGGATGGGTGGCTTAGGTGTTTGCCCACCCCTTTGTTGGTGCTGAGTGCTGGGGGTATACACAGTGCCCTGCCATTGCTCCTACCACTTTGCTTGTGCTCCCTGCTCTTCAGAAGTGGTAGTTGTTTTTGTTTTTTGTTTTTTTTTTTGTCTTTTTGTATCTTTTGTCCAGAATTTGCCCCAATTTTGCAGCTCTAGGAGAAGTTTGTCCAGGTGCAAGCTCTGTAGCAGGGCAGCAAAGGATCCCAGGTCCCAGCTTGTCTCAGAGAGAGCTCCAGTCACCACTCCCATAAATGCAAACCCCTGGTTTAGAGAGGAGCCGATGAGACTGTGGAGAGCTCGGAACTAGGACAGCTGCAGGAGTGGCGGCCATGCCAGGAGAGCAGCAGACAAGGGTGCCAGGGCCAGGGAGGCTCCTTCTTGTAAAAAACAAAAACAAAAGAATAATGCATATTCTCTCAGGACAGTGAGACTAGTGCACTAGTTTCCCAAAAGTGCTGTGACAAACTACTACAGACTTAGTGGCTTAAACAACACAGGCATTATCTTACAGTTCAGGAGTTCGGGAACTTCACACAGGTCTCATGGGACAGAAATCAAGGTTCTCAGGGCTGCGTTCCACCCTGCTGAGCCAGGTCTGATCCGTTTCATGGTGCAGTTCAGCTTCTAGAGGCTGCCACTCTCCTTGGCTCCTGGCTCCCTCCTCCACCTTCCTCAAGGCCAGCGATGGCTTGTCAAGTCCTTTTCATACCTTCTCACTGTGACCACCTTTTGTGGTCACGGTCTCCCCCACCCTCCTGTCTCCTACTCCCACTGTTATCGACCCTCATGTTGACACTGAGCCCACCCAGATAATCCAGGATAACCTCTCTGTCTTACTTCAGATAACTAGCAACCATAATCACATCTGTGACCTTAATCCCCTTTCTGCAATGTGACATAGTCGCAGGTTCCAGGGATTAGGATTTGGGCATCTTTGGGGGCCGTTGTTCTCCTAGCATAGTCAGCAGGTATATAGGGCAGGGCCCCATGACTAGGCAGAGACCCAGAAAAAGAAGAGCCCCCTTGCAATAGAGAAGGACAACTCTGACTTCATATGAGATCTGTTCCTTTTACTTTAAACTTTGTGATCTGTTGCCTGTGCTTAGTCATGCTGGTTCTGCATCTTTTGTAAAAAAATGTTGCCAGTAGCCTGAAATATACAGAATAGCTTATTCTCAGGGCTTTGACCTCTAAGAGTCCATTCTTACAGAGATAAAAAGTTGCAGAACAGAGAATCGCATTTGTCTTGTTGGAGGTTTACAGGAACATCATCACCTGACATACCTGGACAGCTGCAGGAACAAAGGATTCCAAGGATTCCAAACTTCTTGACACCAAGAAGTTCCCAGCAACTAACCACGCCCCTCCCTCACCTGGCCTTTAAAAGTGCTTTGCTGAAACCGTTTGGAGACTCTGGGGCTTTTGGAGGCATGAGCCACTGGTCTCCTTGGAGGGCCCTGCAATAATCCTTTCTCTGACATTTCAGTATTGTTTGGCCTCACTGTGTGTCTGGCACATGAACTTGCATTTGGCAACACCCTTAAATGGGCAGAAGCTTATGTGATGACACTGAGTGCAATTTTCTTTCTCTCCATCAGACCCTATGTTGGGCAGCGTCATCAGATTTTTTCCACCATCCTGGCAATAGAAGCCTTTGTTCTGGAACAGTCTCTCCTACTTTATCAATTACCAACTTCTCTGAGCTCTCAAAGTGCAGTCAAAGACAGAAGTGTTTGCAAACATAGAGCTGGGTGAGCACTTATGAATCATGTAGAGAAGAAGGTGGTTCCAAGTTGAGAAGATGGTGGCAAAAACAGCTCAGAATGTCACGTGAATTAGAATTTGTTTCTTGCAATGCAAGTAACATAGACACCACACTGGCATTTTGTTACTCATGAAGTATCCAAATGTAGTGGTTTGGGGGCATCTTCTATGACAAGTAGGACAGCAAAGAACTACTGATACAACGTGACTTTACGTTCTCAAGATGAGAGATGTTACCAGCATTATTTCGCTGATGGAAAATGCACAGATCCTGCTGTTTGCTGGCAAAATAAAGGCATCGTATGAGGAAAGGGTGACCTGCACCGACCTTCAAAGCCCTCCTGTTGTTCTCTGCACCCTGGGCCCCTGGACCTCCTGTGCTGGGTGGAGAATGGTGTATCCGGAGGCCTCCTAACGAGCGATATTGATGACTTGGTGAAAGTACAGACGGTGCAGCTCAAAGGGCAGCCGGAGGCAGGCGAAGCGGGCGCGTGGACGGTTTGGGAAACTTGCTTCCAGGGTCAAAAGCCCCTCCCCTCCTCGCCCACACCTGCCTTCAGCCCCGGACCTCTCCTACTCACCACTTTCCTCTCAAAAGAAGTTTAAACTTTAAACCTTTCCTCTCAAAAGAAGTTTAAACACTCAGAGGCAAACAAACAAAAATAGACAAACACCTCGTTCCCATCCCACCATAAGTGGCTGCAAAATCAGCCCCCTTCCCTGGGCTGGAAGGTCGCCCTCCTGTGCCCAGGACATCTCCACGGGTCCTTCACAGCCCGGGTGCTCAAGAGGAGGAGCTCGCGGGGGCCAGCGTGCGCCCTGGGGTCGCCACGCCCCCCGCACACCCTGCTTCACGCAGCCCCGTCTGGGCGCCGCCGTCTCGCTCCGGGCCGGTCTTTGAATCATTAGCGCTCCTGGCGAAGGCATGCGGGGTCTCCAGGGCTCCCAGGGCTCCCAGGGCTCCCATTGCGCTGCACGGAACGCAGACTCTTCAGCCTGACTTGCAAATTCCCGCAGGAGGACTGTCCCTGTGGGCGCTCATCTACACAAGAGGTCAAAGTGCTTACACACACCCCATACCACACACCAAACACACACCACACACCACACACGTTCTATGGAAGGATGCAGTGAAAGGAGTGAGAAAAGACCAAGTTGACTTTTTACCATTGAACTATTCCACAGCCCTATAGTAATTTATTTTAGAGAGAGTGTTACTCACCAGTAATTATCACAAATTACACAGAAGAAAAAAAAATAATAATTTTGATCAAAACCAGACATTTCATCCTTTCTAAACAAAGCATCTATTTCGTAATACCAAAAAATAATGAAATCTATTCAGGTATTTTTCCCTCCGCTGACTTAAAAAGACAAATGGCTTTTGTGATGGTAAATTTTCCCCTTTGAGATTGTAACGTGTCTCAGGGCATATAAATGCTGCTTCTGCTTTCTCTAAGTTCTATAAAAACATTACAAGGCACTCTCCTTTCCCCTGGAAATCAAACATTTTCATGCTTTCCCCAGGTAGGGATAAAAGAGAGCAGGCTTTGGAGAAGCAATTTCAGAGACATTTATCCTGACAGGGAGAACTGAAGATTATCGAGCTCTATGTTCAAATGTTCAAAGTTTTTCAAAGGTAGTGGCAACTCTGCAAACACAGGCCACAGACCTGTCACCTGCTATCGTTCAGAAGGTGACCAGGTGAACATTTGAAACAATACAGGAAAGGGGAGTTGTCCGTCTTTAAGTTGCAGGTAGGGGGACCCCTTCCAGGGCCCGAGAGCGGGCTCTTGTCTAACACTCGGAAATGAACTGAGGAGACACACGTGCTGACAAGGCAAGACACCTTATTGGGAAGGGGAGCCCCGGCAGAGAGCAGCAGGATAAGGGAAGCCAGGAGAACCGCTCTCCACGTGGCTCGCAGTCTCGGGTTTTATGGTGATGGGGTAAGTTTCCGGGTTGTCTCTGGCCAATCATTCTGACTCAGGGTCCTTCCTGGTGGCATGCGCATCGGTCAGCCAAGATGGATTCCAGAGAGAAGGATCCTGGGAGGTTGCTAGGACATATGGGCTGGCGTTTCCTCTCTCCTTTTGACCTTTCCCGAATTCTTCTGCTTGGTGGTAGGTAGCTGGTTAGTTCCGAGTTCCTTACGAGGACCTCCTGTTGTAAGATAACTCGTGCAAGTAGTTACTATTGTGCCTGGCCAGGGCGGGCTTTGACTGACGGCCCCCAAGTCCTGGGCTCTCAAGATATGTCTCGACATCCCTTAGTGGCGATGGCCTTGTGCAACTACAGGGACTGCCTTTTCTAGGTCCAGGGGTCCCTGAGATATTTTGTTCATACAGAGCCTATGAAGCTCTTACAAAGCCAGTAATTCTCAAAGAGCAGAGTTATTCCTCCCTATATGGAGAGACAGAGACAGACACAGAGACAGAGAGACAGAGAAAGATGATAGATAGATAGATAGAGCTAGCTAGATAGATGATAGATAGTGATACTCAGATATATATACATATGGGGCCCTTCCTACCTCTCATTTCACTGATCTAAACTCTGCCCTTTCCTGGCTCTCCAGTATAAAAAGACAAGTTTTTTATTCCTTAGGGGAAGGTACATTAGGACAAGTAACCATCAAAGAATCTGCATTTTTTGTGAGTTGCTCACTGTAGCTAAGAACATTTTTGATACTTATTTTTCTGATGAATCAAAACGTTTTCTCTAGAACATTAATTAACACAGAGAACTTTCTAGCCTATATTATCTTCAGTTATTAGATGGAGACAAGACAGAGGTTTAGTAACTAAGATACCTGATACTCATCTCTCTCCAGGCCTCATTATATGGGCACACAGCTCTCCACAACGGTTTAGAACGTAATTATACCAACTTTATTTAAAGTGTATGCTACCCTTAGACTGTATCTAAATCTTTGTCATAAATAAGCCATTAGGTGACCCAAATGTTTTCTGGACTCCATCCTGGTAGAATTAGCCATTTGATGTTACGTTATTTTGTCTCTTATATACTTTTTAATATTCACGGAAAGCATGTTTATGTGTGTGCATGTGAAAGAGAGAGGTTGAAAGATGAGGAAATTGAGAGAGAGAGAGGGGGAGAGAGAGAGAGAGAGAGAGAGATCGGGATCTTGTCTGGATGGTCCTGGGTGCTCTGGATGAGACAGAGGACCATTTTTCTCACGAATTCATTTCTCTGCTTGGTTTACCTCATGGTTTACACAGAAGGGGATGTTTTGCTGTTAGTGGAATGAGGAAGGAAGAGGGAAGTGCCTTTTGTATTTATTTTATTATATTTTGTCTTGATTTTGTTGTGCAGGAATTATAGGAGAGAGAGGAGAAACATAAAGACCATAGAGGCAATGATCTGTTATCCATCAGATGCCTGCATGTCAAAATGAGAGGGAAATGAAAGTGAGTTAGCAGCCAGTGTAAGGAGCTACGCCAGCACATAGAAACAGGGTCTTCTCAGAGATGTTGTGGATTCTGGGCATTAGCCATGGACACACAGCATGTCCGTTTTTCATGGAGATGCCCCTTGACTCTGCTCCCATGCTGGTCCAGCTCTGTCTTCAAGCCAACCCAGCCACTCTGCTCCCAAGCAAAGGAGGTGCTGCCCAAGACACACACAGAGGGTCCTCCTACTTAGATCCATGAGAATTTTTCCCTTAGAAGTGAAGTGGACAAAGTTCCCAGTAGCATCCCTCTGGCAAAGTATAATCATCAAATTCAAAGTTAAAAAACAAAGAATAGGTCAGGCTGGTTTGTTTGTTTTGAGCGCTTCTAATAGGTGCATTGTGGTATCGCATTGTGGTTTTAATTTGCATGTCCCTTGTGACTAATGATGTTGAGCATCTTTTCTTTGTCATCCTTATATTTCCTTTGGTGAAAGATCTGTTCAAATGCTTTTCCCATTGTCTCATTGGGTTGTTTGCTTTCATATTGTAGATTTTTGAGAGTTCTTTTATATTCTGGGTATAAGTCTTTTGTCAGATACGTGATCTCCAAATATTATTCCTGGTCCATGGCTTGCCTTTTCATTCTCTTTAACACCTTAAATTACTTTAAACTTTTAAAATTGAAGTGTCACACATATACAGAAACTTACACCACTCATAATTGCGCAGCTCAATGAATTACAGTAAGTCCCCTACATATGAACCTTCAAGTTGTGAACTTTCAAAGATGAGAAAGTGTGTTCACAAGTCCAATCTCGCAAGTTAGTTCACGTGTCTGGTGTACATTTTCACGTGCGTGCATCCTCTACAAGTGGTTGTGCTTTTGTGTACTTTACAGTACCGTATAGAGTAGAGTCGTACAGTATCTTTATTTCAAGCCCAGGATGTCCTGAAGCAAGCGTAAAAGCAACGGTGATGTAGCTGGTACTGCTGAAGAACCGAAGAGATTCACAAAACAGGAAATGGCAAGGGGATTTTCTTTATTTGAGGAAGCACTGTTAGTTTTTGAGGCACAGGACCCAAACAAGAACGGTACACGAAGGTTGCAGCAGCCGTTCAGGATGCAATCCAGTGATACCTTGTCATCTACGATGAGAAAAACGAGCTGCTACCCAGACATCACTGGATCGTATTTTCAAGAGGGTAGATAGAACTGAATCCAGCAAGGCACCAGAACCTGTGCTGTCAACGTCAGGCGTGAGTGAAATTGCAGCTTGCCCTCCGTCTCCTATTGCTGAGGATCCTTCAGCTCTACCCTCTCCCATCTCCTCTCCCTCCTCCAGTCAGTAACTCTTCTTGCCTGTTCACCAGATGCCAGCCCCTGGATGCCAGCTGTTGCACTGTACTACTGTACTTTTCAAGGTACTGTACTGTAAGATTAAACATGTTTTCTTTATTTTTTGTTTGTTTTTTATGTATTATTTGTGTGAAAAGTATTATAAATCTGTTACAGTACAGTACTATGTAGCAGTCTGTGTTAGTTGGGTACCTAGGCTAACTGTGTTAGACTTACAAACAACTTGGACTTACGAACACACTCTCAGAACAGAACTCGTTCATATGTGGGGACTTAACCATACGGCAAAGCGATCTCTCCCACATCCCCAGGTTAAGAGCAGAGCTGTGCTGGCACCGTGTCCCCTGCATGCTCTTCCTGGTCAGCGTCTTCTCTCTCCCTCCTTAGGTAACCACCGTCCTGCCTGCTGAGATCACCCTCTAATTTTCCCTCCTTTTGAGCTTTGACACATGTTTTGTGTTAGTCTTTTGTCTGAGACCTGGCCACTGGTTTGTGTACAGAAAGGATGGAAGCCAGTTCCAGATTTGGCTCAGGACAAGTCCCCTGTGCTCCTCCAGGCATTTTCCTCCCTCTTCTGCACCCAAGTTGCAGAGGACCCAACAGAGGACCTGGAGGCCTTGGGGGAGGTCTGGGGCCCTAAGTCCCAGCAGGGAGGATCACCAGCCCCATAACCACATGGGATGGCTTTGGGGTTGAGAAGTGAGTTCTATTGTTAAACCCGAGAGCTGGGAGCTGTTCGCACAGCGCTGAGCCTCTCCTGGTAACACTAACATGATGTCTTGCAATAATATAATATTATCAGGGGGCTTATATTTGTAATTTGTATTACTTTCTGATAATTTTCTTAAAGTATTATACATTTTCTGTATTCCTCATCTAATTTTCATCAATTTTTATTTTCAAATGAGGAGATTCTGAAAACTGTAAATCAATTAGGGCCTGAAAAAATTTAAAAGAGAAAATGTGACTATTCTTGTAGCTCAAAATGAAGCATTATTTCAAGCTATAGGAGCACCGATGGCTCTCCAGCCACTGGGCAGGTTATCTTTTAGTCCCACCTTCCCTCTCTGGCCATTGCTTCACCTGGTGGTCTGGCAGCTCCTGGTTCAGTTGCCTTGTGTACCCCTTGCCTCCTGCCCTGGGGTCTCCAGCACTAGATGAGCTCTCATGCAAGGTGAGCAGAGATGAGCCACCTAGCTCGGGCCATCAGACCCAGCAGCCGACCACAGATACCTGAGCGTGCCCTGGATAAATCAAATAAATCCTTCAAAGAACCTCAGCTGACTCACTCACCCACAGAACCTACAAGTTAAATAAAGAGTTCTTTTAAGCCACTACATTTTGGGTTTGCTTATCATGCAGGAAAAAATAACTGATACACAAATGCATCCTTTTCAATTCCCATCAATAAAAGGGATCAAAATTCATCCTCATTTAAACTGGGCAACTCCAGCCAAATATAATCACTGACTTCTCCCAGGCTAGGTTAATGCTACCATTTTTTCAACTACCTTCTCAGTAAAAATACAGACAATGACCTTGACTGCTATGACCTTGTATGGAGAGCCAGGCTGAGTCACTAGATTGAGCACATCATGCTGGCCAGACAGGGGGACAGGATGCCCTGTGTGCCCTACTAAGTCACATGCCAAACAGTGAGAGAAAAACACCAGACAATAACGGGGTTGCATGGTGATACATTCAGGGGCCAATTGTGTGTGACGCCTCGGGAAAACCTCTCTAATCAAAAGAGCTAGTTATTGCAGCTTGCAACAAGCTAAGACTCAACACGGCAGCTTTACAGAGGCTTTCGGGGCAGCAGATACCACATATTCATCAACTCTTCTTTTATGAACATTGCAGCCAGTTACGGCTTTAAAGACTCGGTGACAAAGTGACTTAATGTTGGTGCACATAGCTCTGAATGGTGTGAGTGTTAACCTGTAGCAAGTCCCCTCGCCACCAAGCATCACCGTCCCTCAGCTCACCTTTGATTTTGACGAAGGCCAGAGCAGGCGGTGTGATGCAAGTTCAGGCTCAGCTTGTGCCTACAGCCCCTCCCCTCAACTGTGCACACACTCTCCACCTCCACGCCACGTCCTTCTCTGATGGCACTTTGTCGGGTTGGCCCATGTGCAAACGCAGTTCAGAAGTTCCGGGACTGAAATCCCCTGGGAGCAAACTTCAGCTAATGATCCGTGGAGTCAAAAGAAAGTCACTTCAGCCCCTGTCCTTCAGACAGGCACTTATGGGGGCATCTCCACTTCTCAAGAGATTCCAATAGAAGTGAATTCCTACGGGAAGCAGCTAGGAAAAAGAAGACTACCGTGTTCTCAAAAGGTCCATTTTTCATGCACCTGTGTTGCATGTTCTTTACAGAAGAAACATAATACACAGGGAAATGGATCACTCCGAATGCTAGACGAATCACACATATTGTGATTTTTCTCGTGTATCGAGTCTTTTTTGAGGACCTACTGTGCTCAAGGCACCCATGTTGGCACAAGAGATACAATAATAAACAAAACAAACAAAAACCCTGCATCCAGCTAACAAAGGACAATATGCGATGTTTAGAAATCGAGCTTTTGGCTCAAGCCCTTCACTCAGAAAATGTCTTTTCATCAATCTAGGGTACATTAGTTACATTAATTAGGGAAAGGGGTGGCCCACCTCACACTTTGCAGCTTTCAAATTCCAATGCAAAATAACAAGTCAGTTCCAAGGGGACATGTTTCTGTGATGTGTACGGCACACAACTTTCAAACGTCTTGAAACACTGAAAGGGCAACTGAGGGGGGAAATAGCATATTAACTCATTGTTGTGAATTTGTGTTTTGCGTAATTTTGTGCTTTTTCTTTTGGATTTACCAGAAAGGTGGGGGGGGGTGGATTTTCCTGAACACTATAAAATGTAATGCCTTTTTCATTTTTAAAATGGCTTTTATTATGAAAAATATAACCATACTCAAGAGCAGAGAGAATGTATTACTAACCCCCATGTATTTAACTACCAGCCTAACAGTGACTATTGTTGTGTTTGCTTCATCTACTCCCCCCGCTTCACTTCATTTCTAGAAATGAAATTTTTGGATGATACTCAGCATAGCATTGTCTTTAGGGATTATTTGCCAAGTTGCTCCTAAACTTGTTTCTACCTACTGAACCTTTCACAAATAACATGTAAGATTTATTTGTTCTGTATATCTTTGCCAAAATTTGTATCATCAGACTTTTTAACTTTGCTAATATGATGGATCTGAGCTAGCTCATCAGTGTGTTAAACTTTTTTTATTCTGATTTCTAGTGAGGATGAGTATTTTTTCATGTTAATAGAAATTAATGATGGCCTTTTGCAAATTAATTGCTTGTATCGTGGGCTTCTTTTCCATTGTTAAAGTTTTTATAAGTACTTGATACTAATCTTATATACTATTATTTATGTTGTAAGTATCTTCTCTCAGTCTGTGATTTTCTCTTTAATTCTGTCTATTGTATTTTTTTCATGGTTACTAGATTTAATTTTAAGAGTCACACTATTAAAATTTACCCTTAGTATGGGTGCCTTTTGTGTCACGATTTAAGATAGAATTCTCTTGTGGTTATATAGATAATCTTAGTTTTCCAGTAAAATGCTACACTTATTTCATATTTAGGACTTTGATATAGCTGAAGCTAATTTTAAGAATAGTATGAGGTATATAGACCCAATTTAATTTTTCGTGTGTTTGTACTGTGTCCTATGTACATAGTGGATTCACCCAATACCATCTATGAAGTATCAATATTTCTTCATTTATCCACAGATTCAAGATGCAATTTCTCTCATATACCAACTTTTCATCATAGATAGAATATTTCCAAACTTTTCTCCCTCTAATAATATATCTTTATAATATACTTGATAACTAGAAGCTTTCCTTCATCTCATGAATCTTAGAAAGAGCATGTTAAGGTCTGTAGGAAATTCTTTTAAGATTTCATTGGTTTTCATTTAATTTGCATATTCATTATACTTTATATAATGAATTTTATACATAATTTTGTGTATTCAATATGTTTCATTCAATTTTATATGGAGACAATTAATAACGTTAAAATACTGAATCTTTCATCCATGGAAATGGTCTATGGCTCCCTTGATTTTCTTCAAGACTTCTAATACTTTATAAAACTACAATTTTTATCCATAAAAATCTTATACATGCTTGTATTCCCCTTTTCACTAAAGAATTTGGTAACTATTCTAAATGTTTTATTTTTCAATTTATTTTTAATTTGGTAATTTCTGATGATAGAAATGTTATTTATTTTTCTATATTAATCATGCAGCTAGAAGTTACCACTTAAATCTATTTATCTTAATATTCCTTTTTAATTTTCTATGTAGCCAATTATATTTTCTGTAATTAATGAATATATTTATATCAATATATTTTTCTCATCTTATTAAACAGGCTAAGAACTTCAGGTACATTACTGAATAATAGAGATGGTTCTGACTTTAAATTTAATGAGAATAATTTTAATGTTTTAATGCTATGAATATTATTCACTTTAGTTTTTGGTAATGTTACAACTTAAGAAGTTTTTTTTACTATTCTTAGTTTGTTAAGAAATGTAGCAATCTTGAATGGTTGCTGAATCTTATTTTTCTACATATTTTCAGATAATCTTGTATGTTTTCTCATTTGTTAATGTGAAAAATAACATTAAACTTTTTAAATGTTAAAACATTTTATAATTTCTAAAGAAAGCCTTAACTAATTACAATGTTTTATTTTACAAGAATTTCTAGATTTGTTTTTCTAATGTTATTTAGGATTTTTGCTTATGTTTATACATAAAAGTGGCCCATTGTTTTACTTTATTCTTGCTATCACGATGATAGCAACACCCCATAAGATGAGTTTGGTAACTTTTCCTATTTTTTCACATTGTTTGTATAAGAATTATATGTTCCTAAATTGTATAAACATTCCTATGAAATTTTTCTTTTTATCCCCAGTATCAAAGGCATTTATCAAGGTGGGTTAAAGAATTGTACAAGATGCAAATTCTTTATCTATTGAGATGCTCATATTTTTCCTTTAATTTGTTATTTACTAATTATATTTTTTGATTCTTGATTGTTAAACCAAACTTGAATTCCTACCATAAACTTAATTCAGTTGTTAAGTCTTTATACTTTTTCTTTTAACTTGCTGACTTCACTTTGCTAATATTTTCTTTAGGATTTTGTTACTGACGTACATAGCAGATGTTGGCCCGTGGTTTTACTTCCAGCACTGTCTTTTTTCGTGTAGTATCAATATCTTAAAAATCTTTATTTGGTATCTTCTTCATGATGTAACAGAACCTTTCAATTGCTTACTTGCAAAATACGACTGATATTGGCCTTGGAACCCTTATTTTGTGGAACACCTCACAGGTTTAGGGAGCACACACTTTGCTGACAATGGTAAGAAGAGCTGTGGTCCCAGTGCGGTATCCAAACCTCTGCAGTGATACAATTTCTTGGGCATGCAGAGGGATGACTGAGCTTTAAGGGAGTCAGTTTCCAGATCCTCCAACCGCATGAGCTCTTTCCTAAGCTTGATGTGCCTGGTGCCCTGTGGTTGGCTGTTTCTTTTCTCTCTCCTCCCCTTTCACAGTGGTGCTTCCCTCACCCTACTGAAGGAAGGCAAACTTCCCACTCATCCCATCTTCCTGTGATGCCTGGCTTTGAGGTGTGCAAACCTGCAGGCACCAAACCCAGGTGTGATTTATAATTTCCACATTTGAGGAAGAGTCCCATGAAAGCGAAAAAGAGAAACTTCAGGAAGAAATACTGACGTGTCAAACCGTATTTGGCCAGGTACACTAAGGCCCTGTCAGTCTAGCTATCTATCTGTGATTGGTCGATCTCTGTATCTATGCATCTATGTATTTATCTATCTCTCCACCTATTTATCTATGATCTATCTATCCTCTACATTGAAAATAGAACTCAGAACTGATAAAGCTGTTGTATAGACATCTATTATCATGTTTATTAGAAATAAAACATAAATTCAGACTATTTTTTGGAAGGATATAAGTTTGATTTGGTGAACGTGAGAAAGAAGACTTCACGTCAATCTGTCTGTGCAGTGGACATTTTCCTTTAAAGAACGAGGTAAACTTGCAGCTCCAGTTTCACAGTTTGGTGAAAATAGATTTAATCCTCATATGCAGTACATAATACAATAAAAAACATATTCTTTACAGATATTTGAAAGTATGTTAACAAATTTTAGATGTTTATATAAAAATGTTTGAGTGGTCAGTAGTTTTTAAAAATTTGTTTAGAGGTTATGAAAACAAAAATGTTAAAGTGCTCTGGACTAAAAGATAATACAATTTCTTTACAAATGACAGAGGCCATACAAAAATTATACATTTAATTCTTTTCTGTGTTTTAATGCCAGAAATTTGTGCACTTAAGTTTGTTCACCTAGTTTTTGGCTTCGTAGAACCCTAAATGATGAAACTTTAGTGCCAACTGTGAATCAGAATTTTGCTCAGTCAGAGAGGCTAACTGTATTAGTCAGTGTTCTCCAGAGAGGAAACAGAACCAATAGGGTGTGCATGTGTGTGTTTGTGTGTGTGTGTGTGTGTGTGTGTGTGTGTGTGTGGAGAGAGACAGAGATAAACAGAGACAGAGAGAGACAAAGAGAGAGAGATTGAGACTGCTTTACTCAGTCTACCAATTTAAATGTTTATCTCAAGCAAAACACACCAAAAACACCCTCACAGAAACATCTACAATGATGCTTGACCAAATATCTGGGCACCACATGGCCCAGTCAAGTTAACACATACAACTAACCATCATACTAACTATATTATACATTGACACATTTTTATCACTGGGCATCAGGAAAAGCCCTGGGTAAACATCAGGATACCTGAGGTCTGGTTCCAGCTTCTTCATTTTTGAACTGGTGACTTTATGTAATTACTGAAGGTTTCTGAGCCTGGGTTTCTTCCTCTCTAAAAGGAATAAAATTGTTATCTTTTCTACCCCATGGAGGTGTTATATAGAGGTTCGGTGTAAATCCAAAATTGCTTTGTAAATTCTATTATGGAAACAATGATAGGTTGATCATTCAGGATCTGTACTAATGAGTTCACTATCTGTACGTTAATACCCTACAGACAAGATAGTTTTGTCGTGTTTTCAGACCACAAAACATTCCTTGTAACGAGCTAGTCAACCGATTGCCATTTTTTTTACATATTGCCGGTAATTCGTTTGCTTTGAATTTTCTTATTTTCTCTTTCTTTCTCAAGGTGAAGAGTGTTAATTTCCTTGGGAACAAATTTTCCACTCAGTGACTGCAGGATGAGATTCCTAAACATCTCAGTGTGGAGGCAAGAGGTTGTTCTTGGGTGCAGTTCAGGTAACAGATGATTCTGGAGTCTCAAATCTTCACAAAGTTCCGTCAACACAGGTGCCCTCTGAATCCAGAATCTATTTTTCACGTAATTTCTCCAATAAGTTAGTTTTGTTTCCTTGGAAGCAGGACAGTGTGCATGAGGGACAAGAGCTGGGCAGTACTGGTGCTGATTCATATGAAAAGGCAGCAACGGAGAGATGCCCTGTGACCACCGGGACAAGCATTACCCTCTGTATGTAACACCATTACCCATCGGCGTTAAAAACAGAGTGGGGAACATTTTCTATATAACATTTGTTTTCTTATTTGTGCCTTGTGTTGTTTGTACCTTGAACTCAACAAAATCTTTCTTCGTGAGTTCATTCACTTTGTGTGGCTTTCGTGAGCTCTGTGTTAATGTCACAGTCAAAACATCACTCACTGCTTTGAACAGTGAGGGGTAAAGGTGGAAAATAATTAGTATCTATTTTCGGTCTTGAGGTCTATCAGTGTCAAGAGGAAAGAGAGGGAAGCAGAAATACAGTAATGAGGAAAGGACTTTGCCCAGCAGGATGCAGACTTAATTAATTTACCCCAAGCTAATCTGAAAAGAGTGGAAAAATGGACGCAAGAATAAAAGAACATGTTCACACTCCACAGTTGTGTATCTATATTTTAATCACTAAGCTTATTTTATCAGAAGGTTTGTCTTAACCCTTTAGAAAAC
This sequence comes from Tursiops truncatus, assembly GCF_011762595.2. Taxonomy (NCBI): domain Eukaryota; kingdom Metazoa; phylum Chordata; class Mammalia; order Artiodactyla; family Delphinidae; genus Tursiops; species Tursiops truncatus. The sequence goes on along the minus strand of NC_047036.1, from coordinate 6,730,033 downwards.
CAGCCGAGTTAATTTTGCTGGAGATACTGTATACTCAAAGCCCCAAAAAAGGTATGCAACTATTTACTCATATTTAATGAATTCATTCATTCACTAATACTAAATGTTGATGCTAAAACATGAAAATACAATTAAATGGAGGAGAACAACTTGTGAATAAACATCCTTGCAGCAATAACATCAGCTTCCTCCTTGCTTTGCCAAGAAGTCCCAGATGTGACTTTCAGACAAGTGTATTTTTTAAGTAGCCATTTGTGTGACTCCTTAAAGTAATAATATAAAGTTAGGACCACAGATCAATAGTCAAGATTCAACGCCCTGAGTATATTTCAAATATCCTTGAGCAATCAGGAGAAGTATAAGTGATGCTCTATTAACTCCAAAGAGGAGAAACAAAATAATTTAAACAGTATATGAGTATTGCATAGAGATTCATGGTTGTATTTGCAGATTTTTCTGAGTAACAACCCTGTGAATAGGTCTCAACTCAAGTCACTACCAAAGTGAAGAGGTAGTCATTGATTACGATATCTTAGCGGCAGAAGCCCTACAAAATCCAAAAACTCTTCAAGATCTCTTTTCATCACAATTCCTGGCCGTGAAAACCTCATCACAGCCCCACCTTGTGTGTAGACATCTTTATTAAGAACATGCTGGGGCTTCCCTGGTGGCACAGTGGTTGAGAGTCCGCCTGCCGATGCGGCAGACACAGGTTCGTGCCCCGGTCCGGGAGGATCCCACATGCTGCGGAGTGGCTGGGCCCGTGAGCCATGGCCCCTGAGCTTGCGGGTCCGGAGGCTGTGCTCCACAACGGGAGAGGCCACAACAGTGAGAGGCCTGCGTACCACAAAAAATAAATAAATAAATAAATAAATAAATAAGTATTCAATTGTCATTTGAGGGCAGTGGTTAAGAATCCGCCTGCCAATGCAGGGGACATGGGTTCAAACCCTGGCCCGGGAAGATCCCACATGCTACGGAGCAACTAAGCCCATGCACCACAACTACTGAGCCTGTGCTCTAGAGCTCACGAGCCACAACTACTGAGCCTATGCGCCACAACTACTGAAGCTCGCGAGTCTAGAGCCCGTGTTCCGCAATAAGAGAAAACACTGCAATGAGAAGACTGCGCACTGCAATGAAGAGTAACCCCTGCTCGATGCGACTAGAGAAAGCCCGTGCACAAAAACAAAGACCCAACGCAGCCAAAAATAACCAAAAAAACAACAACAAAAAAAAAACAAAATTGTCATTTGAAATGTGATATTTTAGCATACATTTTCATAACAGAAGGCACCTTCAAATGTTGGTAGAGTTGTATTTGTAGAATTATCCTAATAACTAATGCTAATCAGGCTTGTGATTATCACTATGGTATTGGAGCTCTTAATAAGCAAGATTTCTCTCTAAAAAAGATCATTTGTCTATAGTGAGAATGTCTCTGGGCAGAAGCTGTCAGGACTGTTAAGGGTCTCTTCCTGAACACAAGATGTTTTCTTCCACATACTGATAATAATCTCAGGTATCCCAGCAGGATGAAGAAAACTCTATCCACTCACCACTGTGCATTCGATGAAAAGTACGTCCTGTGAGAATCAGGTATAGAAGTTAGAAAGGAAAATTCCACATCAAAAGATGAGCATCATGGACACAGTAGACACATAAGAAGTCCAGTTCTAGAGACGGTCTTCATTAGCACAGAGCTTTGCAATGTGTGCTCTGGACCTATTCTGTTATCATGAAGAATTGTGAAAAACAGGTAAGTTACAGTGTTGTTGTTGATTTCATTACACTGGGTTTCTTTGCTATAATCATAATTTTTTTTTCACTATGGGTCTCTCCAGTTGTATTAATTCAAGTAAAAATTTGGATTCAGTTTAGTGGAGGTATTACTTCAGGGAGATAAGCTCCTTAGGGGAAGTTGTAGCAATTCAAAGGCAGCTACTTCCAGAGCCAGAGCTAAAAAACCTGATACATGATGCAGAGATTAAAATAGAAAAATAACATACACATCTTAGTTCAGCAAACATATCTGCTAGGGATTCATTCATTAATTACACAGGCTCAAAATCCATTATGGTGTCACAAATACACATGAGTTCTTTGGGTTCCCAATTGTTAAACCCACTAAAGGATGTTGGCATGAGTAGTGAGTTTCAGCAGGGCACAAACCAGATGTCTTTGGTTTTGCTCATAGAATGGAATTCCAATATGTTCATTCTGGCAGGGATATTCATCCATTAGGTGCAAAGAACTTAATCAACTCAAGCGAACAAGGAAACTATGGCTCCTCCTGTTACTTAGCCCCCAACTTTCTCTGGGAGTCCAGACTTTCCCAACCTCTGACCTTTGTGAAGGGATTTTTATGTGCAGAATAACTACATATCCAAATATGCCTTAGAGTGAATTGGAGAAAGTAAAAATAACCTATGATAGCAAATCCCTAGGTGAGATCACCATAATCCTATCAGATAGAATTTATATTACTTTTTTATTTCTATTGAGATAGAAGCCTCATATAAAATTTACAGATATTTTTACTGTTTCCAAGTGTATCAAGTCAAAGTAAAAAGCAAGCACTACTTTCTCTCTCTGAAGCTCCCACATTTAGATAATAACAATTGAAAGTGATGTGGGCATTCAATGATGGCAAAGGCTATGGCTGCTAGAAAGAGTACCATGACAGAGCTTTATGTTATAAAATGCTTAGTATTCTGTTCTGGAATTATGATCGCAATTTTCCAGTATAATTCAAATTAAATAGCTAAATTTTATTCAGTTCAACTGCTTCTATTTTGGGGAGGGGCATATATTTTATGTGTAAGTCTAGAGTCCTAACAGAGCTTTGCACATAGCAACAAAAGAGTTAAAACTGAATAAAATTTAAAGCCCTATATTAAGTGAAATAATGGTTAAGATGAAAACAGAGAACATGATTCTTGCCTTTGTTTGTTTGCAGACTCAGGAGCTTTCCTGGGTAAAATCTGAAACTGCCCCCCCACGAAGGGCAAAGAGAGAGCAAAGAAAGAGGCACATTTAATTAGCAAGAGACTACAAAGGAGGCTTGTCTCAGACAACCACAATATGAGTAGATCTCTGCCCCTGCTTCCCACCAGAATCTTAAGAGCTTGTATAGAGGCCTTCAGTGGGTTCAGTCATGTGTATCACCCATATGGTCTCACCAACACACTGCCCTCTCAATGCTACATCCTTGCAAATGGCTCGACTGTAGGAACAGTGGGCAGAAAGCACATCCCAAGGACAGGGGAGAGAGTGAGGGGCTTCTAATTGCCGAGGTCCAGCTTGTGTGTCAACCAGTGGTCACGTCCTCTCAATGACCTTCTCCAACAGTCTTCAAGGAGTTCATAGCCTTAAAGTGGAATGCATCCACCTATGGTCCCTAGAGGGGTCTTACTGATCAGTACATCCTCCTTCAAGTCCTACATCTTCCAGTCACTTAGAGCAGACATTCGTAAGCTTGGACTCATGGGCCAGATCCTGCCCAAGGTCTGTTATTATTCGACTTATAAGCTAAGAATAGTTTTTACATTTTTAAAGGGCTGTTAAAAAACAAAAGGATATGCAACAGAGATCTATGTGACCCACAAAGCTGAAAATATTTACTCTTTTACCCTTTACAGGAAAAGTTTCCTTACTTTTGACTTAGAGGATGCTTAGAGGATAACTAGAAATAGAAATGGTTTATCACACGTTCTGACCCTGCCCCCTTCCCACAGAGCGTGTGCTGTTAACTTTGTCTTTGAGGTAATTATAAAGCAAAACCAACAATCCTAACTTTGCCAGTTAAAGCAAAGACTGAATGTTGATGGAACTATTCTTTCAAAAAGAATGACATACTCATGTTGTTACTTAGAGGAACACCAGTAACATACTTGGAATAACTCAATTGGAGTAAACCTCCACATTTGGTGGACTGACACAATAGAGTGTATTTTCTCCCTTACATAGCTGTCCCATACATCCTTACATGGTTGTGTTTCTGGCCAACCATTTGGGGCTCAGGGATCTGGCTCACCATCTTTGAAGTAGCCATCCATTGAGTCTCTGTGCCCTCAACTTCCAGCTGAAAGAAAAAGGGGAAGAGGAAGAAAGAGTAGAGAAGGCAAAGTCATTTTTAAACATGCCTGCCCAAGAGTAACACACATCACTTCCTCCCCCATAATATTGGCAAGAATTAGTCATGTGACCACACTTGCTGTGATAGTAAAGGGAGTTCCTGGTTGGACCACTAGGGGAGGTCCTTACTACAGTGGGGCGGGGCATGAACACCTGGTTGGCATGTAGTGGTCTCCACCACCTGCACAGGTGACAAAGGGCCTGATTTTTTAGTGAAGGTATTGGATTGAAAATACTTGTGATGTCACCCTATTCCAGTACCCACTGCAGCTTCCCGTTAAGAGATTAAAAAAAATAATAATGAACAGCACACAAAAACAGTGAAAATGAGAGACAAAGAACAACAAAAATGAGTAGCTTACAGAATAAACTTATTAAATGATAACTGGCTTTAAAACATGAGGAAATCAAGTCTTAACCCTACAGTGGGAATACAGAGGACTTCTGGAACAAAGCAGGAATCAGTTTCCTCTGGAAAGAGGATAAAGGTTGTGCATGGGAGTGCTCCTTAGGCTTGGTCAAGCTGGGACTCCCACATACGGTTCTGAGTGAGTAGGTAATTAAGTGGCCAAAAGAGGTGTTTTCTTGAGATTTAGGGGAGGCAACAGTTCAGCAGCAACCACTGATCTCTGAAGATTGAGATGGTTGAGAGATGGACATCAGGGTTCCCGGAAGGGAAGGTTCTGGCTTGTACTTCACACTCTTCTGTTTCCATCTAGACCTTCCTGACTTTTGACCCCACTGAACACAGTGGCCCCAGGCTCATGACCACATGCTTGGCTGTGCGTTGTCAATGTCCTTCAGCCAGAGGCCACCAAGAGCTCATCTGTATTTGAACAGGTTGAGTTTGTTGCTTGTTGCAATGATGGAGCACATCCACCCCAGGGGGAATTGCAGGTGTCCCAGCAGGAGGTATTAGAAAGAACCTATTATAGGATTTGGACTTTGGCTGGTGATTTGGGGGAGATCTTAGGGAAGTGGAGCTTTGCTCTCTGTTGGAAGCAGTCATGAAGTAAGAATAATGTTATGATTGGTATCTTAATAAATCCTATCTGTAAGGAGGGCAGACTGAAAGGGAAACTAAAGCAATAATTGATAAAGAACAGTCAGTCACTCACATTAGCTGAGAGAGGGAGATGTTTATAGTCCGTGGCTTGGATGACATTCTGTGTTTAAGCAAGATTACAAAATGGTCTTTTAAAATTTTTCTTGTCTTGACCTATCAGTCACAGAGTGGCCTTGTCTCATACTTATGTTCTGTGAAAGTGTTTACATCCAACAAGAGAACACCAAATCCTAGCTCTGGATGCCAGACCAACTTGTGATAACATCAAGACCCAGCTGATAATGCCGGGACACCCCCTGGATATCAGGGGCTGCATAGACCTTTCTGAGGGTGCACAGGCCTCTGGCGTGGATTTCTTAGCAGCCCGACTTCAGCAGCTGGATGAGCTTGGCTTCTCTAACTGTCGGAAGGGTGTTTCCTCTTATGCCCTAGCTCTCTTTTGTAGACCTTCATTTATCTCATAATTGTGTTAAAGCTGATTTCTATAATAAATACCTTATCCCATAACTCATAGTGTTTCTGCTCCTCTAATTAAACACTGACTGTGATGCTGGGACTTACGTAAGGAGGATTAATTGAAAGCTGTTTGAGAGCATATAGATCCCTGGATACCCCTTTCCGAATCCATGCATTGAGAGGCTACACTTCTCAACCATGGCAAAATAATGGGGCTTTGTGCTCTTTAAAAGACAAAACAGAGGAATTGTGGACTGAGGAATTTTGGGTATATTTGAAGGCAGGATATGTCTCTAGAGACAGGGGAATAATTTCAAAACATGTGAGCTGAATTCTGACTTCACCACCCTCCTTTTTCGACTCAGCCCCCAAATTCTGCAGTCATACAAAATGCACCCTATAGAAGGAGACTGGAGGAATGTGCTCTGTGAAATCTGACCAAATGTATACAAGGGGGCAGGGGAAGAGGTGTCACTGTCTGAAGCATAAAATGATCATAAATGCTGAATACCATTATGTCTGCCTGATGCATTGACCCCACTATCTTTGAGAACTGACTTCCTTTACTCCTGGTATCATTCTTTTCTCTGAAACCTACTTTGTCTAAAATTAATATAGCCATTCTGGGTATCCTTGGATTCAGGTTAGCATGGCATATATTTTTCCTTTCCCTTTTCATTTATTTGGATCATTTTATTTACATCTGTCACCAGCAGCACATAGTTGGCTCTTACTTTTTTATGTAATCTGGAAATCTTTCACTTTTAATTTGGATGTTTAGATTATTTATACTTAATGAGATTAATGATATAGTTAAGTTTATGTCCATCACCTTGCTATTTGTTTTCTATTTGCCCCATCTATTATTTTTTCCCCTTCCTTACGATCTTCTTTGTTTAGTTATCTTAATGGGTATTTGGTAGATATCACAGGAATCCTTCAGGTTATATTTTATGTGTAAAAAGCTCACAATAGTATATTTCTATTTCTCTCCCCCCAGCTGTTATCCCTTTGCCATTATATTTTTAAATTTTACCTATATTATAAACTCTATGCTATATTTTGTTACTTGTTGTTTAAACAACTCATTATATTTTAAAGAAATGTAAATAACATTTTAAAGCACTTTTATTCATTTACTCCTGTGGGTACCATTTCCAGTGTTCTTCATTCCTTTTGTAGACCCATCTGCCTGATATCATTTTCTTTTTTCCAGAAGCACTTCTTGTGAGATTTCTCACAGTGAACTGAGTCAGGGTCCAGTTGCTCTATCTGTCCCACTTGGAGGAATCAGTTGAGACTCTCTCTACCCACTCACCTCCGCAACTGCTCTGTAAGTCGAATAACTAAGCCAGAGAGTCAGGGACCAGTTGCCACATCAGGATTGTTTGTGCCCGCCTTCTTTATCACACAAGGGAATTGGGGGACTAACTCTCTTTAAAGCTTTGTGTGCTTTACATGTTGATAAATTAGAAGAAAATGTTTTCCTAAAATATTTAAACTTTAAAGCATTCATTTCTATATAAATACATGTGGGACTTTAAAAATATTCCTCATGATTCTATGTAGTGGTTTAAAACACGAGATCAAAGGAAGACTGCCAGATGTACCTATTTCATAAACTTTAACAGTACAGGAAGTTGGACTTTTCCCCCATTTGACTCCATGTTTTGAGAAAATCTACCTTGAAAGCCCTTCACAATTCCACCTGTCTTAGATGACTCGTTCCTTCAGTGTCCCTTGCCTTGGGCTGTGGGGTGCTTCCTGAACTCATTCAGCTCCTGCTCTTCACTGCACATCTTCCTGTTCTCTTCCTCCACCGTGCTCACTATCCGATCGCTGCAGGAAATAGTGTATATATGCTGCGTCTACTCTGCATTATACTCACTGTAGCTTCTATTTATAAACTGCTTGAGCTACTCAGCCCGTGTGTACTAAGTGCAGGTCTTGCAGCTCCCGCTCTAAATGGCTGAGTCTCCTGCTCTGTTGAGGAGCCCACTCAGTGGGGAGGGTCTGCAAGCGGGGGTCTGGCACCTGATGTTCATGGGGAAAGTCCAAAGCAGAGGTGCATGGGAAATGGAGCCCCAAGTGGGAAGCCAACCTCAGTAAGACACAGAAAGGAGTATGACTGTTCAAACAGAGGGATAAAAGCTGGATGCAAAACCAGGAACCGAGGGGTGAGTGAGGAAGAGCCATGTGATTAAAGATTTGAAGTCAGATGGCTGAGGTTGAGACTTCTGTGGGCCTCAACTGCTGTATAAATACTTAACAAAAACAAGTGAGAGAGAGAGAGAGAGAGAGAGTGTGTGTGTGTGTTAACTGCTGTATTAGGTTCTCGTGGCTGCCACAATAAATGACCGCAAACGTGGTGACTTCAAACAGCAGCAGTTTATTCTCTCACAGTTCTGGAGGCAGAAGTCTGCAGTCAGTGTGTCAGCAAGGTTCATTCCTCCTAGAGGCTCTGAGGGAGAATCTGTCCCATGCCTCCTGGTGAAACCAAGCAGGACCCAGTGGGGCTCCTGGGCATGGAAGCCTTTCAAACAGTTGCTAATCAGGGAAGGGAGGGGATGCAGAGACAAGGGAGGAGCAGGCAAGAAACAACAGTGCAGCCTCGGAGCAGGGTTCTGGTTCTGCCTCAAGGGATACACGTAGCAATATCTTTGAGCTCTTTACAGAACTAAAAGCCCCAACAAATGGAAGATGTTAGCATTCTTCATTCCAGAGAAGATCACAGTTTCATGACCTCAGGAAGCTCATCAGGAGACCACCTGAGGCCAGATTAAAGGAGTGCAGGCCCTGCGCTCACCCCGATCCTTATCAGCAACTCCGCCCTTGAACCGTTGCTGTAAAACTCCTCACCAAATCCTCCCAGGTTGGAACACACAGTTTTTCAGGGCATGAGCCTACCATGTCTGCCTTTGCCTGGCAAAGCAATAAAGCTATTCTTTTCTGCTTCACCCAAATCTCTGTCTCAGGTTCGCATCAGCCCCGGTGCACAGAGACCGAGTTTTCAGCATCATTGGCAATCCTTGGCATTCCTTGTCTTGTAGCTGCATCACTCCAATCTCTGCCTCCATCCTTACATGTTCTTCTTCTTGGTAAGTCTGTGCTCTAGCTTCTTATAAGGACACCTATCATGGGATTTAAGGACCACCCTAAACCCAGTATGACTTTACCTTGAGATCCCTAACAAAATTACATCTGAAAACAAACAAACAAAGAAAAACACCTTCTTCCAAATAAATTCACCACCATAAATTCTGGGGATGAGGGTTTGAACCTACCTTTTTTTGGTGGGGGGGGCGGGCGGCAGCATTCAACCCAATAGAACTACTATATTCAAGACACTGTTCTAAACACTTTACATGTATTAACTTATTTACTTCTTATACAGGACTTTGACATATGTGCCAATATTAGAACTGTTTTACAAACAAAGAATCTGAGGTGTGGAAATGTTAAATAATTTTCCAGAAATCCGACATCAGTAAGTGTTAAGCTACACTTAAATCCAGGTGGGCAAAAGCCACAGTTTACATATTTAACCGCTATGCTTTAGAAAATACTAGCTATTTCTGAGCCTCTGTTTCTTCATCTATAAAATAGAGACATTATTAGTAACAGGATAATACATGTAAAGACAGAGGCATTTGGAAAGCCGCTACAGTTTAACTTCTGACATTAATAACAGAGTGAAGAGCCTTAGATCAAGAGTCAGCTAGGGCAAGTCCTGAAAAATTCCAAAAATATCTGACTTTTACTGGCATCACCCAAGTGTGACATGGAAGAGCTGGCTGTGCTGAAATGGTTGGAAACAGGGACCAATAGTATGGAAGCTTCTGGAACTAAGTGAGGCTATTCTTCACTCTCCTGTCACTAGCACCCAGTAGGATGGCTGCCATGTGGTGTGGTGAGTAAGTGTGTGGACTGAACGAATAACTAAACCACAATATATTTTTTGAAAGCAGGCCCTATTAATTGCCTCTTCTGTACATCACTCTCACTAGCCCCTGCATCTTCAAGGTCAGGTGGAATATTAGTCATACAAAGGAATTAATTTACACTAATCCTTGAGTTCTATTTCACAGATACTTTGGGAACCATATATCTTCAACACCCTATATATCACATACTTCTCTATTATACTCTTCTGCTGCCCATCTTTCTCACTAATTCTGCTCCTTCAAGGTCAAGATCAGCAGTGGTCATAAATAAGAATTTATTTATGCAGGTCCTTGCCTTTTCTGGGGCAGGTGTATGGCAGCCCTGCTACCTCCCATCTTTAGATGAAAATTCTCTCATTAGAATGAGAAACATGGGCAGAAACATTGAGAGCAGTCCCTTCTGGTGAGGCCTATGGATGTTGTAGAAAGAATATGGGCGTGGGGTTGTCAAAGCGCGGTTTGGCAACGCCATTCGTTGCATACCCAGTCTGTGCCAGGCATTGCTCTGGACTGTGGAAACAAGACAGATAACACCAGTGGAATAGTGTGTTATCTATAGATATATAGATAGAAATAGATAGATAGATAGAAAGATAGATTTAATTCTCATTCTGCCACTTAATATCTGTGGAATCTTACATAAGTTATAGCAACAATCTAAGCCTCAGTTTAGATAAAATTATAGGGTTTCTGTGAGAACTAAATAAGTAATTGTATATATACATATATAATATATGCATATGTATTCTCAAATATATCTGTACCTATTTATAGATATAATATGTGAGTGTATGTATACACAGATATATCTCTATCCCTAGAGAGAAAGAGAGAGAGAGAGAGAGAAAGGAATGAGCTTGGTACATGATGTAATACATTTGTCTTCTCTTTCTTCTCAGCTTCTGTACTATAACACCGTGATACTACTGTCTATGTACTTTGTCATCTGAGTCCCAGCTTTCTTCATGGATCCTCTCAACCTACTGCACCCATTTTGGGCCATGATGTGGCCTGCACCTTCCTAAATGTCCCTAAATGACTTCTGACTTTTGTGATAACCTTCACTGCTCCTGAGCTTCCCCTCTTGCAGGAAAGCACCTGGTAATGCTGGACTGACCCAGGAGCGATTTTTGCCCCAGCTCCTCCAGACCTATATGGACCATGCAGGGAGCTAACTTCAGATGGTAATTTTTCTCAGCTGCAGCTTAATGACACCATCAGTATCTCCTACCTGAATGAAGGCTGCACTAATTACGGCACTAAGATGCATGGCCATATTTCAGTTAACTGAGTTTATCTGCTAGTTTGCGAAGAAACACAATTAATAAAAGAAGTTGGCATGCCACATTTTTTTACAAGTCAACTTTGAAATGATAACTATTTTGACTGATCTGCTCTAACTAAAATGAGGAAAACAGTTCATGTTGAACTATTCACAGGCAGAGGTGATGAACATATGCTTCTAATTTGAGCTAAGAGAAAAGCAAAAATAAACAAATTTAGCAAATCTTAGTTCTTGACAACCACTCACAGGATATTTCAGCTAAGAAATGAGCATATGGTACAAGGAATAAAGAAATGAGCTGGTTTTGGTGTGGAAATGAAGCTTCTAGGCTCACAGTTTCATGACTGTGGTAATCGCATTCCTTTTGAGTCCTCTTAATTTACTCTGTCTTGCCTGCTGTAAGTTTTCACAAGCTCCCCCTTGTGGCCCAGCTGAATTATTGATCACAGTTTGCTGAGAAAAGACCCCACAACTCATATTGGCTAAAATGACCTTTTAACCCATCAGCTTGGCCCTTTAGCCCGTCCCAATGAAAGGCCCAAAACAAGCTTCCTTGAAACTCCTAATGCAGTCCTCAAGGTTAACTCCCAGGGCATCTCAGTAGGAAAGAAAACCTTTACAGGAAATTGGCATGAAAAGGGAATTAGATGCTTAGTTGTACTTTTCATTCTGCCCCCACCTTATCTGTCTCCTGTGACTTATTACATTGCTTTCCCAGTAGCCAGGATAGATTTTGCAACAGTGCAATGAAGTGTGTTCTGAAGCTCCCTGAGCAAGTGGACTTCCTGCCAGAAAGTGCTAAAAAGAAACAAGCCCCAAATGGAGTCACTTCTACAAAACCTCATCAAAACGTAATACCTCACCTAATGGCAGTTTCAGCCTCTCCCAGAAGTGGAATTTTATACCAATCAGTCTGGAATTTCCTGGTCTGCACTAGTGAGGTAATCTTGCCTGAAACAATCCTCTCTTTTCTTTTGCTAATAACCTTTTTGTCCTGCTCCATTTCTGTAAAAGACTTCCACTTCGTACAGCTCCTCAGAGGAGCTGCTTTCTAGTTGCTAGATGTGATGCTATGCAATTCATGAATTGTTGAATAGAGCCAATTAGATCTTCAAATTTATTTGGTTGAATTTTGAGGGGTTTTTTGCAAAAGAAATTTAGTATTCTGAAAATAAGACTTGGTGTATAACTTTTAGCCCTTTGAGTTTTTCTCATTAACCAATGAAACCAATCATTGTGTAACTGAGTCACAAAGATTACCTTTAGACCAACCCAGGAGTCTTACCTCATGGCCATGGTAAAGCTATTTAAGCTTCCTTGTGCTAGAAATTAAGTTTTTGTTTGCAAGAACTACTGTGGATTCTAAATGTGAAGCTAACTTACATCTTCCATTTTGTATTTCAATGCATTCTTATTTGCTATGTACATTATTTAGCGTGCAAACCGGATCACTAATATTTACTTTTGCATGTCTTTGTTTCAAAGATAGGCAAGATTCTAAAAAATCATCTCTGACTAAAATAAAAATAAATGTGGGAATGTAATGTACAATGTTCATGGTAAAAAAAAAATCTATGTGTCAATCCATATGAGAACAAAAGAAATCAAAATGCTTTCTGCTTGGGCATATGTCATATTTTAATTATTTTATAAATTTTTTAATGATATATTAGTATTACATTATGAGGTCCATTTGATTATAGGCATATTGGTCTTTAAGTTGCATTATTAAACTGCATTTATTTCAGAATGTTTTGCTTGTCATTTCTTAGTGAGGTTCTTAATAGCTCCTGATAATTGAGAAGCAGAAATGGACTTTTATTTAATGTATCTGAGTTTGTAGTTATATAATTGATTGTCATAGTTCATCCAAGGCAGACTGCAAGAGCATGAGAAAAAATGATTATATGCCAATAGTAGAGGTTAATCAATTCACATAATCAAAAACATGTGTCTGGCTGCTGTGGGCGTTTTACTCTGTGCAAGGGTAAAAATGTGGAGGGCATAGTTTGCCCCAGGAGAATCTCTTGGTCAGGTAACAAAGAAGGGCTTTAAAAGAAAGTTAATTAGGGATTTATAAGTGCAATAACAGCTCACCATGTATTAAATATGTCTGGATCAGAGCAACTGACTCTACCCCTAGGGACAAGAGAGGCAGGGAAAATGGAGACATTTAGAAAGTGTGACTATATTTCATCGGGGAGAAATAGGCTAAAATTTTAAACTTTATCTGGTAGTCGTTGAGATAGCTCTGATGGGTTTTAATCAAAGAAGCAACCATATAAATACTAATATTTTTACTCTCAGTGATTGCTATGAGAAATTGTTCTGACTTCATATTAAGGACAAATTTCTGAAGTATATTTGCTGTTTTTCTACAGCAGTGTCATACTTCTGCCATTTATGTTCAGATCTTTAATCCATTGTGAGTCATATTTTTACTTAATCTGAGTGGTGTTATAACTTTATTTTCTCTATAGAATGAGCCAAATTTTCCATTATCTGTTTGTGATATGGGTCCATTTCTCTATTCCTTTATGGCAGGATGTCTCAACCTCAACATGGGTAACATTTTGGTCTGGGTAATTCTTTGTTGTGGGGACTGCCCTGTGTATTGTAGAATATTTAGCAGCATCCGTATAGAATCTTTACCCTCTATGTGCCAATAGCACACCCCTCTCCCCAGTTTTAACACTAAAAATGTCTTCAAACTGAAGGACAAAATTGCCTCTGGTTGAGAACCACTGCTCTAACAAAGACTATTGCTCTGGCTCCATTGCTATGACTACAGACTATTCCTTTCTACAAGGCTGGATGAGTCTCTTACTGTCTCTTCCAGAATTGTCTTATAAGTTTGGGGGAATTTTTATTTTCATATATATTTTAGAAATATTTTGTCCAATGCCCCCAAATATCATTGGGTTGTATTTTTTAACCAATTTGGGAAATATGGACATATTTACAATGTTATGTTTCTCATTTATTCTCTCTTTGGTCTAATTTAATTGAATTTTTCAGTTTATACATAAGTAATACTTCCAATTAATCCTAGGTAGGTTATAGACTAATGTCAATGCAAATAGTATCACAGTTTCTATTACATTTTTCATTACTTCTTCTGGAGCATTATGAATTTATGTGTTGAACTTTACAGCCACTTTTACTCACTTTTAGACCAAATGCTGCTGCTTCCCTTTGTATATGTTAACAAATCCACATTCCACAAATTAGTTTAAATTTTTTAGGAGATATTTACACTTGAGACTTGCAAAAAATGAACAAAACAAACCCCATTAGTTTGCTCTCAGCTATGTAAATGTGTGCTATGATTTTCTTTCTGTAATTCACTGTGGACAATTATGGAACTAGGAACTTTGTGGAATTAGGAATTTTAGAGTTTGTTTCCTACATCCTCCTAATTTAAAAGAAACTTGCCTTAAACTTCCTATCTTAAAACATCATTACAAGTCCAGTGTTGGAGAAATCACATATGAGACTGATTCTAAAGCTACAGAAATTAAGATAGAGTGCTGTGTAAGAAACACAAGACACCTCAGTGAAACACAGTGAAGATGAAATATGGAACCACATACAGTCAACTGATTTTTGGAAAATATGCAAAGGCAAATTAACTGAGAAACAATATTCTTTTAAATAAGTGGTGCTGGGACAATTGGTTGTCTCTATGAAAAAAAAGGAAGGAGAAGGAGAAGAAGGAGAGGGGAAGGAGGAGGAGGACGAGGGGGAGGAGAAGGAGATAAGAAAGAAGAAGAAGAGGGAGAAGAATCTAGACAAGGACCTTACACCTTTCACACAAATTAACTCAAAATGGAACATAGATCTAAATGTAAAATGCAATACTATATGATTTCTACAAGAAAACATAGGAGAAAAATCTACATGACCTTAGATTTTTTTGAGCAGTTCTTAAATACAACACCAAAGCAAAATTTATGAAACAACAACAAAAATAATTTTGGACTTTAATAAAATTTAAAACTTCTGGGCTTCCCTGGTGACGTAGTGGTTAAGAATCCATCTGCCAATGTAGGGGACACAGGTTTGAGCCCTGGTCTGGGAAGATACCACATGCCGCAGAGCAACTAAGCCCCATGTGCCACAACTACTGAGCCTGCACTCTAGAGCGAGCCACAATGAGCCACGACTACTGAGCCTGTGTGCCACAACTACTGAAGCCCGTGCGCCTAGAGCCCGTGCTCTGCAGCAAGAGAAACCACCATGATTAGAAGCCTGTGCACTGCAACAAAGAGTAGCTCCCACTTGCCGCAACTAGAGAAAGCCCATGTGCAGCAACAAAGACCCAACACAGCCAAAAATAAAATAAATACATTTATGAAAAAAAAAATTTAAGCTTCTGCTCTGCAAATATACTAGTTAAAAAAACGAAAAGACAAGCCACAGACTAGGATAAAATATCTGCAAAACATATCTGATAATGACTGATATCCAAAATATTCAAAGAACTCTTAAAACTTAAAAATAGGAAAACAAACAGCTCGATCAAAAAATAAGCAAAGACCTCAACAGACACCTCATCAATGAAGATATATAGATGGCAAATAAGCCTATGAAAAGACACTCAAAATTATTTCTCAACTTTAAAATAAAATTTAAAACAATGAGGTATCACTACTCACCTATTAGAATGGCTAAAATCCACAAAAATGACAATAACAATTACTAACGCAGATATAGCTCGTAGTAATGCAAAATGATACAGTCAGTTTGGGCGAGTTTGGTAGCTTCTGACAAAGTTAAATATGGTCTTACCATAGTCAACCAATCCAGCAATTGGACTGATTTGAAAACTTATGTCCACACCAAATCTCCAGGTGAATGTTTATAGCAATGTTATCCGTAATCACACAAAACTGGAAGCAACCAAGATCCTTCCATAAGTAAATGGATAAACAAACAGTAATATATCCACACAATGGAATAATATTCAGGAATAAATAGGAAAGAGCTATGACACCATGTAAAAACATGGATTTATCATAAATGCATATTGCTAAGTAAAAGAAGACAATATGAAAGGTGACCTACTGTATGATTCCATTTATATTACATTCAGGAAAAAGCAAAAATATAAAGATGGCAAGCAGATAAGTGGTTTTCAAGAGCTTGAGATCAAGGAAGATTGAACATGTGAAGCACAGGGCATTTTTTAGGGCAATAACTATTCTGCATGATATTGTAATGGTGGACAATCAACACAATGCCTTTGCCAAAACTTACAGAACTTTACCACACAAAGAATGAAACTTAAGGCATGAAAATATTAAGAAAAATATTAAGAAATCATTTAAGAGGTCAGAAAATCCCAGGATGAAATGCAGAATATGGCAAAAGAATCTAACTACATTACAAATATAGAAGAATCTCCTTGAAGAGAGGGAAAAGGAAGAGGTGTTGACCAATATAACTTTGAAAATGAGTGAATTCTTGAAGACAAAAACACAAGGAAATATACATAAGCACCACACTAAATCTGATAACGTATTCCTACAGAGGTACAAAATTCTAAAACCACTGTACATGTATATTGGCATTGAAGAATTAAGTAAATGCATGGCAGATGGTGGGAGCCTGGTTTCTCACGGTTGAAGTGGAAGATTACAGATAAGGAATTGGGGAGGCTAGAATAATCCATATGGAAGTTGATTAGATTTGAACATCAATGTGAACTAATGTTTAACTTAATATAAATACAGATAGATACACAAAGAAACATTCATAGATGTGTGTATATTCATGTGTCAGTATACGTACATACATTTATTTCCTTGCTCTGTAAGCTGAGGGAGTCTAGAAGCAATGACACCTCAAACCAATGAGCACAGCTAGTTCCCAGATTTTAGTTTCTAATACCATTCTCCAATAAAAGGAACTAGGTCTCTTTGGAGAAATGGCTGATTTGGGGGCTGGGGCAGGATATATACAAGATGAGCCTCAAGAATCTTGTAGTTTCAGAAAGTATGAAAGTCCTCAATGACCCCACAGTGATGGGGTATGTCAAAAAGACAGGGGCCAACTGAAAGAGGTCCCAATGGCCAAAGATGAACTGATTTGAGCAAAAAAATAAAGTAGCAGTGGACTTAACCAAAAGTATAAAACTAATATCCATGAGTCTATACTCAGATATTAAAATAATCAGAAATAAATGTCTGATTGAATCAGTGAGTAAATGGGGGAGAATAGATAACCTCCCATAAAGAATAATTCCAAATAATTTCTATGGATACTTCACCCTCAAAGAGGTGAAGCATAACTCTCCACTTCCTAAGTGTTGGCTGCACACAGTGACTTCCAAAATGTACAAAATGGAAAGAGTAGGAAACAAAGTAGCTATACGGTAGAGAAATCTGCCAAAACTAGCTCAGCCCAGTCAATGATCAAAGTTAACACCAGCAGTGATAACTCGTGTTGATGGTAGGTGCCCTGATGATATAATGAGAAAAGCACTTTGCTACTGTGGTCTTCCTTCAAAACACCTATAGCCCCAGTCTAATGAGAAAAACATCAGACAAGTCCCTATCAAAGGACTTTCTACCAAGTAGTTGCCCAGTCGTCAAAACAGTAAAGGTCATCAAAAACAGGGAAAGTCTGAGAAACCGTCACAGTCAAGAGAAATTTAAGGAGACATGACAAGTAAATGTAATGTGGTGCCCTGGTGGAATCCTGGAACAGAAGAAGACATGAAGTAAAAACTAAGGAAATCTGAATAAAATGTAGACTTTAGTTAATATTTTGTCTGTGTTGGTCCATAATTTTTGACAAATAGTCAATATAAGAAGTTAATAATAGGAACTCTGTGAGGGGAGGGGTATGTGGGTAATATCTTTGCAACTTTTGTTTCAATATAAACTATTCTAAAATAAAAGGTTTTGTTTTGTTTTTTTAAACATACTCTTATAATAAAGAGTCTCATAGTTATAAATGAAGAATAAATTTTGAGCAACCCCATTAGGCAACAATCTCATGTAGCTTTAATTTTGAGTCCCTCTATCTTCTTTCCAAGTCCCTCCAGTGATTCTGTTTCCATTCTCCATACCTAAGTTGGGATCACATCTCAGATGCTATCTTTGGCAGTGAAAGACAGTGGTCTTTGCTTGACCACTATCATACCCCAAACCAGTTCCCTGAAATTGAACTGCTCATTCTTCTTGCTGGTTGAAAGCAACAGTAAAGATAAGAAGGAGGACTCTCCTCCTTCTAAGAGCCTTTTCTGATTGTTCCAGACCCAACCATGCCCCACTTTTTGAATGTCTAGATCTGTTTTCTCCAACATAGCATCCACTATTCACATGTGGCTATTGAGCATTTCAAGTGTGACTGGTCTAAACTGAGATGAGCTGTAAGTGTAAAATATACACTGGATTGTGAAGATTTTGTTAGGAAAAAATATAAAATATATAATAATTTAATAATTTTTAAAATTATTACATGTTGAAGTGATAATATTCTGGATATACAAGAATAAATAAGTCATGTTATTAAAACTAATTCCACCTGTTTTGTTTTACTTATTCTAGGAATTTTTAAATTGTATATGTGGGTTGCATCATATCTCTTTTGTACAGTGTTCTAGAGCATACATTCAACCCAATGCAATACAGCTTATGCAATATTTGCCAGGATTCATTGTGCTTTCTAGTTGTGCCATCTATGTCTTTCCTGATAGAATTGATAGACCATTTCTGGAAGAGGGAAGCCAGGCTCTGAGATGGCTCTTGGGATTATTTGACCCCTCAGCACACAGCTGGGGATAGTCCTGACTTTCCAAGGACTTGTAGTCTTTACTGGAGAATCCATGACCAGAAGGATTTTAATACAAAATTTTCTATAACCTGAGAATCTGAAAATCTCTCATCAAAATCTAGAAGATAAAACAATGTCAGAAGACAAAAAGAAAAAAAAAAAGCATGCAAACATTTTTAGCTATTTTTTTTTTCAGGTAACAATTTATAGGTTCCAATGTTGGGTCAAACGATTACATGTCAAAATAAATATCCAAGAAGTTCTAATAATGCATTCTCATTCGAGAAGTATTGCATTACATTTTAAGGTAGGAATATATTTTTTCTTTTATGGCCTGTATTCAGCAAGGACACACTTTTATATTTGGTCATTTATGGATCCCAGGCATAATTTATGAAGGGAAGTGAGAAAAAGAAATAATAGGAAAATATAAACTATTCCCTTGGGACAGAAAAACAGAGCAGAGCAAAACAATACAGCCATAAGATAATATGCCATATGTCTTCCCATAATGTTAAGTCTCTGGACTATTTCTGCTAAATTCACAAACTTGGTAAATGATGAGTTTTCTCGCTTATTAGTTTATTTCCCCTCTCCCCACATGGAAATTAAATCTTAAGGATTTCAATGAGGAGCACAATTTAAATTTAAAAAAAGAAACCAGTTTATCTTCCTCAGGAAAGCTGTCACACCATTCACTGCATGAGCAAAAACATTTATTTTTAGTGCAGATTTCAGTTTGGAGGTCATTAAATTTAACTTTTAAGACTCTGAGGCTTTATTTACTCTTCAGAAACTTGTTCTTTTCAGGATGAAGTTGAGAGAAGAAAATTGAAACATCTAACTTGTCTCAGAAATCATAGTATTGTAAAAGATAAGAGTTTTATGTTTTTGTGTTTTTTTATCATATATATTTGACATTCTAAGAGAATAATAGAACTGATCCAATTAGCCATTTTTCAAGTACCTACCAGATGCCAGAGATACACTAGTGAAGAAGCCATCCTGTCTTCCTGGGAGACAGACAATGGAAACTAATCACCATGATGCTCAGTCATGGTATAATGAAGGCAGCCCAGGTCATTGAGTAATGTAGCTGTCCCATTCAGCCTGGTCTGAGGTCCCAGGAGGGATTCCTTATAAAGGGATATTTAAGGTAGGACCTGAACAATGGGTGAAGGATGAGGGTGGGGAATAGAGTAGAGGACACGGCAAAGGCCTGTGAGTGAGAGAGCTCAGCACCTTTGGGACAAACGAAGGAGGTCACCAAGACTGGACCCTGGAGGAAGAGCAGTGAGAATGAGATAGGAGGGGCTGAACTTGGAGGACTTGAGAGCCCGTGGTTTGTTATCTACAGGGCCAGGGGAGGCCATTAAAAAGTTTAAGTTCCATATTTGTGTTTTTAAATGTCCCTCTGACTGCAGAGACTGGAGGGGTGTCATGGGTACAGGAGAGAAGCCAGAGAGCTAGATTCATAGTCAAGGATAAAGATGATTATAGACCCTACCAGGAGTGGAATGGGAAAAAAGAAATAGAGAAAAGAGCTGCTTTAGAAGCAGAGCTAAACACATTTGGTGATTGTTTGAATGTTGATGATGAGGGAGAAGGAAAATATCAGCACACCCCATACAGCTGTGCAAGTTGTGCACTAACCAATCTAAGGGTGCCATTGCCATTACATCTACGTGAGAATCTCTCGAGGAAGTTGTGCAATATGGCAGAACTCAAGAGTCCAATGATGAAAGACTGTGTCCCAGCCTTGACCCTGGGCAAATGGGAAATTGTGAGTGTAAGGTAGGAGGAGAATTAGGACCCATGATGGAGGGGGTGGGAATTGGTAGCAGTACTGAGGGGAAATGATAAGTCAGTAGAGTGACAGACAATTTGACTTTGAACGGAGATGTGCAATAGAAAAATGAATGTGTCTGGCCCCCAGGATATTGGTCTGCATAACAATGGATACTTGAGAAACCTTGACAGTCATCTGGTAAAGCTAGAAAGTTGCTTAAGACAAAGAAAAAAGTAGAGGCAGAAGAATAAAGGCCAGTATCAGAACCTTTGGAATGAAAACATCTGATGAGAGGGAGATGCAAAGGAGACTAACGAAGAGACAGGGAAGGTAGGTGTGAGACCAGGAAAGGATGGTGCCACAAGATCCAAGGAAGAGAGTGAGGAAGTGGCCAAGTAGCTGAAGTTGCAAAAGGGAAAATATCTGAAGTTTAATGACATGTGGGTCAGAGGTGGTCTGATTAGGACAGTTCCATTGTGGGGGAGGAGGAGGCAGAAGCCAGACTGCGATGAATTGGTATGGAATAGAAAGTGCAGAAATGGAAGCAGAAAGTGTAAACAGTTCATTCCTGCAGTTTAGCTGTGAATGTTAGGACCAGCTAGCAGAGGAGAAGTAATGGGAAGTAGTGAAGACATAAAAGAGAATACAGTGTTGCTGTTGTTGTTGTTTAGAGGAATAGCAATGGGCTCTAGAACACACACCAGGCAACTGGCTTCCTGCAGGAGAAGACACACCTCTTCCATTATAACAAGAGGATATGTTCTTCCACAAATTTCCAATATTTTTTCACTTGAGTTAGCTCAGAACTCTAAAAGGACTTCAAACAAACAAACAAACAAAAAAATCTGATGTTCAGAGAAGAAGTTTTTTGGGAACCACCTTGAAAATTCATATGTTCCTGAACACAATGACTATTTCATCACTTTTTGGAGAAGTTCTCTTTCCCTTTTCAATTTACCTGTTCAGTGGCTTATAAAATTTTCATGCTAATAGTAGAGGAAATTCAGACATAGCTTTAGAAGAAAAAGATCATCAATTTTCACCCAAATAAGCTATGAAAATCTGAGGAAATTCAGATAGTGACATAGATGTAGAAGAAAAAGACCATCAATCCTCACCTTAATAAGTTATGGGAATGTGTGAGGCTGAAGTTGGAAGCAATATCTGGATTCTTGAAAGAAGAACTTTCTGCTAAAGCTTTCCTTCCAGGCTGCCTGCAGTCCAGTTGGGAATGTTCATAGGTACAGTACATAGGGAATCCTGACTCATGCTGGTGCTAGATTTGTTCAAATTTTACCTCTGACATGACTGTCACTCTGCCAGCTGTGTCGAGTTCCACCCTACCTCTCTGGAAGGTTACAGGTGTCTTTGAGACACTGCCCAACTCCTGGGGTGAATTTGAGCAAAGTCTCAGATTTTATTCCTCATGGTTCGTGAACTGGCATCACACTGACTTTTGTCAAAGAGGAACTCTTCAGCTACCATGAAAGGATGGCTAGTGTAGCCTCTGTGCTCAAGAGCTGGCACTTACTCCAGTTAATCTGGGGACGGGGAGATCACCTTTATTGAAAGTATTCCCCTCTGTGTTGCCCTTTCCTAACTCAATCTATGGTCCCAGAAACTCAATGGTCATTCTCTTATTATATCTTCCATCTTATTCTTCCCTGTACCCAGCATAGAAGATAGTTTTCCAAACCAGTCTGGTGTCTTCTCCCATTATTTGGGTCTATTTCAGGAGTCTTTTCCATGTTCTTCAGAGGATAAGGTATTGAAAACCAAAATACCAGAAAATATTATTTTTGCCTTCATTTTTTGTTGTCATGCCCTTCCTGGAAAGAGCAAGTTTAGAATGAGGGCAAGGAAGAAATGGAATATTGAGAAAGAATAAAGCATAGTAAAGCAAAATGTTTCATCCCAAAGACAAGATCTTAGAATGCTCAGATAGTACGGAGGATGTGAGCTTGGAAACCATGCTTCCTCTTTGCCCTAGAGCTTGCATGGTCATGAAGATCCTCTATAGTAAGAATTCCCCTGAAAGGAAGGGGTGTGACCTGCAAGCTTCACAGGTTGTGTTGAAATGTGCACACACTTGGGCAGGGGAAACTGCCAACAGGACAGAGTCTTTAAAACCTCTGTCTCCACCTTCCTGAGGGGTGTTGATGCCTGTGGCTTACCAGAGAGCAAAGGATGGTCCTTACAAGACCATGGATCTAACTCTGACACTCGTTTTAAAAGGGACTTTTGGGGGACCTACAGGGTCTGTCATTAGCATTTGAGGTGCAGGGAATTACCAGATTAAACACAGAACTTCAAGCCCAAGGTGGGAAATGTTGACATTAGATCATTGCACAAATACATAACCAGTTACCACATGATGGTACAATGAGATCTGGGTGGTATCAGCTAGTCTAGGGGTTGAGAAAGGGTCCTGGAGAAACTGAAATTTCCTGGTGACAGTGAGGAGTCGGAGAGAGTCAGCTAGGCAAAGAGAAAAGCAGAGAAAAAACAATCCAAGGAGGTCTTGGAACAGGAAAAGTTTCAGCCAGTTTGCCAAAGTCAAATAGCATCAGTGTGACAGAAGAGGACATGAGGAAAAGCCAGAAACCTGGGCAAAGTTGTTGTGTTAAGGACTTTGGAACTTTATTTTAATGTAAATGGGGAATCAATTTGGAAGTCTCACTCAGGCTGCTGTTTGGAGGGGCATTTTTTGGGGCCAGCAGTGTCCTAGAAGAGGTCCATTGCAAGTTATCATACTCACTTTGCCAAATACAGGTGTGCACTTTCAGGAGCGATAGATCACTTCCTTCCTGCACAAACAGACAATTTTAAACAAAACCAAGTGCGACTTGTTAAAATTTCAGTGAACTTTTATTATCTGCTGTATTCATTAGGGCATTCTAAACTGTTGTTAAATAAGAGAACCAAAATGCAAAGGCTAGAACAATGGAGATTTAATTTCTTGCTTGCATAACAGTCTAAGGCTGTCCCAGCTGCTCTGTCACTTTAAATGTGTGGTTTCCAAGGGTGTGTGGGTTCACCATGCCAGTCAGCTGGAAGGAGAGAGAGAATAGAGAACCTGGCATGGGTGATTTCCTTAAAGACGGTGGACCCATATCATTTCTGTCAACATTCCATTGGGAGGACCCAGTCACACGACACGTAACGGCAGGGGGTGTGCGAAATGCAGTCCACCTCTGTGCTCAAGAGGATAGAGTGGATTTCAGCATATTAGTATATTAGACAGTATTAGGGAGTTTGCCAGTGATGTTTTAGCTTCAGAAATTACTCCTCAAAGATTAGTCTTCCAATTAGAGTAGGTGGACTCCATCATCATTCTCCCTCCCTGTGCCTCAGAACCTCAAGGACCAGTTTCTCTCTGGTCTTCAAGAGAATTTCAGCTTTTGATTCCTGAATGATATTTTGGTTCAACAGAAAACAAAGTAAGTGTGAAGGTCTTCTAGGGTCACCGGTGGACAGCATGAATATACCCTGTCAGGTAGCACTCCTTTATTTTCCACTAAATTCTAGATATCAAAAGTTTTACTTGTTTAGCGTAAAAAGTACATCACAACTGACCACAATTAATTGAAGTTCAGCTCATCTTCTCTCTATTTCCTAGTTTTGCACCGTAATCTCCAGACACCATGAGCTTTGAATGAAATAATCTCATAACACTCTATGTAAAAATGATTCATTAAAACATTCCTAAGTTTCTCTCCCAGCTCCATGTACCCATCAAACAGTGTAATGTTTAGTTTAAAGATTATTTTGTGGGGAAAAACTCTAAAAAGCATTAAACCACTATTAATAACTACTTCTGACTCTTCCTGCTCAGATTTACTGTATCTCACATTACATCCATCAATACTTTGGGAAATCCTCATAATATTAATATTCTGAGACTGATACAATGTATCCATGACTGCATTCAACATAGAGTTTTATATCCTAACCTAGAAAAATATTGCTCTCATTTTTATTGGAATGGGGTTTCAGCTAAAGTAAGATGTCATCTTAATTTAAGATTAAGTCTGCAGTCTCAGATCTATGTATTTAATCTTGTGGAGCCTGGATTTTTAAACCACGTTGAGATAATAGAAACCCGGAGACAAAGCAATACATCTTGTAGAGCTTCTCTCTTGCTTAATTACATTTAAAAATGACCAATTAGACTCTAACTCTTTCTTTCTGGAGATGTGAGAAAATACTTACTGGTGAAGTTAAGAGTATATTGAGTGTAGCAGATACACACTACAGTGTATAAAATAGATAAACAACAAGGACCTACAGTATATCACAGGGAACTGTATTCAATATCTTGTAATTCCATTGAGACTTTACAAGTACCTACTGATGTCAGTGTTATCATAACAAAATCTTTTTCCTTATGATATTATGTGAAAGGGTAGCTATGAGTACATAGTACTTAACAGTCAAAAAGTTCTTTTTTTTCATTGAAATGAAAAGTTTAGTGTTTAAATAGAGATTGTAAACATTGTGTGTTTATCTTCTCAATAAATACTTCAGGGAACAATAGTTTCTGGGGAAAGTTAGTTTAGGAAGCTTTACTGACTGTTTTATGAATACAGTGTTTGAAAACTGTTATTTTAAATAACCAATTATAGTTTGTGTTGAAATATTACAAACAATTTTTGTATTATAGTACAAGACTCATTATCCATCTCATCAACTGCCACAGGTTCTAAAGCAAAAGTCCACATAACTAAATGCTACTATAACACAGGCTTGGCTTTTCAAGCCATTTCCTTCCTTTTTTGAAGATTTGGCAGTAGTTCTCTCTCTTAACTGGTGCCTTTGTTATTTACAACAAAGCAGAGGCATTAAATCAAGGCATTTGGGGTCTGCTGTGTGGTTCATTTTCCATCAATGTCTGTGTGTTGGCACGTCTGCCTAACGATCTGTTAGCTGGGAAGCATCCAGCCTGTCTGCATCTTTTGGCTTCTTTGTTAGCTCTCTCACCAGCATATTGGCAATTCTCCCACCCTGGGACCAAGTTGCAAAGCTCTACTTTCCATCAGTGTGGGTTCACTGATTTCTCTTGAGATGCACAATTTATTGGACCCATGTGAGACCCTCACAGGGGTTTCAAGGGGAAAGATAAAGGAAACCCAAAAAAGGACTCCCCACAGCCAGAGAAATAAAGTAAGCCATGGCGGAAATTTTGTTTTTTGTTTTGTTTTTGGCTGACCCATTGTTTTAAGTTGAAATGTCAAAAAATAACTCCTCTAGGTGGGAATGTAAATTGGTGCAGCCACTATGGAAAACAGTACGGAAGTTCCTCATAAAATTAAAAGTAGAACTACAGATACAGAATCCTACTTCTGGGTATATATCTAAAGGAAATGAAAACAGGAGTTCAAAGAGATATCTGCACACCTATGTTCATCTCAGCATTATTCAGAATAACCATACCACACCAAGACATGGAGATAACCTAAGTGTCCATCTGTGGAGGAACAGATAAAGAAGAAAAGAACATATACAATACACACACACACACACACACACACACACACACACACACACAATGGAATATTATTCAGCCATGAGAAAGAAGGAGATTCTGCCATTTGAAACAACATGGATGGACCTAAAAGCATTATGCTAAGTGAAACCAATATCATAGAAACAGAATAGAAAAGTGGTCACCAGGGGCTGGGAAGTTGAGGAAGTATGGAGAAGTTGGTAAAAGGGTACACATTTTCAGCTATAAGATGAATAAGAATAAGGTCTGAGGATCTAATGTGTAATATAGTGACTACACTTAATGACATTGTATTATATAATTGAAAGTTGCTAAGAGAGTAGAACTTAAATGTTCTCAACAACAACAAAAAGAGAGAAATATGTGAGGTAACAGATGTGTTAATTAACTATATGTGAGGAATCTTTCACAATGTATGCGTATATCAAATCATCATGATGTATGTACACTTCAAATTTCTTATAGTTTTGTCAGTTATACTTCAAGAAAGCTGAAAAAAGATAAATACTCTAAGCTGTGAAAAGAATGTGCAGAAAAAAATGAGGGAACAAAAAAGGCAGGAAAATAAATTACAATCTTGGAAACTAAATGATACAGTAGCTGAATGGTCTGTGGGAATCTTGCTCATATTTTTTCACATCATTTCCTCTTTCAGAGGATGTTCCCAAGCTTCTTCTTTATGTTTTCAATTCTTGGCTTTTCTTTGACTTTTTTCAACATTTCCTGATTATCTCACGCTCAGAGATGGTGATAAGACAGACTCTTAATTCTCCCAGGATGACATTTAAAATGACATCATGACAAAACCCCCAGGACTGCTCTCCAAATCCCAACCATGATTAATGGCTCTGAATTTTGGCAATTAGGACGAAAATAATAATGTGAGAAATTTTGTTTGTTCCAGACTGTTGAAATATGAAGAACTTAACTTTGGCCTCCTTTTCACAAGCCTCTTGGGCTTGTTCTTTACCCAAGTTGTGTGTTTATAAGTTTTGAGTAAAACCGTGAGAAAGTTGTATAATCTCTGCTTCTCAATTTCAGGAAGAAGGGAAAGCTCTCTCTCTGTTAAAAATTGCCAGCATCATTTTTCCTAATAAGGTGATATTGCTCTTCCTACCACAGTATTAAATATCATTTTGTATGTCTAAAGAATAGACTTAAAAATAGCCTTGCATTCCAAAAAAATACCTCTAGTGGCAGCTGATTGAATTGTCATCACTTTCTATTACAGGGTCACAACACCATGGCAGTCCTGCAAAATTTAAAGCTATTTTAAAAATAAATCTCAAGTCTGGATGGTAAAATAGATTTAAAATATACATAAAAGAAACAGGAAGCAGAATCATAAAGATTTAGCAGTAGTAATGCACACATGAATTGCAGTCTGATTATCTCTAGATCATCTTTGTCCAATTGCAGCTGGGTGAACTCAGCCCATTTGTTCTGAACAGATGAAGAAAGAACTATAGGTTTAGTTGGGTCAAAATTAAACAATTATCTGCTACAGGAGGAAAAGTGGAAGTTGGTTTTTTGTTTGTTTCTTTGCTTCTCTGTTTTTCAATACTTACTGATGACAAATTTCTCAGGTGAGCCACTGAACTTGGAATCAATTACCCCATTTATAACTAACTGTTTTTAATAGAGCCAAGGCCAATAAAATAATTTTTTCAAGAAGTAACATGAGGTCATTTTTTCTCTAGGATTTGATGACAAATGGAGACCAAATTAATTTTGACTCTTAAAAAAAGGCTGATTTTCTTTGATATTGATTTATTAGCATGTATAAACAATGCTTATTTGCTGCCAGCTATTAAATTACCAGTGATTGTATTTAAGTCACGTAAATAATGTTTAAGGTGCTTGCTTATTGAGGAGAAATTGTATTGAGTGTTTTTTGTAGGGCTACTTTAAATAAGGTTACTTTCAAAACTAAATAGGGCACCCCCCAAAATAAACCTATATTGTATAATATAATTAACTGAATTCTTTAACCGAGAACTGTTTATATCTTTAGGAATAATGTAATTAGATTTTGCCTATATGCAGACAATGGTTTTATGGTGCTAATATTATAATTATGATTTATCATTATAATTATGACTTATGGAATTAAGTTTAGCTAAAATTGTTGACTTTCTTTAAAGTCTTAAAGCAAATCTTATTAACCTGAGTTTTAATTATACTTGTACAGGGTAAGCATATTGAGTAATTGATATATAAATTAACAACCTTATCTTTTTCATATGCTTTTCTACTTTTTAAAAAAAGCCATTACATTTATTATTCTAATAGGGAAACAGATGAAAACAATATCACTGTTAGATTGCTATTTAAATGATTAAATTGTGGAAGCATTTTTCTCACACATTGATTCTAGCTTTCTCTGCTGGCTTTTCTTTACCTCTTTGAGCAATTACCTGTGACTTAATGTATGCTGTTGCACTCATAATGAATTGCAGCGTCTCAATATCCTATTGGATAAAATTAATGTTTTCTCAGATGTAAGCATTTGTCAAAATGCAGCAAGCATACCCTTATGATTTATGCATTTCATTGCATACATAAAAATATAAACAAATATTGAAATTTAGCTAATGATATGCACGCAGAAGTATCTAGGAGAATGTGTGCTGCTATCTGCAGTTTACTTGAAATGTATAAAAATGGTTTGATGGAAGGATAGAGGGTAGATACCTGTACAGGTATGTGATTAATAAGTACAGTAAAATATTAATGGCAGAAACTAGGTGTAGGCTTTAAGGAGGTTCCTTGGAACATTATTTCAACTTTGTTGAATATATGACATTTTTCAAAATAAAATGCAAGGGGAAGAAAACCAACCTATCTCTAATGCCGGTGTTGTGTTAAAAATCTTTGTTTTCCCTGATTCATCCCCACATCCAGTGCTTCATCCGTTCTGTCCACACTTCCTGTATCACACTGACCAAATCTGACCACTTCTGATCTCCCCCTTCCTGATCCTACCTCCAGCTACATCATCTCTCACTGGATGACCCCCAGCCAGTCTCCCTGCTATGCCCTTGACCTCCTAGATCCTCTCCCTACGGAGCAGCTAGAGTGATCTTTAAAGAACATAAATCAGAATTTCATCTGCAAAATTGCAAACAATCTCAACTTTAAGTCAACTGATGACTTACAGCTCTCACATGCAATTTTTAGAAAAAGCATCTGGGTAGTCATGGTCTTTTTAGTCAATGATGACCCAAGTACACACTTCCTGGTTGTGAGTTTTGATTTGCTTTTATGACCATAATATGCAAACTGAAACAAAAGAGCTTTTTGTTTCAAACATTATAAATGCATTGCAATATGTTTTCTAATTGGTGTGAAGGACATCAATATACATTTGGGGTATTAGTTCTTTGTCAGTATGTAAAGACATATCTTCTCTAGACTGAACTTGCTGTTTTACACTCCTACTAGTGTATTTTAATAACACACCTTCTTAATTTGAATGTTATCTATCTTTGTATTTTATGGCTACTCATTCTTGTGACCTGTTTAAAGAACTTTTAGCTGCCCCAAATTATGAGGATATTCTCCTATGTTATTGTAAGAGAGCAAAACTTGCCACCCCAAAATGTCTCTTTGGCATGTGGATTATTTTGAGCTGAAAACAATTAAGCACCAAAAGATTCAGGAGATAGAGAATTTGTTTCTGGGATAGGTGTATTGCAAAAAATATGGGCTAAGTGTGCTGGGTAAAACTCAGCAGGGCTGAGAGATCAGAGTCCACTCAGTGTCCCACTGTCTCTTCCTGGCTCAGCAAACATTTGTTTACCAAACATTTGCTCTTCCAACTCCATGTGAATTGCCTTCCTCCCCTTTGAAGTCGCAAACTGCTACCCCCAACATCCTCTTTTGTCTTTAGCTGAAGCTGCTATTTAAGTTGAGGTTTTCAGCCATCTTGACAAGTTACTCAGTTTTCCTGGGTCTCCCCTATGTATATGTGTTATTAAACTTTTGTTTGATTTTCTCCTGTTAATCTGTCTCATATCAACCTAACTCTTAGACCAGCCAGAAAAACCTAGAAGGGCAGAGGAAAATTTCTTCCTCCCTGACATTATCTTCTAGAAGATTCATTATTTTACTTTTCACTTTTAGACCTACAATTCACTTGGAATTGATTTTCTCTATGTTATAATATAGAGGCCAAGATGGTTTATTTTTAACCTACATGGAGAGAAAATTGAAAGAACTCATGTATTAAAAAGGTCATCCTTCACCAATTGCTCTCAAGTGTCATCTTTGTCATAAATTGTGTGCGTGTATGTGTATGTGTGTGTGTGTGTGTGTGTGTGTGTGTGAGAGAGATGCATGTGTACGTATGTGCGATATCTTGGTTTCTATTTTCTTCTGTTGGTCTACTTGTCCATGCTTGCACTGATGCCATATTGTCTTACTACCTTTTAATGTCTTGATATTTGTTTAAGTATTGTAATTTTAGTTTTATTTGTCCAAATACATCTTAGCTCTCCTAGGCCCATTGTATATCCACATAAAATTAAAATCAATTTCTACCAAAAAATGCATATTTTCTTGTTTTATTTAATGTTATTTCTAGTTTTTATGTTGTTGTATTAGTTTCTTTTCTTCCTTTTTTTGTTATAAGTGTGTTTGTAATCATTAATGTTCCACTGAGTTCTGCTTGACAACATTTTACAGGTTTTGAGAAGTAGTGTTCTAATTTTTGATCACTTATAAGTAATTTTATAACTTCTCATTTGAATGTCTCTGGTAAAAAGGAACTACTTAGAAATGTGTGTTTATAAATTTTAGGATATTATTTCCCTACCCTTTTATTTTATTCAAGCTTTATTGCATATGACACAGTGATGGCAGACTATATAAATTTCTGCTTTTTTGGATTTCAGGAAAGATAAGTGATCATTTTTCAACAATCTGATCTCAGGTGGCCTCTGCCTGTAGTGGTTTGAAGCAGGGTTTCTTTTCCCAGTCCATGATGGAGGTCAGGTTGCGGTGGTGAGAGCACTGAATCCTAGTCACTTGACCAGTGGTCAGTGACAAGACCTTGGCCCTATGTCTTTGCAGAAAAAGAATTCCCACAAAGACAGAAAGTAGTGAAATAAGTAAAGTATATATTAGGAAAAAGAAGTACAGTACACGTGGTTAGACACACGGGTGGACTCAGAGAGAGAGTTACGCCCTTGTGGCAGTTTGAATCACTTTTATGGGGTGTTTCTTCCAGGTTTCCTTTGGCCAATCATTGTGATTTGCCTGGTTCAAAGTCCATATTTGATATATCTCAGGATCTCCCCATGTGTGCACGAGCATCTCTTAGCCAAGATGGATTCTACCAAAGAGGCCTACGGATAGACTTGACATCACTTAGCGTTACTCCCCTTTTGACCTCCAAGAAGACTTTCTGTGCATGTGTAGCCAGGGAAGCCTTCTGACTTCAAGAATGAGGAATATGTGGTCTCTTATCTTCTATCTGGGCAGAGCCCAGCTTCCTCTCTCAATTGTCCTGTTATTCTCATTTTGGAGTATTGGTCCACAGGGAACTAACTCCAACTGCTTGCCCCGGGGGCCCATCTATCTCCTGCCTCAAATCCATGTGTATGTGAGTACACTTTGTTCTGAAGTAAATATAAAATGATATATGTGATACTTGCTTGTCCATGTAAAAGTGTTTTACAAACCCTCAGTATGTTTGCTTAATTTATTCCCTGGGTTTCCAAGATAGATATGTTGTGCTTTTGTCAAATTCTCCTTGTATTTCTCTCAATATTTTAAAAAATATTTTAAACCTATGTTATTAACTAAATAAAGGTAATGACTGATATAACTTCTTGGAATGTTATTTTAATTAATATAAAATATTACGCTTTTTCTTTTAGATCTTAAATTAGGGCCTGTCTGATATTAGCATTGCTAGATTTGTTTTCTTTTGCCTATTATTTGTTTTTTATTGATCCTTTATTGTCATCCTTTGTTTATGTAGCAGAGATAATTTTTTTTATTTTCTTCATTAATAATAAAGAAGTAAACATAAGTCAGTAATTGCCCACATAAATCGAAAATGTAAAAAGATAAAGCTGTGAGATACAATAGAAGTAGTCAAACAATACAAGTAGACAAGGTTTTTTAATTTATTTTTTGATATGAAACTATCCTAGCCAATCCTGTGGAGTTGTTTACAATAACTTTTTTTTTTCCAGAAAGGAATATGGCCTTTTTATTGACTACTTTAAGTGGAACAAACTAAATACGTATATAACAGACAAATTAAAAAAGGAAAATAACTCATAGTTGTCCAGACAAAGTATTTAGGGTAATGTTTCTATACTACTTTTCATTGTTTAAATCAAGAGCCAAGAAATATACGGTAATTTTGATCCATTGTTGGATTCAGTTAGATCTACAGTATGTTAGCATTGATAGTAATTTTTAAAAAAAGGTGTAAATAGTCTCTGCATTTTTCATTGTGTTTAATTGATCCTATTCATATTTCATAAAGTAAAATATATTTTTTCATTGAAAAATGTCAGAAATTACCATTTTCGAAAAAGTCAGCAGAAAGGATAAAGAGGCCATCTTTAGTCTCCTAGAAATAGAGTACTTAGTGAAGGAAATAGAAACATTCTGAATTTGGTTAAATAAGCACATAACTCAAAGTTTTATGTTCCCTTGGATTTTCAGCAACTTTCTGGGAAGAGAGTATAGGGAGTGAGTAAGTGGTGAAAACTAAATTTAATGCATGTTATCTGGCCACAACTGAATTTTCCCCATTGAGTAAAATATAGGTAAATATTGAATAACTGTGAAATCAATGAGTTCATAAAGTAAGCGTCTGAAAGAACTCCACAATTTGAAAACAGAGTAAAATCTGATGGCTGTCGATGTTTTAGAGTTGATGTGGTCACCACAAATATACAAAAGCTAGAATACTATTCTTAAGACCTACCTAACTTCTTTATTATTCTGTGCACACAAGTGCACATGCAGACTTTTTTTCAAGATTTTTGCAATTTTTTTTCTTTAGAGTGTTTTCTTTAGGTTTAGGTGTGTGGTTAGTGCTAGCAAGCCTCCTTATTTTCCAGGCCTCTCTCCTTATAGTGAGGCAAGAGACAGATGGGTCCCAGGCTGAACAGCTCGAGTTGTTCCCTATGGACAGTTACTCCAAGATGAAGATAGGAGAGGCTGAACCCTGCCCAGATAAAAGATAGAGACCACATATTCATCATTCTCAAAGTCCAGGAGACCTTCCTGACTATGCATGTGCAGAAAGGCTCCTTGAATGTCAAAAGGGAGGGTGTACCACCCCATAGTAGGTGATGTCAACCTACCTATAGGCCTATTCACTGGAATCCACCTTGGCTAAGAGATGCACATGAACACATGCAAAGCCCTAAGGTACACCAAATGCAGACCCGGAACCAGGCAAAGCAAGATGATTGGCCCAAGGAAACCTGGAAGAAATGCCCCATATCAATGATTCAAACTATTGCAAGGGCACGACTCTCTCTCTGAGCCCATCTGTGTATTTATCCACAGGTAATCTTTTCCCTTCTAATAAACACTTTACTTGTTTTGCTACTTTCTATCTTTGTGGGAATTCTTTTCTGCAAATCTGATGGGCCAGGACCTTGTCACTGGCCACTGGTCTAGTGACCTGACTTCAATATCAGGCCGGGAACCAAAGTCCTGCTTCAAGCTGCTGCAGGCTGAGGCCACCCAAGATCAATAGCACTGGACTAAGGCTAACCAATACATTTCTCCTGGAGCATTCTTAATTTGACCATTTGTTACTTATTCTGTGTTCAGTAGGATTCTGATGTTCAATTGGGAGATACTTCTGTTATCAATTGGTGTAAGGTCCATTGGCCCAGGTGAAAGGAGGCCCGGGGGGGGGGGGGGTAAGAGAAAACATCGACCAGTATGAGGAAGGAGAGGCATTGGGACATAACGACCTCACCTGTTCTGGGAATCAACAAGAGACTCTAACTTCCTGCGCAGAAAACAATGGGGCTGACAGGAAGGGAAAATGGGCTTACGCCCCACAACAGACCAACCAACACCTGGCCCTGCTGTATCCTCACCACATAAGGAATTACCCTGTATAGCAACACCCGCCCCCCCCCACTGCAAACCACCCTTCCCTTACACCTCAATAAAATCTCCCACGCCTAGGACTAGGTGTGACTTCTCTGGCCCCTTTCTCTCAGACCAGTGAACCTCGCCCGGGAGTGCTCCCTAATAAAGCTCACTCGAAGCTTTCCTCTGTTTCGTGGTACCGTTTGTTAAGATCCGACCTTACAATTGGCAGTTAGGGTAAGGGAAGGGCTGGAAGCTTAAGAGCCCTGTATTTGTCATCTTGTCTAGGTTATACACTCTTTAAGGTCAGAGAGCCCATTCTGCTTTGTATCTCTAACACTTTGAACAACAAATGTTTGTGAAATGGTAAAAACAGTCAAAATTAATTTTTAATAAGAAGAAATTTCTGGTAATATGGAAGACAAAATCTGCATTATTCTGCTTAGCCTGCCATAACAAGATGCCACAGGCTGGGTAGCTTAACTAGCACACATTTATTGTCTCACATTTCTGGAGGCTGGAAATCCAAAATAAGGGTGTCAACAGGATGGGTTTAAGAAGCCGGTAGGCTTGGTTTGCAGACAACTGACTTCCCGTTGTGTTCTCACGAGCTTTCTCACAGTGCATGCGTGAAGAGAGAGATCACTGGTGGCTACTCTTTTAAGAGCACCAGTCCTATCAAATCAGGGCCCCATCCTTATGACCTCATTTTACCTTAATTACCTTTTAAAATAACCACTAAAGAAGCTTGACATTCCAGGACAATGAATCTTGGTCAGATCATAATTCCCCTGTAAAGTTTTCATCAGGGCAACTTGAAAAATTTGATCTCAGTATCTTAGAATTCCATATATCTCAGAGAGTGCACTTCACTCTATCACAGAACCAGAAAGTTGGGTGTAAACCATGTTCAATTTTATTATTCAGTTGAGAAATATTTTAACTTACTAGAGTTAATCACTATTTAAAGGAAATTTGAAGTAAAACCATTAGATAAGGGGAAATGTTATTGTGCAATAGGCATAATGAAGACCTAATTATGAAAAATATATATAATTTGTAAAATTCCATCATCTTTTCTTTCCAGTAAGGATATATATGAATATATGATTTGAAAGAACAATTCTGTGTCTCAAGGAAAACACTGTGACACAGGCATTTTTATGGTGTATGAAGCTTTAATCATTTGACATTTTCCAAATAATTCAGTGCTGAAATATTTACACATGAATATCCAGTCATCTGTTCATTCAACAAGATTTATGGAGCACTTAATGTGTTCTCAAGGGAGCTATGCCAAGACCTAGTGGACAGAGGTATACGAGAAGTGGGCCAGTGGGAAACTAGACATGGAATGTCTTCACTTGTGTTTGTCTCCTTCACGTCCTTCAAGAGATTTTACACTACCAAATGTAAAACCGATAGCTAGTGGGAAGCAGCCTCATAGCACAGGGAGATCAGCTCGGTGGTTTGTGACCACCTAGAGGGGTGAGATAGGGAGGGTGGGAGGGAGGGAGACACAAGAGGGAAGAGATATGGGAACATATGTATATGTATAGCTGATTCACTTTTTTATAAAGCAGAAACTAACACACCATTATAAAGCAATTATACTCCAATAAAGATGTTAAAAAAATTTAATTTTATGCCTAGCTATTTTACCTTCTTATGATTATATTAATTTGTGATATTATAAATGGGTCTGTTCTATTTTCTATTTGCTTCATAGGTAGTTACTGATTACTGATTATATAGCCTGCTATTTTACTAAATTCTCTTATTATGTGTAGTAACTTCCATTGATTCTTGTGAATTTTTAAAATGTAAAATCAGATTACCTACAAATATATATGGTTTTACCTGTTTTGTTCTGAATCCCAAGCCTTTAAGTACTCTCTTCTGTGTAAGTTTATCACCATTTTATTGAGTGTTTCAATGTAAATATGTATTCAACGTCGTAAACCAACTATACTTCAATAAAATATAAAAATATATAAATAAGTGTGTACTAAAATTCAAAAATCATCAAACATACATTTTCTGAAACTATGGAGATGATCATAGGATTGCTTTCCTTTAGCTCTATGAATATGATGGACTACATCAATAGATTGCCTCATGTTGACCTACTCTCACATTCCTGAAACGTATCCCAGTTAATCATGATATATTATTTTCTTCAATGCACCATTCAATACAACTTTGCAATGTAATTAATGAGGGGGAAGTGTATTCCCATTTTCTCATGTTTCTACACAGGAGACTGCCTTCCACTCAACTCCCCAGGAATGGCAACATTGGAATGGATGCAGCTAGTCTTCCTTTACATACTGTATTATTTGTGTCCTGGAATAAAAAGGGACTGTTAACAAGATTGTGTTTGTTTACCAGTGGTGAGGATATTGTGTCTCAAAGCAAAAAAGAAGAAAATGTCTCTTGCTGCCTGTTCTAAGGATAAGAAAGCCTGAGGGGTTAGAAATGTCATCTATTTCCCTTCCTAGCTGCATTTCCTGGGAGTCAGGACATGTCCATATGAGAACTCAGTAAGGAGACTCCAATGGGGAGGAAATTTTTGTTACATTGAGGTTCTCCTTCTCTGTTTTTACTCTTCCCTTTCCACTGAGCCTTAAAAGTAGACTAACCCCAGCTTTGACCCCAGTTTTCTCAAAGAAGGTCAAAGACATCAGGTAGAAAACAGGTATAAATATTGTTGTTAAAGGCATAATTCTTGGACAAAATTAAGGATGAACATGTTCTGATTTTTTCCTTTTCCTTTGCTATGACACTCGATTAGGGCCTTTGTAATAGATGTTTAAAAACCTGGAGAAAGGGTTATTCTACAATTTTATGACATTGCAACTCTTCTTTGACACTGTAATAAGAAAAATAGAGGAGGTGGACTCCAGGGCCTCTTGAGTAACAGTGACTTTTAAAACCTCATTGGAGCTGCTTGTATATTTTGGAGATTAATCTTTTGTCCCATTTTCTCCCATTCTGAGGGTTGTCTTTTCATCTTGTTTATGGTTTCCTTTGCTGTGCAAAAGCTTTTAAGTTTCATTATGGAGTTCAATAACAACAACAACAAAAAAACCCAATTAAAAAATGAGCAGAAGACATAAATAGACATTTCACTAAAGAAGACATACAGATGGCCAAGAGGCACATGAAAAGATGCTCAACGTCACTAATTATTAAAGAAATTCAAATCAAAACTACAGTGAGGTATCACCTCACACTGGTAAAAATGGCCACCATCAAAAAATCTACAAACAATAAATGCTGGAGAGGGTGTGGAGAAAAGGGAACCCTCTTGCACTGTTGGTGGGAATGTAAATTGATAGAGCCACTATGAAGAACACTATGGAGGTTACTTAAAAAACTAAAAATAGAACTACCATATGACCCAGCAATCTCACTACTGGGCATATACCCTGAGAAAACCATAATCCAAAAGGACACATGTACCCCAGTGTTCATTGCAGCACTATTTACAATAGCCAAGGCATGGAAACAACCTAAATGTCCAACGATAGATAAATGGATAAAGAAGACGTGGTACAAATATACATTGCAATATTACTCAGCCTTAAAAAGGAATGAATTTGGGTCATTTGTAGAGATGTAGATGGACCTAGAGTCTGTCATACAGAGTGAAGTAAGCCAGAAAGAGAAAAACAAATATCGTATATTAAAGCATATATGTGGAATCTAGAAAAATGGTACAGATGAACCTATTTGTAGGGAAGGAATAGAAACGTAGACATAGAGAACAGACATGTGGACACTGGGGGAAAGGAGGGTGGGATGAATTAGGAGATTAGGTTTGACATAAATACAGTACCACGTGTAAAATAGATAGCTAGTGGGAACATGATGTATAGCACAGAGAGCTCAGCTCAGTGCTCTGTGACAACCTAGATGGGTGGGATGGGTGGGGGGGGGTGGGAAGGGAGGCCCAAGAGGGAGGGGATATAGGTATACATATAGCTGATTCATTTCATTGTACAACAGAAACTCACACAACATTGTAAAGCAATTTTACTCCAATAAAAAAAATAAATATTAAAAATAAAACACACCTAATTGGAAAATCCTCTGACTAGCTCTGGAGGAGTATTCCTATGAAGCATTTTATAGATGGACTTTGAGTGTTAGGTGTAGGTAACTGATGTCTCCATGCAAAGAGGTCATGTGGAGGCTTCCAATAACTGAGCTGTTGTCAGTGCTAAAACCATGCAACTGAGCCCAACTTAGTATTCTCAGGTGCAGATGAAGAAAGCTCTTAATTGTATGAGCTGAGAAGTATGAGGTTGCTGATAAGTAAATATTTAAGGCCATTGTGTTAATTTTGTTATAACATTTCACATTTTAGATGGAACCATTCTCGGATGTGGAGAAATTAGGAAGCAAGGCAGATTTCTTAAGTCTTGTTCTGATGTTAAGTGAAAAAAACAGTGTAGCGGGCTTTGTGTATGTATAGGCTTTTTCTCCTATTGTCAAAAACATTCTCTGTTGTTTCTAGAATTCATGCACTTTATTTTCTGATACCATTGGTGTTCACTTGGTTCTTTCAACAGACAAATTAAATATTATAGCTATGTTAGCTTTTCTTTTTTATGCCATCTTTTGTAATATATGTCTGTCATACCTTAGAAGAGAAAAATGTAGATTCGACTGATCTCTATAGTGAGCATAATTTTTAGTATCCTCTGGTAGTTAAAGTAGAATCCTAAATTTATTCATACCTTGAGACTCAATAGTGAAGGACCTCTTGGAGTTTGCCTGTGAAGAATTTTATGCAAATTACAATATTTCAAATTGAATCATCTTTTAATGCAGTAGGGAAGTTCACTGCATGAAAAAAACAAAAGTCAAAATACTTTAAGAAAGTGAAGAATTGGCTGTCTTTTAACTACCACTGGTATTTGTTGTCCTATAAAGACCAAGTTCAGCCTAATTAAATTTTCCTAGAGTTCAATACATCTGACTTACTTTGGGGATGTGAAAACAAAAACTTAAGTTCAGCTTCAGATGTTAGATGAAGCTAATTAATGTGTCCTTGATTACCTTGTGCAAATAAAGGTGGGCCCATTTGTAAGCTCATCCTCTGGTCTCTTTGTTACACTTTGTAAAAGAGGAAAATAGAAGAAGGATCTGATCTCTTGATCAAGGCATTTTGACCACCTGCCATTAAGAAGCTATTAATTCTCAACTTCATTACAGTCATCTCATTCCACGCCTCAGCTGTCAAAATTATCATTAGAAGCAGAAACTAACACACCATTGTAAAGAAATTATACTCCAATAAAGATGTAAAAAAAAAAAAGAAAACTCAAAAAACAAGCAAACAAAAAAATTTATCATTAGAATAGTTGCTCACTCCACCTTGAGAAGGTTTATTGCATCTACCCCTTCCTCTCCATTGTCCCTCCCACTAGACTATCTGCACCTTCAAGCCATAATCTCCACCAGTAAACAGTTATTGGCAACCCCTCACAAGGCAACTACATTGATTTACCGAAAAATTATACACAACTGCTCTTATGTTGTGTACATTATGAAACAAGTACAAAGGATGACAATAAAATGAATGATTTGAAAATAAATGTGCACATACATTGGAAAAATGTACCCCGTCTGGATGGATTGGTGCATGCACCCCAATTTGGAGACCATTGCTTAGACTAACTACTGCAATACGTCCCCATGCCTTCCCCCTGCTGCACTTCCTCTCCTGCTTTAACATACACCACAGACTCCACCTAGCTTTTCTGGGGCATTCCTTTGATGATATCACTTTCCCACTCCAAATATTTAATTATTTTCCCACAGATCATCAGGTTAATTTCAAATTCCTAAACTCAGAATTCAGTGACTTCCAAAATGGAACTCACCTTCAACTTCATCCCCTCTTTAGCCCCCCCTCACTGGGCAATAGTCAGCACAGACCACCCTGTGCACACCTCCACATGCCCGCATGTCCCAGGCTGGGCAGGGGCATCCCTTCTCCATTCCTGGCTTCTACACGTCTCTACTGAAATCAGCGTGTCATTCTCTAGCCTGGGCCCACAGAAAAAAAAAACTTTTCATGATATATGAAACATATGTTTTTTATACCCATTTGCAACTCCCTATTCCTTAAGAGAATTTTGCTTTGTGCTAGCTTTACAGTTTCTTAGACATTGGTATGAACAAGCAGGTTAAAGAAAAACCAACAAGTAAATCAAGTGTAGATATATGCTTTTCTTTCTGTTAATTCATATTCAAACTTGTACTTCCCCTCAGATTTCTAGGATGAAAAAAGTACAGAATCCAAAGAACTTTTCTAAATTGGGAAATTGGGTCAACAGTAATATGTTGCTCACATACAGGAATCACACAGAATCTTCCACTTTATTACATTTGCTAGAAGAGAAAATGTATCTAGAGGACCATGTAAAAGCCAAAAAATATATACAGCATATAGTATTTAAGGTAGATTTATACATATTTTAGTAAACATTTTATATGAATTTTATATTCCCCAAAAGGTCTATATTTAGAAAGATACTGTTTTATTGAGACAACTATATATGTGAGCTTTTTTTTTTCTTTCTCTCTATGTCTTTCTTTAAACTTCTCTGGAGTGATATAAAAAGCAGTAAAGCCACAGTTGGACAGTCTGCTTTAGTGACAGATTTTTCAAATGGATGACATTTTGTTTGTTGTATAAAAAGGCTTAAGTGAACATGGAAGGCATG
The DNA here is from genome assembly GCF_011762595.2 of Tursiops truncatus. Classification (NCBI taxonomy): domain Eukaryota; kingdom Metazoa; phylum Chordata; class Mammalia; order Artiodactyla; family Delphinidae; genus Tursiops; species Tursiops truncatus. Next base: position 6,689,249 of record NC_047036.1, on the reverse strand, counting down.
ACAAGGGCCTGAATAGAAGACCTCTTGACTTTGTATCGGCATAAGAGTTTGTAGGTTCAACAGTGAAGTCAGCCTTAGATAATGCCATCATAGCAAATAACACTTAGGGTTGAATGAATTTTTCCAAAAAGTCTATTTTTTCCACTTTTTCCCAAATAGAGCTGACTGTATCTCATGTTTTAAATGTATACAGGTTAGGCTAACGTTTCAACATGCATGCTTCCTCATGAATACCCATAATAGACTTATCCATTCTTGCATTTATTTAACAATTGTCATAGGAGAGGAAGGATAAAAAGCAGCCCCACCGGTTGGTGGTCAGAATGAGAGCAGCCAGCACAGAAATGTCAGGTGGGGCCGCTGTGGAGCTTGTTGTAACTTCTCCCCTCCAGACTCCCCAAAGAGCCATATCGTGCTCCACCTGGCTGAGGAGGCTCTTGGTGGTCTATCTGGAGAAGCATAGAGGCTCATGTCTGAGTCACTGTGGAGCAGCCTAGAGATCACAAAGGTGCAAGAGCAGAACCCCAAACCATGGGGCCATGACTCCCAGGAGATGCCTGGGAGTCAGGAAATTGTGAAGGCTTTAGGCTTCTCCAAGCTGTGGAATTTGAGGTTGGAGGTGTTCCTTTATCTCTTGGAAGGATGACAAAATGTCAGCATCAAAATTCGGGCACCACTTTAGTATGTCCTCTTTAAAAAATGAGTACCACTGACATTACCTTTATAGAAATAAAAGAATGCAAAGAAATCCCAAAATAAAGACCACGGCAATTCCATTGTCCCCTACTGCAGAGATGATATTGCTATTGGTAAGCTTTTAAGAGCCATCAGATACAAGTTATGTTTGTTGAAATCAGATATTCTAGTATTGTCTTTGTACTCAGGCATGGAAAGGCTTGAATGGAAATGGATTGAGCTGAGGAGACTCTGGGGTATCTCAAAAATGGCAAATTTGTGTGTTATTACATCACGTCCTGTGCTGAGATTTTGACATCTGTTACACACCTAGAAAAATTTATTTGCAATCAGGCAAATTTCCTAGAACATACAGAACACAAGGATCCTAAAATGTTGAAGGACAACTAATCAACTCGAAAACAAACAATAAGAGGGAGTATTGGGTGTGAATTAAACTATGCTGTCTGCTTTTAAATTTGATTTCTGAGGAGTTGCTGAGACCACCGCACTAGGAAATGTCAGTGGTGTGGCCCCAGGGTCATCTGTGACACTCAGCATAGTAAGGGAGTGTGGGGTGGTAGAAATGGGAATGAGAATTTTGCAAAGAATGGAATGCTCCCATATGAAAAGCACATAACATCTGGATAAAAGATTAAAAACAAAACAAGAAGAGCAAGATGTGTGTTTACATGCATGCCTTCTTACTGTGTTATACGTGTCCCAGACATGACTTAAGAGACTCAAGTCATATATGTTAAGCATGAAGTTCAGTTTATTGTTATAACAGCACATACTGTCCTCTGACAAGGTCCTAGATCCACCCCACAGTGGGAAAACAAAATTTTATTGAATAATAAACTAAGACTGATCCACTAACTTTTCCAGGCACTCTGACTTAAACATTCTTGTGTGGGGATAAATATTCAGTTACATCTAAAATGTGTTTAACTCAGATCTGGATTGACATTTGCACTCTGAAGTCCCCCAGCCCCTCAGACGGCTGGTCCATCTGCAGGGAGCAACTGTCTTTGGCCTTGGCCTGGCTGAGTCCCACCCAAGGCTGTGCCAGGGCTGAGTTCCACGGCAGCTCTCCCCCCGTGCCAGCCCAGATGACCCCTCAGATGTTCCATCCTGTGCACTCCAGGTGTTCCTAGGGTTACAGCCTGGCCTGGGCACTATATACTAATGCATTTGCTCTATTACACCTAGGTAATTATAAGACAAGAATGCATTGCAATTAAGTAGCATAAATTCACAGTAACAATATTTTTATTAGTACTATGTTGTTAACCAATATTCCCTACTTCAGTAGTTAAAATGAGTTTAAATTTAAATTCTCATTAATGAACTTGGCAGTATAAACACTCATCCATAGAAAAGATGGAAAAGGGCATCACTAAAGAATATATATGCATACGTATATATATATATATAAAATATATACAAAGATTTTATATTGCTATAGTTCCTCAAATATAAGCATTTCTATCTTACAATTGCTTCCCATTTCTAAAGGACACGTAAAAGACATGAAAAGAAATATCTTGGGTTTATTTTTGAGATGTATACCCTCTCAGTTCTTATTTATTTGATATTTTTGTGAAATTAAATGCAGTAGAAAACAGCAAAAAAGGTTTAAAATAATAAATATCAATTTAAAAGAAAGAACAATATAAGACACCTAATACATTGAATTATGTAGTTGAACACTGAATTTTGGGTTTAGTGTCCTGGGAAATATATTAGATCATGTTATTCTCACAGCTGGCAAACGTCTAGCCTTGCACAGTACGGACACAGCCCCTGGACCACTGGGGAAGAGAAACAAGCCCCAGCGTCCACTCAGCCCAATTAACTTCACATTCCTGGACAAGTCAGCCCCATGGGGAGAAACACAGACCCAGGGAAGGTGAACAGAATCATAAGACTGGATTTTAATTGAAACATTTATCAGCTAAAAGTTATTTGCCCAACTCCATAATGGATACAGTTATTCCTTGTATAGTTTTTGTAGAATTAAATGACATACAGTAATCAAATATCTCTGTAAGGTAGCAGTATAAATAAAATCTAAAGCCCGTGAGTTGACATGGAAAGATGATCTTTTCCTGGAATGGAAATCCTAGAAGAGCCGCCATATGGATCGCATAATCAATTAACTTTAACAGCCATGTGCTCCCAAGAAGACCACGACCTTCCTCAGGACCTAGCGGATCCAAGGTGATTTGTGTTGGCGTATCCCAGTGCTTCTCACATGCTGACTTACACCCCGGATAGATAGGCAGCCATTGTGCACTGACTTACTGATCTAAGAAGCAAGCGATGGAAGGAGGACTTCTATGTACAGGGGACTGCTGTGAGCAAGACAGCCTCCTGGGCACCCAGTAGACATTACCTTATGGAATTTAATCAGGATTACAAACTCGTGAGCAAGATTTTATCCCACTTTACAGCTGAAAGAAAAAAAAGAAAAAAAAAGCAAGAAATTAAATTGCTGTTCATGAGCTAATCGTCAGCATAAATTCATATTCTTATTATCATCCAAACGAAATACAGATGACCCTTGAATAACATGGGTTTGAACAGCACGTTCCACTTATACTCCAGTATGTACATGGACATATGTGCCTCTCTGGTTGTGTGTGTGTATATGCAACAGTATATATTCTCCCTTGACTCCACAGCTTGCATTAGACACTCTCCCATTTATCTATCTACCAAAATACCTCAAAAGGGTTGTCTATGCTAGGTGTCTCTAATTTTTCTTCTCACAATATCACCCCTCCAAATCATGTCAAATTACTGTTTTAAAGACATTTAGAAGAGTTTCTCCTGCATGATTATGCCACAAACTCAATACACAGGCCCCTCATTTCACTTTCATTTTGCTTTCAATTGTGGATTCCCTTCTTTACATTGTGTTTCATAATTGTTTAAATATTCACTTGTTCTCAAAATTCATTCTGCAAAAGAAGGTTCAGTTTTATCCCTGTCTCTTCTATCCTATATCCTTCCTACTGGTAATCATTCTCTTAAATTTTACAATTTATACTTTCTTTATTTTTTCTAACATAAAGAAATATGTGTATCTCTCTCTATATGTATATATATAAAATATACATAGATATTTGTGTATGTGGGTGTGTATGTGCTGTGTGTGTACTGTATGTGTATTTACGTATATATGTATATGTGTGCACTTGTGTATGTCTGTATATACATGTATGTGTCCCTTTTCTTAAGCAAACAGTAGCAGACGAGACATACTTTTATCATTCAACCTGGAAATCATTCCACAGTATTACATAAATGTTATTCTTTATATATATTTTATGATAGCGTGGTACTTTATTTTGTGGCTGAACCATATTTGTATTTAACCAGTTTTTCTATTAGTGGACGTTTGAGTGGGGTTAAAGATTTTGTTATTAGTTTTGTATGTTTTTAATAGAAATCACTACAGTTAAATTTGGAGTGGATTTACTTTGGGAAAAAAAAAAAAACGTGTGTTCTCTTAATCTGATCTAGTGATAAAGGGAAGAGTGAAAACGAGAAATTTTTTTCCATTGACAATAATGAGAAAAATAATTTTGGATCAGTCCAGTGGCAAATCTGTGGGTCCACTAACTTTGACTTTCACATTAGTCATTTGTGAAAACATTCAGCCCAGCTGACCTGTTTGAATGTAAACGGCAAATGCAATTAAATCCCAGGGTGGAAACCAAGGGCTATAAAGTCAGGGAATCCTACAGTTGGCAACTGACTTGGCAATTATCCAGCAAGCGATGCATGCCCTCTGGGCTTCAGTGTGGAAATCAACTTCACTTATGAAAAGTTAGTAAGGATTCAATGAGATAATGTTTATAAGTCATGAGTCATAGTGCTTGGAGTAGAATAGGTGCCCAGTAAATGCCAAACTATTATTATGATCATTGTCAACCTTAACAAAATACTGTTCTCAGGTCACTCCCATGAATCCTTTTTGTAATCTTATATTTTAACCATTGTTTTCAAAGCCTGAATGCATGCTTTAAATTGGACCCTTTGCCCTGATTTCTTTAGCTGACTTCAATTCCTTGGGCAAACTGTAGCCATTAGTGTTTTGCACACTTTCATTCATATAACCTTTCAGAAACATCTGAAGAACTTAAAGAATCTTGTGAGGATAATTATCAAAGCAGTGTCAAAAGAGCCAGATTGAAGTCTGCACATATGATGATCCTGTCTGTATCTAAGCCTCGGAATTACCCAATGAACCAACAGCACTCACTTTACTTAATGTGTATATCGGGTTTTGAAGAATTTCTTCAAATTAGATATTACAGGAAATCTACATTATTTTGGAAAACATTTATTTATGTAGAACAAGTTCCACAAAATTGATTAGAAAGATTTACTTTCATCATTACCTGTAAACACATGAGAATTTACTTGAAAAGCTTAGAAAACTATCACACTCTAGTCTTTTGGAAGTTGTGGTTTAAAAAATAACTGGTGAGAATAAGTCTTTTGGAGAAGGTAGGGTAAGAGTTCACACAGTTTTCCCATTATATTTGGGTCAGAATTTTCTAATTTTAAATTAGAATTCTATGTGAATTCCACTCAGTTATTATAATTTAAATTGAATATAACTACACTGTTATACTAAGGAATATCTCCTTTTCTGAGATTTTCCTTGGCTCAATCCAATATATTTTAGCTATTTTCACTAAAATCATGAACTATGCAATTAAAATAAATCTACTACTGATCACCATATTTCAATATTAATTTTAGGAAGCAGAGCAGAGTGAAAGAGTGGCACATAGATCCTGAAATGATTTCCAGCCCAGAGCAGACTTTCATGGATTTAGCTACTTCTTATTTCTCAAGCCAGGTTCCTAAAACTTATAGTTACTGAAAATTGACAGACTTTTCAAATTATGCTTATAATTAAAACTGTGTTAAAATGTTTTTCTTAAGTGAAGATTTATAATTAGCAAAACATCTGTGTCATGGTAAACTCATGAATTCAGTAATCTTTATCTTAACACTTCTCTGATGTTCCTAAAATCTGAGAATGACGAATATTTATTATATCCCCTGACAATACCATTGGAAAATGATAGATAAAATAGGAAAAAAAGGACAAAGGATTCATTAGAAAAATGGAATTTGTGGTTCATTAAGTTAATAAAATAAACATGACTGAAACCAAACTTGTCTGTAAATTAACAAGAAAAAACTTGTTAGTTGCCAGATGGTCTACAAATACAATGAACAAATGCCAGTAAAGTGCAAGAGTGAAAAATGAAAACTCTCAAAATATGTTGAGAAAATCGATTTGCTGCCCACATCCTTTGACTTATGGGTCTTACTTCCCATCCTGATAGATGTCATTAACGTTTATTAAATTAGTCAATATTTCTTTAAAATCACAATTAGTATTTAAATACTTACTAGAGAGATTTCAGTACTATTCAACTTAAATAAATAGCATTCAGCTCTAACATTAAGATGTTTGGGGCTTCCCTGGTGGCGCAGTGGTTGAGAATCTGCCTGCTAATGCAGGGGACACGGGTTCGAGCCCTGGTCTGGGAGGATCCCACATGCCACGGAGCGACTGGGCCCGTGAGCCACAACTACTGAGCCTGTGCCTCTGGAGCCTGCGCTCTGCAACAAGAGAGGCTGCGATGGTGAGAGGCCCGCGCACCACGATGAAGAGTGGCCCCCGCTTGCCACAACTGGAGAAAGCCCTTGCACAGAAACGAAGACCCAACACAGCAAAAATAAATAAACTTAATAAACTCCTACCCCCAACATTTTCTTTAAAAAAAAAAAAAGATGTTTGATTGGGAAGAGTGATTTCTAACAATTTTTTATTTTTCTTGGTAAAACTCTTAAAAGTTTTATCTTTTCTAGCTTCGGCATAATATTCCATTTTGTCTCCTGAGTGATAACATGATCACAAACACTCTTTTTGTTTTTAATTCCCTTGATTTCTTTTGTTTTCATTTTGGTTATTTTTGAGTATTTCATATAATATTGTGTTTAATAGAGCAGCTCTACATTGATATAGTATCTCTAATGAGGGTATGAAATTCTTAAATTAACATTTGTTTGACTTTAAATATAAGCTTTTCCCAGTATGTAATTTTATATAAAAGATTATCTTTTCAAGGAAGTTGAAAGAAATTTAAAATTTTATTCAAATTTCCCACTAATGTTTCTTTCACTGTGTTCAACTTTAGGTAATAATTTTCTTCATATCCCTTTTTACCCTTTTTAGTGTGTTTCATAAAATTTAAATGTGCTGCCGTTAAAACCAGCTACATTAGGGCAATTACTGCACAGGCAAACTGAAGAATAATAAATAATTGACAGATTGAAATAGGTACTCACCCCGCTGGCAGAGGACATTATGCACTCAACGGGGGTTGCCGGGTCAGAAAGGGCAAAATGCAGCAGGCGATTTCAAGGTTTAATTGCTGCACATAAAGCCATTTATCACAGAACAGCTCAGCAACCTGTTCACAATTGAAAGAAAAAATATCACCTTCTCCAGCTATCACAAAAATGAAATCCCCATGCAAAGTAAAAAAATATATATATATTCATTTGTGTCAGTGTCAGAGCCTCAGGAAAATACAGGGTTTCAGAAATGTAGGAAGAAGGAAATATTTCAGAAACATATAGGAAGAAAAGAAGGAAGGAAGGGAGGGAGGGAGGGAAGGAATATTGGATTTTTATTTATGATTAAGATGGCCTTGTTGGAGCAACAAAATACACAAAAAGTCATTTTATATTATATTTTGGGTATAGTTTTTAACATATTGTTAAAATATTAATTTTTAGAAAAGAAAACCATTGAAGAATCTCATGACAAATTTTAAAAGTAACTAGTAATAAAATGACAAACGGCACTTTTGATTCACACTTGAGAATTTAATGTGTGCCTAAACTCCATTTCCACAGGTTTGTCTGACTCATACAAGGAGTTCAGGGCAGGAGTGAAGTTCAAAGAACTCTGGTAACTCACAGAAGTCACAGCATAAGTAAATCCCACTTGAAAAAAATTCCAAGTCCAGACTGTCTTATGATACACCATACTATCACTTTTTACATTTATTTTTGTTTTGACATATCTTCAAATTGTTGGGAAGGTCCTAACTGTTCTGAATGCTGTGAAATGAATTTTCTAGTAACATGGTCATGTAGTAAATAGACAACGTCTTCTTGTACAATCTTCACTGCAGTTCATGGAGCCACACAGCTCAGAGAATAAGGCAGATTTCATAAATGATGATCACAATGATTGAGTTGAAATATTGTGATATTAATATATTACTAAAATGTGATAAAGTCCTAGAGCACTTTATTTTAAATTAATTCCTATATATTCACCCTGGAAATTAGCCATGTAAAGTCCTACAATTTTTCTTTAATCTGAGTTTTGTATTAATGAATTTTCACTGCCACATTGTCTTTATTTTTTTTTATGTTTTTAAAAAATTAATTAATTTATTTTTGGCTGCGTTGGGTCTTCGTTGCTGCGTGCGGCTTTCTCTAGTTGCGGCTAGCGGGAGCTGCTCTTTGTTGTGGTGCGCGGGTTTCTCATTTCAGTGGCTTCTCTTGTTGCAGAGCACGGGCTCTAGGTGCACAGGCTTCAGTAGTTGTGGCACGTGGGCTCAGTAGCTGTGGCTCACGAGTGTAGTTGCTCCGCGGCATGTGGGATCTTCCTGGACCAGGGCTCAAACCCGTGTCCCCTGCATTGGCAGGCGGATTCTTAACCACTGTGCCACCAGGGAAGCCCTGTCACATTGTCTTTAGAAAACAGAGATTAGTTGAAAATGTGAAATTAAACTATATCTCAACTTTATGGTCCATTTCGCAGGTGTAGAACAATTTGCCATGGTGTGAAGACATATTTCAAAACCCTTATAGTCTATGTCTCTACGTTATCAAGATCTTGGGGGACAAAAGTTCTTTAATGAACAAATGAATTAATATATGTAATAAACATTTATATAACATCATCACAGGATACAAGAGAATGAGGGTATTCTTAAAACCAGTTTATTGAGGTATGATTGACATGTAAAAAGCTGTACGCATTCACTGTATACAATTCAATGAATTTGGGGACAAGTATAAACTTGTGAAACTATCACCACCATCAAGGCCATAGACGTACCTAATTGAAAGAGTACTTTAAATATTTTAACATATTTAAGGCATTTTTTGAATTATAGGTCTATGTTATAATCTGTTATTTATCTTTTCTTAATTTCATAGGTAGAAATTTTAAGGCAATCTAATACAGTGGGAGTATAAAGCAGAAAGAGGGTTTCCTACAACATACTGCCTGCCTTTAGGAAACAAATCATGACAGTTTAGATTTTATTCTTACACATCAGAATTTTTTCTATATGTACAAAAGTTATGCATGCTAGATTATGCTTATGTCTATTTTATGCACTCACATAGATAATATTATTTGATGACATATAGTCATATACTTGCACTCTTACCTTAATATATTATCTATAATTCAAATTATCTAAATTTGATTCCAAAATTTATTGAGGTACAATTTCTAATGGGAGTATCACTGAGCATTAAAGGTATACATCCAGGTCGCTTACTCTCTCTGCAGGGTAAGTGAACCCAGAGACCCCTGTGAATCTCAATTAGCCCCCTCTCCCAATTCTACCTGATGGCCAACCAGAAAGTGGTACTTTCCCAAAAGTTAGATATGGGGAGGGGATGAAGAACACCCTCATTCATTAAGGAGCTTAAGCCACAGTTCTACATTTGTTTATTAATTAAATAACACTGTCATTTTCCATTGTCCCATGATGCAGACTTCACCACATTGCAGGTGGAGAGAGGAGAGAGGGAAAACCTGAAGGGTGGGATCAGGCACCATAACAGCATCAAATTCTGGCAACACTTGAGCCTCCTGCATCTCCATCATCACTAAGAGCAGCCCAGAAGGACACCTACCAAGAAGTCTTCAAGTGGCCATGCAACCTCTCATAGAAAAACCCTATTCTAAAAGACACACTTCATATTTAAATACCTTGATTCCTTCAGTCAGTTGCAGCAAAGTCTGGGTTACTATTTTAACTCTGTAGGATGATTTTACAAATCCTTGCTTTTATCCATTTGAAATCTGTTTGTTTGGTTTCTTTTAATTAACCTAACCTAACCTGCAGACAATTCTATTTTTCATCTTGCCAGTTTCGGAAAACAACTCACTGTAGTCCTCAAAGGCAGACAGTGATATTCACAAAGTTTCATTAAACCTTCCTGATAGTTGTGCACATATATAAAATAGGATGTTTAGTAAAATTACACAATGATAAAAGTAAAACAGTTAAAAAAAAAGTGTGTGTGGACATCTGCCTGCATCAAATAGATTGAATTCTTTTTATTTTAATGGGAAAGAAAAAAGTTAAGTCTATCATCATGGACAATTGCTAATTAGAATTCTTGCCTATTTCAAAAGAGAAGAAAAGACATAATGGTTTACACTTACGATCCTTTCAGGTAGAGCAAAAACTGATGACAAGAAATAGAAATGAGATTGGAGAAAGGAACATTGAGAGGAAGTTTAAGCACGTGGTATTATCTTTTGATAGCCTAGTGCATCCAGGTTTTTATTTGTAATCATCTTGGATAGTAGGTTTATGGCAAAACTGAGCACCTGATTTACAGGCAACCATGCATGCTTATTCTACATCAACCACCAGAGATCTAGGACAATGTTCACATGAGATATGTCATAATGGACACATTTGTCTAAAACCTGAATTTCTTCTCTGTATTTTCACATATCAATGAATAGCATCTTTGTCAGAAATGTATAGCCATAGGGATGGCAGTTAGAGTGAAACAAATTTCAGGGTCCTTTATTAGAATGATGCCTCAGACGGAATCACTCAAAGCTGGAATTGTAGGATAAGCCCATGTTCCTCTCATGGGATTTTGCTCAAACCAACTGGAAATTTGGATTTGTATTACATCGTGTAGAACTCTTTGAAAGTGGAGATTTGTCATTCTATTTAGTGACCAGAATATATGGTTAAAGGGCCAGGAAATAATGTAACACATAAAAATTGTAGAGCATCTAGTGACAATTGTTCCCATGTAGCAAGTTGGGATTCATACTCCCCAATCTTCCCATGAAAGCTCTAACCATTAGTATCCAGGAGAGAATGCAGGGCAGACAGTGGCAGCTACACAGATAAATATGTTGCCTCATCCAGGGAAGCCCCCAGCCCACCCACCATGGACTCCAGGTGGAAATGAGGTGCTGTGCAGCCCCTGCCTTCCCGTGACACCCCAACCTCCTCTCTGCCTCAACCCACCACACTAGCTTTTACCAGATGTTTCCTTAGCTATGTCCCCACAGGACTGTTAAATCCCCAGGGTGTTTGTGGAAGTGAGATCTGTGTCTAATTGTGTCTCTCTCCTCTGGGCTCAGTGCCATGGGTGACTAAACAAAAGGAACTTATTTAATATAAGGAATAAATAAATGAATCAATGAAAGATCTGAGTGAGTTAGTGACTAAATTGCAAAACCTGATTCAAAACCACTCTTTTCGAATGACAAACTTTTAAAATTCAAAGAAATACCTGTCTCCTGGTGGAAGAGGGGGAGCTACATGTATATAGCGCCCTACATCCCTCCCCACATCCCAAGTAAATCACTAAAAGTTCTGGTTATCCTTGAACTTTCCTGTTTTGAGGAAAACTGTCACTTCTCATTCTTAAGGTCAGATGACACACACCTAGTGTTTGCTTTCATGGTTACTGTTATGAACCTTCATTGACACTTGTAATTATCACTATTATTATATGTATCTTAACTACTAAAACATATTCATCTCTTAAAGTAACAAAATTTGTTTTGGCTCTGCCATTTTGTTGAATTTTATAATCATAGGGGATTGGTGCTTTATATTTTTATGGATTTTTAAAGATAATTTTAAAATATTCTTTTCACTCCTTCCCAAAGAGCATACATGCAGGGAACTAGTCCTTGACCTATACACTGTAAAATTTGGGATGGAAGAGAAAAAAAAAAAATTACGAGTTAGATAGCAAAGCAGCAGTTCAATTAAAATCTAAGGCCAGTACAAAAGTGGATAATTTGTTTTAATAATTCACAAATTCCAGAGTCAACATGAGCTAAAAGTCACCAGACAATAAGATTACTGAGAGGGGGGATGAGCAGAAAAATCAAGCCAGAGCTGGCCTGGGGGGATTACCTGGAATTACACATAAAGATAGATATTGGAAAAGAAAAATAGCTAGATATTGGAGAAAGGGTAGTCATTCCAGTCAGGAAACAAATTCTGAACAAAATGCTGTTGGCATGAAAAAAGAGAGAAATCATGGTCAGAGTGTCTCCAGTGTTGTAAATTCTCACAAATCTGAATAAATTGATCTAATTAATGCAAGCATTATTGTTCATTTAGTCCATCCAAGTTCTAAGAAACTTCCCTCAGAATTTATGGCCACATCTGAGTGTGATGGTTAGTTTCATGTGTCAAGTTGACTGGGCTAAGGAGCACCCAGAAAGCTGATAAAACATTATTTCTAGGTGTGACTGTGACGGTGTTTCCTGAAGAAATTAGCATCTGAGTTGGTAGACTTAGTAAAAAAGACCACCCTCTCCAATGGGGGTAGACATCTTCCAATCCCTTGAGGGACTGACTAGAACAAAAAGGTGGAGCAAGGGTGAATTTGCTCTGCTTGAGCTGAGACATTCATCTACTCTTGCCTCCCGGACGTCAGGGCTTCTGGTTCTAGGACCTTCAGACTTGGACTAGAACTTACACCATTGAATCCCCTGGATCTCAAGGCTTCAGGTTGGACTGGAACTAAACAACCAGCTTTCCTTGGCCTCTAGTATACAAATGGCAGACCATGGGAACTCTCACACTCCATAAGCACATGAGACAATCTTTCATAAAAACTATTTTTCTAGATAGATAGATAGATAGATAGATAAGATAGATATCCTATTGGTTCTATATCTCTACTAGTACTAGTACACTGAATCTTCAAATATTTGAGGAATTCTCCTTAATATTAAAGAGCTGACTCTGTACATTGCAGCACTATTTAAAATAGCCAAGACCTGGAAGCAACCTAAATGTCCATCCACAGATAAATGGATAAAGAAGATGTGGTACATATATACTATGGAATAGTACTCAGCCATTAAAAAGAATGAAATAATGCCATTTGCAGCAACATGGATGGACCCTAGAGATTCTCATACTAAGTGGAGTAAGTCAGAGAAAGACATATACTATATGACACCACTTACATGTGGAATCTAAAAAATTGATACAAATGAATTTATTTACACAATAGAAAAAGACTCACAGACATAGAAAACAAACTTATGGTTACCAAAGGGGAAAGGGGGGAGGGATAAATTGGGAATTTGGGATTAACAGATATGTACTACTATATATAAAATAGATAAACAAGGTCCAAGTTTTATATATATAAAATATATATTACATTTTAAATATATATATTTTATAAACATATACATAATACATATATTCAGTTACATATATATAATTGAATCACTTTGCTGTAACCAGCAACTAATACGACATTGTAAATTAACTATACTTCAATAAAAAAAGAGCTGACTGTACGTCATGCTCATGTATAAGGTACACTTCGATACCATACTTAGATATTAATAAATGAAATTAATTGTCAATTTCTAGGCCTTAAGCAATGTCAGATGTGAATATTCAGGTTAGAAGAATTTGACAAACTCTTATTTTTGCTTTTAAATGTATCTTAACAATACTAAGAGCTATTACCTTATGAGTTACCGTCATATAACTGCACACCTTTATCTTTTCCCTGTACCATTTTGTACAAATGAAAGGATTTACTAGAAGCTGTATGAATCTCATCAGTCATTTTAAGAAAATGCACGCTAACTACAGGCTTAATTTTCTTTTACCATCAAAACTGCTTCAATGACCAGTTTCATTTTCCAAACTTCCAAATAGTATGCTCTTCATATTCCCTCTCAGCTCTACTTGTGGACCAGCCAATCCTTTCATGAGTTCATCTCTCTCTTATAGTACTTCAATAATGAGCTGAAAACAAGCAACTCATACAAGTGACATCAGTTTTGGAAGCAAATCATCCAGACCCTAGGATTGCCAGAGAAGACGGAGGATGTCTAGTTAAATTTCACATAAACAACAATTTTTTTTAGTATTAGTGTGTCCCAAATACTGTATGGAACATATGTATACTAAAAAGTTATTCATTGTTTATCTGAAATTCAGATTTAATTGAGTGTCCTGTATTTTTATTTGCTAAATCTAGCAACCTTACAAGAGCCTCTGGTTCAATAGGTAGATGCATACCTTCTCCATCATCACAGGTGATGTCACCAAAACTTATATAAAATTTATAGCTCTGTTTGGTACATGCTGATTTCTGGCAGCACAGGACAAGGACAAAAGTCCAGGCCAAACAAAACAGCACATTTAGACCTTATGCTAGGACATAAAATGAGTCACAATCACCCATATTCACACCTCTAAATATAAAATATATATTCCATTAATTTTGTTGTTTATCATAAATGCCATCAAACTGCATTCATTACTTTATTGTGCAACTGTTTTACATTATATATTTTTAAAGATCTTTCTATGATGGTATGAAAACATGGATTATCATAATTTATTTAATGTATATTTTTATTTTACCCATTCATAATACATAGTTTACCTATTTTACATTTATTTAGATTTTTTAATATATCTTACAATTGTTAAGTTTTCATTTTATTTTGTTTTCTCATTGGGTTCTGTTGATTTGTCTTCTTTTTCATATTTCTTTTAATTTTTATTGGCATATAGTTGATTTACAATGTTCTGTTAGTTTCTGCTGTACAGCAAAGTGAATCAGTTGTACATATACATATATCCACTCTTTTTTTTTCAGATTCTTTTCCCATATAGGCCATTACAGAGTATTGAGTAGAGTTTCCTGTGCTATACAGTAGGTCCTTATTAGTTATCTATTTTATATATAGTAGTGTGTATATGTCGGTCCCAATCTCTCAGTTTATCCCTCCCCACCCTTACCCCCTGGTAACCATAAGTTTGTTTTCTACATCTGTGACTATTTGTGTTTTGTAAATAAGTTCATTTGTACCGTTTTTTTTAGATTCCACATAAAAGCAGTATCATATTATTTGTCTTTCTGTGTCTGACTTACTTCATTCAGTATGAAGATCTCTAGGTCTGTCCATGTTGCTGCAAATGGCATTATTTTGCTCTTTTTTATGGCTGAGTTATATTCCATTGTATATATGTACCATATGTACCACATCTCCTTTATCCATTCCTCTGTTGATGGACATTTAGGTGGATTCATGTCCTGGCTATTGTAAATAGTGCTGCAATGAACATTGGCTGCATGTATCTTTTTGAATTATGGTTTTCTCTGGATATATGCCCAGGAATGGTAACAACTGTTAAGTTTTATAAAAGCAGATTTTACCTAAATCTCTTATAATTACCTAATGATATAAAATTATTTGTGTATTTAAATTATTTTTTAGCCAAAATTATCTCTAAAAGCATCAAATTACTAGTGATTTACATTTACTAGGAATTTAGTTAGTGAGATCATATATAAACATATATTAAATATAGTTATATATATACTATATAATATCCTTACATGTACAATTTTCTTAAAATTACAAGCATATATTATAATAAGTATAATATATGTATAAACATTATGTTACATGTATATATTCTACTTATAATTATGAGTAAAATTTAAATTAGTCAGCAGTATAGCCATTACAAAGGTTTTTCCTTATTTAGAGAAAATTTACCCAGTGAGGCATTTCCTGTGCACATGGTACTGTTTTGAATAAAGCCATATCAATTCAGTGAATATCAGTTCAGTTCCAGTGATTGAGCTAAAAATGGTCAAAGTAAGTCAGCCTTTCAAAAATAATAATGTGGACCTAATTTCACTCTATTTCTCTTTTTGAGATATTTCTAATATCTGTAATATATCAAGAGCAGGAAATTATTTTCACATTTAGGTCATTCACAAAATTAATTAAATCTGAATTCAGATGCATTTTAGAGAAGTACCCTAGAGATATTAAAAGTGCTAAGATCCAACATCATTTTTCATAGCTTGCTAGATTAGAGCTGGTGTAACAAATAGAAAGAAAAGTAATACAAGCAGAGCAATATCTGAACTAGTGAATTATAGCTGATGAATGAATACTGGTCGCTCTAGGCAATGTTTGAAGCAAGTCAGTTTCACTGAGCCCTGTCTTAGGACTGCCTAGCTTTCCTGGTGTCACCTATTAAATTTAAACTTTCCGTTTCTGGATTTATTCTATAATATATTAAGATCACTGCTGAAAAGATCAGAAAAAAATCTGATTACCACAGAGAGGGCTGAGAGAGCAACGTATTTCTGATATAATGTCAGATTTTACTTTTATTTCTTTTCTATGAAAAATAATGAATCCAAAATCCATTCGAACAAAATTAATAGAATACAGTATTCCAGCCTAAAGTCTCTGCAAGAGTCTAAGGAACATTGTTTACCTTTTCATCTGTTCATTTTTCCCTTTTGAATCCTACCTGAGGAAGCTTGAGATAGTACAGAAAACATTAAAAAAATAAAATGAAAATAGAACATAAACTTGATCTCTTAGGCCTCTTGAAAATTAATGGACAAGAATATTTCCTTTGTTCAAAGTGGATGATGGCTTAAATGAAGACATAATTGCTAAGAATATTTTTAGGGTTTTGTTTTAATTTTGTGATTATACTGTAGGATTTTTGGGCTCCTTGACCCTAGCGTGGGTATCCAGGTGGGGGACACCTGAGGTCATCTTTGTCCAGGTGTGTCTCCTGTAGTGGGTGAACGCTCTGTGGGTGGAAAAAGAAGCCGATGATGTTGATGGTCTGGGAGATTTTCAGTTCCTGAATCCTATCATCTTCTCTTCAAGGCAACTGGGAGAAGAACCAGAGAGTTGTGGACCTCTCTCCTCTAGACAGAGGACAGATCTGGTAAAGGGACATGTGTTATAATATAAAACCAGCCACCAAGCCCCAATAGCATCCCCTGGAAACTGGACTGGACCACGTTCCCAGGTGGAAGCAGGTCCAGGGCAGGTTGAGCTCTTTCTCTGTCTTTCCCCTTTAGACTGGTCTCCATCCATCATCTGCTGCTATAATTCCCATCCCATGAGACTGAATCTCAAGACAGAATCAGACCATGCCCATAGATCCACGACCCAGTACAAAGTTCTGGTCCTGAGCCCTGCCCCAGCCTTGGAGGAGGGAGAGAAGGGCAGAGAGAAAGTGGGGAAGAGCCTGCATGCCCTTCACCAGCAGGTCCTTTACCCACCAGCCTCTTGTGCATTCAGTTACCATCACCCTAGGATCTGGCCACCACACAGGGAACTGAGGCCCAGGATTTCTGAGCTTTGATTCCCCTGAAATTAGCTTTTCTGACTGTATTCGCTCAAGACTTTGTGAATGGTAACATTGCATTTTATCTCTCTGTAGGCTCAGGAAGGCCACATTCCTATTGGGAGCGATCTTAACAAGCCAATAAACAAATAAGGAATGCAATAAAAAGCAAGGAAAATGGAACTTTAAATGTCATTTTTTACATTGTAAAACCAAATTCCAATCCATGTAACAGCAGACAGGTTCATCTCCACTCAGTGGAATTAAATTATTTGATTTACCTTTAGCGTGATCATCTTGACCTAGGGCACGTTTATATATAAGCAACTAAGAGCACCATTCCCTTAATCACAGAATGAGGCCAAATGTGTAAACTCTCCTTTGCACTTTTGACTTTGCCAGAAGAATGATGCTTAAAATGTGCAATTAATTTGGAGTTTTATCCCAAGATAGAGTCATCCAGGGTAAATAAACAAGGTATGTAAGCAGAATAAAGTCAGAAATGCTTCTCTCTGGTGATGGTCTTTCACTGCTGGGAATAGAGTTTTCTAATCCTAAATCGAGTTGATTGTAGAATGTTTAGCTGGGATACTCAGCTCATCTTGATAATATTAATTCTCTTGAATGCTCTTTGAGGAGAGCAGAGTATGGCATGCGGGCTCAGTAGTTGTGGCTCGGGGGCTCTAGAGCACAGGCTCAGCAGTTGTGGCGCACAGGCTTAGTTGCTCCATGGCATGTGGGATCTTCCCGGACCACGGCTTGAACCTGTGTCCCCTGCATTGGCAGGCAGATTCTTAACCGCTGCACCACCAGGGAAGTCCAGATATCTGGTTTTCTCTAATTAACAGTCATCTTTTGAAGTGCTGACTACGTGGTCTTTGTTGCAAAAACTCATGTATATCCCAGCTCCTCTTTGGAGGAGTCCCTCAGATCTATCTGAGAAGCTGCATCCAGGGCTTAAGTCCTCAGTTTTGTCCACAAAATAAAATGTAATTCTCAACTTTTAGGATGTGCCTTTTTTTCAGTGGACATACTCCTTTCCCCTACAGTGGCTCTGAGTTCTGTAATGGAGGGCAAGCAGAGCATAGGGAAGATCCGCATGATACAAAAAGAATCGCTATTCAGATACCATCCCTGACTCATTAGGAAGCTATGTCTTTCTACAGTTCTGGTCAGGTGGACGGCTCTGTTCCACAGTGCTTGTCTCACATTAATATTCATTCATTATTAATCCAGAATGTTGGCATTCAGTATAGTGAGAGCATTTTATTTATTATAGTCTAATGAAGGAATGGTAGGTATACAGCTACTTTAATAGTTATTATGCATTATAGAGGTAAATCCTGGTGGGGTAGTATTTTTAATAACTAGTAATGATAATTCCAAAATTATGCCATTATCCCTTGGAATCGAGCGCCAGAAATTGCTAGGCTTCCTGCAGCACTGAAAGCCTGGCATTCCATTGGCTTGCTCACATGGACTGATTGGACTAGACATTCCTGCAGCTGAACTTAGAGATGTACCTTTATATGGGGACAAATATTTGGCTTGAGGTGTTTCACTTAGCTTCTTTCTCTGATGATGAACAATTGGTTTTTCATGCACAATCATGTTTTAGAAATACATAGTTTAATTGCATGCATGAATGCAGCTTAATCCAACTTTATCAGACTTTATGGAGTAACCTAATACAGTGCTTTTGCTGGTCTTATCACAGACTGGTGATATTGCTTCAAAGTGATTGCCAGACTGAAAGAAACCTTTCACTTTACTTGTTACAGACAAGAATAATAGATACTAAGACCTCAGAATGGAAGTTTACAGCAAAGCAAAAAGAAGAAAGCTGGAAATTCTGTAGCCCTGGAATGAAGTGTCACACGAGCACCCATGCCCAGGACATGCTAGCCAGCAGACAGAGATCTCCAGTGGTCCTTCCCACAGTTTGCAACTGTGTCCTCTGAAATGAACAAGTTCCAATGCTCCCTGGTTCTCTCCTGTGTGGAAAATTCTTCACTTACAAAGATTCTTTAACGTTGTTGTTGGAAATCCTCAACTTTGTTCCGTTGCAACCCCATTTCCTGGGTACTTGCCACCTCCCTTTGGTCTTATCTGTATCAGCCAAGTCCTCTTCTCGCAGTTGTAGTCCTGTTGGATCCTGATGCTGCAAAACTGAGGTCTGAAAATGCACATTCTTTTCCCTGGATCCTTTGTTCTTGTAACACTTTTATTCATTTTTATTTATTTATTCCAATGAATAAATGGAGGCAGCATTTTCTTCTCTTTGTTCGGCATTCATGTTATACATACTTCTCTTCTTCATAGTTGCTTTTTTCAAAACTTTTTTTCTGTTTCTACATTTTTGTTTGTTCTGTAGGTTTTGTTTTGTTTTGCTTTTTTTTTATAATGTGGGCTGTTGAGGAGGAAAATTTTTTCCTCTACTTTTCTAGGTTCTTTTGGCTGTCTAGTAATTAAATTGTCATAAGATAAATTAACAGGAGAAAAACAAATTTAATTATTTATATACTGGAGTCCCATAAGACTATGAGACCCAGAGGCAATCAGGCAACTGAGGTTGATACATCACCTGAGCTAAAGAGAAGGGAGTAGGCATATAATATTGTGTAAGTTTAAGATGTGCAGTTGTTGATTTAGTACACATATATTTCAATATGATTACCACTGTAGCATTAATTAACACCTCTGTCATGTCACATAATTATCCTTTTTTGTGTGTGGTAAGAACATTTAATATCTAGTTTCTTAGCAACTTTGAAGTACTTAATATAGCACTGTTGACTATAATAGCTATTATGTTTTTAGTATCTGGTAGAATTCGTTCAACTTTTTTTTTTTGGCCATGCCATGGGGCTTGTGGGACCTTAGTTCTCCGACCAGGGATTGGACCAGGGCCCACAGCAGCGAAAGCGCCAAGTTCTAACCACTGGACTGCCAGGGAATTCCCTAGTTCAACTTTACTTCTCTTCTTTTTTGGAGTTGTCCTATATATTCTTCCACTCTTGTTGTCCCAAAGAACTTTAGAATTAGCTTGTGTATGTGAAAAAACCCTATTGCTTATACATTGACTGGTGTCCACTGAATACTATGAATAGGCTATTTACAAAAATTTGCTTCTTGACAATATTTTTTTCTTTTTCAATCCAGGAGTAGAATAGACATTTCCATTTATGTTCTGTTGTATCTCTCAGTAGCACTTTAAAGATTTATTCTTCTATTTTATGTGCATGCTTTGTAAAATTTATATTGTTATTTAATTTATTTGTATCATTCTAATAAATGGGATATTTCATTCAATACATTTATTAACTGTTGCTTACATTTAGTTAGGCTATTGTTTTTTTAATAAATTTATTTATTTTTAATTTTTGGCTGTGTTGGGTCTTCGTTGCTGTGGGCAGGCTTTCTCTAGTTGTGGCGAGTGGGGTTACTCTTCACTGTGGTGTGTGGGCTACTCATTGCAGTGGCTTCTCTTGTTGTGGAGCACGGGCTCTAGGCACGTGGGCTTCAGTAGTTACAGCACGCAGGCTCAGTAGTTGTAGTGCACGGGCTTAGCTTCTCCACAGCATGTGGGATCTTCCCGGACCAGAGAACGAACCCGCATCCTCTGCATTGGCAGGCGGATTCTTAACTACTGCACCACCAGGGAAGCACCAGGCTATTGATTTTTATATTAATTTTGTATTCAGCGACTTACTGAATTCTGTAATTGATTTTAAAATTATCTTTATTTGATTCTCTTCTGTTGACTCTCCACACAGCCCTGCCTCCCCCACATACTCAAACCTGAAACTCATCATCTGTTGTGTGTTTCCCAATATGCATGCAACATAAATTTTTTGTTTTCTGTAAACCAACATTTTATAGATATATTGGTTTGTGGTGCTATCACTTATTTTCTGGTATGAAAATTAGAAAATTGAAATTTGAGAGAAACTCATGGACAAACTCATCATCTTCTCTTGCTCTTTCCCACTTCAAAGGCGATTGTAAGAATTAAACACATAATTCCCTCAAATTAGTTTTGACTCTAACAGAGAGGGATTCCACATTAGTACTAAGGATTAGGATAACAGTTTATCTCATTAATATTCAGAAATGAAAAGAGCTTGTAAACTAAGAATGGTAAGTGGGCCTGTGTGTTTCAAGAACTGACACCTTATCTAAGGAATGGAGATGTAGTGTAGTGGAAGCCCTGAAGGTTGGCTTTTCTTTTTGTAATGTAAGTGCCTGAGTTAAGCTTTGATTGCAGATGCATCTACTTTAAATAGGCATACTATATATAAAGAGGTGGGGGAGGGATAAATTGAGAGATTGGGATTGACATATACACACTACTGTATATAAAAAGGGCCTACTAATAAGGGCCTACTGTGTAGCACGGGGAACTCTACTCAATACTCTGTAATAATGTATATGGGAAAAGAATCTTAAAAAGTGTGGATATACGTATATGTATAACTGATTCACTTTACTGTACAGCAGAAACTAACACAACATTGTAAATCACCTATACTCCAAAAAAACTAATTAAAAAGAAAAAAAAAGAGCCATCTCCTGCAAGGAAGGTTATCTTGAATAAACACATTATCACCCACTGGGCTAGATATAGAGCTAGGCCACCTCCTCACACTGAGGCTCCTTTGTTTTAGAGATCCTGGTTGATTTAGATAACTGGCCATTTGAGATGCTTGGCTTTTCTTTCTTTTTCTCTTCCCAAGCTTTAAATGCCTGCTCCATGTTTTACATTCACTAATAAAGAATGAGCCCATGAAACCCTAGGCGTCCCAGCCTTAACCCCAATAAAAAAAACAGGACCGCGGGCTTCCCTGGTGGCGCAGTGGTTGAGAGTCCGCCTGCCGATGCAAGGGACACAGATTCGTGCCCCGGTCCGGGAAGATCCCACATGCCGCGGAGCGGCTGGGCCCGTGAGCCATGGCCGCTGAGCCTGCGCGTCCGGAGCCTGTGCTCCGCAACGGGAGAGGCCACAACAGTGAGAGGCCCGCGTACCACAAAAAACAAACAAACAAAAAAAACAGGACCCCAAGCTCACAAGTTCTTCCTCTCTCTCTACCTGCAACCTCTCTGTGTGACCCAGGTGTGCTTTTTAATTCCCAGGTCTTAGAAGTAATAAATCTCTGCTTCCTCTGTTTCTTTCTGCTGAAGGCCATCTTGCAATGATAATAAGAACCACAAGGGCTGATCCAACTACAACATTGGTTACTGATAGGCTGAGACCAGCACAAAATATGTTTTCCATAAATGATCTAGATTAGTAGAACAAATGTATGGATATGGCCTAGAGAAAAATTAAAATCATTCATATAAATGAAGACTGTATTTTGAAAAAGAGCACGACCAAAAGATATGTTGAGCATTGTGAGAATGAGCATTTACCAAGAAATCTAAAATTTCAACAGCTTGTTACATAGAAATTTATTCGTGGTTTCCAGCATTCAGTAAAGCTTGCAGAACGCACTCTAAGCATTTCAGGTATAAAGTATTAGATTAAGGATTAAATCCTATGTAATGGTTGAAGTTCTAAAATTCTCCACAAAGTCAAGGAAGCTGCCCCTGGCATCTCAGCTGGAGGCTCTTGTCAACTGAAAAAAAAAAAGCACAACCTAAATTAGGTTTTATTCCGCAGACTTTCTGAGAACTTAAGCCCAGAGGGGGTTCTCAGATAGCTCTGGGACACTGCCCCCTAGAGGTAAGGGAGGAGCCAGGTGTTTTCACAAAACAAAAAGCAAACAAAAAGAGAAAAACAGATAGTTGGAACATTGAAAAATCACTGTTAATTAAAGAAAAACAGACGTCAAGTTAAGCAATATAGTGCTTTTCTGTATATGGGAAGATGCAAGAGTCTTGGCTCACTGAAATCATTCCTCTGATATGCACCGTCGCTCTGTAGGACCAGCATCCTGCTTTACTCCTTCTGAATCCCCTCAGGGTGCACAGTCAAGGCAGCTGCAGTGGCTGCGGGCTGGATGGCTCAACACCCTTAGTTTCCTAATATGGTAGGTGACATTCCTAGTGCACACTCTGAAGTGGGTGGTTGTCAAAATCTTCCTGGGAAGCTGCATCAATACCGAGGATCATTTAGGGATCGCCCTCCACCAGCGCAGTCAGTGGCAGTGGAGTGGATGGTTCCCAATCACCCACCAGGACGCCTCAGGAAACCTGTGTCAGCCCCGGAGTCCAATGGCAACTGAATTTATCTTTCTAGCAAATTCGAACCTGGAGCCATACAGGAGAGGTATTCTGGGAACTGTATTTCCTGTCCTTGCTGGTATGGACAAGGAATGTCACCTGCCATTTTAGTAAATAAAGGATGTTGCTACCAGAAGCCGTCAGCCACTGCAGCTCTCCTGATGGTACACCCTGAGGAGAATTCAGGATGGAGACAAACAGGATACTGGCCCTAAACAGTTAAGATACATATAAAAGGAATGATTTCAATAAGCCCAGACTCTTGCATCATCCCATACATAGAAAAGCACTAAATTCATTAACTTGAGATGTCTGTTTTTTTGATTAGCAATAATCTTTTGATGTTGGCTACATATTGTTGGGGTTTTTGTTTTTTTGTTTTTTCCAGCAAAAATTCCTGTGTACCCCGGCTCCTCCCTTACCTCTTGGGAACAATCCCTCAGAGCTATCTGAGAGGCTTCCTTCCCAGGCTACAGTCATCAGGAAGGCCACTAATAAAACATAATTCTCAGGCTCAGCTGGCCACAACTACTGAGCATGAGTTCTAGAGCCCACGAGCCACAACTACTGAGCCCATGTGCCACATTTACTGAGCCCACGAGCCACAACTACTGAGCCCACATGCCACAAATACTGAGCCCACATGCCACAAATACTGAAGCCGCGCACCTAGAGCCTGTGCTCCACAACAGGAGAAACTGCCGCAATGAGAAGCCTGCGCACTTCAAAGAAGAGTAGCCCCTGCTCGCCACAATTAGAGAAAGCCCGTGTGCATCAGCGAAGACCCAATGCAGCCAAAAATAAATAAATAAATAAATTTATTTAAAAAACACATAATTCTCAACTTTTAGGTTGTGCACTCTTTTCAGTCGACACAGGCATCACAGAGGAGTTCTTAGAAAGGTCAGTGGTGATGCCGAGGTGACAATAAACAAGGAGGCAAGTGCACAGAACAGTGCGACTGAGGGCTCCTGGTTGGTGTGCCACTCACTACACATGGAGGCTGGGGACCCATGGTTCTTCTACCTTGTGCCTCTGCTGTTTCTTTGGACCCTGAGTCCTCTGTGTCCTCTCAGCAGATGGTTGAAAGAGAAGAGTGCTGCCTTGGCCTGGGGGTGATCTGCATCACTTCCATGCACTCCCAACAGGTAGGAACAGGTCCACAACCACACCAGTCACAATCCACACCCTCACCAACCACAAGGTGGGCTTGGAGGTATAGTCCCCAGTGGGAAGCTACTTCCCAGCTGTTATTCCTTATAATAGAAAAGGGATTAGTGGTATTGGCATATAATGTTTAGAAAATGAATAATTGAAAAATAAAAGTTCAAATCCACTTTGATATTTAATAAAAAACAATCAATCCTGGGATCAATATGCAACATGAACTAATAGTTTCTCAACACATTCATATGCTTGCCATTTTAGATTTTTCTTTCCTCTTTAAAACATTGTATTCTCTGACTTTGAATACAAGAGTTTTGCACAGGACAAAAAATGTTACCTAAAAAAACTCTAATTTTCATTTACTTTTTATATTGAACTAGTATATCATCATTTGTCTTGTATTAGCCTGCAAGAAATGGCTTTATTTTTCTGGAATTTGGGAAGAGTCTGTCCTCATAAAAATTGATAAAGAAAGTTTTGAAGTCCTTGATGAGACATTTCTATTTTATGAAGATAGAGTAGACAATTTTACATTTCATCACATCACACAGTGATATGTATTTAAAAATTCAATTTAATAAATTACTAACAAATTAATATTTATTTACATTTTTACAAATATGTGTACCTTCTGTCCCTGTTTTGGCTAAAACGAGTCTTGGCTTGCACTATTTGAAACTGTTTGTCTTCAAGGAGAAAATGAAAACAAGTTTTCTGAACCAACTTCAGTTTCACTCAGCTAGCCAGGAGATTTAGAGGAGTTAAGCTAAGAAAATGATATAACTTTTATCACCAAAAGCAATTGAAGTATTAAATGAATTAATTTTTATGTCCCTGCCTTTGGGCTAGATTTTCCAAAGCCAGGTAATTGTACCCCTTGCACTTAACAGTGTGTGCTACATTTATTTCAATGAATGAATTTAAAAAAAGCAGAGTGTATGTATAGTAAGAATTGTTGGCCTACGCACCTGATAAAGGAATCCTAAACATACATTCACGTCATAATAATTCAGGTAATTCTTTTCCCTTTATACTCCCCTAAATTCACACCGCTAACTATCCGGACACCTACAAAATGAGTTCTAATGTAAGAAGTTTGAAAAGCACACAGGAGAATTCCCTGGTGGTCCAGTGGTTAGGACTCCAAGCTTTCCCTGCTGAGGACCCAGGTTTGATCCCTGGTTGGGGAACTAAGATCCCGCAAGCTGCGAGCCATGGCAGAAAGAAAGAAAGAAAAGAAAGAAAGAAAAAGAAAGAAAGAAAGAAAGAAAGAAGGAAAGAAAGAAAGAAAGAAAGAAGGAAGGAAGGAAGGAAAGAAAGAAGGAAGGAAGGAAGGAAGGAAGGAAGTAAGGAAGGAAGGAAGGAAGGAAAGAAAGAAAGAAAGAAAGAAAGAAAGAAAGAAAGAAAGAAAGAAAGAAAGAAAGAAAGAAAAGCACATGGGTTTTTATAGCAGAAACAAATTGTTGCAGAGATTCATACACTGCATTTCCCCTAAGTGTCCTTATTAGTTAAAGGTTAATTAGTTTTCTTAGGTATCTCTGTTCTCACTGAGCTACTACCCAAAGAAACAACCCTGGGTACTTCCTGAATTATCTGTACTCTAGTTACTATCTCCAATGTGTGTGAGGTCTGAGATCTTTAACCAAAATTGCAGCACTGGTGTGAGGCAGTAGTTATATCCATGACAAAGATATTTTATAGATCATATATTTTCACACAATTTTTCTGTTCTAAAATTAGCGTGGTGCAAAAGGGCTCACGATGGAGATAGCATTACCATAAAATTTTAGACACAGTGCATTTAAAAGTTCATAAAACTGGATGTTGATAAAAGCAGCACATTTTTCATATAATTAGAGATTTACAGCAGCTTTATAATTTAATTTCCACAAAGCAAACTTTCATACGTGGGTGTTTCAAGCATGTAATTGTGAAATGCAATTGGAAACGCCAAATGGAAGCCTGCATGTAGAATTCCTGAAGAGTCACATCAGGCACAATATGAGCTTACAGGAAATTGGGAAAATTAGGAAGAACTACGGCACTTGGCATTTTGTGTTTCTATAAAGGAAGCCTGGAGGGACAAAAGAAGTAATATTTGGGTTGGCCAAAAGGTTAATTCATTTTTTTCCATAAGATAGCTCTAGTAGCACTTAGTTGTCTTTACCTTCATTCAAAACAATTTTGTTAGATTGTATTGTGACAGCTATCATATCAGCATGCATTTTTTTAAAAAAAACATCAAATTGGTGAATTTTTGTGTAACCAATTTAATATTGAAGATGGAAAAAAAAAGCAACATTTTCGGATATTATGCTTTATTATTTCAAGAAAGGTAAAAACACAACTGAAACACACAGAAAAATATGTGTGCAGTGTATGGAGAAGGTGCTGTGACTGATTAAATGTGCCAAATGTGGTTCATGAAGTTTCATGCTGGAGATTTCTCGCTGGACGACACTCCACTTTCAGGTAGACCATTTGAAGTTGATAGCAATCAAATCGAGACATTCACTGAGAACAAAACACGTTATACCACGTGGGAGATAGCTGACATACTCAAAATATCCAAATCAAGTGTTGACAATCATTTGCCCCAGCTTGGTTATGTTCATCGCTTTGATGTTTGGGTTCCACATAAGTTAAGTGAAAAAAACCTTCTTGACCATGTTTCCACATGCGATTCTCTACTGAAACGTAGTGAAAATGTTCCGTTTCTAAAACAACTTGTGATGGGCGATGAAAAGTGGATACTGTACAACAATATGGGATGAAAGAGATCGTGGGGCAAGCAAAAGGAACCACCACCAACCACAGCAAAGGCCGGTCTTCATCCAAAGAAGGTGATGTTGTGTATATGGTGGGATTGGAAGGAGCTCTACTATGAGCTCCTTCCAGAAAACCAAACAATTAATCCAACAAGTTAGACCAACTGAAAGCAGCACTTGTTGAAAGGCATCAGGAATTGATCAACAGAAAATGCATAATCTTCCAACAGGATAATGCAAGACCACATGTTTCTTTCATAACCAGGCAAAAACTGTTACATCTTGGCTGGAAAGTTCTGATTCATCTGCCATATTCACCAGACATTGCATCTTCGGATTTCCATTTATTTTGGTCTTTACAAAATTCTCTTAATGGAAAAAATTAAATTCCCTGAAAGACTCTAAAAGGCATCTGGAACAGTTCTTTACTCAAAAAGATACAAAGTTTTGGGAAGATGGAATTATGAAGTTGCCTGAAAAATGGCAGAAGGTAGTGGAACAAACCAGTGGATATGTTGTTCAATAAAGTTCTTGGTGAAACTGAAAAATGTGTCTTTTATTTTTACTTAAAAATCAAAGGAAATTTTTGGCCAACCCAAATAGAATGTAACTGAATTCCTTAAAGTGGGAACAGGAAGTGATGCTGAGATTTTTTTCTGTGCACGTACAGACCATGGTAGTAGGGTTGTCCTGTGGTGTGTGCTGCCCTGGCACTGTGAACTAAGAATGTCTCCTGCCATATTGGTAAACAAAGGATGTTGCAGCCATCGAGCCACCACATTACAGCTACCAGGATGGTGAGCCCTGAGTGAACTCAGGATGGAAACAAAGAATGCCCCCCATCTAAAGTCAACTGCTGCAACCACACTGAGGAGCACAGGATGAGAACACACAGGACACTGGCCCCAGAGAGCTGAGGTGCATATCAAAGGAACAATTTCATCCAGACTTTGCATCTTCCCATACATAGAAAAGTATTAATTTCATTGAGATGCCTTTTTTTTTTCTTTTATTAACTGTAATTTTTTAATGTTCCGACTACCTGGTCTTTTGTTGCAAAAACTCCTATGTATTCTGGTTCCCCACCTTGTGTCTTCAGAGCAGTCTCTTAGAATTACCTGAGATGCTGTGTCCCAGGCTTAAGTCCTCAGATTTGTCCACTGAATAAAGCATAACTCTCAACTTTTAGGCTGTGCATTATTTTTCAGTCTACAGCACACAGGGGTGTCCTGCCAGGTAGAGCAGATTTTCCAGTTATTATCAATTGCTACTGACAGTCAGAGGCAAGGTCTCAGGCTATGTCGTATTGTTAATAGCTATAATGGGTTGAATTATGTGCCCCCAATCCTTGTTGGAGCCCTTCTCCCTAGTACCTCAGTATATTACCCTATCAGGAAATAGGGTCTTTGCAGATGTAATTAGTTAACGTATGATAAGGTCATACTGGTGGGCCCTAATCCAATATGGCTGGCGTCCTTTTAAAATGGGGAAATTTGGAGACAGACACATACAGGAAGAATACCATGTGAACATGAAGGCAGAGATGGGATGATGCTTCTACAAACCAGGGGACACTAAGGATTGCCAGCAAACCCCCAGAAGCCAGGAGAAAGGCCTGGAAGAGTTTTCTCTCACAGACCTCAAAAGGAGCCAGTCCTGTCAACATCCTGATCTCATACTTCTGGTCTCCAGAATGCTGAGACAATAATTTCTATTGTTTAAGCTATTCAGTCTGGGATACTTTGTTACAGCAGCCATAGAAAGCTAATACACTAGCATTACTGCAACTGGAGACATTCACATTTAAGTAAATGACTGCACTTTAAAATGAGCGTGACTTACTAAGTAAACAAAAATGTACTTGAGTAGAATTGTTGTATTGTACTTGTTGTATGTTTGTAACCTAAAATCAACCTGATAAGGCACTCTGTCAGTGGTCCATGTATTTTAATTAGGCTCTAGGCCTTCATGAATATAGAGTAGGTGAAATTCCATAAATATCTGAGGTATCTCTGCTTTTTCTTGGTTATCTATGGACAAATAACTATGGGGATGCACTATAATAGTTAAATCCTGCCCTTTTAATTCCTAGATAACAAAGCTCTTGGAAGACTAAATTATGTAACATGAAAGGAAACATAAATATCATTGTAAGGAGTATTATATAAGATCTTTGTATCAATTAATTAACACTAAAAAATGTCACTCACACATGCATTATTCTACTGGAAAATCTGGAGAAACCATGAAGAAACACTGTATCTAAAATATGTTTAAAAAATAAAAATAAATAAAATGTGTGTTTTTCTTGAAGCCTTCTGAAAGTTTTCTTTAATCTTTTTGTGGCTTTTTGGCCAAAATTTAGAAGTCTTTGCCTGCATAATTAAAGACAGTAAATTGCCATTGTGATCAAAATCTTCTTGATTATGATTGACACTTCAAGTGAAAATGTAAAAGAAAATATATAGAATCACGTAGAAGACAATGATATTGTCCTAAAGATTAAGTGGAGGTTGACATTTATACCCCAAAGTATTGGCCTTTTACCTATATTTGAAGATATTTAAAATAGCTGGGAAACTTCTTCATTTGGTTATGATGTTTTGAGGCAGTGTGTGAAGATTTTATTCCTTAAGATTAAGGACATTATAGTTTAACATGTACAATTTTGTATTTCATATAGTAATTTCACAATATAGTAATGTTTCTAACTTCAAAGCAATAAATTTAAATGGATGAAAGACCACAGTCAGAAATAAAAAGATGGTACAACTTAGTGTTTAAATAATATATCAGAGTCACTACCAATAAAATGTCTCTTCTGCATTAGATTATTAAAAAATAAAAATTTGTATAGAGACAGAAAATAGTTTAGCAGCTGCCTAGGGCTGAGGATGGGAATAGGGAATGATTATAATTGGGTAAAAGGTCCCTTTGTAGGGTGATGTGGTAGGCTGAAAATGTCACCCCCCCCCAAAGATCTATCCATTTCTTAATCCCCAAAGTGTGACTATTACCTTATATGGCAAAAGATGTGATTAAGAATCTTGAAATGAAAATCAACATACAATGAGATATCGTTTCACTTCTGTTAAGATGTCTATTATCAAAAAAGAAAAAAAGGTAACAACTGTTGGTGAGGATATGGAGAAAAGGGAACATTTGGTCACTGTTAGTGGGAATGTATTGATGATTTGGTACAGCCATTGTGGAAAACACTATGGAGGTTCCTCAAAAAGTTAAAACTAGAACTACCACATGATCCAGCAACCCCACTTCTGGGTATACATAGAAAGGAAAGGAAATCAGCACTTTGAAGAGATCTGTGCAGCAGATTCATTGCAGCTTTATTTACAATAGATAAAATATGGAAACGGGCTTCCTTGGTGGCGCAGTGGTTGACAGTCCGCCTGCCGATGCAGGGGACACGGGTTCGTGCCCCGGTCCGGGAAGATCCCACATGCCGCGGAGCGGCTGGGCCCGTGAGCCATGGCCGCTGAGCCTGCGCGTCCGGAGCCTGTGCTCCCCAACGGGAGAGGCCACAGCAGTGAGAGGCCTGCGTACCGAAAAAAACATAAAAACAGAGAGAAGAACAGTGGTAACCAGGGGCAGGGAGGTGGAGGAAATGGGGACATTTGGGTAAGATACATAAGTCTTGAGATCTAATGTGCAGCATGGTGACTATAGTTAATAATACTCTACTGTTATGTTCAATACCTTGTAAGAACCTATAATGGAAAAGAATCTGAAAAATAATATATATATATGTACATATATATGTATAACTGAATCACTTTGCTGCACACCTGAAGCTAACAGAACATTGTAAATCAACTATACTTCAGTAAAAATAATCCTCTGTTACTTACAGAAAATTTGCTAAGAGAATAGATTTCAGGTAAATCTCTCATGACACACACAAAAAAGGTAAATGGATGAGCAAGTGGGTATGTTAATTAGCTTGATGACAGTAATCATTTCATTACATATATGTATATCAAAACACCATGTTCTTCTCTCTTTCTCTCTCCATATATATATACCTATATATATGTATATATATAGGTGTATATATATATATATATATATATATATATATATATATATATATATACAATTGTTATCTAAAACATAGAAAAGAGTATTCCAACCAATAAATAAAAAAGAAATGACGGAATTGGAGTGTCGCCATTTTACACGCCCAGTGCGTTAATAGATGTTGGCATCTATCAGCAATGGCACTAGTATCACAAGAAGAGAGACAACTGCTTCCTGATGAAAGAACACAATTGCACCAACAGTCTTGCCAAAGGAATGGATCCAGAAATGACTCCATCTCTGCATCCAGCTGCCAAAGTATCTGAAATAAAATAGACAGAAGAGCATGTTGAACGGCACCAGAGCAAGCAGGCAGCACCCCTCAGCCCAGGGAAAATGCTGCAGGTCAAAGGAATGGGATCTGCAGCAGGTACCTTGCAAAGAAAAGAGAGAAGAAATGCACAGGACTCGGCTGCAGTCTCCGGTGATAAATGATGAAAAGTAACTCGTAAGGAAATCGTTACTACAATAGTCGTGATGATGACTGGGGCATCTGTATTGAGATTGATTTGAGTGGGAAGGAAAGTTGAATAAATTTTCAGATTTCAAGGTAGGTAGACGTAAATTAAAAGTAAAATTCCAACTCATATCCATACAATAAAAATTAAAAATAAATTTTATTATTTTCGTATCACCTGCTAGCTCTTCATAACACGTATATTGTATAAAGTCCAAAGAAATGTTTTAAGGTCCATATTTTCATTTTCAACATTAAGATCCCCTAAGTTTTTCCTTTGACTTGGTCACGTCCTCCAAAATGCTTGTTTGAGCGCTTCACAGCGTGAACAAGTTTCAAACACTTGAGAAAAACTACTTATGTTCCTCCAAGTTGCAGAATAATGAAAGAAATATTTTTTAAAAGAGGGCTAGCAATTTGAATTAAGATTTCCAAATTATGATTTTAAACTTCTTTAAAGGCAATGCTAATTGGATACCTGCTAGATGCGGGGTATGTGATATCATACTTGACCTTCACTATAAATGTGAGGCTTAAACAGGCTGATTTTACATGCGGGAAAAGAAGTGAAATGGGGATCGTTTTACACTGATAACTACATTTGATATAACAGGTTAGAGAGGAAAGAGTCTAATTTGAAGATAGTTAGAAGAGAACCTTCTGGATGTCAAAGAGCCCCACTTTGTTCTAAAAGCTGCCCCAGTGAAATTTCCACCACTTCTGCTAGTCATGACATCTGGGACTGCCCCATTCTCCCTCCTGTTTCCTTTACCTGCCTGGTGTCATTCTGTCAAGTGACAGGGCAGCTCTTCTGTAACTGAGGCCAATTAACCATCTTTTCCTTCCAGCTAAGCACGCTGAGTTCATGGAGGATTTCTTCATGTGAGAAGTTGTATATTGAAAGTACTAATCACTAACATTTCCTCCAATTTTAATATTTTTGTGTTTAAAGGAAAATTTTTACATCCTGTGAATTATTTCTTTTTTTTTTTTTTTTTTTTTTTTTTTTTTTGCGGTACACGGGCCTCTCACTGTTGTGGCCTCTCCCGTTGCGGAGCACAGGCTCCGGATGCACAGACTCAGTGGCCATGGCCCACGGGCCCAGCCGCTCCGTGGCATGTGGGATCTTCCCGGACCGGGCCATGAACCCGTGTCCCCTGCATCGGCAGGCAGACTCTCAACCACTGTGCCACCAGGAAGCCCCCTGTGAATTATTTCTAACTTTGTTACAGAGGAAGACCATGGGGGCTTGGTATGGAAGGATTCTAAGCTCTCCAGAAATATATCATATTCACCTTGGGTTGGAAATAGTTTCAAATTCTCATTAGCTAGAATTTAGTTTTTGAAGGAATTGAATCTCTTACTATAGTTAAAATATCTCACCTGAAATGATTCCAGGAAGTCTGTAGAACTGTAACAGTGTTTATCTAATTCTGTAATAATGCCTATTGTTGTCCTTTCCTCCCAGAACTGTTATTGTGAAAGGGATTAGAAAGTCAATAGCATTTATTGCATTTCTTATTTACCAGGCATTGTATGGAAGGCTTCACGTGTGTTATCACATTTAGTTCTCAGACAACCATGAACCTTGGTCTACTTCCAGTTTTTGACAGAAGAATAAGCTGTGGTAGTTCATGCAACATCATTTAACTAACTAGGCAGGGCTGGGATTTGAGCACAGGTTTGAGCATCTCACAACCCACCTACTTAAGAATATGCAGTTTGTAACATGAGTCTCAGTCTTTCTTTATTTTTTTTAACATCTTTATTGGAGTATAATTGCTTTACAATGGTGTGTTAGTTTCTGCTTTATAACAAAGTGAATCAGTTATACATATACATATGTTCCCATATCTCTTCCCTCTTGTGTCTCCCTCCCTCCCACTCTCCCTATCCCACCCCTCTAGGTGGTCACAAAGCACTGAGCTGATCTCCTGTGCTATGCGGCTGCTTCCCACTAGCTATCTATTTTATGTTTGGTAGTGTATATATGTCTATGCCACTCTCTCACTTTGTCACAACTTACCCTTCCCCCTCCCCATATCCTCAAGTCCATTCTCTAGTAAGTCTGTGTCTTTATTTTTGTCTTACCCCTAGGTTCTTCATGACATTTTCTTTTCCTTAAATTCCATATATATGTGTTAGCATACGGTATTTGTCTTTCTCTTTCTGACTTACTTCACTCTGTATGACAGACTCTAGGTCCATCCACCTCATTACAAACAGCTCAATTTCGTTTCTTTTTATGGCTGAGTAATATTCCATTGCATATATGTGCCACATCTTCTTTATCCATTCATCTGATAGTGGACACTTAGGTTGTTTCCACCTCCTGGCTATTGTAAATAGAGCTGCAATGAACATTTTGGTACATGACTCTTTGAATTATGGTTTTCTCAGGGTATATGCCCAGTAGTGGGATTGCTGGGTCATATGGTAGTTCTATTTGCAATTTTTTAAGAAACCTGCATACTGTTCTCCATAGTGGCTGTACCAATTCACATTCCCACCAGCAGTGCAAGAGGGTTCCCTTTTCTCCACACCCTCTCCAGCATTTATTGTTTCTAGATTTATTGATGATGGCCATTCTGACTGGTGTGAGATGATATCTCATTGTAGTTTTGATTGCATTTCCCTAATGATTAATGATGTTGAGCATTCTTTCATGTGTTTGTTGGCAGTCTGTATATCTTCTTTGGAGAAATCTTTCTAAGCTCTATTTAAATTGATTCTGAAGCTGCCTCCGCGTTGGGTAATCCTTAGAACTTTCATGGAAGTCATTAAGCTATCCCCACCGTTTCTCGCAGGATCCCACAAATCGGGTGTGAAAATACCACATTCTAGGACTTAAATTTTAAATTCACCATTGTAGCTGCCCGTTTGAAGCGAGAAAGCAAAGCAGTATTGGAGACCGTGAATGTTTTCACCCCGTGTTTACTGTATGAGGTCCAGTCTCTCTGTGATTCTCCTCAAAGGAGACATGTCATGAGCAGGTCCTGGGGCTAAAACAGTTCTAGAAGGAAGAAGGCAACAAACAGGTTCATTCTCACCCCTGCCAAGTTCACACATCCCCGATGTCATCATCCAGACAGTGGCTGCCCCCTGTGTTTCCTGGAGTGGCAATATGTGGATTGGGGGACAGCAGGAGGTGACACAGTAAGATGTTCCGTCCGAGTTTTGCTTCTGCACATTAAATTGAACCATAAATCACTCTCCTCTATATCATCATATTAAGCTGTCTTGGACAGGTTTGAGTAAATCATTACTGGAAGAGGCGGTTGTAAAGGGATTGGGAGTTTTATGTTTTTCTGGTCTGTAGGCAAAAGAAGTTTTGTTAGTAATTCCATGGGGGACTCTTCATTTTTCTGTGAATCCTCCAGATGGCAGTTCCATGCAATGATGGAAAATGAAATTACTGACCTTGGGAATTTAGTCTGTGCTGCTATTAAGTCACTTTCATTCTATTGTTTTAGGGAGGTTCCAAAGTCTTTTTCCTGTTTTGTTTTTTTTTTTATAGATCCCTTTCTCACAATCATGTATTTTTCTTTAAAATTACCGTGTTGCTAGAGCTTGGGAAATACTAAATACAAGTAAAAGCTTCCCTATTTCCCAATGCTAACTTTTCTTTCTGTTGCAATAGCCTGGTTGGGCAAGCAACACAGAGGACCTATGTTCACTTGAGAACGAAGAATAATAGTCACCCCAATCCACACAGTTTGTTAGTGTCAAGGTTTAGGTGGAAGGGAGAAGTCTATGAAAATGGCCTTAAGATATTTCTCTTCTTCCACAAAGATATGCTTGACATCTGTGGACCTTGCTCAGAAACTGGAGAACAGGTACCACTCCAGAAACATGTTGCATTGTGTGTGTGAGGGAGGTTTTCCTTTTGCTTAATTTGGAAATGCTGCATGCTGCAGTGGTTTCGTACAGAACATTAAAATCACAGGGCTGTGAAGCGTGAGTTCCTCTTGCTAATTTATCATTGATTTGCACTTCAATCATTCTCTGACACTGAACATCTGGTCAGGAGCTTATTGGGCCCAACATGCCCCCCCAGAGCCTACCCAGCAGGAGAGCAGCAGGCCGGCCTCAAGACCAGCTAAAATGAAGCTCTGTGCTTTTCCTTTTATTAGGAGGTGCTGCCTGAGATACCATTAGCCTGACAACTTAGAGAAGGGGAGAAGAAATACAAAGCGATAATGCCACAAAACCTAACTGCTTGCTGAGTCTCCTAAGACTGATAATTTCACAACTTCTGTTGAGAACATGAATGGGGAGTTAATTAGTCATTGTTGTGACTGATACTGAAATCCATGGCTTTTAGGCTAATTTACAGAGGGTTTAACAACCAGAGGTTTCACACTGGTGTAAAAAATAATTCACACATGACAAAAAACATTAAAAACATCCAAATAATGTCTCTAAACTGCCACACTCCTGATCATTAAGATCAGGAAACATAGCAACAAAAAGAAAAATTTCAGGAGTGCAACTCAAGTCTCACTTTCTACCATTAAAAAGAAGGACAACTTTCACATCCTGATTGGAATCAGGAACTTTAGAAACTCAACTTCGGTACAGATGGCATGAAGGTCAAATTGAGCTTAATCTTATCAGGCTGACAGGGAAGGGGTGTCATGAGACCAGCTCTACCACCAAGGGAGCGAGGGTGGAGATGCCGCCAGCTCCAGTGAAACAACTGTTGGTGAGGGAAACACCACCAACTGTTCCCAAAGAAACCAGCCAGAACACACCCATCCTTTCAGAGGGGCCATCATAGGAAGTTAATGCCCTCATGTCTGCCAACTGCAGAAAATAACACAGATTGCAAGGGCACGAATAACCCAGCATAGAGTTCCTGACACACAATGTAGCAGAAGCATTACTACAGTCTTTGCAATTGTATCTGTGCAATGACTAGTAAAGAGGCCATTGCATAATAACCAGACATGGACTCCAGTCTCACCTGATATAAGATGAGCCTGTACCACTGGGATTCACCCAAGGCTCACAGAAGGGACAGGATGCAATGTCAGAACTGACTGGGCCACGGTGTTGGCACCCACCTCCGAGCTCCTGATGAGTGTCGGGGGCCTGCTTTGCAAAGAGGGAACCCCCAACCCTTTGTGCTGTGATTGTAAGGACTGTAGAAAGGATGTGAGGAGATGATGTCAGCTTACTTAGAGTGAAGCCATAATACATCAAGACAGCCAAATGAATCAAAAAATTGGCAAAAGAATATTGGCAAAAAAAAAAATTGACTGATGGTACAGAATAAAGAGAACTGGACCCAAATAAATATAGCCAACTAATCTTTGATAAAAAGAGCAAAGGTAATTAAATGGAGAAAGGGTAGTATATTCAACAAATGGTGCTGGAACGACTGGACATTCACATGCAAAAAAGTGAATCTAGATACAGAACTTACACCTTTCACAATAGTTAGCTCAAAATAGATCATAGACCTAAATATAAAAACTATAAGCAAAAAACTATAAAACTTTTAGAAGATAACATAGGAGAAAATCTAAGTGACCTTGGGTGATGAATTTTAGATACAGCACCAAAAGCATGATCATGAAAGAAATAATTGAGACTTCATTAAAATTAAAACCTTTGCTCTGTGAAAGACACTGTTAAGATATGCGAAAGACAAACCACGGCCTGAGAGAAAATATTTGCGAAGGATGTGTGTGGTAAAGGCTGTTATCCAAAATATCCAAAGAACTCTTGGAGCTCAATAAGAAAATGAACAATCAGTTAAAAACATGGTGGGCTTCCCTGGTGGCGCAGTGGTTGAGAGTCCGCCTGCCAATGCAGGGGACGCGGGTTCGTGCCCCTGGCCGGGAAGATCCCACGTGCTGCGGAGCGGCTGGGCCCGTGAGCCATGGCCGCTGAGCCTGCGCGTCCGGAGCCTGTGCTCCGCAACGGGAGAGGCCACAACAGTGAGAGGTCCACGTACTGAAAAAAAAAACATCGGCAAAGATCTAGACAGACACCTCACCAAAGAAGATACACAGATGATAAATAAGCACATGAAAAGACGCTCAACATCCTGTGCCATTAGGGAACTGCAAATTAAAACGATTAAAATGGCCAAAGCAGAATGGCCAAAACTCACAACACTGACTCTACCAAAGGCTGATGAAGACGTAGACTAGCAGGAACTCTCACTAACTGTTGGTTGGAATATATAATGATACAGGCACTCTAGAAGACAATTTGGCAGTATTCTACAAAGTTAACATACTCTGACCATAGGATCTAGCAATTGCGCTTCTTGGTATTTACCCAGACTGGAAACTCACGTCCACCAAAAACTGCACACGGGTGTTTACAGCAGCTTTATTCATACCCGTTAAAACATGGAAGCAACCAAGATGTCCTTCAATGGTTTGAATAGATAAATAAACTGTGGTATATCCATACAATGATATATAATTCAGCGATAAAAAATGAATTAAAAATAAATGGAGGAAACAGATTCATATTACTAAGTGAAAGAAGCTAGTCTGAAGAAGCTATGGATTGTATGATTCTGACTATATGGCGTTCTGGAAAAGTCAAAACCATGGAGACAGTAAAAAGATCAGTGGTTTCCGGCGGTTGGAGGGAGAGAAGGAGGGACGAATAGGCAGAACACAGGGGACTGTTAAGTGGTGGAAATATTCTGTACGATACTGTAATGGTGTATACATCACGTTTGTCAAAACCCACAGAACTGCATAAGACTAAAAGTGGATCCTAATATAATGATGGACTTAGATGTTACAGTTAATAATTACAGTTAATAATAATGTATCAACAATCATTAATCAATTGCAACAAAAGTACCACACTCATGCAATATATTAATAACAGGGAAACATATGAGAGGAGGAGGGAAAGTGTGAAGAAGTATGAGTCCTCTGTACATTCTGCTAAACCTAAGCTTTCTGTAAACCTAGAACTTCTCTAAAAAATACAGTCTATTAATTTCTTTAAATGTCACAAAGTTTAGTAAGGATGAAATATGAAAAAAAGGTAGTGAAATAAATCCTACTATAACAGTAGTTGTAGGAAACAATTTAATTATAATTTATAATCTCCCACATTGGATTTTTTTTTATCCAGGAATATATTTATATCAAGAGGAAGACTTGCCTTGGGCCCTGCATTCAGAGCAAAGGATAGCAAACTGTGGTCCATGGACCCAATATAGCCTACCATCTGTTTTTATGTAAACTGCAAGCTAAGAATTTTTTTTTCATGTTTTAACTGGTTTTTAAAAATCTGAAGAAAAATATTTTATTACACATGAAAATCTTATGCATCCCAAAGCTCATAAATATAGTTTTACTGGAACACAATTAAGTACCTGCATAACATCCTCAATTTTGCCTCTTGGCCCACAAAATCTAAAATATTTGCTAGCTGGCCCTTTACAGAAAAAGTTTGCTGTCCTATTTTAAAGATTCTACTACATTATAAAAACAAAAGTGTATAAAGAACATATAGACACCTCTTTCACTCAAAGTTTCCTAGTTTATGCAAGAACAAAACTCTAAACATCTGTTTTTATAACTAACACCCATCAGGCCCCAGGGAAACTCTTCTCCACTTACCTTGTTTATTTCCATGAGACAGCGGGACCTTTGTCTGAATTCCATGGAGTTGTGCGGTTTGTGCCCCTGGCAGGGCTAGAAATTGACTCATCTTTGGAGTATGGTGTAAACTTGAACAGTAGTAGCACGTAGGTAAAGGAATAGACGAATGAATGGGCTACATCCTTGCCCTCATATAGCACAAACACGAGATATACAATAGAGTAACATCCCAAGAAATATGGATTATATACTTACTTTCTTGTCTTTAAGTCCAACTGTGTGGTTCTGGAAGTACTCATCAGTTAACAAGGAATTACAATTTGCATTCGGCACGTGAAGAGTCTTCAGCAATAATAAAAAATCAAATACTTTTAAATTTGTAGAGTCTAAAATATTCTCAAATCTGTATGTTCTATAGACTCTTACATATATGTAGTCTAAATAATACACTTGAACTATGATCTGATTCTTTTCATGGGTAACCACAAGTAGAAAAACTTTCATCAGGACAACAGGAGGAGATAAATAGTAAGCCAACCTAAAAATGCACTTACCTTAATAGAAATGTGCCCGGAGATGTATATACAATTATTTCATTGTATCACATCACAGCAAAAATTGGAAACATCTTAAATAGCCTTACGTAGAGATGGATTAAGAAAAGTTTTATGCAGGTATACAATGAAACCAAGTACACAGCAGCTGGTAGATCCATCTACCTGTGATAGCATTTAGTGAAGAAGCATGTTATTCAGAGTATGGGAGAGGCTAAGTATCTGGGATATTGCTTACCGCCTGCAACATTTTCTGGGTTATTTAGAATTTTTCACCAGGAATGCATAATTTTTTAAAGTATATTTCAGCTGGGGGGAAAAGAGGTTTCTGTGAGCTTATATATATATATTAGTAAATAAATCTGAAATATTGGGTTAAAATGAGAAAACCATATTGTACTAAAAATGGCCCATTTTTTCCCCTGGGCTGTTCTCTAGTCTAATTTTCTATCTGCAGTTTATTTCAGAATTGCATGGAAGATTTGTGGAATACCATTAGCTATGGTTGAGGAATTATTTTCATGCTAAAGTCTTGTTCTTAGCCACTTCTAACTTCTTGGAAAAAAAAAAATTAGCCTAAAATTTTTCTGGATGTTTTCAAGCCAAAGATAAATTTTATTTGAAAAGCTTAGAGGAAAAAAATCCCCTTAGCTCTGTTAGTTATTTAGGCATAAATCAAGGGTTTCTTAAATGCATTGAAAGAAAAAGAATATCATTTACATTTTTTTAATGGATAACCTGAAAGCATTTGCACTAAAAACCCTTCAATCTGTCATGGTTGCAGGTAGGCAAAATAGATTAGTGGTAACTGAAACATTGCTGTCTTTGTGGTTCTCTGTAGGTATGTAACCATGGTCTTCTCTTAGGCAAATGCCATTCTCTAGTGTTTGTTTGTTTTTAATTATAGCAGCTGGACAATATGGCCTTGTATCTATTTTTATATTATGTTCTCTCTCACGTTTTCCATTTTATTTATTTATTTATTTATTTTATTTTTTGCTAGGTAATGCACATGCGTGCATCTCAATGAAATAAAATTTCAGGGGCACAGTATTTCAATGCAATAAAAGGGCAAATAGTGAAAATTAAGTCTCCACCTCCCATTCCCTGGGATAACTTCCCAAGGCTCACGTGATTGGGACAAGCTTCTGTGTGTCCTTCCAGACGTGTTCTAGGCACTTACAAGCACGTACGCACATACAGGAGACTTCCTCTTACTCAGGTGAATTTGTGTATATTCTGCATTGTAGTCTTGAGGGCTCAGAGGCTTTTGCCAAGATGTCAGTTAAAAGACAGCAATTCTGCCTGTGTAACCATTCTTGCCAGAGACTGTTTTTTATTCTCTCATCAGTCAGACTCAGCCAGACATCATCGTCACATGTCTCCTCAATGAAAGGGATGCCTCCACTGGAGTTCATCACACCTACCTGTTTACTCTGGAGAGAAAGGGAACTGTGGGTATTGAGACCTGCATGGACCTTGCCCTCACATTTTTACACTTTGTTAAATCTGGATGAGCTGTCCTCTCTGCTGTGCCCAGCAGGCATCCTGAGATCTACACATACCCTCATTCTGGGCATCTACCTTCTGGACTCCCAAAGGAGAGCCAGTGTGTGTAGCCCCAGCATGCAGAGGACCTGGAAAGCCAGTAGGGGTCATTTAGGGAGACAGCAGAGGCTGAGACCAGCAGAGGCAGGACTGTACCATTCCAATAAAATAAGGATGCACTGGACATCTCCTATGCATTGCTCCCCTTAACAGAGCACTCAGGCTCTGCAGAGATTCAGGAAAGAAGATGTCCCAGAACTGGGCCAGGTCCCCCTCCTCCACTCACCAGTGCTGGAGTGGAAGGGAGGAGGGAATGAGCAGACTAGACCCCTCCCCACTTCAGGCCCCTGGAACCACAAGCCTGGCCATTCATAGTGGAGAGAGAAACTTCGGGCTGGACTAAGATTGGGGTTTTAAACTGGATGGATTTTAAAAGCTAGCAGATACGGTCAAGAGGACATTAAAGAAACCGCTTTACAAAATAGTAAAGGAAGGTTTGATAAAGCAAAATCAATGGCAGCAACTAAGGAAAACAAAGGCACACTATGGTTGTCCCCTACCAAGTTCAGACTGTTCACGAAATGTTTCCATAAGCTGTGACTTACGAGTTAGGGACAAGCAGATAGGTAGATAGTTGATTAAATGTTCTTACCAATTGATTTTCTTGATTTCTCAATTTAAGATGCTTTGATCAGACAGGGTAGACCCAGATGTAATTTAAGATATAATATTTTAGCCTTTGAAAATCTATTGCTCAGAAAGACAGGTCTTCTCCACACCTTTTCCTGTTCTATGCCTGCCGCAGAAATGGCACACACATGTACAAGAAATGCAGGTGCACACTTCAATAGGAAACACTCACAAGCGTGGACCGGATGAGGGCAGGAGAGAGCCACGCTGAGGTGTCCTTATCAGACAGGTTGCTAGCAGCAATATGGGGCTGGATGAGACCACTTAGGAGGAGATGCAGTATGCAAGCAAAGAGCTGAGCAGGGCAGACAGGGGTGGAGAAGAGGGAGCTCCTGGAAAAGTAATCAGGAAGTGGCAGAGCACCACTTAAGACTAAATAGATGGGGCGATCAAGTCTCCCACGTGACAGCTGAGCTCCTTTCCTGACCTCATTGCCCTTTGACCCCTGCCCTTCTCACCCCCAAGTCAACCTTATCCACCCTTTAAGTGGCTTCAACTCATCTCAGCTTAAGCTAGCATCCCCACTTTGTGTTCTGATGGCCACGGTCCTGGAAGTCAGCTTTTCGTGCCCCTGCAGAGTGATGGTTCTTTCAGGGGACACCCAGCACCCTGGTCCTCTGACCCTGGCGCACCCTCTGGCCCCATCTGCCACCCCCAGAAGCCTCCCACTCCTCTTCGGATCCTGCACTCTCTCCTCCACAGCGCCGACCCCTCCGCGGGTCCCTGCCTGGTCCCGGCCCGGCAGTGAGGCTCCTTCCTGTGCTGCTGAATAGCGTGGCTGCATGATAATGAGGGAAATATGTTGGGAGAAAAACATAGAGATGCCTCTGGAGGACTAATTATGAAAAATACAGTGAGTCTCTGACAGCACTGGGAAAAGGTAGAAGAAAAGCCCAGGAGCACAGGCACCTAGACTGATGTAAGTCGGATGCAGGACGGCACCACCGTGAAGCCAGAGGAGACAGGTCACGTGACGGTGTCACAGCAGAGCCCCGGCTCCTGGGGGCGGACAGAGCCGGGTGGGGCCCACTGGCCCGCGGAGCCCACAGACTGGAGACGAAAGCAGAGGTGGAGACATGCGTTAGGTTCGGGGGCTGTGGAGGCAATGCCGGAGGGTAGCAACCTTCACCCCCGATTTATTTTCTGGGGGGTCTCGCAGGCAGGGTCCGTGGAACCTCACCGGGTGCATTTGCAGTGTCTGCGCTCCGCTCTCCGCAGGGTCGCTGGGCTT
This sequence comes from Tursiops truncatus, assembly GCF_011762595.2. Lineage (NCBI taxonomy): Eukaryota > Metazoa > Chordata > Mammalia > Artiodactyla > Delphinidae > Tursiops > Tursiops truncatus. Next base: position 6,645,745 of record NC_047036.1, on the reverse strand, counting down.
TTCTCCTTCCCACCGGCCTCAGTGTGATGTGTAAGGTCCCGTCCGGAGGGCGAGACCACCCGGATGGAGGGGCTGACCCACGCACTTGTCTGTCTCCAGGCCTGTCACAGTGCTGGGGCGGCGTGGTCCTCAGCAGGGGGTGTGAATAAGCAAATACATGAGTGAAGGGTGAGTAACAAATGATGCTCATCACGCCATCAGCGTGGTCAGAGCCTGCGGTGCTGTTCACAGGTGCGTGGATGAGGATGTTGCGGGGGCCTGTGTTTGAAGCTAAGGATGCTGAAACCACGCCAGGTGCCTGGCTGGTGACCTCAGGAAGGGTAAGAGGTTATTAGAGGACCACGATCTCTGCTTTGGGGTGTGGGAAGCACCATTCTGGGCTACGTCTTATAACACAGGGAAGGATGTTGCCAATCATTCTTTATACCCCACTTGTATAAATACGTAAAACAGATCCAGGACGAATCTCCTCTTGAAACTCTGCTTTATTTTCCGAGGTTAATTCAGCTCTCGGTATATCGACAACAAAACAGGGTTAATTTTATCTTCACCTTTCCCCTGTTGGAATCTTTATCTTGTTACCATGACAACTCACTCCACAAATTTGTTGCCAGACACATGGTAAAAAATAGGAGAGTGCCTTATCTAGAAAAATTGAAAATAAATTCTCAAAAGTACAAAGTAAATACTAATCCAGAAGCCAAGAGAATTAAAATGTCATTGGAAAAGTTATTCAGTGGTAAAGTAGATTTCAAAATTTCTAAAATTGTTAAAGCCTTCACAAATTAAGATTGAGAATATATTTTCTTGAAAACTGCAAAATCAAATATTAACGTAAAACAATTTTAACCTGCTCAAGAAATACTTTATGGTCTTTGGAGTATATTTGTGTTTATTTTACTTGCAAAAAGTTATATATGACATCATGCTTTTCATAAAACAAGAGAACCATCCAGAAATAAAGTAAAAACAGAATCTTTCTCCTTCACTCTCCCTGCTTCACTCAGTTGGGAATTGCAACCTCTTCCCCAAAAGGAATCATTCTTAATGGTGTCTGTCTTTCCATACTAACCTATAGGATGTACACATAGGGAGATAAATTTCTCCTATATCCTTTCTTACAAATTTCTTTTTTTACACCTAAATTAACAAAACGACTTTGCCATCTTTTCATAGTAGTGCATTCAACTATACCTATACCTCATTCCCTTTAAATCTGTAGGGTGTAACATAATACATATAAATGGACTAGAAATTGTAGGCATCCCCTTACTGGCAAACATTCAGGCTGTTTCCAATTTATCATTAGCACAAACCAGGCTGCAGAGGACATTTTGTCCACGTGCATTAGGGTGCATTGTTCGTTCCTTCAGTGTAAGGGATGCTAAAAGTAGAGGTGCTGGTCACAGGACATGAGCCCTTAATAGCTGACAGGCACTACCAAGTTGTCCTTTAAGTGATCTGTGAAAGGCTATCTATTAAAAAATTAAAGTGCTCCTTTCTGTATGGCTTTATTTTCCTATTATCAGTCTGTTTATTTTTACCAATGTCATTGGCAAATATAACTTTGTATATAAATCATATGTACGTGTATAATTGATTTTATAATTTGCTTCCAATTACTATGAGATAATGTGTTATCAGATAGGTGTATTTCAACTTCTTTTGTGAATGTCCTTATTTATATTTTGAACACTTTCTATGTGATCATTTGTATATTTTTCTTGTGACAAGAGGTTCATGATACATTTTGATGTTAATCCATGGCTGTGATAAATGTTATGTGTGTGTCCATTAAACCAAAGCTGTTCACTGTATTACGACTTTGGATTTTTTTTTCAAGTTATTTCTTTGAATTCTGAACATTGAGTGTTATAATATTCAAATTGGGTTATAGATTTCTCCTTGTAAGTCACATAATGTTTGTTTTATACACTTAGAATCTCTATTAGCAGGGGTAGAGTATGCTTCCTGTGTTCATTATGGACTATAATTTTTGTCTCCATTTGTTCCATTTAATCCTTTTCAGATGAAATTCTGATTTGACACCTGCCAGGCTTTCTTTTTATTAACCGATTCCTGATAGATCTTTTACCACACACTTACTTTTTACTTTTTCTATTATAACTGTTCAAAGTACAGTCTCTGGAGTCAAGTGGTCGGATCAATAATTGTGCTCAGCTCATAATGTCATTTTGAGGCTTAGATGAGATGATCCACGTGAAAGTTGGTCTACTGCTTCTAACAGACTCAGCATACAGTGTGTCATGGCTTTATTTTGGGTATGTGTCCTTGTAAATGGCTTTTAGGTGAATTTTTATTTTGTCCCAAACTGGGAAGAAATATATCCCATTCAAATTTATTGTGAAAACTGATATATACTCTTTTATAGTCTTCTATTTTACTCAATTGAATATTTAACAAAACGTTTAAACATACTTCTTTATTTAACCCTGTGTGAGATCTCTCTGACTTGAAAAGGATAACTCAGTCACATACTCATATCCATCAATTTTTTCTCACTTCTTAGGTGTTAAAATCATCTGGAATTTTATTTTTAAGTTATTAATTTCTTACATGTGCTTTGACATTCTTAGGAATTGTTTCTTGTCAATTGGAGTTTACATCATAGCTACATTTTCCTCAATTGTGGAGGCATAAATCAATTTATTTTTTTTAATTCACCATCAGTTTTGAATACTGTATTTGATCCTAAATTCTGATCTTTCCAGCTTTGTAGTATTTTTATTATTAATATGCTCTTGTTTTTCTAGGTTTTTAAGGTGGAAACTTAAATCATTGTTCCAAAATCTTTCTTTCGTAATGTAAGCACTCTAACTCTCCCTCTAAACGTTGAATATTTTAGGTTTAACAGGCCAAGAGGCAAAACTAAGGATAGTCTGTAAGTGCTTATATAACAAAAAATATTTTTTCACATATTCTATCAATGAAATAAAAAACAGTATAATAATAATTGAGTAAAATTTTTGTCTTACAGGTCTGCTAATGAAAAGAATGGAACTCTGATTTGGGGGATAACATTTCACTTGGGTTTCCATATGACATGTCATTAAAACGAGAATAAGAACATGATATTCATTTGATTTTTTTGAGGGAAAGTGAGAGAGGTTATTCGAAATTTGGGGGTTGTGGCTAGGAGTTAGGATTGCACAGAAAGAGAAGGAAGGGAAATGCACAAGTGCCTTAGAGGCAGGATGCTTCTCAAGTACAGTCATTCATTCATTCAACAAATGTCTATTGAGGGCCTATCATGTCCCCAGCACTATTCTAGGTACTTGGGATATATCAGCAAGCATTCAGCAGAGACAGCTGCCCTCATAGAACTCACATTCTACAGGACAAGATAATTCAGGAGTCAAGACCTAATGTTTACTCAGTATATCCCATGCTGAATTAGACTAACTCACTTGTAATGCTCTAAAGATTTAAAACTTTTAAAAGTAATTTTGTAAATAAATGAAAACTGAAAATATTCATATAATTGATAGTGTCAATCACCCTAGAAAATATCCAAAATTATCAAAATTCATGTGTAAGCATATCTTATATCTAATTGAAAAGAAGTTTCAGGAAAGTTTATCAGGTGATCGAGATATTTTTATAAATTTACAATTAATTTCTTACATGCTATCTTAACTATTTTTGTCAGAATATGACAGGCCACAGAAGGTAACTAAAATATATTGCCTTCAACTCAAAGTCCTTAATTTGGTCCTCCATTTAGGGAATAAATGAAATGTAAACTTTCAAATTGTTTTTGCTTGCATGACCTAACAGTCAAAATAACTTATTTTATATAAAAATAATAAGAAATATGAAATTAAATCCATTTGAAAGTTTGCCTGAAATTGGGAATGAGATTAAAGGATTATCATTTATTCACCCTTTGGAAAAGGTGACTATGGAAAGGTCAGTGTGAAAATGCCTATCTTTCTTAAATTAATATCACAAATATTCTGCCATAACAGAGATGTAAGGTGAGACTATCATTCTATTGTATAGTGTTCTTTGGGGAATATACCATAAAAATCAATTCATAATACTGAACTGAACAAGCATATTATTAGCTCACTAAAAGTTATCAGCATTTTTATTTTAGAGCTTTTTCTACATATAGCCATATTTTTCTTTTGTTGAGGCCAATGTTTTCAGTAACAGTATTACTTTTTTTTTAACATTTTTATTGGAGTATAATTGCTTTACAATTGTGTGTTAGTTTCTAACAGTATTACTTTAATGAAGCATATCATAAAGTAGAAAAACTTATGACAACGGCATATGCTCATTAAGAAACTTTTTGCCTAAAATTATATATTACTACACAAAATGATCTGTTTAGGCTCGTGACATGAATATCTTCACAAATCATAACTTGAAACATGGAAAGCAATCTAGAACATTCTGTACCAGGCCATGACATACACCATCCCCCAAAATAAGTCACACGGGGTTTACTCAAAAGATAACTTATAGTTGTAAACAACATCTTGACCTGATCTATTTGGCAACGTTTTTACAATTAAACCCAAGGTAATTACAGTTAAAATTTGTTTTTAAGAAAGTCAACATTGTTTCTGAAATTATACATGCTTTGTAACTGTGTAGTTTTATACTTCCTCTGAAATATGAGATGAAATGAAAATTTTCAAAGTTAAAAACATGTCGTGGGCTTCCCTGGTGGCGCAGTGGTTGAGAGTCCACCTGCCGATGCAGGGGACTCGGGTTTGTGCCCAGGTCCGAGAAGATCCCACATGCCGTGGAGCAGCAGGGAGACTGCGCGTCCAGAGCCTGTGCTCCACAACAGGAGAGGCCACAACAGTGAGAGGCCCGCGTACCGAAAAAAAAAGAAAAAAAAACCGTGTCGTTATCACATCAATTCGTACCCTTCACTTTCCCAGGATTGAAAAGGATGATTGAAGCCTAGGGTCCTTTCTTAGATTTCTGAAACTTCCCCAGATAATGTTCCTTCTTGTGTTTGTTTATTTTGTCTACGATAACAGATTTCTTTATTGGGTTCCTATGATGAGGCTGGGCTAGATCCTGAGGAATCACGATAACAAGACCTACAGGGTTTATAGATATTCATGAAACTCAAGGTCCATTAAGGGAGAATTATTTATGTATCCCCTTTACGCTACGTGTTATGTAGGTAGCACGTTACACTGAGGTGGAGAAGAGGAAGAGAGGGTGTTGAAATGACCACATACCTCCCGGACAGGGTCTGCTCTGGGATGGACCCCAGCAGAGAAAGAAGCCAGAGGGAGAAGGTTTGCAATCAAGGGTTTAAAATTAAAAGAAATTTTAGCCTTTGTGATCTTTGGTAAATAGCCTCTTTAAGTATGGTAAATACGGTAAATTTGTTAAATGTGTCTCTTTAAACTGTTTTCTCAACATTTTGTATGCATAGCAGCCTGGAAAAGTCCTATGGTAGCTTAAAAAATATTATTTGCCTGTTTCATTCTCACTTTCTTTTCCCTTCCTCCTTTTGAAATCACTTCCTGTCACCTCCGCTCACACTATATCAGGGGTCTGCAACCCCAGGGCCGCGGCCCTGTAGCGGTCTGCTGCCTGGTAGGAACCGGGCCGCACAGCAGGAGGTGAGCAGCGGGCAAGTCAGTGAAGCTTCACCTGCCGCTCCCCATGGCTCCCCATCACTCGCACTACCGCCTGAACCATCCCCGCCCCCATCCGTGGAAAAATTGTCTTCCACGAAACCGGTCCCTGGTGCCAAAATGGTTGGGGACCACTGCACTATATCATCTCTAGTTTTCAACAAATTCATGGTGTGTGACCAGCAAGCCTTCCAAGTTCTTCCAAGAACTTTCTAAGTTCTTCTGTGGAGAGCTAGGTCATAGCCCAGACCTCCAGGGAGTCCACACCAAGAGATGGCCTAAACTGGTACCTATGCCCTGTGGAAACCAAACTTTGAACCCACTCTTGCCCTGCAGTCTAATCTTGCTCTGAACCCTAAATGGTCCAGAAACACCACGTGGTCTTCATGACCCAGGGGTAGAGCATAGAAACCACAAGAAGAGGCAGCCAAAGAGAATACTTCCAATGCATACAGAATAAACTAGCTGAGGGCCCGTGGTCATTCAGGGGCTATGGCTGTCCTGATGAAGGGACTTTGCTGTTAACTGAAAATCAGCCTCCCAGGGGAATCCAGATCCATGAAGATTGCAACTGCTAACCCTCAAATTGTAAGTTTCACATGTACAAACTGCTCCTCTCCACCAGCTAGAGCTGCTCAGTTTTTGCAAAGGGACACTGATTGGGGGGCATCAGAAGCTACGATTTCAATTTCAACAGGGAGGAAAATACTTGAATAAGAAGGAGAAGGTGATATTCAAGGAATTATATTCTCATAAGTTCTCTCTTTGTGAAAGACTTAGAAGATGGACAAAGAAAACTCTCCCCATGCCTTCAAATCCTTGTGATCCACATGGCCCCTGGGGACCCCGGCATGTGTAGCGCACATCAGTTTACCTGACTGCAAAGCCTCCAGAAAGAAGTGACATAACTCATGGCATTGCTACCCCGGGATATGTCCGTCCATTTCCTGCTCCATGGTCCCCTTCTTCTGAACAGAATATAGAAGCTGGAACTGTGGAGGGTCCTTACACAGGTTCTGGAGCTGACACTGTTGAAGAAATCTCTGCTTGTCACCTCTGGGTGTGACCTCAGACCAATTACTGAGCCTCCTCGTGCCTCAGCTTTGTCATCTCTAAGATGGGCATAATAAATACTATCCACCTTCTCATATAACCAGGAGAATTACATGAGTTAATATAGTTAAATGCTAAGGACAATACTTGGCATCAAGTTAGGGGTAGCAAACTCTTGTAATTGTTTTTTTCACAGGTATTACAACTCCTGGTACTTTATTTGAAAAAGACTAACAAAATAAACCAAAAGCTGTGTCTCCAAAAACATTGACTTAGATACTCAGAATGTCAGACCAGAAAGGATCCTGATCATGATCTACATCCCTACTATCCAATATGGTGGCCACTAGCCACATGTGGTCACTGAGCACTAGAAATGGGGCTGGTCTGGACTGAGATGTAATCTAAGTGTAAATAACCACCAGATTTTGAAGACTTAGTACAAACAAAAGAACAGAAAATATCCATTTAATAGGTATCTTTATATTGATTACATGTAGAAATGATAACATCTTGGATATATATATTTTTTAAATAAATTTATTTATTTATTTTTGGCTGCGTTGGGTCTTTGTTGCTGCACGAGGGCTTTCTCTAGTTGCGGCAAGTGGGGGCTACTCTTTGTTGTGTTGCGTGGGCTCCTCACTGCGGTGGCTTCTCTTGTTGCGGAGCACAGGCTCTAGCCATGCAGGCTTCAGTAATTGTGGCATGTGTGCTCAGTAGTTGTGGCACGTGGGCTCTAGAATGCAAGCTCAGTAGTTGTGGCGCATGGGCTTAGTTGCTCTGCGGGCATGTGGAATCTTCCCGGACCAGGGCTCGAACCCATGTCCCCTGCATTGGCAGACAGGTTCTTTACCACTGCACCACCAGGGAAGTCCCAACATCTTGGATATATTGAACTGAAAAAATGTATTATTAAACTTAATTTTACCTGTTTGTTTTTACTTCTTTAATGTGGCAACTAGAATATTTTAAGCGTGGCTCACATTATACTTCTATGGGACCACACTAACCTAGACCAACATCCTCATTTCACAGAATAGAAAACAAAGAGAGAAACATTATGTTTTGTGACAAAAGTACCACAGTGAGTTCATAGCAGGATCCGGCTGGAATCAGTAACGTCTGGGTGTTGAGTCAACACACTTCCGATACACTGTGACCTCACTCTTACAGAGACCTTCTTCGAGAATTGAAATGGAGAAATTTTTTTTAAAAACTGAGAAGAAAAAAATCAGCAGAATAAACCAGATTCACTGTTTTATTTATTTATTTATTTGACTGGATATTCTTGGCTGCTTTTGTTTCCTATAACTCATTTTTTAATTTATAATTTTCTACATACACTGGGAGGCAGGAAGAAATAATCTTTCTCAATTATGCCACATTTTGAAAAGACACTGAACTTTCTATAAGTGTCTTCTGAACTTTAGCTTCAATAAAAAGAGCCTCTCTAACCTTTTTATTATCAAAGTTGTAACCCTCTGCAGCACCAAGTTGTGATGAGTCTATAAACAAATAGTACAAAAAGGAGGCCCCTGTTATTGTCTGTTGGGTTCAACAGGCCCTGAACCCTTCAGATAATAAAGAGACGTAAACATCTCTCAAACCCCTGGGCTCACACAAGGACAGTCACTCCAAGGAAATATTTCAGGTCTGAATGGCCTTGTTCACAGTCTGGCCATACAGTAATGGTGAACTAAATAGAACATGCAAGTATTACCCCACGGGATGTGAGAAGTGCCCCAAATTACCCCAGTGATTCAGAAAGACCTGGGCTCTTTAAGTCAGAGTCTTCCTCTGCTTCCAAGGAGTCAACTTTGTCAATATTTGGTGGGTCCCTCTAGGCAGAGGATACCTGGAAGGAGGGAAGTTGTCTATGGCTGGCTGTCTTGGGTCAGGAATCCTGCGCTAAGTCCACCTGGACAGCCCATTGACCAGATCACAATGGGGAGTTTCAGGTCAGTGTCCAAGAGTCTGAAACAAAGGTCCTTCCAGCCACAAGGATAGAAGCCATGGATGAGGGATAAAGTGGAGAAGGTCTCCATCAGGAGAAAGTCCTTCATTCTGGGTGATAATCTGAAAGGGTTAGGGCAGTCCTGAGTTAGAGATTCCATGATATGTGGAAAGGACCCTCACCATCTGCAGGTGGATCTCAGATTCACAGAATTCTGGCTGCAGCCCTCCTTCCAGTGGGCTCCTGCTGAGCTGGGGGGGTGGTCCATACAAGACTAGGGACTTGACAGGTGGGCTGCAGGTGCTGTGATGGGCAGTGTCCAGTGTCCAATGTAAGTCAACACTCAAGAAAGAAGCCATAGAGACACAGAACTCACCACACGTTTTGCCTACAGAAGACCCTGGTGTCACCTGGATTTCCAAGAATACCCATGTGACCGAAGGAAGAGAGGACAAAGACCTCGAAATATCAATCTTGATGGACTCTTTCACAAACACTAAGTGTTCAGGCCCATTCCTAGCCTGGACTCCTTTTCCAATGTCGTCAATAAAGTGGTCATTCCATGGCAGTTTTATAAAGCTCCCAATCACTTAAGATAGTCCATTATTTTTATAAAAGCTTTAAATGTTAGAAAGGCCTACAAATTTCTGGCTCCATTCCAGGAGTATAACCTTATGAATCAATAATTTTCTCAAAATCATGTTTAGCTACGCTTTTTTTCCACGATACTGTGCAGTGTTAAAAATTGTCCACTTGATATTAGATTCTTTGTCTATCAATCAATCAGCAAGCATTTATTTATCACCTACTGTTGGGATTTGAGAGTAAATATATAAGGAGCCTATACATTGTGATTAAATAGGAATTCTGTGTACAGATGAAAATACCATACTAAAAAAATGAGTTTATACTATTTATTCTCTCTCTTTGTATCTCATATGTGGGAGTACCTCTATCTCTGTCTTACCTAGTATATCTAGACTTTGTCTCTTTCCCTTTATATATTTACACACACACACACACACACACACACACACACACACACACACTTGAATGAATAGCATTATATATTTTAGGTTATATATTCTAATGAATGACGCTGCAGTGGATACTCAAACCCTCCCCTCAAACATCTCCAATTCCTCTGAAGAAACAGTCCCTAGACAAGCTCTCCCTACCCACCTCTATATCACAGCGTTGTACCCCGGGCCAGGATGGTAGTGACTACTTGTTCTTTACTGCTCATTACTGCTTCCAGACCATGTCCCTCCCTCTTCTTAACTCCCCCAACTTTAAATCTTATATATAGAATACACTATCTGAGACCCGCCCCGTTACTATCTTCTACCAACCCCTGGACTAACCCTAATTCCATGAAGATCTTATCTCCTGGCTCATCATCACTCACCATTGCTCTTCCCAACACGGCCATCACTCTTCAATACCTATGAAGATGATTTTCCACATAAACTGGTTTTTCAGTTCCTTGATCTCTTCTCCTCCAATAATTTCTGTTCCACGCTCAGTGCTTCATTTGAAGGGTCAAACCCTTGATCTTGTTATTCCCAGCTATGGCAATACCTTTAAAGTCTCAATTCAAAGAATCCTGATCTCCAGCAACCACCCTCCTAGATTCTAGGTCACTGTCTCTATAACCCCACTCTAAAAATCCTTTGACTTAACAGGACCTAATATTTATTTGCTCTGTATTTTCACTGTCTGAAAGCAGTCTTATGCTTCCACAGCCTTTGTTATTCATCCTGAATTCTGCAGCCTGCATACCCTGCCCACCTTTCTCTAATCTTGTTTCCTCAAAAAGAAAACAACCACAACACAAACTGAAAAGCACAAGTCCCTGCCTGATCCAACTCTGTACCAGCAGAGCTGAATGTGGCTGGAGAAAAACACTTTAAATACACGACGGCTAATATCAGATGGCTGGTCATGCTGCCTGGAAGTCCTAATTTTTCTCCATTCACTTACTTACTCTCTTCTCTCTTTCTCAGACTTCCTCCCCCATCCTATCTCTCAGCTGAAGAACTGTGTTCCATTTCACTGAGAAACCATATGCAACTCTGCCTGTATGTTCTGACCCCCTCCTGGTACCACAGGTGAATTGTCCTAAAGCAGGTCCTTCCACATGTGAGCTGGAAACCATCTTCTCTTTCCTAACCTAGGACGTTACTGCAGCAATTCCTCCCCTCTCTCCCACTTCACCAATTTTCCTCTACTGGGTCATCTTTTAAATATATGTAACTGTCTCTTCACTCTACATGCCTCTCCTGGTACCATATCATGACTCCAGGCCTCAAACCAAGCTCCTCTACTCTGCCTCCAAAGCCTCTTTCCCTTAAGTCAAGTTTTTGCTGCCACTGTTGCTCCATCATACATGTTCTTTCCAAGGTCTCCAGTGAATTTCCTTTTGCTAAGCCCAGTAGTCTAACACCAAGCCTCTCTTTAATTATATTTGATCCAGTTTATGACTCCTTCTTTCTCAAAAACACATGCTCACGTGTCTTCCAGAATACTCACTCACCTGCATCCTTTCTGTTCTATCTTAATTGGAGAACTCTTCTTGGCTGGTTTCTTCTCATCTCAACCTCTTAACTCTTGGAATTCCCAAAGGCTCAGTCCTCCAGACTCGTATTTTCTTCTGTCTACACTGTCTCACTTGAGGATCTCATTCATACCCATGCGTTTTATCCACTAATGTAAACTAATAAGTTTATATCAAGCCTGGATCTCTCCATGGAGCACTCACTCTCTTCTGAGCAACTGCACCTAGAGGTCTGATGAGCACCTCAAACATTACATGTTCTAAACAGAGCCCGCAACTTCCCACACATAAAAAATGGTTTCTCCAGAATTCTTCCCTATATTAGTGAAAGACAGCTCCATTCTCCCAGTTGTGTAAATCAAAATAATTGTTGATTCTTCTCTTTTGCACCCATGTGCAACCCATCAGCAAATCCTTCTGGCTTTAAACTATGAATTCAACCAAGATCCCCACCTTCTCCAAGACCCCACCGTCTCTCCTCTGGATCATGGCAGTAGCCTCAAAACTGGTCTTCTACTACATTTGCCCCTTAGGGGCTATTCTCAGCCAGCAGCTGGAGTGATCCTATTAAGAGGCAAATCGGATCATGACACCCTTTTTGCTAAAGGCTCCTAAGACTCCACATCTCACTCAAACTGAAAACCAAAGTCATCAGAATGACTTTCATGGTTCTGCACAATCTGGCTCCCTGGGACCTCCCTGATCTTATCTACTGTTCTCCTCTCCTAAGTTTGTCCTGCCCCGTGCACTCTGGGTCCCTTGCTCTTGCTGAAACTGACAAGCATGTTCCAAACTCGGGGTTTTGCATCCTCTATGTCCACTACCAGGAAATAGTTAGATGCTCCTGCTTTTCTGCTGCTCCCTGTCACCCTTATAGTGTTTGTTTCTTTCCATTTCACTTATCACTAATATGAATATTGGTGATGTTATATATCGCTATAACTAATACTGTATAATATTAAATTTAATAAAATATAATATTGCTTTTTAAAATATATTAGTCACTACCAACTAGAATCTTTCTCCACTAGAATTTAGTCTCCACTATGGATTTTAGTCTGTTTTCTTTACTGCTAAATCCCCGTTGCCAAATACAATGTCTGGCACACAGAAAGCACTTAGTAAATACTGTACTTATTTAATTAGTTAGTTAATTCATGTCACATTGTCATCCAGTTTATACTGAATCCCTCTGTGAATAGATGGTCACTACCTCCTTAGGCAATCCGTTCCACCCTTAGAAAATTACTTTGTAAAATCATTGCATAAAACCCATCATGTATACTTCTGACAATTGTGTATATGTCCATCTAATACAGTCATGCGGAATAAGTCTAATCCCTCTTCCTTCTCATCTTTGGTAACAGCTCTGGATACTTTCTGCATTAAGGTTGCATAAGGAATTCTGAAGAGAAAACACAAAGAAGCAGTTTGAGCAACATAACACATGGGAGGTGGCATGGTTTCTCTTACTCGGCATCTCATCTTCTTGATCCATAGCCATTGTCCGTTGATGATCAGGAGGGCACATTAATGTTCTCAAAATATATAATGAGTTAGTTCATAGTCATTCTCTTGGTTCATTGCAGGTTTCAGCTGGATATTGTCTGAAACAATCTTCTTAGTCAATTAAAATGCAATGGAGGTAACTCTGAAGCCAGCCCCTAAAAATGAAGCTTCTATAAAATATGCCAGTAGCAGTGAAATAAGGGGGGAAAATAGTAGCAAATAATGATACAGGATTTTCAAGGTTCAGGTCGCCAGAAGAATTTACAAAGCCATCTGAAGTCTTAAGAGGCAGCCTGGGGTAGTAATTAAAAGCATAGATTCTAGAACTAGTTCTCAATATTTAAATTCTGGCTGTGTCCCGCAATGATCCTCTTAGATTTCAGAATTATTGTGGACCAACGAGTTGTGCGTTCTCCCATTTTACCTCGTTTTGGAGAGTCTATAGCAGCTATCCTATACTTGTTCTACCTTTGTATGTTGGTTGGGTGGTAGGAGGAGAGAGGGAGAAAGTAACTCTCCAGTTAATTTACAGGTCTGTAGATAAAAGGTACTGACTCTCATACAGTACTCCAAGAACCATCCCTGAAGAACCTCATCCATACTGAAATGGATTCATTGGATCAGATCCTGTGTACCGTTACAAGCTCAGGGCAAAGAAGTGACAAAAATCTAATTTATATATTATATGTCTTCTCAGGTACTTATCTGACAGACATTAAACAGCCCTAAATATGGGTTAAAATTTTTAGTCCATTAAATTTTTCTATTTTTTTTACCGAGATTTATTTTATTTTTTAATTGAAGTATAGGTGATTTACAATATTATATTAGTTTCAGGTGTACAACATAGTGATTCAATATTTTCATAGATTATACTACATTTAAAGTTATTACAAAACAATGGCTATATTTCCCTGTGCTGTATAATATATCCTTGTTGCTTATCTATTTTATACATAATAGTTTGTATTTCTTAATCCCATACCCCTATCTTGCCCCTCCCTCCTTCTCTCTCCCCACTGGGAAGCACTAGTTTGTTCTCTATACCTGTGAGTCTATTTTCTGTTCTCTTATATATATTCATTTGTTTTATTTTTCAGATTCCATATATAAGTGATAAAGAGTATTTGTTTTTCTCTGTATGACTTATTTTACTAAGCATAATTCTCTCTTAGTAGAGAGAATTATGAGTCCATCAAATGGCAGAATTTCATTCTATTTAATGGCTGAGTAGGATTCCATTGTATATATAAACCACATCTTCTTTATCCATTCATCTGCTGATGGACACTTGGGCTGCTTCCATATCTTGGCTATTGTGAACAATGCTGCCATGAACATTGGGTTGCATGCATCTTTTAGAATGAGTGTTTTCATTTTATTCAGATATATACCCAGGAGTGGAATTTCAGGATCATATGGTAGATCTATTTTTAGTTTTCTGCAGAACTACCATACTGTTTTCCATAGTGGCTGCACCAATTTACATTCCCACCAACAGTGCACAAGGGTTTTCTTTTCTCCACATTCTCTTGTTATTTGTTGTCTTTTTAATGATAGGCCAGTATGAAGTGATATTTCATTGTTGTTTTGATTTGCATTTTTCTAATAGTTAATGATGTTGAGCATCTTTTAATGTGCCTGTTGGCCATCTTATATGTTCTTTGGAAAAATGTCTATTTAGATCTTTTGCCCATTTTTAATTGGGCTGTTGGTTTTTTTTTTTTAATATATATTGAGTTGTATGAGGTGTTTACATATTTTGGATATTAACCTCTTCTCATATCATTTGCAAATATTTTCTCCGATTCAGTAGGTTGTCTTTTCATTTTCTTGGTGGTTTCCTTTGTTTTGTTCAGCATCAGCTTGCCTCCTGCAACACCCTGTTTCCATCCAGGACTGTCTTTTCTGGCATAGACTCACATAGCAGGAAGAACTATATCTTCTTGGATTACCTTGAATGAGAGCCAGTGAAATGTAAAACAAAGCACAAATATTTATTTCTTTTGGTTCGAAGGAGATGCCAAAATTTAAGAGTTCGTAACAGAAACCAGAGTGCTCATTCCTCAACTACCACTAGTAAGAAAGTGTCCAAAGCAAACAATGGCCTAATACGTGACCCTAAATGTCAAGGCCTTCCTTAGCGTTCTAGAGGCAAGCTATCCAAACACAACTTGGGAGCACACAGAGATAAGTCCCTCCCACGAGGCCTGTTGGGAGTTGTTGCTTCTACAAACTAACAAAGGAAAGAAAAATATGTGTTTGACTTTGAGTCAGGAAACCTGATATTAAGCTTTAATTATATGAGTGGGTTTCTGCAGAATCAAAGATAACCACTTAAGCTGAAAAATCTAAAATTGCGCATAAGAAATTGTATTTGTTTATTTGTAGTGGCCACAAACTCAGGCATGCAAAAAAAAATGTACATCATTACATTTCTTTAATCAAATTGTCTCGGGTCCAGCTCCCTCCTCATGTCAGAAAAGTTAATATAGTCAGCTCCAGATAAAACAAGATTATTCCCTTTCAACTGTCTCTGGGGGTCTCCTTCTCCTCAGGGCAGCACTTACACCCTGGGGTTCCCAAGGAGCCCGGCACAGGACTGGGATGGGAGTTAGGTTTCCATCAGCTCCACTAGGAGCTGCATCATTTCCACTGCATTCTGCTGGTTACACCAGTAGCCCCCCAGAATGTGGGAGGGGGCTACCCCAGGTCGTGACTATCAAGTAACATGGTTCATTGGGGCCACCCGGGAGAGTAGCCATAAGGAGGTTAGTATTCATGTTGTAAAGAGTGGTGGGCCCCCAAAAAAAAGGACGTCATAATTAATGTTGTACAGAAGCGTGGGGTCTGAGGTTCTTTGAAAAGGAGGGATGCTTGTTACTCATGACGAGATAAGCTGGCTGACCCTAATTGTGTGGATGCCACATAGGAAGCCAGTTTAATTTAAAGAGGGAATTCGTCTATTTTGTAATGTTTGTTCATATTGGATGAGAAAAGAAGAGAGGAAGGTCAGCAGGAAGCATTTCTATGTCTCTTAAGGAAAACTTTGTTATAAACTCCTCCCCAGTAAAGGAGAAAATATTTCTCTGGCTCTGTGTACTGAAGTTCATACTAGGTAGAAATATCAGGGACAGCTGTGTTATCAGCAGGAAATGATGGGCCAGATCCGTGCTCAGAGTCAATGAGACCCTTGAATAGTCCCAACAATCAAGGACGCTAACGGCTGATTTATCTGGAAACCAGAAATGTCATTTGCCTCTATCACCGATCAGGAAGGTGTCCCCTTAAGAGGTTCTAAAATGTGCTCCATGGTACAACTTACCCACAATGAATGGATCTCTTTCTCCTCGTTTTCCTCATCCTTTGGTGGTTATTGGACACAAGAACCACTCCAGAAACCTCAAAATTTCCATGGCTTGTGTCAAACCCCATAGGTATCTGAATTCACACAATTACAAGTGAATGCCAAGGGAAAAAGAATAATTCTTTAAAAATGGTCTAAAAGTACCTCCTTGTTTAACTTGGCTGCCAGACAAATCGGCTAGTCTCCAGCAGGACAGAATCCGCCTTTGCAGGAATTGTGGAAGCCCGTGACTAATACAAAGCAACTCGACGTGAGAATTTAAGTCAGGAAAGAAAAATGCATATGCGATTGGAATCCCAAGAAGGAGAATCTCTGTGGGCACCAGGAATGATTCCAAACTCTGGAGAAGAGCCTGTGAGGCCCGAGGCCCCAGGAAGACCTGGGCTTAGATGCTCAGGGGGAACCTCAGCCATGGGAAGACCCGCCCACCACCGGGCCCCGCCAGTGGGGTTCTGGGACTGTGGAGGGGAGCTCCTTTGCCACCTGCTGGGCCACTGAAGACCCAGGAAGGTGCAGCGATAAGCAGTAGGACAAGAGGGATGCGGCACACATGCACAGAAGGTAAAAGCATCTGAGGACGAGCTAGTTTATGGACGTGTTCTCAGGGGATGAGACTCAATGTGGATTTGCAAATACGTGAAAGAAAGTCATCAGGTTACTCACGTGCCACATATTTAAGCTTTTCCTTTTTTGCTAGTTCTAGAAGTCTGAAGTGAGTCAGTGTATAAATTGACTCTGTCTTGGAGCAGTTTAACAAACAGGAATAGATACGCAAGGCAAGCAACACATCTCCACCCGGAGGACCAGGAGAGCAGCCGAAGGCGGGGCAGGCAACCAGGCTCATTTCTCTTCTCACCAAAGTCCTCTTTGTGTTGGGCGAAGGGGATGCTTTGTGTCACCTCCCAGGGAAGGACGTGCTGGGGTGCTGGCGCCTTCAGGGCCCGGGCACCCTCACTCCTCAACCAGGGACACCACGCATGCTAGTGAAATGGCACATTCAGGCCCAACCTGACCTCAGGAAACAAAAGTATGTTTGGCTCTGAATGGACTCTGTCAACACAAGGACTGTTCCCAGCAGCCGTGCAAGGCTATTAGTGAACACAGTCAGCACTATTCTTGGTTGATTTATTTCTCCTTATTTCACTTTGCTAAGTCTCCCCAAATTCCCGGGATCAACAGAAGAATGCAGTGTGGGGAGGGGTAGACACAGAACCCTGCGCTGGGCCTTAGGACTTGTTTCTAGAACTTTGTAGTTTTACAGCCTTGCTTGTCAACTCCATCCATTTGGATTTCATCCTCCTTAAACAAAAACACAGGGTTTGGACCAGCAGATCTCTGACCTTCTGTGGCATTTAGAGGAAGCCATGAATGATCATGAAGCATAATTAGGATATTGTTGATTTCATTCATTCATCATTCACTTATTCCATGTATGGCTTTAAAGCCTGACATATGCCAGAAAGTTATGATAACAGAGATGATACAATGTGGCCCTGGTTCTCAAGCAGCCACCACCGTAATGAAGAAACAGAGGCACAATGTCTTTGATTATGTTAACTGATATATTAAAAGTAATTAAAGTTTAATGTTTACTAGAAAAAAGAATGACCTCTGACCTGACTCTTCACAATTTGACACCACTTGATTCCACGGCTGTCAAAGACCCACACCCATGAAGCTCCTGTGATAACGGGAGGAGTGAAACCAGGCATCTCTTAATACAGCTTGTAGGGGTTCAATGAAACAATAGCTCATCAGGTGAGCAGGACAGATTAAAGTCCTACTACCTTCTCTGTCACACTTTTGACAGGTCACTAAACCCTGAGACAGTTATAGGATCCAACTCAGAAATTAAGACGTCTAAAGGATACCCCCAAAGTGAGACTTCAATAAAAGTGTGACAAACACTCTACATGACACGCGACATTCCCCCAGCCACTGTCATGTGCGATATTGCATTTGATTATCTCAGAATCGTGTGAGGTACACAAATGAGAACAAGCTAGGTTCTGGGAGTTTAGTCTTCCCAAATTTTCCCAGCTGGTAAATGGTCTCCGTGAATTTCTTTCAGTTGGAAAAGCCGTCCTGTTTGTTGAAACAAAGGATGCCAACCCCAATCTGGCCTTCGTTCACTTAATGCTTTTACCCGGGGTTCACTACTTGGGGTGTGTTATCAGAAGTCCCGCTCACAGGCACAAGAGAACAGCTTCTCGTGATGAACTCTAGCCTGCTCCCCCAAGGCAGCCACTTTAGCATTTATAGCCACTTCTTAATCCTCATGGCTTTTGCCCTGTGTCACTTTTGCTTGACCTCTAGAGTTCAAGCTGTTCTATGCTGGGTTTTGCTTTTTTGTTTTTGTTTTCTTTTCCACTAGGCATGCTCTGTGAGGCATCAGCTCTCTGCACAGAGTGAGCTCAGGGTGACTGTCATTCGAATCTATGGGCAAAGGTCTAGAGAGAGACCACGTTTCACGGAGAAGCTCAACACACTAAGCTGTTCGCAGGTCATCAGGGAGAGGACTCAGATGTCAAGGGCGATCAGAAGTGCTCCTATAAGGTCAGAGCTGAGAACCACAGACTCCAGTAAACTGGGAGGAGAGGGGGTTGGCTGGGCTTGGCTCTGTCACCATCCCACTCCCACGTTAGCATGGGACGGGAAAGGCAAGGCTGTGGGAAAGTCTGGGGACAGGCCCTGGACTGCCCAGAGCGTGTGGGCAGCGCTGGGTCCTGCAGACGTGCCTCCTAATTCCCAGCCCAGAGCCCTTTGACCTCCCTGGGACCCTGTGCCTGGCTTTTCCCTTTGTCAGTTACAATGACCACATTTATCCAAGAATGGTGCCCATGGGGCTTTTCAGAGGACCTTGGGGAAAGGGTATTTCTTGCGAGGTCAGGATCCTTGACACTTAGAGCTGAAGACTGACGTGAGACTAAATCACACAAGCCACTTGTTCCCAACAGATACGCACCTCAGTGCTTGTTGTGGGAGCCTTGCAGGTGGAGCTGGGGCACGTTCTCTGCAGCCCTTACTTCTCCTGAGCTGCAGGAGGCTGAATGCAGTCATTCCGGGGATGAGAAGTGAACCGGGGAGTCTCAGCTTTCCTCCACGTCCAACAGCCTCTGACGGGGCGGGTCCCACACAAGCTGGGGTTGAGACCCGGGGCTGATGAATCAACAGAGCAGGGCAAGTGCGTGAGTGCACGTGTGTGTGTGTGTGTGTGTGTGTGTGTGTGTGTGTGTGTGTGTGTGTGAAGGGGAGGGGGGACAGAGAGGTGGGGTGGGAAATGCCTCTGAGAGTATGTGTGTTTTTAGCATAGGTTTGAAAATGTGTTTGCTGAGTGGATGATGAGTGTAAGAGAGTGTGAGTGGGTGCATATGAGAGTGTGCAAGTGTGTCTGTGAGCACCTTGTGAGTTTGTGTGGACGCGAGTAAACCATATATGAAAATGCGAGATTGTACCTGTGACTAGACGGATGGGTGTAAGCGTGTAGGAGAACGTGAGAGCGTATTTGTGTGTCTGTGAGTGAGTATGAGTATGTGGATGTGAGAGAGTGTGTGTGTGAAAGGGAGTGTGTGTTTGTGTGTTCTATAGGATTAGGTAAATGTGGTGAGAAGAGACATAGAGTCAGGCATTTTCCTAGGAAAACACAGACCCTGGCATTTCCCCTAACTCATGCTCGCATGTCTTGCTGAACCACAGGCCCTGAAAGCCTGTAAAAATGATGTAGCAACCCTACAAAATGAAAAATAGGATCCCTTGTAAATACAGCGTCCCAGTGTGCATTCTTGTCCTGGCCTTGCAGCGCCTTTACCTTGCCGGCAGCTCTCAATCCACGTGTGGGTTTGCAGTGTGGCTGGAAAGAAAGTCCGCTAGAACCACCTGTGCAGACCTGGTGTCCTGCTCTCTTGCTTTTTCAGCCTGTCCTTTAGTCCCTTCGTACTTTCAGAACATATGATGCTGATCACTTCTGGGCAACAACTTTCAAAAAGAAATGATTTGGAAAAGGCCTGTTTGCTCATTTTAGATTCTACTTCCATACACCTGTTAAAGCAACTTACGTAACAAAATCAGCAGAGACTAGAAGAATTTATGAATTTGCTGTTTCTGTTTTGCCCTGAAGGAATCCCCATAATTGTGCACTGGGAGCTCATTTGAAGGGGTTAACCAGGGAGCACGGCTGCACTATTTTTCCTTGTAGACAGAACACCCCTCCCCTGCTGGGGAAGGTCTTTCTCTCACATGCATTGAAGGGCTGCCGTGGAGCAAAGGAAAACCCTCATCACGGCCACCTCTTCTGCCTAATCTCTCTGAGAAAATGAGTGTTGTCAGCTCACATCCCCCCAGACAGCTTCTTTCAATCCAGGACTTCTCTAGAAGAAGGAAATGCATTCACCTAGGGAGAAGTCAAAGATGCAGGAACAAGGAAAGAAGACAGACTCTTGGAACGTCCCATGGGTGAGAACCTGTGACCGGGAGTTAAGACCCACGGCTTTGTCTCCAGGTTTGCATCTTGAGATGTGATTCCAGTTTTGAAACCATGCCCCATAGGATTAACAGAAGCTAGTGAGTAACGGAAATTCTTGAGCTTGTATTACAAGTTGCTAAAAACCCCACCGCTTATAGCCTGCCTTCGCTGGGCAAGCTTGCTTTAATTCTTCTATTCCAAATTGCATACCCTCCAAGCTTCACATAACCTAAACAATAAGACGTTTGCCTGAGTTGTTTTCCAGGAACTCGGAGTCAGATGTGTCTAGTTCGAGCTCAAGTCAGCTAAGACTGCTTGGGACCACAGACCCTAAAACTGGGCCTTTGTGGATGTCCAGTGAATGGCCTTTTGACACCTGAGGGCCAAACATGTCACCCTCAGATCATGCTAAACAACTCCATTTTTTAGCATGCATCCCATGAAGAAGGATGTAACTCAGATACACCTGCACAGAACACCAATTGCCTCACCTTTTCCCAACCTCCAATCACCATTCCCCATGTCTGAGACCATCCTGCTTCTTTAACCCATAAAAATCCCAAGCCCCTCGCCTTTGGGGAGGTGGATCAGAGACTTCTCCCATCTCCTTGCCTGGTTGCCTTGTAACTAAACTCTTTGTTGCAAACCTCTGAATCTCAGCGTTTTGGCTTGCTGCATGTTGGGCAAATGAAAGTTGTTCAGTTACAGTTCTAGAATATTGACATCTGCATATGAAAATATTTATTATAATAATTTTTGAGAAAACTTGGCTTAACCCCTGAACACTGAGTGTATAAGCTCACAATAGAAAGTTTGTTTGCCATAGATTTTTCAGACCTAAACTACGAGCTGTCAGTGGTGGAACCTCAACATGAGTGAGTTCCTGTAAAAATGATGATGAGCTACTTACTGCCCCAGGCAAACAAGGATGGAGACCATTTTATCCTTTGCCCCTGGCCTTTGTCTTCTGTCCATTCTGCAGCTCCATACAGCGACCACTGGTGCTCTTCTTTTGAGAAATGACCTCCTTGCAGAAGGGGCAGTCAGAGCAAAGTCATGGGATCTTGAACTGTGACCTCAGTAATAACTTCTTTTTATCTTATAACAAATACAAATAATATTTGTCCTTCACTTATCAGTACTGATATACATGGGATAAGACATCAAAATGATTGACCAAATTGAAATATTTCCCATGATTTGTTTCTTTAAGGATTTTCATTTTTGTGATTTTCCAGTTTAAAGATTAAACCCAGAGCCAAAGAGAAAATTCCTGGTATTACTGAGAAAGGCATATTACTGTCATTTCTAACATTTTAAGAAGCCAAGATATTTTCATTTCCCAGAAGAACAGCACCTATGGCAGGGACTATGCTCTGAGCTTTCATTACTGACTTAAAATAGAGATGCTTTGTATCCACTGAGAAATCTCCTTCAGTAAAGCTGAGAATAAGTGTCTCAACTTAAGCTGGTTTTGATTCATTATTCATTGAAAAGAAGGCAGGTTGATCTTTAATAAAGTTAAGACCAATCAATAAATGCTATCTGTAAGAAAAAAGATAAGTGAAACTGCCAAAATGGTTCATTCTGGGCTCACAGAATATAGATGAAGTGAAGTGCTTTTAGTGAAACATTTGACAAGGTCACAAAGATTTTGTTTTTGGAACGTATGAAGATTTTTACTACAAGGGAAAGAAAAGAAAGAAAAATCAAATTCAGTTATATCAACTTGAACATTAAGCAAGGAGACATAAAGATGGAAAGCAAGCAACCTGATTACCCATCAGTAAATAATATATTAGAACTCCATTAAACACAGATGCATTTATTTAACTAGAAATAAAAAGAAAAGCATTTCTAAATGTATTACAACCATTTTAGTTTCTTTTCATATTCACTGCCTCCATATTATGTTGGCTTTCTATATTCTGAAACAAGAAGGAGCATTTGAATCTTGTGGAAGGACCTCCCATTCTTGCCTATACTGAGAAAAACCATTGACCCTTAGGAAAATTTGCTACTCCTAAAAAAAGTGGCTTCTTGCTGCTGCAATTTTTAGCCAAGAAGTTTAGATTGCCTAGTGTCAGGTGAACTGAATCTCATGACATAGATCTTCCAACTGGTCTAGAAGTAATATAGAATAAAATAACTGTAGTTAACAAAGTTACAATAATCAAGACAGTACGGTATTGGCACAAAAACTGAAATACATATCAATGGAACAGGATAGAAAGCCCAGAGATAAACGCACATATTGTCACATTTTTGATACAGGAAGCAAGAATATACAATGGAGAAAAGGCAACCTCTTCAATAAGTGGTGCTGGGAAAACTGGACAGCTACACTCCCTTCCCAGGATGAAGAATCAGGGATGGGACTTGCCCCCAACACACGGGCTTTGGGGTTAGACACCCCTGACCTTAACTGTGGACCCAGGACTTACCAGCCACCCAAGGTGGGTGAACTTCCTGATTCTCATGAGGTTTCCTTTCCTCATATGTAAATGCAGACACAGTTATTATGCAGATTAAGGAGTGGGAGATCAACTACGTGAAACACTTAGCAGCTGCTTCATAAATGTAAGTTAATATAAAAATTGTCACTTTGAGCCAAATTTATATTCAGTCAAACATGGTTTTCTTGATATTTATTCATACATTAACATCTGACTGGTTAGTTACACCACAGTGCCACTCCATCTGTACTTATGCTGATAGAAATCAAAACATCCTGGATAATGACTTATCTTCAATCAAATGTGTGCAAGCGAAACTAGTTTATGGCCAGATTGATCTGAAAGTCCCTCTGTCAATTCTGCCTTCTTAGAATGGCTCAAATTTGTTTCCCTTCTTCCACTTTCCCAAATACAGCCTTGGTGAAGGCACCTCTCACCTGTCCTCCTAAATCTTCTCCTGGTCACGGGTCTGCTTCCTTCAATCTCTACCTCAGCTAATCCAGAGAGAGTCTTCTAAAAATGTAGATCAATTTAAGGACTTCCTTTGGCTCAAGATCAGATCTAGACTCTGTGTCATTCGGCACCTTCATCAGACAGTCATTTCCTAGAATGCTGGGTTCAAACCATCCTTGTCTTCAGGCTGGGTCAGTTTCTCAAGAGCATCCTTCCCTGGGCCTCAGCATTCTCTGATGTATATCTTCTTCTCCTCTCCTGTGCTGGAGACCGTTACTAGTTTTTTTACCTAAATTGGTATCTTCATAACAGATTAGACATAACCTTTTTAGGAAAGCTTTCCTTGACCTCCTAAGCCTGGGCTAAGCACTTATATTCAAGCCATAATCTCACATTTCACACTATGGATAACTGAATTATTAGCGGCCCCTTTGACCAGACTGAATGCTTCTCAAGAACACAGAGCAAATCATTTCATGAATGTTCTCACTGCTGGGCACAAGAAGGCACATACTGTGTGTTAAATAACCATTTCTCCAATTCCCTCAGTAATGAATAAAAGAATGAATGAATGAATGAATGGTTGGATGAGATGCAAATATATGACATCACTCCAGTGACCCTCCTCCATTCCCATTCAATATTCCTATTGTCCCAATCACTCCCTTTTCACCCCATGGATTATCCATCAGTCCTTTACACTCCATGACCCCTGGTGTAATCAGTGCCACACTCACTTTTCTATCTGCAATAACCAGGTTAAGACTCAAAGTCAAGGTCACTGTTGTGACATGATGGTGCAGTCAGAAGATTCTCAGTGTAAAGATTAAAACTTGTAGAGTCCACTTAGGGAGTACCTTTGAGAATCTTTTCTTCTAGAATTCATTCCTCTCCAATTTCTTCTTTTTAAGATCCTGTTTTTGTATTTCTTTCTCCTTAACATCATACCCATCCCTCTCTTTTTTGTTTAATGAACATCTCCTGAAATCTTCAGATTAAAGTTATCAGTGACATACTAATTACTACCCCCTTTGGATTTGTTTTCATCCAGGAGACATTTACTAATTTAGTTATTAGATAAATGATGGGGTTGGGGACCTCTTTGACATTGACAATGATCCCTTATGATCCTCTTCCAAATCTTTGATTCAGCTGACATAACTCTTCTCCTGTTTCACCAATCTGTCTCTTATACTTACCCTTTCTCTTCTGTGCTCTTACATAGGTTGAAGTTATTGATGGATCCAGCATCCATGTCATTCCCAGGCAAAATCATTCATTCTCATGTCTTCCAGTACCAATGACCAATAATCAAAGAGGTCAATACCTGACCTCTTTCCTGAGGCTTTGGTATAGAACCGCTTTATCGGAATACCCTAAAAGAAAGTCAACTTTTAAAATTTCAATTAAAAAATTCTATAACTTCATCTCATTATCAGGACCTTAACCTTCTTTCCTTCTCCTATATTCTTTCTATTACAAATAATAGTTTGATTAAATAATTAGTTGTCAACTTTTCTACAGAAAGCGTCCTGGAATACAGAGGTCTTCATTAATCTGATAAGAACATTGCTTTGTGAAGGTGGTGCTGGAGATGAGTCTGGCAGCAGAAGCTGGGATGACTTAATCATTTCACATAATCAAATGAAAATTTTGAATGCTTGGGTTCTATGCAAGAGAAAGAGGGAGGAGGAGACACAGGAGGAGAGAAGAAGAGAGGATGTCAGGCAAGAGAGTGAGAAACTGAGGTACAAACAGAGATGGAGGAGTTAGAAACTATCAGGGTCAGCGTGGCTGAAGGAAAAAAGATGTCAGTGTCAGTTCCATCTCATGCATGGGCAAGGTGAGCCCCCCCAGGGACCTCCAGCTCTCAGGGAGAAAATTTCCTACTCTAATTTAGCAATTACCTTAGGTGGAGGAAATGAAGAAGAAACTGTTTCTCAGGTCTGGTTTGACACCAGGGAAGCAACGTAAGGATCACATTCCTAAGGGCAGCACACTGACGACAGAGGAAACAGGGAAATGTAGATCATGCTGAAAGATTATAGAAGCCTGGGGGATGTTTCAAACCTTCACCATTATTAGAATGAAAGTTTAAATCAATCTTTTCCACAGCTTAGCCCATTAGAAAATCTCAGCTAACAAGTATTTCCCCACTCAGGTAACACCATTGTCATAATCCACTCACTGAGTCAAGTTAGAGTCCTAACATAGTTTTGGAAGTCCTAGCCATGGCAATCAGAGAAGAAAAAGAAATAAAAGGAATACAAATTGGAAAAGGAGAAGTACAATTCTCACTGTTTGCAGATGACGTGATACTATACATAGAGAATCCTAAAGATGCCACCAGAAAACTACTAGAGCTAATCAATGAATCTGGTAAAGTTGTAGGATACAAAATTAATGCACAGAAATCTCTTGCATTCCTATACACTAATGATGAAAAATCTGAAAGTGAAATTAAGGAAACACTTCCATTTACCATTGCAACAGAAAGAATAAAATACCCAGGAATAAACCTACCTAGGGAGAAAAGACCTGTATGCAGAAAACTATAAGACACTGTTGAAAGAAATTAAAGATGATACCAACAGATAGAGAGATATACCATGTTCTTGTATTAGAAGAATCAATATTGTGAAAATGACTATACTACCCAAAGCAATCTATAGATTCAATGTAATCCCTATCAAATTACCAAAGGCATTTTTTACAGAACTAGAACAAAAAATCTTAAAATTTGTATGGAGACACAAAGACCCCCAATAGCCAAAGCAGTCTTGAGGGAAAAAAACGGAGCTGGAGGAATCAGACTCCCTGACTCCAGACTATACTACAAAGCTACAGTAATCAAGGCAAAATGACACTGGCATAAAAACAGAAATATAGATCAACGGAACAGGATAGAAAGCCCAGAGATAAACCCATGCACCTGTGGTCAACTAATCTATGACAAAAGAGGTAAGGATATAAAATGGAGAAAAGACAGTCTCTTCAATAAGTGGTGCCGGGGAAACTGGACAGCTACACGTAAAAGAATGAAATTAGAACACTCCCTAACACCATACACAAAAATCAACTCAAAGTGGATTAAACACCTAAATGTAAGGCGAGACACTATCAAACTCTTAGTGGAAAACATAGGAAGAACACTCTTTGACATAAATGACATAAAGCAAGATATTTTTCATCCACCTCCTACAGTAATGGAAATAAAAACAAAAATAAACAAATGGGGCCTAATGAAACTTCAAAGCTTTTGCACAGCAAAGGAAACCATAAATGAGATGAAAAGACAACCCTCAGAATGGGAGAACATATTTGCGAATGAATCATTGGACAAAAGATTAATCTCCAAAATATATAAACATCTCATGCAGCTCAATATTAAAAAAACAAACAACCCAATCCAAAAATGGGCAGAAGACCTAAATAGACATTTCTCCAAAGAAGACATACAGATGGCCAAGAAGCACATGAAAAGCTGCTCAACATCACTAATCATTAGAGAAATGCAAATCAAAACTACAATGAGGTATCACCTGACACTAGTTAGAATGGGCGTCATCAGAAAATCTACAAACGACAAATGCTGGAGAGGGTGTGGAGAAAAGGGAACCCTCTCACACTGTTGGTGGGAATGTAAATGGATACAGCCACTATGGAGAACAGTATGGAGGTTCCTTAAAAAACTCAAAATAGAGCAACCATATAACCCAGCAATCTCATTACTGGGCATATACCCAGAGAAAACCATAATTCAAAAAGACACATGCACTCCAGTGTTCATTGCAGCACTATTTACAATAGCCAAGTCATGGAAGCAACCTAAATGCCCATGAACAGATGAATGGGTAAAGATGATGTGGTACATATATACAATGGAATATTACTCAGCCATAAAAAGAAATGAAATTGAGTTATTTGTAATGAGGTGGATAGACCTAGAGTCTGTCATACAGAGTGAAGTAAGTCAGAAGGAGAAAAACAAATACCGTATGCTAACACATATATATGGAATCTGAGAAAGAAAAAAATGTCATGAAGAACCTAGGGGTAAGACGGGAATAAAGACACAGACCTACTAGAGAATGGACTTGAGGATATGGGGAGGGGGAAGGGTAAGCTGTGACAAAGTGAGAGAGTGGCATGGACATATATACACTACCAAACATAAAATAGATAGCTAGTGGGAAGCAGCCGCATAGCACAGGGAGATCAGCTCAGTGCTTTGTGACCACCTAGAGGGGTGGAATAGGGACTGTGGGAGGGAGGGAGATGCAAGAGGGAAGAGATATGGGAACATATATATATATGTATAACTGATTCACTTTGTTATAAAGCAGAAACTAACACACCATTGTAAAGCAATTATACTCCAATAAAGATGTTAAAAAAAAAAGAAAAGACACATGCACCACAGTGTTCATTGCAGCACTATTTACAATAGCCAGGTCATGGAAGCAACCTAAATGCCCATCAACAGACAAATGGATAAAGAAGATGTGGTACATATATACAATGTAATATTACTCAGGCATAAAAAGGAATGAAACTGGGTCATTTGTAGAGATGTGGATACATCTAGAGACTGTCATACAGAGTGAAGTAAGTCAGAAAGAGAAAAACAAATATCGTATATTAATGCATATATGTGGAACCTAGAAAATGGTACAGATGAACATGTTTTGCAGAGCAGAAATTGAGATACAGTTGTAGAGAACAAGCATATGGACACAAAAGGGGGGAAAGCAGCAGGGGAGTGGGGGTGGGGGTGTGGTGAACTGGGAGATTGGGATTGACATTTATACACTGATGTGTATAAAATGGATGACTAATATGAAAAATAAATAAATAAAAAATAAACATAAAAAAAGAAAAAAAAAAGAGGTTGAAAAGTGAATGAAGAATGTCCATAAGTTTATGCCCTATTTTCAATAAAACAAATCAAACAACCACCTAAAAAAAAAAAAAAAAAGAAAAGAAAATCTCTGCTAACAAGTGTTTCCCCACTCAGGTAATACCGTTGTCATAATCCACTCACTGAGTCAAGTTAGAGTCACAGATACTCACCTTTACCTTCTCCTGTCCCCTCACCTTGGGCTGCTCCTGGTCTTTATCCCATTCTCACCCTTCTCCTCCCTGTTCTCTAGCACCCAGTCCAGCTTTGAAAGCTGCATCTCCCATTCTCTCATGACAGCTTTGTTCTGGTGGGATCCTGCCAATGGGAGGCCCCAGCAGGAAATGAGAGGGTAAAGAGAAGGGAAAAATCAGAGCATTTATTCCCTCCCTCTATCATTGGTTGGGTCTTTGCCAGTAGCTGAGTCTCCTCTGCAGATCCAGCCAGAATTCTCTGCTTGCCCTGCCACTCTTGCCCCCCTCAACAGTGGGGGCTGGGCAGTACCTCCTTTCTTTAACCCCCCAGCCTGGGTGGGGAGTAGCTACCTACTGTGGCCCATCTCTGATTTATCTCTATGGACTCATATTGAAATTCTCAACTTTCCAACATTTTTGTAAACATCTCCTTGTATTTGATTTCCTTTGTTTGAAATTCTTAGAGGGGTTTCTGTTTCCTTTGGGTTCTAAACAAAGCCCCAGTGAGCATCTTCTCTCATCTTCCATGTGCCTCTGTCATCTTCTTCTCCTCCTACTACTCCTTTCCTTTCTCCTTCCCCCCCACCCCCTCTCTTCTTCCTTCTCCTTCCTCTTATTCTTCCTTTCTCTCTCTTTCCTTCTCCCCTGAATATTACCTATTGTATTTAAATCAAAAACATTCCTAGAATTTAATGTTATTAATAAACACATTTGAAGATCAAGACACAAAAATAATCTAAAGATGGCAGGAATAGAAAAAGCCATGGAATGTAAAAAGTATTCATGAGAACATTAATAAAACCATCAATTCACCTATTCACTCTTTCACTCACCCATTCATTTAACGATCACTTATTAGAACCTACCCTGGGTCAATAACTCTCCTTCGTTTCTCCAGAGGATGGTTGAGGAGATATTGTGGATGGAAAAACTATAGTACTGAAATGACCTGGTTTATGCTTCTGAGAAGCAAACAGTCAGTTGCAGAGCCAAAGGGTAAACAAATAATTGCTGTAACTCCTACGCAGGTTTCGTACCCGAGCAATGCCAGCCAGAGAGGGGCAGGCAGCTGGTGACACCAGCTTAATACCCTCACAAACTCCCTTAACTAAGGCATAGTGATTTCAAAAAATATTGATTATCTTCCTCTGTGTATTTTGACTGCAATTCATTTTTATGCATTCTGTGTGTAGCTTTCCAAAACCAGTTTGATAATCAGGCAGCTAATCACCAAGCCCCATGTTCCCACAGCTGTCACGGATTGTGAATCCATGTGTTTATATTAGCTTGCAATTACCATACAGGAGAGAAATGTGTACAGTGCCACAAGTATCAGAATATCCCTATAGCAAGACCTATTTTAGAATTCATTGCACCATGCTTTTTGCTTTTCCCAGCTCACTGAATATATCCCAGGGCAGAAATAAATTTAAATGCAATATTTTTTAGAATTATCTGTACACTACCAAAACACCCTATTTCATTTAACATAAAATTGACTGCAATTTAAGCCATAATGCACATCTTTTATGAAATGCTATGGCACAAGGCAAACCTTAAAGAATCACAGACGGTAAGTGATGTCGTATAGATCACCTCAGCATCTAGGCTGACAACGGAGAGCCAGACAAATCCTCATAATCTCCATCTGCAGCTCTGAACATAGAAACCAATATTAGTTTAAAAAAAACACAAGACATACATTTTACACATCAATTTTTATTTCTCTGCTTTCTCTTCTCACACGCATGTAATCTGTTATATAAAGCATTCACAGGACACAACTTAATTACAGGAATAAAAATATTGAGGAGGAAGACACACTCAGTTTTATAAAATCAGACTCATGATTAGAGTTTCAATAAGCTGCTCCCAAGAGAGCTTGTGAAACTGCTTGTCAAGGCACCTTAACACTAAACTCCGTGCTCCTAATAAGCTCTAAATGAAGTGTGCAATGAAAACCCTCCTGAGGTCTGTGCCAGTGAGACAAAAACTAAAAGACAGAAATTAGAGAGTGCCCAGAGAACAGCGCTGCCATACAGCTGAGAGCCAAGGATAGGATAACACAGAGAAAGAGGGCAGCGGGAAGAACAGGACAGGACCGGGACCCCTCACAGAAGATCACTTTACAACTGGACACAGTCCTCCATGGAAGACACTAGAAGCACGCCTCCCCTCCATCACAGAGTCAAAGGCTCCACTGAAAGATAAGGTGATTTATTTTGGCTTGCTCCAAACTACAAGACACATCGCACTTGGATAAAGTAAGAATTAATTTAAATAAATGCACATTTTAAAAAATATTTCAAAGTCATGTGTTTGCATGGGCATTAGAATATATTATTTCTAGGTCCCCTAGGTCTCTAAGATGTTATGATTTGAATAACTATCATTTTGGAGGGAGATAATAAAACAACCAGATATGTGGGGGGACAAAAGAATATAAAACTGATATTCTATAACAAGGGGTTGCCAAACCTTTTTAATAAAGGGCCAGTTAGTAAGTAGTTTAGGATTTGCAGGCCTTACAGGCTCTATTGCAACTTTTCAACCCTATTGTTGTAGCGAGAAAGCAGCCATAGACAATACATAAATAAATAAATGTGGGTGAATTCCAATAAATCTTTATTTACTAAAACAGATGGTGGGCCAGATTTTGACTTTGGGTTATAGTTTGCCTATATTGTTTTACAGTATAAAACTATGTTCTAAACTGTGTGTGTCTCACCCATCAAAATGGCCATCATTAAAAAGTCTACAAATAAAAAATGCTGGAAAGGGTGGGGAGAAAAGTGAACCCTCCTACACTGTTAGTGGGAATATAAGTTGGTGCAGCCATGGTGAAAAACAGTATGGAAGTTCCTCAGAAAACTAAAACTAGAGCTACCATATGATCCAGCAATCCCATTCCTGGGCATATATCCAGACAAAACTATAACCCAAAAAGATACATGTAACCCTGTGTTCATACCAAGACTATTCACAATAGCCAGATGTGGAAAAAACGTAAATGTCCATCTACAGATGAATGGATAAAGAAGATGTGGTTCACCTCCTAGAGAAATGGAAATAAAAACAAAAAAACAAATGAGACCTAATGAAACTTAAAAGCTTTTGCACAGCAAAGGAAACCATAAACAAGACCAAAAGACAACCCTCAGAATGGGAGAAAATATTTGCATATGAAGCAACTGACAAAGGATTAATCTCCAAAATTTACAAGCAGCTCATGCAGCTCAATATCAAAGAAACAAACAACCCAATCCAAAAATGGGCAGAAGACTTAAATAGATATTTCTCCAAAGAAGATATACAGATTGCCAACAAACACATGAAAGGATGCTCAACATCACTAATCATTAGAGAAATGCAAATCAAAACTACAATGAGGTATCACCTCACACCAGTCAGAATGGTCATCATCAAAAAAATCTACAAACAATAAATGCTGGAGAGGGTGTGGAGAAAAGGAAACCCTCTTGCACTGTTGGTGGGAATGTAAATGGATGCAGTCACTATGGAGAACAGTATGGAGGTTCCTTAAAAAACTAAAACTAGAACTATCATACGACCCAGGAATCCCACTACTGAGCATATACCCTGAGAAAACCATAATTCAAACGAAGGCATGTAGGGCTTCCCTGGTGGTGCAGTGGTTGAGAGTCCGCCTGCCGATGCAGGGGACACGGGTTCATGCCCCGGTCCGGGAGGATCTCACATGCCGCGGAGTGGCTGGGCCCGTGAGCCATGGTCACTGAGCCTGCGCGGCCGGAGCCTGTGCTCCACAACGGGAGAGGCTGCAGCAGTGAGATGCCCGCATACCACAAAAAAAAAAAAAAAAAGTCATGTTCCACAATGTTCATTGCAGCACTATTTATAATAGCCAGGACATGGAAGCAACCTAAGTGTCCATCGACAGATGAATGGATAAAGAAGACGTGGCACATATATACAATGGAATATTACTCAGCCATAAAAAGAAACAAAATTGAGTTATTTGTAGTGAGGTGGATGGACCTAGAGTCTGTCATACAGAGTGAAGTAAGTCAGAAAGAGAAAAGCGCAAATAGTGCATTCCAGCACATATATATGGAATCTAAAAAAAAAAAAATGGTTCTGATGAACTTAGGGGCAGGACAGGAATAAAGATGCAGATGCAGAGAATCGACTTGAGGACACAGGGAGGGGGAAGGGTAAGCTGGGACGAAGTGAGAGAGTAGCATTGTCATATATACACTACCAAATGTAAAATAGATAGCTAGTGGGAAGCAGCCGCATAGCACAAGTAGATCAACTCGGTGCTTTGTGACCACCTGGAGGGGTGGGATAGGGAGCGTGGGATAAGGAGGGTGGTAGGGAGATGCAAGAGGGAGGGGATATGGGGATATATATATACATATAGCTGATTCACTTTGTTATACAGCAGAAACTAGCACAACATTGTAAAGCAATTATACTCCAATAAAGATGTTAAAAAAAAAGAGATGTGGTTCATAAATACAATGGAATACTACTCAGCCATTAAAAAAAAGTATGAAATCATGCCATTTGCAGCAACATGGATGGACCTGGAGATGATCATACTAAGTGAAGTAAGTCAGAAAGAGAAAAACAAATACCATATGATATCACTTATATGTGGAATCTAAAATATGACACAAATGAAACTCTCTACGAAACAAAAACAGAATCATGGGCATAGAGAACATACTGGTGGTTGCCAAGGGGGTGGGTGGCATTTGGGAGAGGGATGGATTGGGAGTTTGAGATTAGCAGATGCAAACTATCATATAGAGGATGGATAAACAACAGGTCCGAATGTACAGCACAGAGAGCTATATTCAATATCCTATGATAAATCATAATAGAAAAAAATACAAAAAATATATATATGTAGAATGGAATCACTTTGCTGTACAGCAGAAACTAACACAACATTGTAAATCAACTATACTTCAATAAAAAAATAAAAATACACTGTGTGTGCCTATGAGCAGAACCCAAAGCCTGCAGCTGTCTGAGGACATGGACCCACCTCCCCATGTGGAGGTGTCCTCAGTGCCAGCTGAAGGTCCACCTCTGATGGGTGACAGTCACCTTCCACTCTGCTTAGCGCCATGGAGAATGTGGTCAGAACCACATATCTGGTTCCTGGACCCTCCCTGCAGAGGGACAAGGCCTCCCTGGGCAGTGTTCACAGCAGACTGACCTGCACGGCCAGTGGAGAGCATTGCCACGTGAGGAATGGTCAAAGGGGGTCAGCAGGCTTAGCCAGAGGAGCAGACGCCATGGAGACCTTTCACTGAATCCAAGTTTCTGGCAAATTATGGCATAAAATGAGAGCCTCTTTATTGTATATAGGAAGTGACAAGGCGCAAAACACCACAGCTACATGAAATTTCAGGGTGGCAAGTTTTCTCTCAATATAAGAAAGAACAACATAAAAATTAGAGCTTCCTAATAATGCATTGGCTGCCTTTGGTAATTTCCCTTAAACTCTAGGTGTTGAGTAAAGACCAAATTAGCCTTTGTAAATTAAACTAACTGGACAGATTTGTGCTTTGTTTTCTCCTACTGAGGTTTTGTCTAGACTTTTAAATCAAGACACCATATTTAGACATTTTGGATTTTCCTTCTAAATAAGGTGGATAATTTAAGCTCTGTGGCACTGTGCTAAGTGAGCTGTTGTAATCAAAAACCTTTAAATTAAAGGCATGTTCTTTAATAATTAAGCACTAACAATGCTCAGTTATTTTGTGCCACATCTGCAGACTCCATCAGAATAAGCACCGTGCTCTTCTCCACAGGACACTATGTTGAACAATTAGTCACTCATCACTAGGGAAGCCTGATTAAAGGGTAAACATGAGAGGGAATGAGGAGAGGAAAGCTAACAAAAGTAAATGCTGTAAACAACTCAAGTGTTCTTTGATTCTCCAAACAATAGTCTCATTAGGCATTCGTCATTTGAGATATTTTGGTGCCAAACAGTTAATTCATAAAAGATATTTCTGAATACAGACAACCTACCTTTCTGTCTGAGGATATCTATACATCCTAGAGCTTAGCCTACTTTTTAAGAAGTTAAAACTACAGGCAAAGTAGATATAGCCTTGGAAAACAAAGAAAGGACAGTTTCTATACTAAAAAAAAAGAAAAAATAATATTATCTGGGAAACTAATGCTAAAATCCCATCTGCTAGAGATGAGCTGGTTTCTTTTAGGCCTAAGTTCTCCAAGTTGTGGATAAATTGTCCCCCTTCTGCATCAGTCTCCTAGGTCTGCTGTAACAAAGTACCCCAGACCTGGGGCTTAAACAACAGACATTTACTGTCTCACAGCTCTGGAGGCTGGAAGTCTGAGATCAAGGTGTTGCCAGAGTTGGTGCCTTCTGAGGGCTGTGAGGAAGGATCTGTTCCAGGACTCTCTCCTTAGTCTATAAAGACTCTCTTCTTCCTGTGTCTCTTCTCGTAGCCTTCCCTCAGTGCCTTTCTGTCTCTGTGCCCAAACTTCCCCTTTTTATGAGAACATCAGTCATATTGGATTGGGGCCCACACTAATGACCTCATTTCAACTTGGTTTCCTCTGTAAAGTCCCCATCTCCAAATAAGGTCCCATTCTGAGGTGCTGGGAGTCAGGATTCCAACATATATCTTTTTGGTGGGAACACAATTCAACCCGTAACATCCTCCCTGGAGCATGAAAGTCTTAATTCATCTCTAAGGATTGTTATTAGCAAGATAGAGCTTTTACTTTTGAACAGGGCAGCTCATTCCCATGCTTCCCTGGCACGAAATTAGGCTGGACAATGCAAGGCTGCTTCCTGAGTCTCCAAGAACATTTTCATCATATGTGTTCCTTGGCATTTGTGATTAGGCCTTATGAAAAAGAATAGATACACGTTCAGATAGTTTCAGAGACCTCACTAAACCAAAAATGTCTTTGACCCTCTGGAAAAGACAGGTGTTCTCAGTGACTAAAGTCACAGCGTTAGGCCTCATTGTCCTCCAAATCCAGGGCATTCTTATCATACCTGCTGACTGCTTTCAGTTGCTATAAGATCCTAACTAAATGCAGACTGTACCGCACCGTGGACTGGGAGCTCAAGGTTTCTCAGCTCTAATGGATGGAGAGCTGCCAACAACCGGTTCTGAACAGAATGTGCTACTGAGAATCAATATGGGTCTCCTTAAGCGATCGGACTCGTTAGGAACTGTCTGTGCTCATTACGGTTTATGTCAAACTGAGCAGGAAAACAGCCTCACAAATCACTCATGGGCCACAGGGAGCCCTGCTAAGGTGCGGATCTGCAGACCAGCAGGAGGCTGTAATTCTGTTGTTGGCCTTGTTCCCATTCATCAAACACAAGCCTCTACACGGGCACTTCCCTTTGTCAGACACTGAAACAGGAAAATCATCCTTTCAGAGTATTGGTGAGAGGAATGATGTCATGTGTTTTTTTTGTTGTTGTTGTTTGTTTCTTTGTTTTTCTGTTTTGATGTCATATTTTCATTATGATATCAGCTCTTCAGAAAAAACATTTAAGGAAAATACAGATATCTTAAAAATCACACCTGAGCTTATTTTCTTTTCTGGTACTAAGGGCTTGAGAATGAGGCACTGTTGTGGGTTGAATTGTGTCCCCCCCACCCCCCCAAAAAAAGTTATATTGACATCTTAGCCCCTGGTACCTGTAATGTGGCTTTATTTGGCAATAGGGTCTTTGCAGATGTAATCAAGTTAAGATGAGGTGATACTGGATTAAGGTGGGTCTTAACCCAGTGACTGGAGTCCTTCTAAGATAAGGAAATTTGGACACAGACATGTCCGGAGAGGAGAATGCCACGTGAAGACACAGACACAGAGAGGATATCATCACATGACAACAGAGACAGAGACTGTAGTGATGAGACTAAAAGGCAAAGAATCCCAAGGGTTTCCAGCAACCAGCAGAAGCTAGGAAGATACAAGAAAAGATCCTCCCTAGAATCTTCAAAGAGTTGTTGCTTTGTCAACAGCTTGATTTTGAACTTTTAACTTCCAGAACTCTGAGAGAATAAATTCCATCATTTTAAGCCACTCCTTTCTGTAGTTTGCTATGGCAGCCCTAGGAAACTAGTATAGGTGCTAAGATTCATTCCAGAATTTTCATGTGCTCCTCCTCTATGCTGAGTTTGTGGGAGACACCATAGTGCATCATGTATGACCCTTTTCTTGAAAAGTTTATAATTTGATTGGGGCAATAATGCATAAATAGCCATCATGCAGGTAGAAAGTCACACTGTCTGTTAAAATATGTATATCATTGGAGTTTCAACTCTTACCTAACAGTCTTCAATATTAAGAGTCAAAAATGAACGAGGGCTTCCCTGGTGGCGCGGTGGTGGGGGTCCACCTGCCGATGTGGGGGGCACGGCTTCGTGCCCCGGTCGGGGAAGATCCCACATGCCGCGGAGCGTCTGGGCCCGTGAGCCATAGCCGCTGAGCCTGCGCGTCCGGAGCCTGTGCTCTGCAATGGGAGAGGCCACAACAGTGAGAGGCCCGCGTACCGGAAAAAAAAAAAAAGAAAATGAACGAGGCCCAAGCCTTCTCCGTGACTCCCTCTCGCCATGTGTCTGAGATTGAGGATTTGGGGAGTATGTTGGGGAGTACGTGTGGGTGAGAAGAGGAGCTAGTGAACTAGAAAAGTGGACCAGTTGTTGTCCCTAACTTTCCCTGCTTCTAGGATTTACAGGGAAAGCCCAAGTATTTCACAGTGGAAATTTGCTTCTCCACAAGATATACCACAAGATATACCAAAGAATGGATTTTTCATAGAATAGGAGTTATGCTTATCTCAGCTTGCATGCTCTCCCACTGCATCCACTTTCTCTTATCTAGTTAGGGAAATTTCCCAACTGCATGTGGACCAATGGTCAGGGCTATCAATCACTGTGTGCTGTCCCAAACACAAGACGAGAAAAATACCACAGTGATACATGCAGAGTTGAGAAATTATTCAAATAGATATATCTGGGTCTTGCCTAGATATACAATATGGAATTTGGGGGCAGACATGTTATCTTTCCCCTGAAAAGATGAGAGATCTGTGTTACTAGGTGCTTTCTTGCCATCTATATGGAGAAAGTCCATTTGCAGAAAGAAGCCATAGAAACAACCAGAACCATGAGAAAAAGGAAGATACAGAATCCTGCTAATCTTGAGTACCTGGATACACCCCTGGACTTCTCAGTCACAGGGGACAATATATTCTCTCTTTCAGTGTTTCCTTCACATCAGAATGATCCCTGCCCTCCACAAACTCATCCCTCTCTTACAAGAATAATCCCCATTGTTCATTACATATCACACCACCATGCTTATTCCTTTTACAAAATCCTCTTCTTACAGAAGTGTAACACTCCAAACTTAGGAAAAAATCTTGTGCACATGTTAATTCATTTTAACCA
Source organism: Tursiops truncatus (assembly GCF_011762595.2). Taxonomy (NCBI): domain Eukaryota; kingdom Metazoa; phylum Chordata; class Mammalia; order Artiodactyla; family Delphinidae; genus Tursiops; species Tursiops truncatus. Next base: position 6,607,755 of record NC_047036.1, on the reverse strand, counting down.
TCAATAGATAGATGGATAGATAGATAGATAGACAGATCGATATCCTAGTAATGCAACATTGGTTTAACACTGAAATATCAAACAGTATAGTTTGCTAAATAGACTGGATAATTTCAGTAATAGACTCAAAGAGATAAACAGCATTATCATCTCAATAGTTTAAGAATAAATATTTGACAGCATTCAACATCTATTCATGGTAAAAAGAAACCTCAGTAAAATAAGAATATAAGTGAACTTCCTCACCCTGATGAAGTGTTTTTACAACAAACCTATAGTTAAATTAATGCTTTATGGTGAAACACTGCTTTCCTTCTAAAGACACGATCAAAAACAAGGATATCTGCTTTCACCACATTTATTAAATATTATATTGGAAGTCTTGGTCATTTCAATGTCAAGAAAATCAAATAAATGCAGTGCATATTGGAAAGTATCAGAAGAAGCCTCTAAGATGACCCTTTGATTCCTAGTATTCATGCCATCGTATATTCCCCACCCCTTGAGTGTGGACTGGACTTACTGGTCTGCTTCTAATAGAATCCTTCTAAACATAGGATGATATTCTAAACATAAAGTCCTAAAATGACTGTGGCCTCTGCTGGGCAACACTGGCTCTCTTTCTGTTGGATCACCAGCATCATGAGGTCACCCTGGAAGTCTAGGGAGAAGTCCACATGGCAAAGAACCAAGGTCTGCCAGCAGCCTTGTAAGATTGGAACCAGATCCTCCCCACCTCAGTGGAGCCTTCATGTTAGACCAGAGCCCAAGCCAACAGCTGAACTGCTGCTCATGAGAGACTTTAAACCAGAGGGACCCAGCTAAGCCACATCCAGACCCCTGACCCACAGAAACCATGAGATAGTAAATGTTTGCCTTGTTATGCCAATAACTTTTGAGGCATCTGTTAGGCAACAATAGATAAATCAAACACATAGGAAGAAATAAAATTATCTTTATTCGCAGAAGACATAATCTCTGTTAGAAGAAACTAAGGAATCTATGAAAGGTCTCCTAGTTCTGAAAGGTCACAGGATGCAGCATCAAATCTATTTTATATGCCGACAACAACAAAAAAAACTGCAGTTAAAAAAGAATAAACATTTTAAATAGCACCAAAAAACACAAAATACCTAAGAATAAATTCACCAATGCACAGAATCTGTAAGCTGAGAACTACAAAACATTACAAGAAAAGTTAAAGAATATTTAAATAAACTGGGAAATATACCATATTCATGGATCAAAAGAATCAATAGTATTATAATATCAATTCTCTCCAAATTATCTGTAAATTCAATAAACTTTCTGTCAAAATCTGAGCAGGATTTTTTGTAAAAATTGACAAGCTGATTTTTAAATTTACATGAACATTCAATGACCTAAAATTGGCAGAGTAGTTTTTAAAAAAAGAAGAAGTATATGGAACCTTTATATTTCGATGATAAAATTCCTTTTCATTCAAAATACTATATATATGCATCTTTTAATCTACTTCACATTATTTCATAGTGAAAATTTTTGGCAAAGAATATGGCAGGAACAATGTATGCTTTGACAATCTACTGCAATTTTATAGTTGTAATTATTCCATGTAAATAAACTATTAAAATGTGTATATTGGATCATTGGTTACTTTATGATTGCTATAATTCAAGCTATGATTAACACATTTTTGTAACAGAATTTTAAAAAGTAATAAAATTTCAAAATCAGGAATGTTCCAAATAAGGAACTGTTCTTGCTGCCAGATCTAGCCATTGGCATATTTTAGTGGGCCCCCCTTCTACAACCACTTGTGGCCTAAAGATGCTCTTTCCTGGCCCCTCCATATTCCCAGGTGTCTCCTTCCATGGGTTCCACCCCCAGTGTTCCACAGATGGTTGTCTGTTCATGATGGTTTTGCTCTTCTCTGTGGCTTTCATCACTTTTATCTAAGCAAGAGAGTATGTTTCCTGTTTTTGCTTATGTGGTGTGAAAATACTATTTGAATAATAACAGTGTATTTTAAAACACTTTAAGTATTATGTTATTCTCTTGTAAAAGACAATGTTCATAGTCATTAATCTTCCTTCACATTTTCGGCCATAGGAAATGGAATTCTGCTTCCTGTATTGACCCACTTACCCTCAAAACATATTATAACCTGCCTACCCAGGTTCATTAACTCTGACTTAGCCCATTGTGTGATACCCTTCACTAGCCACTGTCTGGAAGATGAAATTTCCTGTGCCTCAGTGATAGCAGGACTGTATTTTTAAGCTGCTCACTGAACAATCATGCAGCAGCTTACTAGGCCCATTCTGAGTTGTGTTGCTTTTTTCTTTCCCTTCCCCTTCACTTCTATCTTTTGTGCACGGTCGCCTCTCTCATACCAAGGGAGCCTGTACCTATTTAGGTCACAAATCAGCAGCCCCAGGTTCCCACCTCCTCAGGGCACCCGTCTTCTAGGAGCAGACACCTTGGGAGGTGGACGACCTTCCTGGGTTTTCTGATTCCCGCTCACCTCCCTGCAGGTCACAGGCCCCAAACACTTCGTCTCTACTAACCCTGCTTTCCTCATCTTTCCCCAACTGTAGCTAAGTAGAAAGGCTGCTATGGAGACAAAAATAGTGACTAAAATCAGCAATGGAACTTGGCCAAATAAAGTTCTTGATTTCAGTTCACTGAGCCCCATTCTTCCAGGTTTCCCAGCTCTGAGGCCTTGGGGAAGGTGTGAAGGGTGTAAAACACCGCCGGACTTCCTCCCCGCCCCCCACACAGCTGATGCCCAAGCGTCTGGGGGCTGTCACCCCTCACCCTTCTCTGTGAATCCACAACAGGAAGTGGCCGTGGAGGCTAATGGGCTATGAGACTGTTGCTGCTTTCTTAGCAAACTGCAGTACTCAACGGTCACTCTGTGTTCCTCTTTTTTGGTGAGTGATGGAAAACCACACCGAGTGCTGCTGCTGCGTTCTGAGCAGAGAGAGATTCATGCTTTCATTTCTTTCCTCTAGGCAATGGACTTTGTCCTGCCTACCAGTCGGTATAGGAGGAGAAGGAGGTCATGAGAACCAGCTAAGACCTTTACTGACGCCTGTGTTGTTCACCTTCCCGTTTGTTGCAGACACTCACTGGAATTAAACCACCGATTGTTCCCTGTTTTGTGCTTCCTCAGTTTTCAGCTATTTTGTGTTGTCTGTTCTCCATTTGGATGAAATGACAGCAGGTGTTCACCCTGTAGTACGTCCAACTTTCTAAGCCGTCTTCATTAACCAAAGATTCTCCCTCAAACACCTGTTTCCCTGCAGCAGAATTATCGTTAGAGTGTGTTGGTCGTATGATGTCTTAGACCTTGGAACCTAGTGCTTCTGGAGAGCAGCCCTGCTTGTCTTTGATGGTTCGGAGGAAAGGAAACCTCTTCCATGCCGGCGCTTTTACGGCGCAGCCACTCCAGGGCTGGGTGACTCTCACATGTTTCCGTGTTCCCCAAGTGTGCAGTTGACAATTGACAATGTGGAGTGACCACACAGAACCACACAGAACCCACCAGTTAAAAAGCAACACTTTTAGTTAGTCTCAGCAAAAGAGGAATTTCTCTGTCTTGCGGAAGTGCTTCCCAAACTCGTCCCCTGTGTCTATCCTTAAGCACAGAGGAGAGAGGAATGGGGCCACTGAGATATGGGGACAGTACTGTAGCCTCAGAGAAACTGAACTTCATATGTGAACCCTCACATTTCACCTATAAATGACATATCAATTTTTATGTTACCAAGTGCCAAAATATTTTTTATTAAAATAAGATTTTTCGGTAACCAGGGATCTTTCCTTGAATTATCTTCAAGAAAAATTGATGAAGTATTATTATCTTTTTCCTGTACTTTCTGACAAGGGTGTCTACCTTTTAAAAATTAGGAGATTAATTGACAGGTCAGAGATCCTTCTATCATTCTATTACAGTTTAGTATGAATAAGACATTAGAACTTTTTCTAAGTGAAGGTGATGGTAGAAGGTGATAGTATGGTTATGCAGTGACCCACGAGGGGAGAAGGGAATCCCGCTGAGAGAGAACAATGATACACAGCTGGACAGGAAGACCCATCTATATCAAACAGCCTCTCACATTTCCATTTCTGCCAAGAGCTGGCCCTGCATTAGAGCAGTCTTTATATTCATTTCAAAAGGTTTCCACTAAAAAGTGCTATTAAAGTTCCATTGACCTGCTGCCCCTTCCCATCGCCCTCACGTTGGACTGCTCTGTGCCCATTGCAAAGCAGACAAACAATCCCACATCCCATCAACGTGTATCCACCCAGTCCCCCTTCTGGAATTTCATGTCCTTCCAGCAGGCACAGGCTCTGTGTCTTCATACCTTCCACCAACTTTATATCTCATTCTTCAACCTAAAATTGCTTTCAGCGAGAATATCATTTGGAGCCAGAGGGCTTTATTTTAGAGGTATAAAAAAGGTGAACAAATTGGCTTAAATGCAGAGGCAGGAGGAAAATATATACAGTGATACTGTCAGAAGAACTTAAACAGAAAAATGCAGTCTTCCCAACCATAAAGTATTACTGATTATAATAATAGATAGACCTGACACAGAAGAATTGTTGGATTTATTCAGCATCTTACTCACTGCACTTGGGGGCATTCAAGGCCACTATAAAATCTTTCTTCCAGGATATGAGTCCCAGAATCCCCTACTCATCAGAGGGCAGAGAGGACTGTTCTGAATCCATGGGAAGGGCGTTTGGCTCCTGGACCTGCACATCTTAGCTGCATTAGGGCCTCTCTATCCCCTCAACCCTGTGTCTACCTGTCTAGAAGCCAAGTAATTGCTGACACCTCAAATCACAGGATGATGAGGAGGCTCCAAACCAAACTGAGATATTTTATGTTTAAGTGTTTTTTAAACATGTCCATCAGGGTGCTTTGCAGACACTAGTTAATCCTGCCTTGTCTCTCCACCATTGCATTTCCACTACGAATCTGTTTCCCACTCCTGTTCCGTCTCTGAGAATATCTAAATTCTCTAAGGAATTTATCCTGAGTGAGGTGGCATGTAAGATAACTATATATATAGTGAAGATATATATGCATATTTTATATATATGCATATATATATGGTATAAAATATGCATATATATCTTCATTTTCATATTAGTAACTGTATTTCCACACTAAATAGACTCATAAGAGAACAGAGCTGAACCAATCAGGTGATTATTACCATTGTCACCTGTCACTCTATTGGATTGGGAAAAATCCCTGGAGAAAAGAAACAGGGGTGGCAAGAAGTTTTGCTTCATAGCCCGGGAACTGCAGCCACAGGAAGTCTTTCATTTATTTAGTATTTATTAAACTTGTACTGAAGCTTGCTCTTAATGTAAAGTTTTAAATACAAAACTAGATAACACATAAGGCAAGAAAAATGGACAAAATTTAGATAAGAACAAACCCTAATCTGTTCAGATATAAGGAGATGTGCTCATGAAAATCTATAAAGTTGAAATGTGTATTTGATGGACAGTGGGTGACAATGAAATGGGCTTGCTGTTTTGTCTTTTTCCTCCGCTTTCCCACAATTTCAGTGTTTGAGGCAGAGGTGTTATGTGACTTTGGTTCCTCATGTACCATCTGCCAACCAAGGGTAATAATGTTTCTCAAAAGTCTCTCGCAGAAGTTGTGAGGATTAATGAAAGCATGTTATCCGGCTTTGTGCGCCTTGGAAAAAGATGGTATCAAAATACAAGGCTAACCGCCTTGTATCCTGAGAGGTGGTATATGCTGAAATAAAGTGTTTTTCCCTTGAATGAACAGGAAGTTTTGCAGCTCATTTGGGCAGAAGGTCCTAACTTTTAACATCCTGTGACTCTGAGTAAACTTCATGTTGGAGAAGAAGCATTTCTTCAGATTTTCACACCCAAGTTTCTAACTGTTCTCCTCTGGTACCTTGGAAGTAAGCATTATTTAAGCTCATCACCAATGCTAGAAAATCTAGAAATCCTGCTGAGCATTAAATAAACATATTTTCATATCTGAAAATTGATAGTTCTCACGTGATTCTATATTAAGGTTGAAAACTCAATGTCACAGTCAACCTGAGGTCATGCATTCAAGCCCTCTGTACTATAATGTGATGTCCATTATATAATTTCCCTTACATAATATTCCCTGAATCTTTTTGTACAAATGATTTTTTCTCTTTTCTCTTTCATATCTGGATTTTTCCAGTTACGTAATTGGCCATTTTTTATACGTTTTCAACCCAATTATAATACATCTCAGCTGAGAAAGCATTTTACATAATTTGTTTATTTCACAGCTTTTCACTAATACAAAAGAACTTGGCATAAATTGGGGTTACAGAATCTTACCAACAAAATCAGACATTAAGACATTGAAACCAAACTAAAGTAAATTTTCATAGTTAAAATGTGTTTTTGTTGTTGGTTCATTTACTTAATGCAACTCCATTAAATGGATAATTTTAGATTAGTCCTGCTGCCTTTATTCAAATCAACACCCCCTTCTCCATCTACTCTGAATTCTTATTAGCAAAGTGGTCTGGCCATTACCAAGTACACAGTTAACAATAATCTATCCATTGAAATAGCTCCTATTTTCCCCAAAAGGCATAGGCTCTGATAATAAGTTTAGGAATCACTTGAAACAGTAAAAATAGGGCTCAACATATCATTCAGGATTAAAACCTTGAAGAGCAACTACCTTAGTGAAATGGTTTGTAAATTGAGATGTACGATATTTCAGAATTGTGTTGAGGAAAATATAAGGTGCTCTTTTACAGCAACATCAAGAAATGGCTGGTATAACCAGAGTGAAATGTAGAAGTTTGTTTACTTATAGCTGTGTTACCAAGCAAAGGGCTCACTGCCCCATGCACATAGAAGCCAGTACTATGGCACGGGCTTTGAGAAAAGAAAACGCTTTATTGCAAGGTCAACCAGCAAGGAGACAGGAGTCAGGGCTCAGATCTGTCTGCCCAATCTGGGGTTGGGTCAAAATTTTAGGAGTTCGGGGAGGACAGGCTGGTGAGCAGAAGCTTTGGCAGGCAGGTTTCCCTCAGAGGGCTTTAAACCTGGACATTTTGGGTAAGGTATAGTAAAGGGGCTTCAGCGCCAGATCTTCCTGCACAGAGGGCCCCTCACTCCCGAAAGGATTCCAGCATTCAAGTTCTGGTCAAGGCCAAATCCTTTGATTCTGTTTAGGAGAAACTTTGGTTCCAAGTGTTATTTGAAGTCAAAATTTTCTCCTCTGAGCGAGCTTCGGCTGCATGATTTACAGTTTTGCTCTGTTGTCTCTGAAAAACAACTCTAACAATCTGGTTAGAAACAGGTTAAGACCAGTTTGGGCTGCTTCTGTGGTTACAGATGCAGCATATTCCAAATGGTCACTTTCGTTACAAGAGTTCAGATGAATAATTATTTGAAGGCACCCATGTTTCCCAGTGATTTCAAGAGTGGGTCAGAGATGTGGCACATATATACAATGGAATATTACTCAGCCATAAAAAGAAACAAAATTGAGCTATTTGTAATGAGGTGGATAGACCTAGAGTCTGTCATACAGAGTGAAGTAAGTCAGAAAGAGAAAGACAAATACTGTATGCTAACACATATATATGGAATTTAAGAAAAAAAAATGTCATGAAGAACCTAGGGGTAAGACAGGAATAAAGACACAGACCTACTAGAGAACAGACTTGAGGATATGGGGAGGGGGAAGGGTGAGCTGTGACAAAGCGAGAGAGAGGCATGGACATATATACACTACCAAACGTAAGGTAGATAGCTAGTGGGAAGCAGCCGCATAGCACAGGGAGATCAGCTCGGTGCTTTGTGACCGCCTGGAGGGGTTGGATAGGGAGGGTGGGAGGGAGGGAGATGCAAGAGGGAAGAGATATGGGAACATATGTATAACTGATTCACTTTGTTATAAAGCAGAAACTAACACACCATTGTAAAGCAATTATACCCCAAAAAAGATGTTTAAAAAAAAAAAAGAGTGGGTCAGGAGGAGGAGAAACAATGTAGTGGAGTCCAAATTCAGGGGTTCCTAATATTGGCCGCCTGTTAGAACCACCTGGAGGAGTTTTAATAGAAGACAGACGAGCCTGTGCCGCAGACGTTGATGCAGTAGTTCTGGGGATGGCCAGGGGTGGGCAGAATCTTAATAATCTCCCCAGGTGATTTTAACGTGAGGTTTATATTTGGTTCAAGTCTGACACTAACATTGAGAAGTCGCCTTCCCTGGTCTACATATTTTCTTGTTCTAACGCCAAGGGTCAAATGGAACTGATATTTGAGATTTGCATTGTGGCAGGGGTCTTCTGTGACCCTCTTCCACTCTTCTCACCTGGCTGAGAGAAGTTCCCTAGACCAGCGTTTCTTACGCTTCTGTAAGTATAAGAATCACCAGGGGATGTTGTTAAAATGCAGATTCTGTATCAGGCGTAGGTCTGGGGCGGGATCCACCGTTCGGCAAGCCTCCAGGGCACGCTGAGGCTGTCAATGCTGATGTTCCAGGGACCATATTTTGACCAGCTAGAATCTGTAGTTTATTTGCTTAATAAACATCATGTTTTCCAAACACCATCAAAGTTCCTCTTAAATACATTTGTGTTTGTGGGGAGAGGAGAAGGATTCCAAAAGCTATCGATCCACAGCCATCCACGCTAATTATCATAATGTGAACGTCTTGATTTCTTATTGTTTGTATGCAATGTAAACAGGACAACAATGTTAATGAAATTCCGTCAGAGAATAAAATTCACAGGGCCTCTTTCTTGCCTGGGAATTTTGACATTACCCACGCCTTAGATCCAGGTGATGCCCCTGCACTGTGATACCTCTTATGAATCTCAATCCACAGATTCACATGTGCAAGAACGATCCCTTTATTTTCTGTAATTCCACTTAGTGTAGACTCTGAATTAGCAATCCGCCAGGCAGGTGGAAAACTTAGTGCTAGCTTTTTGGGGCACTTAGTACAGCTCCCAAAGCTCTGGTCCCACAGTTCTGGGCCTTTTTCATGCCAAGGCACTGGGTGGGGAGGATCCAGCCAGATGCTCCCTCATTAGTCCACAGAAGAGCACCCCCATAGCACCAGGAGCTACAGGTGTGGGGCAGAGGGCTAACTGCATCCCCAATGTGCTTGGATGGGTGGATGGATGGATGGATGGATGGACGGATGGGTGGGTGGGTGGGTGGATTTACCACACATCGAGGGGGCAAACATCCACTTCAGTAATTCACTCGACCAATATTTTATTGTGGACAGGTAGGATAATTCCCTACAAAATAAACAGCTCCATGGTGGCCACCTTTTCTTATACACCTCAGAGCACTTGGCCAGTTTTTCTAGGTGAGAAGATGGGCACATGCAAAGTGTTTTGATGAAAGAGGTAGAAGCTCCCATAAAGTCCCATCACTTAAAACTCCCCTCGCAAAATGAAGGTGCCTATTCCACCACCTCTTGCCAATGCTGTTCCCATTTTTTATAAATTTCTCTAATCTGATAAATGTAAAATGTTACCATTTATAATCTGCTCTTTTAAGTATTTCCTATTTGTATGGTTTACCCTTGTATTCTAACAATGTTTTCGTATTTTCATTTAATTTGGAAGAGTTCTTTCTGCCATGTTGCAGACAGTTGTCTTGATTTGGGTGGATTTGCCTCATAATCTATCCCCACTCCCGGAAGGGCATATTCAAGTCCGACTCTGGGATGACCTTTTGCATCCCAGGTGCCAAGAATGTTCCAGGAAGGAATTTCTTGCTCCAATTGCAGGGACAGAGCCCAGGGCAGCCAAGGACAACCCTGTCCATCCCCTTAAGGGACACACACACCTGTCCAAACAATCTTCAAAGGCAGTAGAGTCTAAAAAGAAATCATTTTCTACTGGGAAACTACATGTAAAAGAATGAAATTAGATCATTCTCTAACACCATTCCCAAAAGTAAACTCAAAATGGATTAAAGACCTAAATGTAAGACTGGAAACCATAAAACCCCTAGAAGAAAACATAGGCAGAACAGTCTTTGACATAAATCACTGCAATATTTTTTGAATCTGTCTCCTAAAGCAAAGGAAACAAAAGCAAAAATAAGCAACCGGGACCTAATTAAATGCAAAAGCTTTTGCACAGCAAAGGAAACCATCAACAAAATAAAAAGAAAACCTACTGAATGGGAAAAAATATTTGCAAATGATATGACCGATAAGGAGTTAATATCCAAAATATATAAACAGCTCATACAGCTCATCATTAAGAAAAAAAAAAAAAGCCACTATGGAGAACAGTATGGAGGTTCCTTAAAAAACTAAAAATAGAACTACCATATGACCCAGCAATCCCACTACTGGACATATACCTTGAGAAAACCATAATTCAAAAAGAGTCATGCACCACAATATTCATTGCAGCTCTCTTTACAATAACCAGGACACGGAAGCAACCTAAGTGTCCATCGACAGATGAATGGATAAAGAAGATGTGGCACATGTATACGATAGACTATTACTCAGCCATAAAAGGAAACGAACTTGAGTTATTTGTAATGAGGTGGATGGACCTAGAGTCTGTCATACAGAGTGAAGTAAATTAGAAAGAGAAAAAATATATCGTATGCTAACACATATATATGGAATCTAAAAAAAAAAAATTGTTCTGAAGAACCTAGGGCCAGCATAGGAATAAATAGGCAGATGTAGAGAATGGACTTGAGGACATGGGGAGGGGGAAGGGTAAGCTGTGACAAAGTGAGAGAGTGGCATAGACATATATACACTACCAAACATAAAATAGATAGCTAGTGGGAAGCAGCCACATAGCACAGGGAGATTAGCTCGGTGCTTTGTGACCACCTAGAGGGGTGGGATAGGGAGGGTGGGAGGGAGACACAAGAGGGAGGAGATATGGGCATATATGTATATATATAGCTGATTCTCTTTGTTATAAAGCAGAAACTAACACATCATTGTAAAGCAATTATACTCCAATAAAGATGTTTAAAAAAAAACAACAACTAAAAAGTGGGCAGAAGACCTGCATAGACATTTCTCCAAAGAGGAAATGCAGATGGACAACAGGCACATGAAAAGATGCTCTATGCCACTAATCATCAGAGAAATGCAAATCCACAGTGAGATATAACTTCACGTCTGTCAGAATGGTTATCATCAAAAAGAATATAAATAACAACGTTGGCCACGTTGTGAAGAAAAGGGAACACTCTTACACTCTTTGTGGGAACGTAAACTGTTGCAGTCACTGTGGAAAACAGTATGGAGATTTCTCAAAAATCTAAAAATAGAACCACCATATGATCCAGCAATTTCACTCCTGAGCATATATCTGAAAAAATAAAAACACTCATTCAAAAAGATAAATGCATCCCAATGATCATAACAACATTATTCACAATTAGTGAGATATGGAAGCAACCTAAGTGTCCATCAATAGATGAGTGGATAAAGAAGATGTGGCATTCTATATATATATATATATATATATATAAAATGAAATACTGCTCAACCATAAAAAATAACAAAATTTTGCCATTTGCAACAACATGGATGGACTTGGAGGGCATTATGCTAAGTGAAATAAGTCAGACAGAGAAAGACAAATACTATATGATATCACTTATATGTGCAATCTAAAAATACAACAAACTAGTGAATATAACAAAAAAGAAGCAGACTCACAGGTACAGAGAAAAAACTAGTGGTCACCAGTGGGGAGAGGGAAGTGGGGGCAGCATAGGGGTAGGGGATTAAGAAGTACAAACTATTGGGTATAAAATAAGCTACAAGAATATATTGTACAACATGGGGAATATAGCCAATATTTTATAATAACTATAAATGGAGTATAGCCTTTAAAAATTGTGAATCTCCTGTACCTTATATAATATTGTACATTGACTACACTTTAATTTAAACAAATCATTTTCTGACTTCTCCTAATGTCTTCATGGCTATGTTTATAAATAGTGGATCATCTTTTCAAATTATTGAGTAAATTATGTTTTTTCTTTCTCCCATGCCATCACACTGTCCCCTTCAGTCTGGGCAGGAATAAGGAGCAGGGTCACAGCAGAGCCATTTAGGATCCATGTCCCCCACCCACTACCTGCAGGAAGCCTGTATGAAGTTTCCCACGTGCAGGGCTAATTGACATCTTCCTAAGGAGCCAGCCTATCCTCAGGCTCGGTCTGGGAGAAGGAAGTTGTGCTTTTTCTTGTAACAGGTCTTGCAGGTTTCTCATCAGAGAAGCAGCATTACTGATTGGTATCAAATAGAACAGTCCCACAGCAATGTGCATTACAGGTTGTAGGGAGGGAGGTTGAATTAATTAATTTATTTATTTATTTATGGCTGCATTGGGTCTTCATTGCGGCGCGCAGGCTTTCTCTAGTTGCGGCAAGAGGGGGCTACTCTTCACTGTGGTGGCTTCTCCTGTTGCGGAGCACGGGTTCTAGGCGTGCGGACTCAGTAGTTGTGGCTTGCGGGCTCAGGAGTGTGGCGCACAGGCTTAGTTGTTCCGTGGCATCTTCCTGGACCAGGGCTCGAACCCTTGTGCCCTGAATTGGCAGGCGGATTCTTAACCACTGTGCCACCAGGGAAGTCCAAAGAGAGAGGTTTAGAAGGAAGAGATTTAGGAGACGTAACAGTGGAGCAGAATGAGGAAGAGGACTCAGGGGAAGGCTTACCAGAGTGACAGGTGTCAGGCTGGGGTGAAGGGCTACGTGGTCTCCCCAGCTCCCTCTCAGGCACAGGAACCACTCACCCGCATATGGAGATTCACCTCTGCATAGACATGGGCTGCGGACCCCAGCTCACCTGCAGCTTCACCGGCAGACTTGGATCCCACTCCTGTTTTCTGCTCCTGCCACGGACCCCTATTCCAGTGACTTCATCAATTCCTGGAATTTCTAGTGACAGCTGCTCCTCTAATTGAGCTCCCTCTCGGTCTATGTGAAAACAGATGCCAACATGCCTGCTCTGGTTGGACCTGGGCACCCACTCACTTGTTAAGGTAATGATGTGGCCGGGTGGTAATTGAGGTCAGCAAGCCTGGCTTCTTCTGTCTTGCCTAGACAGCGGCTCTGCCCTGCATTTTTACGAATGTTTGCTTAGAAGAAGGGGACACAACTGTAGCATTTGATCAGTTTGAAAAATCTTGAAATTCTCCAATTTCATTTTTGAACATCTGTTTCAAATGTGGGAGCCAAAAACACACACAGGGCCTTCTGTGAGAGGAGCCTCCTCTGTGTGAGTGATTGTAGTTTTTTGTGTTTTGTTTTTTTTTGCAAAAGTCTAAATAACATTCTAGGAAAAAGTCTTTACAGAAGCACAGCTTTCTTGTTAGTCAATTGAGGAAGATAGCATTTTATTTGGGGCAGAAATGCATATGAGCAAGAGGAACTAATTTGAACTGCCCTTGAAGTCACAGAGCTTGTGGCTTGGGTACCACAGGGATCGCCCTCCCCCTTGCCTGGTGCACCTGTGACAATGAAAATGAACTGTTGCATGTTTCCTTTGATCCCTATGCAGATACCACAGAGAATCTGTGTTCATGAACTTAAACAGAAAATCCATAGTGGCATAAAGTATTCCAATGCCTGGGTTTCACCCCTGGAGATTTCAATTTCCTTGTTTGGTCCTGGACACTGGAATATTTTTTAAAGCTTCTCAGGTTACCACAAAGCCCAGCCAAGATTATGAATCCCTAATTTAATGTGAGATAATTACTGAATGGCAAGCAATTGTTCCAAAAGTTTTTCTTTTCCTTTTAAATTAGTCCCAAAACTGATTATAAAAATAAGGCAGGGTTATTTCACTTCTGAGAGGATGGAGTAAACGTACAAGTACGCATAATGTCTTCTTCTTCCCAACACATGAATAGGCTGGACTTCTCTTTTAAAAGTAAAGGTAGTGACTTGCTTTGGCCATTGATAAATGAATGGAAGTGAAATAGGTTACTGCAGGTTAGAAGCTTTGAGGACCAATGCGTGATTTGCCACGTTTCCTTCTATCTATGGGGTAACTGCAAAACATGCACTGAGGAGAAGCTTTTGTCCGTTTGAACCTTGAATAACTATGAAGGGCAGGGCATCCCTGTCAATCCACATTGGACAAGTGGTGCAAAATAAAACTTAGCCATCTTTAGCTGCTGAGATTTGGGGATTACCTGTTACTGCAGCAAAACATAGTATATTCTGACTTATACTCTATAACCCAACATCTGAAAACTTAAAATATGTTGTGCCCCATTGAGAGTGATGACAATAATTCTGATAGAATCAATGTGTTTTACTTATGAAAAAGATATATATATTTTTTAATGTGTGACAACTATAAAACACCTTTATTACTTCGCTTGGCAATTTCTGGGACGTGGACAATGTGACTTGTACACTTCAATTTGTTCCCAAGTCTTCTGATTCTGAGGCCGAGAGCTGAAAATACTGGGTTCTTTGGGGGGAAAATGGCTCTAAAGTGATAGCAGACAAAGGTGCAGTGAGAGGTAATTTTACAATTCAGTGATCAGTGAGTTAGACTTCAAGGAGAGAATTTATAGAAATATAATAGAGTCAAATTTCCCCTTTGGGATTAAATTTTATTAGGTTTAACATTATAGACTTGAGAAGTGTTATTATTTAATGCTTATGGCAATGAACTAGGTGAATGGCATTCAATTGAGCTCATATGCATAACCTTACATGAAAAATTAAAATAGCAAGGTTAAGGGTAAGCTGTGACAAAGTGAGAGAGTGGCATGGACATATATACACTACCAAACATAAAATAGATAGCTAGTGGGAAGCAGCCGCATAGCACAGGGAGATCAGCTCGGTGCTTTGTGACCACCTAGAGGGGTGGGATAGGGAGGGTGGGAGGGAGAGAGACGCAAGAGGGAGGAGATATGGGGATATACGTATATGTATAGCTGATTCACTTTGTTATACAGCAGAAACTAACATACCACTGTAAAGCAATTATACTCAAAGAAAGATGTTAAACAAACAAAAGATAAATAAAATAGCAAGGCTGTTTAGCACCTTGCTAATGAAGATACATTTCTAATAAAGATGGTTATCTTACCAGGGAGAGCCACTTAAGGTTCTAAAGTCCAGAGGTGTAATGTAGCCACCAAAGAAACAGGCAAACAAAGACAGAAAGACTGAGGAATTATTCCCAATCAGTTCCTGAAATGGTACAACTCTAAGTTGTTGACATCAGGAACTGGGAAGAAACTTCCACCCTCTGGGAATGGGAAAAGAAAGTTCTCCTGTAAGTGTCTTCTGGCTGCCGTTATCCTGTGCTGATTTGAATTGGCCATCGTCGTGCCCTCTATCTAGACAAACCTTTCAAACAAAGCTCTGACTGGTACCCCTTCCTTTCCTGATACAATTTGTCATATATTTGCCACCTAGTTCATATATTATAAAATAAGCCTTTGAAATACCAGTCATTCCGCAGCTGAACTTTAGAGTAACAGCAGTGGCAAGAGCAAACACATCCTGTTTGTGTTCCTTTTCTTGCTCTGAAGATACTAACATATTCTTTCCTGCCAGAGTCAAATCAGGGCCTCTACCTTGTCTGATAGCTGGAATGATAATCTCTTGATAGATTAGCAGAGGGGTGGCTCAGAAGAAAAGGCTGACGCCAGCCACTGCCCACCTTTCCCAATAACAGCACTTGTCAAACCAGGGAGTATCCATTGGCGGTAGTCATACAGGTGTCCCCTGCTCCCTGACCCCATAAATATGTACAGCACCAGAGGAACAGGGATGCTGAATACTGGCAGTTTGGCTGTGGAGTGTGGAGACTGAGGTGTGGAATAGTGAGAGTTCAGGGTTTGCTATAGACTGTTTGTGTCTCCAAAATTCATATGTAGAAATGCTACCCCCTAATTTGATAGTGTTTGGAGTTGGAGCCTCTGGGAGGTGGTTAGGTCCTGAGGGTAGAGCCCTCACGAATGAGATTAGTGCCTGATAAAAGAGACCCCAGAGAGGTCCCTTGCCCCTTCTTGCCATGTGTGGAAACAGGAAGAAGTCTGACGTCTGTGAACCAGGAAGTGGGCTCTCACCAGACATTGAATCTGCCAGGGCCTTGATCTTGGACTTCCTAGGCTCCGGAATGGTGAGAAATGAACGTCTGTTGTTTATAAGCCACCCAGTCTATGGTATTTTTGCTCTAGCGGCCCAACAGACTAAGAAAGGTATTTGTGTATTCTGCTTTTTTTTTTTTTTTTGCGGTATGCGGGCCTCTCACTGTTGTGGCCTCTCCCGTTGCGGACCTCTGGACACGCAGGCTCAGCGGCCATGGCTCACGGCCCTGGCCATTCCGCGGCATGTGGGATCTTCCCGGACCGGGGCACGAACAGGTGTCCCCTGCATCGGCAGGCGGACTCTCAACCACTGCGCCACCAAGGAAGCCCTATTCTGCTATTTTTTGGCTCCTAAGTGCCCCTTCTCCTCTTCCTCCCTGCGCCATGTGCTGGTGGTGTCTGAAAGTAGCCCCTTTGCACAGCTCAGGAGGAGCACAGACAAGTCAACAGCACCCCAGGTTAAACTGATGTAAAGTTCTGTAATAGCCTGAATGGAAAAAGAAGTTGAAAAAGAATAGATACTTATATATGTATAACTGAATCACCTTGCTGTACACCTGAAACTAACACAACATCATTAATCAACTATATTCCAATATAAAATAATTTTTTTTTAAAAAAGTGACCTTGTGTTGCCCCCTGGAGAAAAGAGCACTAATTCCATCTGAGTGTATGGGATGGTTTCATGGAGGATGAGGGCATTAAGTTGGGCCCTGAAAACAGAGTAGGATTTGAGTAAAGGCAGAGAGCAGGCCTTGGGGCTCAGGCAGGGGGCTGGGAAGGAGCAGGGGCTTTTTCCTGTCATTTTCCTTCAGGCTGAAGAGATTTATTTAACTTTTTTCATTCAGTTTGCTGCAATGGATTGACTTTGCTTGTGTTTGACTAAGAATGTCTTTATTTCATTTTCATGTTATAAAAAAAGCTGTGTATAGAATTCTAAGTTGACAATTGTTCTTTTACAGAAATTGGTGGTGAACATGGTAATGCCTCCCCATTCTTTATTCAGGGTGGTGAGAAGCCCTGCAGGTCTCCTGTTTATAAACTCTCAGCAGGTCACATCTGCCCAGACAGCAATGGGCACAGAGAGTAAAACCTGCATCAGGTTATGCTGTATCCCTTCTAAGAAAACTATGTCAGGAGAACAGTTATCAGCTCATGGAACATAGGGCTGAAAGGGAATGGAAATCCATGGAAACATTTTTTTCTCTTCACAGTATTTTTCCATCTCTCCTTCAAGGCACTGCTTCTTCTGAAGGAGAGAGTTTTGAGCAGAGCACACATTCTGGGAAACATACCTTTATTTTTATTTATTTATTTATTTATTAACATCTTTTTGGGGTATAATTGCTTTACAATGGTGTGTTAGTTTCTGCTGTATAACAAAGTGAATCAGCTGTACATATACATATATCCCCATATCTCCTCTCTCTTGTGTGTCCCTCCCACCCTCCCTATCCCACCCCTCTAGGTCATACCTTTATTTTTAAGTGAAACATTTTCTAAACATATGTCACAATTTTGTTTGATGTTTGATGGCATTGGAGGGGTCTCATGTGTTCTCTTCAAATAATTGGATTTGTGTTTTTCCTTCAGCAAGTTTGGGGCTTTGCATCTGTTACTGAGATAGGTCTAAGGTTGTCAGTTTCAAAGGTGAAAAGACTCCCCTTTAAAATTTCCATAAAACTCCTGTGTTGGAACACCAGGTAAAATATATCATCACTCTATGACATTCTATAAAGAATTGTAATTTTCTAGTAAGGCTTATTGATATCACTGTCAGCAGCATAAAAACCAGGGGAAAAATTGTAAAAGGTCACCCAATTGCTTCTTTATATCTTGTCTCCAAAATGTACAATACCATTAACATAAGTTAGGATTTAAAATTTAACTAAAAATTCCATTAGTCAGGTGTTGACAGCTTAGGTTTCCTTAGAACAAAGGCTTTAAAGGTTTGAGGTCAGGGCAAAAATATAAACTTTATAGGAGAACTCAACTTGAAATATTCAGTTTTTGCAGATGGAGCATGAATTGGTAAAAAGGGCAGATTTATCATATTAAATTAAAGATGGATATAATGCTCTTTCTCATTCCTCATGCCAACTGTTTTATTTTCTTAATTTGCTGCTGACTTTGACCTTCTCAATATCTATTCCCAGAAAGTTGGGGTAACTAGTCTTTCTGAATAAAGAATGGGGAGGCATTACCATGTTCACCACCAATTTCTGTAAAAGAACAAATTGTCAACTTAGAATTCTGTACACAGCTTTTTTTTTTAACATGAAAATGAAATAAAGACATTCTTAGGCAAACACAAGCAAAGTCAATCCATTGCAGCAAACTGAATGAAAAAAGTTAAATCTCTGCAGGCTGAAGGAAAATGACAGTTCATAGAAACTTGTATCTTATGAAGGAAGGCAAAGCAGCAGAAATAATAGTCATGTAATTAAACATGACAGACATTTAAAAACTTATTTTAAGGTTTAAAGAATCAATTCTCTAAATTTCTGTTCTGAAGACCCCTTTACATTTAAAAAAAATTGAGAATAGCAAAGAGATTTTATTTTTGTAAATTATAGCCATTAATATATTTAACATATTAGAAACAAAAACTGAGAAATTATACATTATATTATATTACGTATATAATATACTTGAAAATAACAAGAATCCCATACATGTTAACAAAACAAGATCCTTTTAAAGGTATATAACTATATTTTAAAACAAAAACATTAAAAAGAAGAATGGAACTGTTTTATGTTTTTGCAAATTTCTTTAATGTCTGATTAAGAGAAGACAGCTAGATTCTCATATCTGTTTTGTATTCAGTCTGTTACAGTAACATATGCTATGTAGCCTCTGAAAATGCAAATATACTCTCATGAGAGAATGAGAGTAAAATGGTAAATAAGGTTTTAAAATTATTCTGAAAGTAGTTTCGATCTCAAGAACAATCCAAAAGAATTTTAGGGACTTAAAGAGTTCCTGGGTCAAAATTTGAGAAAATTTGATTTTGGAAAAAAATAATAACAATGTACTATAGAGTTGATAATATATGTAAAAGGATAAAATAGCACATAGGATGGAAAAGAGGAGATAGAAGCACACTTTTGCAAGGTATTCACACTCTACCAAAGCATTGTAATGCAATTTAAAGATAAACAATGAAAAGTCAAAATTATATATTAAAACCCAAGAACAGCCACTGCGGGAAAAAAGGAGAGAGAGCAAAAATAAGAGAATTAAAATAAAGCTAATAAGGCAAAAGTGGAGATAAAGTAGAACATCAAAATTTACTCACTTCATGTGGCACATATATACAATGGAATATTACTCAGCCATAAAAACAAATGAAATTGAGTTATTTGTAGTGAAGTGGATGGACCTAGAATCTGTCACACAGAGTGAAGTAAGTCAGAAAGAGAAAAACAAATATCATATGCTAACACGAATATATGGAATCTAAAAAAAAAATAGTTCTGATGAACATAGGGGCAGGACAGGAATAAAGACGCAGACATAGAGAATGGACTTGAGAACACAGGGAAGGGGAAGTGTAAGATGGGATGAAGTGGGAGAGTGGCATGGACATATATACACTACCAAATGTAAAAGAGATAGCTAGTGGAAAGCAGCCGCATAACACAGGGAGATCAGCTCAGTGCTTTGTGTCCACCTAGAGGGGTGGGATAGGGAGGGTGGGAGGGAGATGCAAGAGGGAGGGGATATGGGGATATATGTATACGTATAGCTGATTCTCTTTGTTATAAAGCAGAAACTAACACAACATTGTAAAGCAATTTTACTCCAATAAAGATGTTAAGAAAAATTAATCACTTTATCCCCAAAAAGACAAAAAAAGAAGGAAAAAGGCACAATAAACAAGTGGGGTAAATAGCAAATAAATAGCAAGGGGGATGATTACACCCCAAAATAGCAGAAATTACATTAAATTAAAATTAAACATTCTATGTTAAAAAAATTTTTTAAGTTTTTAAATAGTCTAATTCAAAACAGATAAGTCAGGAGTTTTTTAAAAGCAGGACAATAAAACTATATACATTAAATATAAAAACAGTGAAAGTATGGATAAAAGATATACCATTTTGAATTATAATCATAACTATGGTTTTAGCTAATTATAACCAGCTTCAAAAGACACATTAAGATTAGATAAGGTAGTTTTCAAGACAATGGAAAAACAGGAGCATTAAAGAATGGTGAGTGAATAAACCAAGAAGACTTAAAATTTCTAGATGTGAATATATCGATTATAGAGCTTTCACATCCATGAATGAAAAACTACATAAATACAGGTATTAAAAAAACAAATCTACAGTCATAGTGGGAGATTTTACCAGTCATATCTCAACTGCCATGGTGCATTAGACCATTAAAAAGAAAAAGAAAAGAGAAAAAATCACTAAGGAGAGAAAACATTTGAATAATAGAATACCACTATCAAACAACTTGGCCTAATTTACACTTATAAAACACTTCACCCCGAAAGAGCAGAGTATACATTCTTTTCAAGTGAACAATTAACATTCATCAAGATAAAAATACATATATGTGACCATAATACACCTTTCAAGAAATTTAAAGGATAGAAATTATGTAGTGTATGATCTCTGACCACAACAGAATTAAATTAGAAATCAATAAAACTATTTTAAAATACCCCCCAAATATTTGGAAATTAAACAAGAGGATTCCAAATAATGCATTAATCAATGAAGAAACCACAAGAAACATTAAATGATAACTTTTAAAGTACATATTAAATGTATGAGATGCAGCTAAAGCAGCATTGATAAGAAAAGTATAGCTTTACACGCTTGTATTATGAAAGGTTCAAGTCAATGACCAAAGCTTCTACCTTAAGAATCTAGAAAAATATGCAAAGTACGTAGAAGGAAGGAACCAATAAATATGAAAGCAGAAACAACCAAAAGAGAAAGCAAATAGTAAAGAGAAGTCCAGTCTAACATACCAGAAGCTTGGAAGTCAGCACTCTACACTAACAAGTAAAAAGCTCAACAAACTGAAAAATCATTAACTCTCCTTAGATCCATCAGAGAAGTGAGGTCACAGGACAAACCACTGCCCCCAAAACTGGAGATCCACAGGGAGAGTCACAGATACCCACAAGCAGAAACCTGGGACACACATTCAAGAGTTTTACCTGTGGGAGCTCAAGCAGATTTTCACAGTGAAGATGAGAGAAAACTCTCCTGTGCTTCTGGTGGGGGGAGGGGAAAAGGAACCATTTTTAAATTAGACCAGAGGATTCTGTACTACTGGACAAGGCCTGCGCACAAGAGAAACTATTTTTGCAAAGTCTAAGCTCTTGGAATTTTAACAGAACCTAATCAACCTGGGTTAAGGGAAATGCACAACTCCTACCCGATCTAGCCGTTGTGTAACACCTACAGGCATGAAAAAATGGAAAAACAAAACTGAAAGGCACTTGTAAAGTTCAGAGTGCTAGGCACAGCCTCACTAAAAAACTGAGGACTAATAATAGGAATGTAGAATGTTTCTCCTTCCCCATAACTTAACACTACGCTACTAAAGCCCTGTTTATGCCTAGCACACGCTGCCTGCCCTGACTCAAAAAATTGCAAAGCATACTAAAAGGCATAAAATACAGTCTGAAGAGAGAGAGCAAGTATCCAAACCAGACCAGGACAAGTCAAGGATGTTGGGATTATCAACAAGGAATTTTAAACTATGATTAAAACACTAAGGGTTTTTATTATATTTCTATATGTAAGCACCTAACAAGTAGAAAATGAAATTAAAGCAGGACCATTTACAATGGCAGAAAAAAAGTCATGGCATACTTAAGAATAAAATTAACAAAAATCATCAAGGCCTGTACATAAAAGCTAAAAAGTACTGAGAGAGGCTGACAAAGACCAATGAAAATGCACAGGTATATTATGTTAATGGGTTGGAAGACTGCATATCGCAAGGTTGTCATTTCTCCTTGAATCAGTCTATACATTCAATGCAAGTCCAATCAAAATGACAGCAGGTAGACAGTCTTGATCTGAAATTTACATGGAAACACAACTTACAAGGAAACAAACCACCCAAGACACAATTTACATGGAAAAGACTTAGATTTGCCAAAGCAACTTAGAAAAAGAGTAACAAATTGGAAGATTTAAATTACCTGTTTTCAAAACTTATGGTAAAGCAAAATAGTCATGACTGTGTAATACTGGCATAAAGATAGCTATATGGATTAATAGAGCAAGTAACAGAGTCCAGAAATACTATAACATACACATCTTCAAGAGGTTTCAACATTGGCAGCAAGGTGCTTTATTGGGGAAAGGACAGTCTTCTCAACAAATGGCCCTGGAACCATAAGTTATCCATATGGAGAAAATAAACTTTAACTCTAATCTCACAACATTACCAGAAATCAACTCAAAGTGAAACTGTTACATAAATGTAAAATAATCTTCTAATGTGGTTAAGCAATTATGGATTTGGGAAACTCTCTGCTGGAGCTGTCTAGAAAGCCAGAGATAAATGGCTCCAGAGACCATACCTTTAACTCAGACTACACTGTCTTCTAATATAGTGTGTTTTATTGGTTTTTCTTTCCTTTAAATTTTTATTGGAGTATAATTGATTTACAATGCTGTGTTAGTTTCTGCTGTACAGCAAAGAAAATCAGTTACACATATACATGTATCCACTTTTTTTTAGATTCTTTTCTCATATAGGTCATTACAGAGTATTGAGTAGAGTTCCCTGTGCTCTACAGTAGGTCCTTATTAGTTATCTTTTTTATATGTAGTAGTGTGTATGTGTCCATCTGAATCTCCCAGTTTATCACCCCCTTTCCCTCCAGTCACCATAGGTTTGTTTTCTACATCTGTGACTCTATTTCTGTTTTATAAATAAGTTCATTTGCACCCTTTTTTAGATTTCACATGTAAGTGATATATGATATTTGTCTTTCTCTGTGTGACTTACTTCACTCAGTATGACAATCTCTAGGTCCATCCATGTTGCCGCAAATGACATTATTTCGTTCTTTTTTATGGCTGAGTAGTATTCCATTATATATAAATATAGGTACCACATCTCCTTTATCCACTCCTCTGTTGATGGACATTTAGGTTGCTTCCATGTCCTGGCTATTACAAACAGTGCTGCAGTGAACACTGGGGTTCATATGTCTTTTCGAATTATGGGTTTGTCCAGATATATGCCTAGGGAGTGGGATTGCTGGATCATATGGCAGCTTTATTTTTAGTTTTTTAAGGAACCTCCATACTGTTCTCCATAGTGACTGCATCCATTTACATTCCCACCAACAGTGCAAGAGGGTTTCCTTTTCTCCACACCCTCTCCATCATTTATTATTTGTAGATTTTTTGATGATGGCCATTCTGACTGGTGTGAGGTGATACCTCACTGTAGTTTTGATTTGCCTTTCTCTAATAATTAGTGATGTTGAGCATCTTTTCATGTGCTTTTTGGCCATCTGTATGTCATAGTGTGTTAATTCTAACAGATCAGAGAAAGTTAAATACATAATGAAGTGACTTGCATATTAGTAATTGATTAAATTATACATATCTGTCTGGCTTGAACAAAGCAATGTAGTCACAAACAGTCTGCACATCAAACAAGGCAAGAGACTTCATTATGATAAAATGTTATGAAATAGAGAGCAGGGATGGTTAGATAGAGCTTTATTCCAGCCACAGGACTGTGCAAATCAACCTTTTCACTCATGAGTCCAGAATGCAGGATTTGATTCAAAAATAGATTGATAATTCTAAAGCATTGCTACTATTTCTCCAGAGCTAGCTTATGCCTAGAATGTGATAAAATATTTATGCATATTTAAATGAATAGATGGTGAGAGTTCTAAGCCAAAAGGGTTATCCAAAATCAATATTCGAGGCTCTTCACTAGTTGACAGACAGGTTATAAAAATAAATTATCCCTTCTCTATGTTTGAGAAAACTGTGAGTCAGGGGGTTATCAGGAAATTATGGAAAACTTTAACACAAAATAGAACATAAGTGTCCAAGAGGGTTAAAACTCCAAATGCTCCAGACTGCTCAGAGAGACTGAAGTATCAGATGAGGCTTCTTGGAGCAGTAGGTATTTGAGATATATTTAAACATAGATGTGAGGCAGAGTCAAGATGGCAGTGCAGAAAGATGTGAAGTTAGTGTCTCCCCACAACTAGGGCGAGTGCGGCTGCTGGTGGGGGACTCTGATGCTCAAGGAGATGGGAGGAACCCCAAAGTGAACTGGTAAGATGTATGGGGACTGAGGGGGGAGAAGAAGTGGAGGCCAGACAGGATCGGCGCCCCTGAGGCAGGGGAGATCAGGAGAGACAGATGGGAGGGGCTCTCTAGGGAGAGCAGGAGAGGAGCAGAGGGAATTGCCTGGCCCACTAGGGTCAGGGAGTCTGCTGAGCTCTCAGGCCAGAATCCCACGCACAAAACCCCATCCAGGTGGAGTGGGTCCTGGGGGCATAGGAGGGAGGCTGGGGAGATCAGGAGAGGCAGGCAGGAGGAGCCATCCAAGATGAGCGGGAGAGGAGTGGAGGGTGATTGCCCTGCCCACTAGGGTCCAGGGAGCCTGCTGAGCACCCAGGCCGGTCCCCTGCTCTCCAAAGCACCCTCCAGGCCATGTGTGTCCTTGGGGGCATAGGAAAGAGGCTGAGAAGAGAACAGGAGAGGCAGGCAGGGGGGGGGCCCTCTCGGACCAGAGAGCAGGAGAGGAGAGGAGGGAGTTTGCCCCACCCACTCAAGCCCAGGAAGCCAGCTGGGCTCCCAGGTGAGGTCCCCTGCCCTCCGAGACCAGGGATGAGGGTCACTCCAGGGCCCCTTCTGTTCCTTGAATCTAAGCCCCTCCCCCCACAGCCTTAAGGGCCTTTTCCAGCCCTGTGGGTCCTGAGCATTGGCCCTGCCCACTGGCCAAACCTCACTCTTGCTTAGGCCATGCCCTCTACAGCCAAGGCCTTCCCTGCTCCCGTTTTTTATTTTTGTTTTGCCTCAGATGGCTTGCAGGATCTTTGTTCATGAGACCAGGGTCTGGCTGAAGCTCCTGCAGTGGGAGCTCCAAGTCCGAACCACTGGACTAACAGAGAACCTCAGACCACAGGGAATATTCATCAGAGTGAGGTCTCACGAAGCTCTTCATCTCAGCACCAAGACCCAGCTCTACACAATAGCCTACAAGTACCAGTGTAGGAAGCCTCAGACCAAACAACCAGTAAGACAGGAAAACAATCCCACTCATAAAAAAAAAAAAAAAAAAAAGAGACAGCAAAAAAATGTATCCCAGATGAAAGAGCAAGGTAAAAACCTGTAAGACCAAATAAATGAAGAGGAAATAGGAAATCTACCTGAAAAGCAAGTCAGAGTAATGATAGTAAAGATGATCCAAAATCTCAGAAATAGAATGGAGGCACAGATTGAGTAAATACAAGAAATGTTTAAGCAAGATCTAGAAGAACTAAAGAACAAACAAACAGAGATAAACAACATAATAACTGAAATGAAAAATACACTAGAAGGAATCAATAACAGAATAACTGGGGCAGAAGAATGAATAAGTGAGCTGGAAGACAAAATGGTGGAAATAACTTCCGAGAATCAGAATAAAGAAAAAAAAAATGAAAAGAATTGAAGACAATCTCTGAGACATTTGGGACAACACTAAGCACACCGACATTCAAATTATAGGGGTCCCAGAAGAAGAAGAGAAAAAGAAAGTCTGAGAAAATATTTGAAGTATTATAGATGAAAACTTCCCTAACATGGGAAAGGAAGTAGTCACCCAAGTCCAGGAAACACAGAGAGTCCCATACAAGATAAACCCTAGGAAAAACACACCAAGACACATATTAATTAAACTAACAAAAATTAAATTCAAAGAAAACATATTAAAAGCAGCAAGGGAAAAACAAAAATAATATACAAAGGAATCCCCATAAGGTTTACAGCTGATTTTTCAGTGGAGACTCTGCAGGCCAGAAGGGAGTGGCAGAATATACTTAAAGTGATGAAAGAGGAAAACTTATAACCAAGATTACTCTACCCAGCAAGGATCTCATTCAGATTTGACAGAGAAATCAAAAGTTTTACACACAAACAAAAGTAAAGAGAATTCAGTACCACCAAACCAGCCTTACAACAAACGCTAAAGAAACTTCTCTATGCAAGAAACACAAGAGAAGGAAAAGACTCACAAAAACAAACTCAAAACAATTAAGAAAATTGTCATAGGAACATACATATCGATAAAAACCTTGAATGAAAATGGATTAAATGTCCCAATCAAAAGACCTAGACTGGCTGAAGGGATGTGAAAACAACACCCAGATATATGCTGTCTACCAGAGACCCATTTCAGACCTAGGGACACATACAGACTGAAAGTGAAGGGATGGAAAATGATATTCCATGCAAATGGATATCAAAAGAAAGCTGGAGTAGCAATACTCATATCAGATAAAATAGACTTTAAAATAAAGACTGTTATAAGAGATAAGGTGGGACACTACATAATGACCAAAGGATTAAACCAAGAAGAAGATATAACAATTATAAATATTTATGCACCCAACATAGGATCACATCAACACATAAGGCAAATGCTAACAGCCATAAAAGGGAAAATTGATAGTAACACAATAATAGTAGGGGACTTTAACACCCCACTTACACCAATGGACAGATCACCCAAAATGAAAATAAATAAGGAAACACATGCTTTAAATGATACATTAAACAAGATGGACTTAATTGATATTTATAGGACATACCATCCAGAAACAACAGAATACACTTTCTTCTCAAGTGCTCAAGGAACATTCTCCACAGTAAATCATATCTTGGGTCACAAATAAAGCCTCAGTAAATTTAAGAAACTGAAATTGTATCAAGTATCTTTTCCAACCACAATGTTATGAGACTAGATACCAATTACAGGAAAAAATCTGTAAAAAATACAAACATATGGAGGCCAAACATTATGCTACTAAATATCCAAGAGATTACTGAGGAAATCAAAAAATACCTAGAAACAAATGACAATGAAAATATGATGACCCAAAACCTATGGGATGCAGCAGAAGCAGTTCTAAGAGAGAAGTTCAAAGCAATACAATCCTACCTCAAGAAACAAGAAACATCTCAAAAAAACAACCTAACCTTACACCTAAAGCAATTAAAGAAAGAAGAACAAAAAACCCAAAAGTTAGCAGAAGGAAAGAAATCATAAATATCAGATCAGAAATAAATGAAAAAGAAATGAAGAAAACAATAGCAAAGATCAATAAAACTAAAAGCTGGTTCCTTGAGAAGATAAACAAAATTGATAAACCATTAACCAGACTCATCACGAAAAAAAGGGAGAAAACTCAAATCAATAGAATTAGAAATGAAAAAGGAGAAGTAACAGATGACACTGCAGAAATACAAAGGATCATGAGAGATTACTGCAAGCCACTATTTACCAATTAAATGGGCAATCTGGAAGAAATGGACACATTCTTAGAAATGCACAACCTGCCAAGACTGAACCAGGAAGAAATAGAAAATGTAAGCAGACCAATCAAAATCATTGAAATTGAGACTGTGATTAAAAATCTTCCAAAAAACAAAAGCCGAGGACCAGATGGCTTCACAGGCAAATTCTATCAAACATTTAGAGAAGAGCTAACACCTATCCTTCTCAAACTCTTCCAAAATATAGTAGAGGGAGGAACACTCCCAAACTAATTCTACGAGGCCATCACCACCCTGATACAAAAACCAGACAAAGATGTCACAAAGAAAGAAAACTACAGGCCAATATCACTGATGAACATTGATGCAAAAATCCTCAACAAAATGCTAGCAAACAGAATCCAACAGCACCTTAAAAGGATCATACACCATGATCAAATGGGGTTTAACCCAGGAATGCGAGGATTCTTCAATATACACAAATCAATCAATGTGATACACCATATTAACAAATTGAAGGAGAAAAACCATATGATCATCTCAATAGACGCAGAAAAAGCTTTTGACAAAATTCAACATCCATTTATGATAAAAACCATCCAGAAAGTAGGCATAGAGGGAAGTTACCTGAACATAATAAAGGCCATATATGACAAGCCCACATCCAATATCATTCTCAATGGTGAAAAACTGAAAGCATTTCCACTAAGATCAGGAACAAGACAAGGTTGCCCACACTCACCACTATAACTCAGCATAGTTTTGGAAGTTTTAGCCACAGCAATCAGAGAAGGAAAAGAAATATAAGGAATCCAAATTGGAAAAGAAGAAGTAAAGCTGTCACTGTTTGCAGATGACATGATACTATACACAGAGAATCCTAAATATGCTACCAGAAAACTACTAGAGCTAATCAATGACTTTGGTAAAGTAGCAGGCTACAAAATTCATGCAGAGAAATCTCTTGCATTCCTATACACTAATGATGAAAAATCTGAAAGAGAAATTAAGGAAACACTCCCATATACCATTGCAACAAAAAGAATAAAATACTTAGGAATAAACCTACCTAAGGGGACAAAAGACCTGTATGCAGAAAACTATAAGACACTGTTGAAAGAAATTAAAGATGATCCAAACAGATGGAGAGATATACCATGTTCTTGGATTGGAAGAATCAACATTGTGAAAATGACTATATTACTTAAAGCAATCTACAGATTCAATGCAATCCCTATCAAACTACCAATGACATTCTTCACAGAATTAGAACAAAAAATTTTACAATTCAGGGCTTCCCTGGTGGCGCAGTGGTTGAGCGTGCCTGCCGATGCAGGGGACACAGGTTCGTGCCCCGGTCTGGGAAGATCCCACATGCCGCGGAGTGGCTGGGCCCGTGAGCCATGGCTGCTGAGCCTGCATGTCCAGAGCCTGTGCTCCACAACAGGAGAAGCCACAATGGTGAGAGGCCCACATACAAAAAAATAAATAATAATTTTACAATTCGTATGGAAACACAAAAGACCCCAAACAGCCAAAGCAATCTTGAGAAAGAAAAACAGAGTTGGAGGAATCAGGCTCCTGGACTCTAGACTATACTACAAAGCTACAGTAATCAAGACAGTATGGTACTGGCACAAAAACAGAAATATAGATCAATGGAACAGGATAGAAAGCCCAGGGATAAACCCATGCACATATGGTCACCTAATTTACAACAAAGGAGGCAAGAACATACAATGGAGAAAGGATAGCCTCTTCAATAAGTGGTGCAGGGAAAACTGGACAGATACATGTAAAAGAATGAAATTAGAACAGTCCCTAACACCACACACAAAAATAAATTCAAAATGGATTAAACACCTAAATGTAAGGTGAGACACTATCAAAATCTTAGTGGAAAACATAGGCAGAACACTCTATGACATAAATCATAGCAAGATCCTTTTTGACCCATCTCCTAGAGAAATGGAAATAAAAACAAAAATAAACAAATGGGACCGAATGAAACTTCAAAGCTTTTGCACAGCAAAGGAAACCATAAACAAG
Source organism: Tursiops truncatus (assembly GCF_011762595.2). Lineage (NCBI taxonomy): Eukaryota > Metazoa > Chordata > Mammalia > Artiodactyla > Delphinidae > Tursiops > Tursiops truncatus. Next base: position 6,578,081 of record NC_047036.1, on the reverse strand, counting down.
ACCAAAAGGCAACCCTCAGAATGGGAGAAAATATCTGCAAATGAAACAACAAAGGATTAATCGCCAAAATATACAAGCAGCTCATGCAGCTCGATATCTAAAAAAACCTAACAATTCTGTTAAAAAATGGACAGAAGACCTAAATAGACATTTCACCAAGGAAGACATACAGATGATCAAGAGGCACATGAAAAGATGCTCAACATCACTAATTATTAGAGAAATGCAAATCAAAACTACAATGAGGTATCACCTCACGTCAGTCAGAATGGCCACTATCAAAAAATCTAGAAACAATAAATGCTGGAAAGAGTGTGGTGAAAAGGGAATCCTCCTGCACTGTTGGTGGGAATGTAAATTGATACAACCACTATGGAAAACAGTATGGAGTTTCCTTAAGAAGCTAAAACTAGAACTACCATATGACCCAGCAATCCCATTACTGGGCATATACCCTGAGAAAACCATAATTCAAAAAGAGTCATGCACCACAATGTTCATTGCAGCACTATTTACAATAGCCAGGATGTGGAACCAACCTAAATGTCCATTGACAGATGAATGGATAAAGAAGATGTGCCACATATATACAATGGAATGTTATCCATAAAAAGAAACGAAATTGAATTATTTGTAGTGAGGTGGATGAGCCTAGAGTCTGTCGTATAGAGTGAAGTAAGTCAGAAAGAGAAAATCAAATACCATATGCTAACACATATATATGGAATCTAAAAATAAAATGGTACCTAGTTGCAGGGCAGGAATAAAGAGATAGACATAGAAAATGGACTTGAGGATATGGGGTGGGAGGGTGAAGCTGGGGCGAAGTGAGAGTAGCATCAACAAACATACTACCGAATGTAAAATAGCTGGCTGGTGAGAAGCAGTAGCATAACACAGAGAGGTAGGCTCGGTGCTTTGCGATGACCTAGAGGGGTGGGATAAGGAGGGTGGGAGGGAGGCACAAGAAGGAGCGTGTATGGGGACGTGTGTATGCCTATGGCTGATTCGCTTTGTTGTGCAACAGAAACTAACCCAATATTGTGAAGTAATTATACTCCTATAAAGATCTATTTAAAAAAATGCTAAATATAAACTAACTCACCCAGCTAGCTCAGGGTAATTTCTCTATATTAAGGTCAACTGATTAGAAATGTCAATTATGCCTTCAAAATCCCTTTGCCTGGTAACATATTTATGAGCACCATATCTCCGGTGATTAGCACCTGGAATCTTGTAAGAGGGGAAAGTTGGATATTCTGCTTGTAAGATGAGGCTATTAGTCAGATATATATTGTTTCATTTTTAATTCATTTTGCCATAAGATTTTAAATTTTAAATACTGGGCTTATTTTTTTTTTTTTTTTTTTTTTTGCGGTACGCGGGCCTCTCACTGTTGTGGCCTCTCCCGTTGCGGAGCACAGGCTCCGGACACGCAGGCTCAGCAGCCATGGCTCACGGGCCCAGCCGCTCTGCGGCATGTGGGATCTTCGCGCACCGGGGCACGAACCCGTGTCCCCTGCATCGGCAGGCGGACTCTCAACCACTGCGCCACCAGGGAAGCCCTAAATACTGGGCTTATTTTACATATTAATTTTCAAAGAGAAGAACTTGTTTAGTGTGGATGTCTTTAACTCTTATTGTTTAAGGAATCTAGAAATTTTGTTTTGTTTTCTTTCTCTTTTTAAATCTAACGATTATTGTATATCATTTTTATTAATAACTTATGATGATTGTTGTTACAAATTTTCAGAACAATCTTGTTCTCAAATTTTAACACTAACTGCAAATGTTCTTTTTATTCCTATCTTAATTTTTTAATTCAATTTAAAAATTTTATAGGTTTGATCATGTTATTCTCCATTTAAAATCTTTCAAAATCTCCTCCTGACATGAGATAAATCCCAAATGCCATCCAATAAGACACACGATCATTTATTATACAGCCTCATTCTACAGATATCATTTCATTTTTGGTCTGTTGTTGACCTATCCTTGCTATGCAGGTCACGGAATTCTATAAACAAGCTGCAATAATTTTAAAAGTAATGAATTGTAGAGAATGTTATATAACAAAAACAAAACTAAATGGAAATAAGAAAATGTCTGAAAAAATCCCAAATATTTGGAAATTCAACAACACACTTTGAAATAATCCACGGATCAAAGAGAAATCACAAAATAAATTAGAATCTTTTGAACTGAATGAAAATGAAAATATAGCATACCAATAGTTGTGGGATATAGCTAAAGCAATGGCTGCAGGAATTTTTATAGCATTAAAAGCTTAAATTAGAAATGGAAAAAGAAGTAAAATTAATTATCTATCATAAGAATCTAGGGAAATAAAGAGCAAATTAACTGCAAAGAATTTAGAAGCTAGGAAAAAATAAAAAGAAGCTTTTAAACAAATGAAATATAAAATGGACAAATAAGAGAAAATTAAGGAAGCCAGAGCCGGTTATTTAAAAAGGCCAATAAAATTGATATATCTCTATAATGATCAACAAAATAAAAGGAAAAGGCACAAATTTTCAGTATCAAAGATAAGAGATTGACCATCACTACATATTCTACAAATATTAAATGAATAATAAGGAAATAATGTGAAAAGTTTTATGTCAATAAATTTGGCAATCTAGGCAAAATGAACAAATTCCCTGATACAAAGCTGACACAAGAGAAAATAGAAAATCTGAGTAACACTTATCTACTAAAGGATGCGTGTTCCAGCCTTCCCAGATCCATCGCCACCCTCCACCCCACTCTCTGCACTCTAGTTCTGCTGCCTCAACTCACTAATGTCCGTTTGGAACAATACATAATCGTGTTCTTAGTGAGCCTGAAGCAAAAAACTGCCACCTCTTCCTCACCCTCCTGAAAGGCAGTACAAATATTTCAGACTTTTAGAAATACAAGAAGGCGTTTAGTTCTCATATAGGAATTGGGGGTGGTGATGCTCTATTATTTCCTTGTAAATCTCCCACACCGCCAAAAAATAACTAAATAAAGAGTACTTGATATTATTTTTTTTAATTAACACACCCTATCATACATGGAGAGAGATAGAAATAAATATTTAGGTAGATATATACATTCACCTATCTTCATTTTTATCTGTGTCTCTTTATTTTTCCTCCTTGACACATCCTAATTGTATGGGGCATATCCTCCTTAGGAAGCTTAGATGATTTATAAGAAGCTGACTTCCTTCTTTCCTTCCTTCCTTCCTTCCTTCCTCCCCTCTTTCCCTCTTTTCTTCCTACCCCCCTTCCTTCCTTTCTCTACTAATTTAGTATATTCCAGATAGCAGTATGTTTCAAAACATTATTTTAAATATTAACTCAATAACATCCCTAATTGCAACTGTTACTCCTAGCTGCCTAAGCAAATCATATTCAAACCATTTCTTTTCTCTTCTTCTATTGAAGTTATTTCTGTTTCCTGTGATTGGCTCCAGAACAGAGATGGCACAGCTCTGGCCAGTGGGGTATAAAGAGAGGTTTGCCACTGGCTCAAGAGGAAACTCCCAGGAGAGTGTACAGAGCTGTCCTCCCCACTCCCAAGTGTGAATGAAGAATCCTGGAGTCCTAGGTCCTAGAAGCATCCTTGCTCAGGGAACCAGACCTGGGAAGATTTGGGTTGTAAGTCAGAAAGCATGGAAGAGGGACAGAAAACCTGGGTCCCACATGACTCGACTGAGCAGGGGGTCCCATCAACACTGAAACGATGGTACCTTGAATCTCCAGCACATAAGCCCTGGACTCTTTCTTACTGTTCAAGGCAGATATGGGTAGTTTCATGTGATTGAAAATACTCCAAATGATTCACAGAAGAAAGAATCTGGTTGTTTCTAATTAACTGGACAATGTACATTGACAAAGAAAACACCCAGTCGACAAAATCTGGGAAGTTTATCTAAATAGAAGACCTGGTCCCAGAGACTAGCTTGCCCTTAATGATAGAAAAATTTGTTGTTTCCCTATTCTGGGCTGTGTTTTCTGTGCTTCCTCTTTCTTAACACTCATGCAGATCAGAAAAATTATTCCATGGGATTCAGTGAATGTGTAAATGAATGGCAACACCCACACAAAGTTAATTATAATTAAATTTATTTTGTTTCCAACTTGGTCTGATTTATTATAAGGAAGTAAGTTTTTAGTTAATCCAAGCACCATACAATACTTCGGAATATTATTTTAAATGTTAACTCAGACTCACTCTTAATTGCACGTGTGCCCCTTGGATAATTTAAGTCAATCAAATTCAGCCAGTCTTCATTGCCTCTGTTTGGATGTGGAGTGGAGATATGGCACCATCTGAACCAATGAAATATAAGAAGTTTGTGGCTAGCTTTAGAGGAATTTCTTGTTGCTCTCCTGGGGAATGCCCGGGAGCAGCCCTGTCCATCTCAAGTATGAATTAGGAACACGACCCTTAAGTCCCAGCCACTCCACCTTCAGGGATCCAGCCCTGGCAGGAGCTGGACTGTGGACCAGGGACTGCAGAGACAGAAAACCTGGGTCCCTTGTAATTTTCCTGAGCAATGGAACACATCAGTACCAAGGCCAGTGGCTCCTTGGCCCTCCAGGGAGTGCGTCAGGGCTTCCCCGATTCCTTACTAAGCAGTGAGAGGAGGGTTTGTCCTTCCAACTGCTGGAAACACCCTCACATGTTCATAGACCCTCAAAGCTAAGAGAATGAGATTGTTTCTAATTAGTTGGACATTGATAAAGAGAAGGGTCCAGTGGACTATGCCTGGGAAATTTACTCTGAATAGGAGACCTGGTCCAGAGACAAGGTTGCCTTAATTACAGGCAAATTTGTTATTTCCCCTGTCTGTGTTTTGGCCCTTCCTCAGTTTGAATGCTCAACCAGGTAAGAAAAATTACTCCATAAGACTCAGTGAATGTGTAAATGAATGGCAACACCTACACAAATTCAACTATAATTAAATTTAGCATGCTTCCATCCTGATCTGATTCGTTACAAGGAAGTAAGTTTCTGGACAGCTTTGAATTGATAGTAGAATAGTGTATCATTCTCCAGTAACTTCCCGAAGTCACTGTTAACAGTCAGCCAGTGGCTGTGATTTAAAACGTATTCCATTTGGAAGCCAGCCATAGGACCTCCACTACAGAAGTGAGAGGAAATGACATATGTGCATGGCCCTCTTTCAAACTACACAGCAGCAAAACTTCTGGATGTATATACTTATCATCAGACTTCACGATATGATGATTCTGGTCTGATCATGGCCCCAAGGAACTTAACCTATTAGTACACATCTTCCCAAAGTCACTGGTGAAATCTCTGCATCTATGGAAGGAGCTCCACGTTATAGAAGTGTTTTTATGCACCTGTTGGAAGAAATTGACTCAGGTACAGCCATTCAAATGTCCTCTCCCTGGGCTTTATATCCTGAGCAAGTGACTTCAAGTGGTGGGCCAGTTGACAATCATTTGCTCCAAGAGGCAGGGTTGATGCTGTGCAGACCAAACTCTTCCCATGGCATGACCTCTGGTACCCAATTCATCTTGATGCCTGTCTAGTTCTCAAGCCCTGTCAAGCTTTTTCTCTGAGCTCCTCAGAGGGTTCCCGTAAATTCCATCTTTGATTAACATGGCCAGAATGGTTCTCCCCTGCTAGTAACCAGAACTGTGATTTCAACAGACACTCAGGACTCCCACCTTTCTCCTACTCTGAGAGACTCATTATCATATTAATGGGATTCCAGTACATTTTCCCATACTGTAAAGGGTGTGAAGAGAGAGAAAACGAAGTTTTATTACTGTGTCCAAGGAGAGTCACGGCACGGTGAGGCTGATTTCGGTACATCCAAATGAGTAAGGTGATTGCTTTGATCACCACCACTTCCACTGTGTATCTGCTCTTGTGACATCTCATCTGGATATGACAATAGTGCCCTAGAATGCAGTGAAGAGAATTGAATGCAATGGCTTTGGAGCCACTCAGATCCAAGTCAAATGTTCAGCTTTGCCTTGATTATTTTATCTTTCATGGCAAGTTTCTTAACCTCTTTGACTCTTATTTCTTTAAAATGAATATAATGTTACTACTGAAAGGATAAGAGATGCTAGAGGTAGTAACTGGCACACCTGTGTGTACCATAGATGATAGTTATTATTGTTACTATTATTATTATTACTAATATCATCATTGTTCCAATCTCTCCCACTCAAACCTGCCTGCACTTTAATGCCAGAGGGACTGAAATCAGACCACTTTTTCAGAAGCTCACACTTTGGAGTTGGATAGGTCTGCTTGAAATTTGGACCTGCCAACTTCCAGTAGTGTGAGAATTCAAGCGTAAATGGAATTCGAAAAGTTGGCTACTACCTCTTAGCAAGCACTTAATCATATTTGAGTATCTGAGCCTCAGTTTCTTTCTCTGTGAAAGGGAGATAAAGTTACCCCTCCTAAGACTTGTGGGAGTTAAATTAGATGGTATTTTTAACACCCAGAACTGTAGTGGCTGATAGTAAGTACACAATTTCCTTTAGTTCCCTACTGTTGTATCCAGCTTTTCTTCTTCCTTTTTTTCTCCTCACAGCACTTAGAAAATGACTGTCTGCTCAGTCTAATACTCAAGCTCCCGCTCACCTTGGCTTCTGTTCAGTCTTTAGGTCTCATCTTCAAATTCTCTCCTAATCTGTCCTCCACCCTCTCCAGACACCCCTCGGTAGCACCTCCCAATTGTTGCGCGCTACTGTCCCCATCTGTGCCTCTGTCCTCACTACTCTTCCTCCCTCACAGGTTTTGCCTGCATCTTGGCTTCCCCACTGCTGCAGCCACTTTGGGTTTCCTCACAGCTGAGCATCTGTGTGTGTCCCGCTCTCCCTCCTTGCTGTCCTGGTCCACACCTGCACCCATGGTGCCACTTAAACACAGGTGTCTGTCTTCTCACTAACTAGACACTAGGTTTCCGGAGGACAGGGAGGCATAATTCAACACTCTCTCTCTCAGTGGCCACAGAAACATAGGGCCTCTCTCTCGACTCCTTGATATTTTCACCCCTCATCTATCCCCCAGTAAAGGATTGGACTAATTAATTCATTTTCTCTCTTTACTTTGACAGTTGAACAGGACAATATTTATTAAACATTACAGAACTGAAGAAGACATACCTTTTTGAATTTAGAAGTGTATATTTATGAACCACAAAATAAAATTCCCCAATCAAAATTATTAATCCTCATCCCTTTTGTTATTTTTGTTAAAACATACATTATTTTGTAAATGAACCAGAGGAGCTGGGTTTCAGGCTTCTTCTTGTGTTTTTATGCATCATTCATCACTTCATTGTGATGAGAGAGACTGTTGGCATCGTGGCAGAGAGCGTGGCCAATCCCAGCCCTGCTACTTGCCAGCCATGTGGTCCTGGCAAAGGAGGACCACTCTCCTGCTGCTGGGCAGGCACCTGGTTAGCCCTGTGTGGGATATAAGATGAATGTGGCTCTGAGGGTACTTACCCTCCCAATCACAAAGAAGGCCAAGACACTTCTTCCTTTATTAAGTGAGGGAGACTGGGTAAGGGGGTTTCTCTGAAGTCCTGTTAGGGACTCTATAGTTCTTGTCTTAAGTCACTTCCAGCCACTAGATGCATCTGAACGAGCTGGGTGATGTCCAGCACCTGCAGCCCATGCCAGCTTGACAAGTGGCCCATTGGAGGGGAAGGTTTTGATGAAATGGCCTCTCAGGACAAGTCCTCTTGCAAGGTAGGACAAGGTAGGACATTACCCTACCTTGACAGTTTGGCAGGGTGGAGGAGAACTCCCACCAAAATGAACACACACTAATAAGTTAGCCCACCATGTTCTGTGGATGCTGACGGAAGACAAAAGATCCCAAGGTCAGAGACAAAAAACTTTACTACTCACAGTAAAAGCAGCAGCAGGGTTATGCCCATAACCCTGTTGCTTCCTTGAGGCCCAAATCTCACTGAGTGATGCCAAAGTCCAGGGAAAGACTGTGTGTACAATGGCGCATAACCATGAAGAAGAACCCTGAGCCTAGGGAATCTGTCACTTCTAGTGTAAGTAGGAAGCAAGCTAGTCCTCTGGCAGCACCAAATCAGAGAGAGATCGGGTGCAGCAAGGACCACCAGGTGGTATATCCTTTGCTGTGTTATCTCATTTTTCAGAATTGCAAGCTGAATAAACACAGCAATCCTGAGAAGTGGCCAGGTGAAGGAACAGTCAGGGCATCAAGAGGTTGACCCACTCAGCAAGACGAGTAGGAGTGAAAGAGGCCCATGGTGGGCTCCCTCCGACTCCATCCCCCTGGTAAAATGCTGCCATAACATATCCTTTGCCAAAATTCATTGGCTAGCACAAGTGTGTGTCTTTATTGCAGATATTCATTTTTATTGTTGGAAAGGAACAAAAGAAACAGTCATTTCATGAATTTAAAACCTTAGGAAATGGGAAGCAAAACGGCCCAATTTGAAGACATTTACTTCAACATTTATCACAGAGCAACTAAATGTATTCCGAATGATGCAAGAGAAGATAATTATGGGAAAATTCATTGTTTCGTTAAAATTATCATTCATATAGCATGCATTTGTTGGCAAGAAGTATGTAAAACCAAGAATACAATGATTTGTAAGAACCAAATTGAGAAGTCCTGGTTTAGCAAAATGCAGTCAAAGTCTGGATTGTGGTTAGCTGCTATGCCTTAAAAAGGTTTACAAGACAAAATTGACAGGCAACTGTTTCATCCATATATTGTTATTATCAAACATTTATAATTGCATTCTTGATTTAAATGCATTTCAATTCAGACATCAAAGAATATTTCTCATCCCTGAAGAAAAGTAAAAACTACACAATTAGATATAATGGCATAAAAGTTTTAATAGGTTTTTGGAATACTGTGGTTTTGTAGAGGTTGTATTTATAGCTTAATATAAATTCTGAATGCAGTACAGTCAGACGTGTGACATTGAGATTACATACTTAAATGTTAACCTAAGTTGTGTGACACCAGGTTACAGGAAGAGCAGATAGAAGTATGTCACGGAGAATGTGAAATCCTTTCCCTGGCAGGCTTGCAGAAATCTTGCTGACTCTGTTGGAGAGAAGAGAATAGGAACCTTTGCATTTTAAGAAAAAGGATGAAGTTAACAGCGTGTGACACGTGGGTATTTAGCACATGGCAGGATTTTCTAAGGATTTTATACGTATGGTAGGTAGAATGATGTCCCCTACAAGATGTCTACATCCTATTTCCTAAAACCTGTCAATAGGTAAACTTACTTGGCAAAAAGGACTTTGCAGATGTGATTAAGATAAGGATCTTGATGTGGAGAGATTATCCTGGATTATATGCATGGTCCCAATGTAATCAGAAGGGAGGCAGGAGAGTCGGAATCAGAGAAGGAGATCTGATCACAAAAGCAGAGATTGGAGTGATGCACTTTGAAGATGGAGCAAGGGGCCACAAGCCAAGGAATGCAGGCAGCCCCAGTGAAACTGATTTTGAACTTTTGGCCTCCAGAACTGTAAGATAAATTGTGTTGTTTGAAGCCACTAAGCTTGTAATTTGTTACGGCAGCAATAGGAAACTAATACAGCTTGTGTTATCTCGTCATCTTCAGGACACCCACATGAGGCTCACACCAATCCCTCTACTGTCTTTTCCATCTCATTTGAACCTCATTCTTTACTCCTTTTTCTCACACCTCCCAGATCCAGTTCACCAGCGTCCACTGCATCCACTGCAGGCTTGTGGTCCAAGCTCTACTGTGCTATTGTGTCTAGGATGGAATCAAACAGTGATCACCTCCTGGCTGGCCTCCCTGCTGTCTCTCAGACCCCCTGCAGTCTTTTATCTACAGAATGGAGGGGCTACTTTGAAACCCAAGTCAGACCCTGTCACTCCTCCAGCCACTGTCCTCCCGCCCGAAGAGAAGCCAGAGTCTTCCATCCCACCCCATTCCCAACTGATTTGACCTGCCTTTGCCCATCCACCCCTGTCTCCTCTAAGCTCTCCATCCTTTCCTCTGTCCCAGGGCACTGGTCCCATTTGGTTCTAGAACCCACCAGGCAGTTTCCAGCCTTAGTGCCTATTTTGGGCTGAATTCTGTGACCCCCCTACCACCTCAGAATTCATATTCTGAAGTCTCAACCCCCAGTTTCTCAGAATGTGACTGTGTTTGGAGAGAGGTCTTTAAAAAGATAAAAAGTAAAAATGAAGTCCACGGGGTGGGCTCCAATGCAAACTGCTGTACCGACAAGAAGAAGAGATTAGGACACAGACATGCACAGAGGGAAGGCCCTGTGCAGACACAGGGAGAAGATGGTCATCCACAGGCTGAGGAGAGAGGCCTCAGAAGAAATCAGCCCTGCCGACACCTTGATCTTGGACTTTCAGCCTCCAGAGCAGCTCACCCACAGTGGTGCAGTTAGTAAGACACAGAGCCAGGTCTCACACCTACTCTTTGCAGACTTCAGCTGTCCAGCTCTGACCGCACAACAGCAACATTACACAGCCCTCTATCTCAGAGCCACAGCAGGCACGGCTGTGCAGAACACACAAATACACCCCAGCCAGGCCATTTCCTGCCGCTGTGAGCGTCAATTGTGTGGCAATTCACCAAAATGTACATGATATCTCAGAAACAGGATAATTCAGAGCAAATGAAGTGATTTTGAGAGGGCTGAAATAACCTAACTGCTGCATTTTTGTCATTTACTTTAATCGATAAAATTGTTCAAATGAGGGGCCTTTGTATTGAACCCCCTGGTGATCTTTGTGTTATTCCATGCACTAGTATCTCAAAACCAACAGGACCTGCAAACACAGCACTAAACTGGGATGGAACCATAATCACTTCTGAACTTCTAAAACGTATCTATATACACATTCACACACACACACACACACACACACACACACACACACATATAAATACATATACATGCACACACACATAGTACTTAGTAAAAATCGCAGTTCCAGGCACATGCTTTTGTTCATGTGCAGTGTCTCTCCCCACAGTGATTCAGGACCCAGGATCTTTCCAGCTTGTAGTACTTCATTCCTAAATGCATCGTCTGCGTCTGCACCCAGCCAGCAGACGGGGAAAGAGTGGAGAGGAAGCACGCACAATCCTCAAAAGCCTCGGTCTTGTTACCTCTTGCACCCAATGTTGAGATGCCCTCACCAGAGCCACAAACATCCAACAGCAAAGGAGGCTGGGAAATGTAGTTCAGCCTGGCGCCTGGCTACTGTCCCATTTTCACAGAAGGAGAGGATGAATTTCGGTGGACATCTGGCAGGTTTTACTACAGATTAAGGTAGAAGAAAAGTATTAAAGTAAAGGCCAAATGGGATTGCCAATTAATCCACGCAATCATGGGTTATGATAAACTGGGCAGGTCTCTGCACTCTGAGCCACCTGCCCAGGTAAGATACCATATGAAGGAGCAGAGGAGAACTGCACTGCCTACAGGTAAGCTCACTCCCAAGAGAAGAACAGGGGGGAGTTTAGCCAGCAGGACATTCGTTCCCAATTACCATTTCAGTAATGTGGTAAATCCTAGGGCAGAGAGAGGAAAGGGAAACAGAGGTCAGGGTGCTACAGGAACCGGGCTCTGTCCACGTGGAAGGAAACATCAGGAGTGGGAAAGAACTGTCCCACTCTAACAGGATCCTTCAAGGACAAACCCATTGCTCCTCCTTCCAAAAGGAAATTGACACTCCAGGCAGAGTCAGTCTTTCTTCCCTCTGACTTTCCTGTAGTAAAGACTCTCTGATGGAACTTGCCCTCTTTTCCTCGTACCATAGACATCTGTGTATATATCCAATATCCTTGAATAGACTGTAGGCTCCGGAGGAAAGAGTCCTTATCTCCTATCATTTTGTACTACTCTCACTACCTAACATTTGCCCTCAAATACAGCAAAATTTTAATGATGAATAAATGATTGAAATTTGTAATACGTATTAAGCAAAACAGATTGACGAGTATTTATGACAAAAGGGTGGGTTTCCTTTTCTTTGTGAACACAGGCACTTTATTCTCAGCATATTGAGGCCTGCTAGAGCAGACGTGCTGGTTTAAATCCTACTCACGGAATGATATGAAATCAGTTCAGAATCTGACAAGGCAGGCTAATTGCTGGGAGGGAATACACAGTGTTAGCATTTCAGTTTAGCTCCCAGATTTCTAAAACAGTGAACTAATTACTCAATAGTTAGCAAACCAAATATCATACCATGAATTGGTCACAATTTTTTAAAGTAAATTTGAATATTTTCTGTGTTTGAATATCTCATTTTATCCAGTGTTTAAAACAATGAATTATTAATATGACTGAAAATTTTCCATTGAAAGACCAAGCTTACTAAAGGCTTTTAGTAACAGGACATGTGTTGTTACTAAAAGGATGAGTCTCATGGTTATATGTGACCATGCCTTTTCCTTCAGGCTCAATTGTAGGCTACTTAAGGACAGGGGTCATATGTCCTTGGCAGTACCAGCATGTTAAGTGACATTCTAAAACTATTTCTTGAACTGAGACAATTTCCTCAATGAGGTGGTATATAGACTGATAATATAGAAACAAGAATGATCTTCCTAACCTCAGTGTCCTCTGTATTTAAAAGCACCACGTCAAAAATCATTTGGTTATCACCACAAACTATGTCTTTTTTAATTGCTATGGGGAAAAATATTTGAATAATCAGCTTGCTCTTTGAGTGCAAGTTCAAAATAATGCCAGAAGGCATCAGTGACAAATTAGTTTGAAGTAATAAATTGTTATTAAAAGGCCAATGCCCAAATTTCAGGAATCTAAACATTTTAAATAAATTTAATTTTAATTATTGGTTACTGATGTTGAATATTGAAAATTTTCTCGAAAATCCTAGAATGTTTCCAAAATGAAATCAACCTTTGAAGATGCCATTTAATCAAATTTACAAATGAGAATGTGATGAAACAAATATTGAATACCCCAATGCTGACCTCTCCCCAAAATAATGACATAGAAAGAATTTTCAGGGTTTAAATATGAGCATGATAGGCATGGTCCACGTAAACGCCACAAAGCTAGGCTACTTTTATGTAACATTTCAGGAAGCATCTCTTTAACCTCTGTTATCATGAAAACAGGTCCTAGTAATGCTGGCAATCAGCCATAGAAAGTCCCAAACAAGAAAAATATAAGCAAATTGGGCATATGTTATGAACTGACTTGTGTTCCTACAAAATGTACATGTTGAATTCTAACCCCCAATGTTAGATAGGGCCTTTAAGGAGGCAATTAAGTTAAATGAGGTCACAAGGGTGGGGCCCTAATCCAATGTTGTAGGTGTCCTTATAAGAAAAGGAAGAGACACCAGAGATATCTCTCTTTCCCTCTATCTCTCTCCCACTACACACATACACACACACACACACACACACAGAGAGAGAGAGAGAGAGAGAGAGAGAAAAAAGACTATGTGAGAACACAGAGACAAGGCGCCATCTGCAAGCCAGAGAGGCTTCACCAGAAACCAACCCTACAGGTACCTTGACCTTGGACTTCTGGCCTCCAGAATGGCTAGAAAATTAATTGCTGTTGTTTAAACCACCTAATCTGTGGTGTTTTGATATGGCAACCTGAACAGACTAATATAACCTGTTTGCCTTAATTCAAGTTTATTTCACATGTCATCAAAATTAATGACCATCTTTCTGGGGAAAATATGAATTATCAGCACCTAAATGCATAAAAATTAGTAAGTATTGCTGAGGAATCTAGGGGGCAATGTGCATATAAATATCTACGTGATATAAAAATTCTTTGTTATCGATGTAGTTTGTTTCCTTGGAGAGATGTGGGGACACAAAGTGTTACTCTCTGAAGTTTAATATTATGCTGTTCGATGGGGAAAGCATGGCTTTAGAGTAAGTTACAGATACATGAATTCAAATCCCAGCACTTACATTTATTAGTTGTGTGACCAGAGGCAACTTCTGTAATTTCTCTAGCATCAGTTTTTCCCATTTCTGCAAGGAGAGAATTCTACCTCTCTTTTCATTGCTGAAAGAAACGTGATATTGTATTCAAAGTGTCTGGCAGAGAATCAGTACTATCCTTTGGTTTCCTTTAACATTTTGTAGGATTCCAGGACACCAGAATTTGTAGAAGCTGCTTAGGAAGTAAACATTACTGTTTACTGGGACTCTGACTTATCCATGTATCAAGGTGCTCACAGTGTTGCTTTGACGGTAGGGCCAGAAGAGGAGTTAAACTGTGATCAGTATTTACTGAACAACAGGTCATTTCTGTGAAGAATATTACTGGACTTGAACACAACAGAACTGGGCTCAAGTCCAGAGTCTGCCACTTTCTAGGTAACTTAAGTTTTATTATCTCTGACCTCAAGTTCCTCATCTGTAAAATGGCAATGACTATCCTTTTAACCTCACAGACGTTTGTGGGAGTCTAAAGCAACAAGCAAAAGCATTTTACAACATGTCTGAAGAGAAATTAGATTCTAACATAAAAGAATCATTGGATTCTCATGGGCAATTCGGGCTATATTGACTGAGGATTCTGGGTCACGTATTCATTCAACCAATATTTAGAGAAATGGTGCTGGGCCCTATGCTAGGCACAAAGTACACTTTTATGGACCAAAGGGATTTGGTTCCTGCCTTCAAAGAGCTCACCAACAAGCAGGGAGACAGGTATTAAATACAAAGAAAACTAATAAATGTATTATTTTAAACTGTGGTAAATCCTATAAATAAAAAGAATAGGCAGCTGTGAAAAAGAATATCTCAGGGGTTGGGGGGGACTGATTTAGACTGAGGGTCAAGGGCAGGTGATGAGATGAGCAGGGTGGGTGGAAGGGAGGCAGGTGAGGCTGGGGTGGTCTGGGGAAGGGAGGGGTAAGTTCTCCCAACATCCTCAGCTAAGACAATGGGCCACCGTGGCTGGACGTTAGAGAGCAAGAGGGGGAGTCGGGAGTTGGGGTGGAGAGAGGACATATGAGAGATTGTTTAATTTAACCCACGTACAGTGGGGATCCATGGAGGGCTGTCACAGGGGAATGGCAGGATCCAGTCAAGGACTGCAAAGGTCACTTGAGCTGCTCTGCACAGAGTACACAGGAGGGGAGCAGGTGGGTGAAGGTGGATCAGCAAGGACAGCATCCTTGCCACCAGGTGTGTGGGGGGAGGAGGGCCTCTCGCTCCTGGGAGGGGTGGGGGGAGGAGGGCCTCTCACTACTGGGATGGGGTGGGAGGAGGGCCTCTCACTACTGGGAGGAGAGGGGAGAGGAGGGCCTCTCACTATTGGGAGGGGAGGTGGGGGAGGAAAATGTCCTGGGCATTGGGAGGGGAGGAGGGAAGACTGGACCCAGAGGGAGGGAAGGAGGCAGTTGGAGTTGGGATATATTTTGCAGGTAGAATGGCCAGGTAGTTTTGCTTACCTATTTTATTATAACAGCCAGGCTGCATTGTCACCTACCTGTGTGAAGAAGGAAATAGTATGATGAGAAGTATGAAATAACGTGAATCCCTTTAAATAAAAACTTTTGCTAAGCTGATATGTTTTTTAACATCTTTATTGGAGTATAATTCCTTTACAATGGTGTGTTAGTTTCTGCTTTATAACAAAGTGAATCAGCTATATGCATACGTATATCCCCATATCCCCTCCCTCTTGTGTCTCCCTCCCACCCTCCCTATCCCACCCCTCTAGGTGGTCACAAAGCACTGAGCTGATCTCCCTGTGCTCTGCAGCTGCTTCCCACTAGCTATTTTACATTTGTTAGTGTATATATGTCCATGCCACTCTCTCACTTCATCCCAGCTTACCCTTCCCCCACCCCTGTCCTCAAGTCCATTCTCTATGACTATGCCTTTATTCCCGTCCTGCCCCTAGGTTCGTCAGAACCATATATTTTTTTAGGTTCCATGTATATGCGTTATAAGCTGATAATTTTTGAAAATCATTAGCAAGTCGATTTGAAGTGTTTTGATAATTCTTTCTTTTTCTCACAGGAAGAGTAATGTAATTCTACCAATTTCACAGCAAGAAATGAAGGCAACCCATTGCTTAGGGATAGAAGAGAAAAATGGTTACTATTTTACTCAATAGTAAACAATTTCCCTAACCACTGTATTTCTCACGTATTAATTGAATCTAATAACATTTTGTGATTACACTTCAACCTCAATATCATAAGTTGTTATTTGTCTCTGGAACTTTTCTAAAGTTTCCCTACTTTCTATGTGCCTTTCATAGAAATATTTATATGTTCTTCCTTTAAGTTACCTTAATTATTTTAATTATATCTCTACCTCGATTTTATATTCTATTTTCTTTTTTCTTTTTTTTCATTTGCCTTAATGAGAAGTGTGTTATTAGTTTATAAGAAATGGCAGGTTTTCACAACTTTAACTTCAACACAATAAAAATAGCACTTTGACCATTTTTCCAAGGACAGGAGTTATGAAAGAAACTTTACACTGTAGAAGCATCAGTAAATCCAGATAGCATTTTCCAATAAAATGCCAACCAACAGAATTTGGAATTACAATACTATCAGGTTTCAATCACCACCACATTTCAACTTGTCATCTCTTCTTTATTATTAATATCCCTTAAAGTATCTCTCTTTCAGTTTTTATCTGCTCTCATAATACTCTGTTCTCAAGAGTTGACAGGAAGGGAGGATGCCTGATCTCTCACAAGGACCATATAAGCCTTCTGTAATTCCTCACCTTCTTAAGTGATTTTTTCACAGCAAATGTTTCCATAAATTCCTTTCTTTTCAACTTGTGAAGTGATGGATTCATTTTGTAATACATCTTTCGTTCACCCATGTGCATATAAAAATAAATTATAGTTTATACCATTACATCCAACCAGTAGTACCGCTATATTTTGCTAATGTTAAAGATCCTATTTATACCAAATCTATTTGAAATAGACCGATAGTGACAACACTGATAATGTTATGGATTTGCATTATGTCTCTCCTCTGGAACTTGAAATGTGGCTAACCTGATAAATAACTAAGAATCAACTCGTTCCAAGGACATGAGTGATTTTCTACCATCCAGTAATCTACTGAATCCTCCCAAGGTACAGTTGGAGGTGGTTCAGACTTCCCAAGAGCTTCAGCACCGACTTTGTTGGGACACCACGCCCTCCCGAAGTGCCCTTTCTCAGGAAAGGGAAGACAGACCTGGAATATAGATAATCTTAGCGTCTCTCACATTTTCTGACTGGTCAGAGCCAACTGTAACTTAAACCACCCAGTTTAGGGTCAGTGATGTCAAAATAGTTTATCTTCTCTCTGGATCCCTACAATTCATGTACATTTGAGGAATGGGGGGAAAATGGGCATTTTAAGTAGCTTTAGTTCTATAAATAATATAAAATTACTCAAATAATAAATTTAGTTTTGTTTACTCATATAGATATGTCTGTTTTCTATGCTGAATAACAAAATTATAAGGAGAAAAATCATAGTTATAAATTCCCTGTTTCTTCAAAGTTTATATAAAGCTCATATCAGTCCCTCATTTTGATTTTGATGAGCACATCAATACCATGGAAAAGGAAGAGTAGTTATTGGTTCTATTTCATGGGTGAGGGGAAAAAGATGATTCCACCATGGTTCCAAAGCTCGCAGTTGGCAACTTCTAGCCAGACTTTCTGATTCTCAGTCCTGGTCTCTTCTGCTGTAGCATGAGCCTCCTGACTGCTCCTTACTCACTGTGGACCTGCCGTCCTTCCACTCCAGGAGCTAGTGTAAGTTCTGTGGATGAAGGGATAAAGGATGCATTAAAGTAGTGTGTGTATTAAATGATCTTGGTACCTCTCTATTATTTGACTTCATACTGACTTGGCTGTATTTTTTAAAAAGCTATCAGTGTGTTTTCTTATTTTTGGTAATTGTGCATTTGCTTGCTGCAGACAATTCCCTCATTAAGAACAATTAGAAAGGCTGAGGAAAAACAGAAATAACTATCTGTATATGTGTGCATGCATGTGTGTGTGTGTTCAAATCAAAGACTTCTTTTGTGATTTTTCTGTTTAGTCTTTGTCAATTTTACCATGTAATCCTTGGTTGGTTCTCTTCATTCAAAGTTCGTGTAGGAGTTATTGTATGTTTTAATCTATAGCTTGATATCTCTCACCAGTTTTTTAAAGTTTTAGGTCTTAATTACTGAAATATTGCTTATCCTCATTTCTCCTCTTCTCCTGTGTTGGAGCTCCAATTCAATATATGTTAAGTCTTTTCACCACACCCCCTATATCCCTTACACTCATTCTTGTATTTTCTAAGAGAAGAAGACTTCTCAACAGAGACAGGTTAGGCCAGAAGATCTGATAATGCAATATTCCAAGTGTTGAAAGACAATAAATGTCACTTTAGATATATACCCATTAAAAATATCATTTGTAAATAAAGGCAAAATAAAGACAATTTCAGAAAAATAAAATCTGGTAGAGTTTGTATTAAGATACTCCCTTTAAAAAATGATCCCAGAAAGAAGAATAAAGACAACAGAAGTAATGAAAAACAAGAAAAATGGTAAATATGTGGGTAAATCTAAAAGAATATGGACTTTGTACAATAATAATATTCTATTGGCTTTGAAACAGCTAGGGAATGAAAATACAGGGCAACAAAAATGCAAAATATGAAAGAAGATTTACCCACAGTGGGGGAAAGAACAGTCTTTTGAATAATTCATGATGGGTGAAATGGACATTCTCATGGAAAAAATATGTTGGCTTCAACTTTACACCATAGACAAAAGTCAGTTCCAAGTAGATTCTAGTTATAAGTGATAAAAGAACAATAAAACTTCTACAGAGTAATATATGAGGATAATTTTTGACCTTGGGAATAGGCTAAACGTCCCTAAATAGAACACAATAAATGTTAACTATGAAGGAAGATATTGCTACATTAGATTATGTTAAAATTATGAACTTCTGTTGAATACTAGAAAGTGAAAAGCCACGGTGGAAAACATGCTCTGAAAATATATACCCAATGAAAATTTTGTGTCCAGAATTCCTTTAAAGTCTGACAATGTAGTAAGTGAAGAACAGATGCCCCACAGCCAAAGACTTGATTACATGAGTTTATGTAAGTCTCCTTGGTATATGAACCAAATGATCATAAATCAACAATTATAAAAAGTAGGGGCCACATGGAAGTTAGAATACTACTGACTGGAATGTAAGCAGTCATATTTTTATAAAGTTGTTCAGCAACGCAGCTTATTCTTACTATTTTGAACTGTCTTGCCACTCTTTGCTTTTTTTTATTATACATTGAATTATGCAGATCCAACATGACTTTTCCTGTCATTTTTATTCCCAGGCAAAAGTAGGGGGATTGAAATGTATTATTATTAGTTTTTCCATGTGTTCAGGTTTTGTGTCTGTTATGTATGTGGTTATAAAACCTTTGGGCTATCCATCTAACTTTACCAGGTTCTTAAAGAAACAGTAAATGGGAAAAGCAATAATCAGTAGAGAGATAAGCCACATCATATTCAGAGGGGAGTTTCCTAATGTTTTCATTCACAATCATTACAAAACTTTATGAATAAACAAGATGGTATGTTTTTATGGTGAACATAGAAATCTGCAGGAGAAAATTCTCTCTAGAGTAAAACAAACCAGAATGGAAAGGAGACTTCATTACCTTATAATTCATTGATGTCTCTAAGCTCTAACCAACTCATTTTCCCATTCTCTGTGATAATTCTTTCAACTATTTCCCCTTCTCCTAAAAGTTCCATGTACTTCTCAGTAGAAGCTCTTGTTTCTAAACTCTCTGTGATATTAGTCATTGATCTATCTCAGATTTTTAGCATCAGTTCTACAAACTCACCTACATTTCCATTCATAGTTTTTTTGTTTTTTTTTTCTTGCCCCTTGTTAACCAGGAACAAATAACCCTGTCTTGTTACCTTCAACTTCTCCCCCAGTGCTCAGGGGCTCATCCACACCACCTCTCACTTCCTAGGCATACTGATCTATCAATTATCTTCTTTCTGTTGTATATTCAACCTCACCTTCTCTGTCTATTCATCAGCATTAAAAATTACTCAAGAATCTTCTCTCCAAAAAATAAAGCCCTTGACACTATATATTCCTCTCATTACCCCATCCCTCTCATTACTCATATGGATCTTTTTCCCCACCATAACCTTCCTTAAAATTCTACTGCAACCAAACAGACTGTGGAAACTTCTCAGGGGCAAAACCCACCCCCGTGTCCCCCTCCACTTGTTTGTAGAAAAACTTTAGCCTCCTAGGCCTTCCCCGAGCTCCAAAGAGCACATTTAATCAGAGAAGTGAGAAAATGCAGAAACAAAGGAAAACAGTCAAGTGAAACAAAATAATAATAGTTTAGCCATAAAACAAAGTCAAGGACCCTTAGTTCCTCTTCAAGGGCTATAGATGATATTCTGAGCCATACCCTTGTGCTGTTTTGCAGATACTGAAGTCCCCATCAGGTGGAAGAAGTTAACTGTATACTTACCATTTACATGTAGATTTTTTTCAGTACAGTACTACAAATCTGTCATTGGTTGAATGAATGAATGTGGAACCTCAGATAGGGAGGGCCAATTGTGGAACTTGAGCATGTTCAGAGTTTGTTATCTGAGGTGGGTCCTGGAACCAATCCCTCTAGTTGTTGAAGGATCGAACTGTACAATTCTTTAGCCTTCTTGGTTAAGTTTATCTCTAACTATTGTATTCTTTTTGATGCTGTGATATTGTGATTTATAAAAAGAAATATGTATTTGGTCTTCTTTTTTCTGTGCCATTTCTAGCACAGAGCTTCTAAAACTCTTGACATTTCCTAAGTGAGGAGAGCAATAAAAGGTGTCTGTTGTTATGCTAATGAGGTGACTTTTGGACCTCACCTAAGGATGGGGGCTAGCTGCCAGGGGAAGCAACCATGTGATTAGAGGGTTGGAACTCTCAGCCCCACTCCTTGACCTCCAGGGAAGGGAGAGGGGCTGGAAGTTGAATCAGTCGATGATGGCCAATGATCTAATCAATCACAACTAAGTAATGATGGCTCCATAAAAAACCAAAAGGACAGGGTTTGGAGAGCTTCTGGGTTGGTGAACACATGGAGACTGAGGGAAAGTAGCTCCCATGGTAGAGACAAGGAATCTCTGTGCCCTTTCCCCATACTTTGCCCTATCCATCTCTTCCATCTGGCTGCTTGTAAATTATACCCTTTTACAATAAACCAGTGACCTAGTAAATAAAATGTCTCTCTGAGTTCTGTGAGCCACTCTAGCAAATTAATCAAACCCAAGGAGATGGTCGTGGGAGCCTCCAATCTATAGCCAGTTGGTCAAGAGCACAGGTAACAACCTGGACTAAGCGACTGGTGCCCGAAGTGGGGGAAGGGCAGTCTTGTAGAACTGAGTCCTTAACCTGTGGGGTCTGATGCTATGTCCAAGTAAATAGTGTCAGAACTGAGTTGAATTGCAGGACTCCCAGCTAGTGTCAAAGAATTAAACACACATTGGAATTGTTGGGTACAGGAAATTTTAGATGTTATTATGAATGAAATTGTTTTCTTAATTTCTTTTACGGATTGCTTATGTTAGTGTATAGAAATATAACTGATTTTCATGTGTTGATTTTGTATCCTGCAACTTTGCTGAATTTGTTTATTACTTTGTTACAAAGCAGAAACTAACACACCATTGTAAAGCAATTATACTCCAATAAAGATGTTTAATTTTTTTTTAATTAGAAAAACAAAGGAAGGACTTGCTACCCAGAGGTGGGTAGTGTGTTGGCACACAGACAACTGTTACAGATCTCAGTCCAGAGGGTCTGCTTCTGAGGCAGGGAGCTGCCTCGTCCACAGCCATGCCCTTCTCTGGGCTCCCACATCTAGAGACTAAGCAGGAGGCAGATAAACTCCTGGCCCATTCAGCCAGCAATTCCTCTCCTGAGCTCCTACCAGGGTGGGAGGCTTGTTCAGGTGGCATCACCCTACAACCTCCCCTCTCCCCAATACTGCCTCTCCCCTTTTCTTTCACAGGTGGTAACGCAAATTAACATCTTGCATCCTAAAATCTTAGTGTCTGCTTCTGGGAAACTCAACCTGAGACATTATTATCGGAGATAATCATTATTTTAAAAGATGATTCATGTTGTACTATTTGCAATTTAAAATTTTGCAGATAGTTTGATAAAAGTCCATCTAAACAATGGCAATAATTCAGAAGCCTAGAATCCATTTTTTAGAAACCTTGTGCCAGAAACAATTCCAAAGCAGTAACTGTATTTCTGTTTTAATTCCTTTATCCTTGTTTTCAGATGAATGAATAAAGGTGACCTTAGGGTCCCATTTACTTTTCCTTCTGAGTTGACATCAGGCAGATGCAATTGTTTAAATATCAGCTCCTTGTAGCTTTACTGAAAGGCTTAAGCTCTCCGAAGGGTTATTTTGTATCTTGAACTGATATTTTAAATAAATCTATGATTAAGAGTCAAATCAAAAGTCATCCTTATTGAAAGTTTCCTCTTACGTCTTTTCTGTGGTTTAAAAATTTTTTTGTTTGTTTATTAACACTCTGCCTAGCTTCAGTCCTTCAGCTTTTGGTCTTCAGCTTTTTATTTTGCAGATCTGTCTTTTCCATGAATAGTGATTGGGCCTGTGACACTAAGGAAAAAGGAGAGACACAGAATCCCTCATGTAGATGTTGTGTGTTCTGCCTCAGCAACTCTCATAAAACATGCCTAGAGAAGAGGCGGTGAGCATGAATGAAAAGAAGAAGCAAAATCTCATTTATTGTCGGTTCCACGTTTCCAGTCTGATCAAAATTCATCTATTCTGGTAGTGAAACAAATCCATAAGTCTTATGTGATTGTGTCACAATCAGCCATGATCAGTATATTTTTCTGATGACTTAACAAGATGAAACATATATAAAGCACTATATTCGTGTAGAGCAACTCAGTTATTTCTCATGAAATCTGATAGTCTTGTTCCAACTTTAGAGGAAGCCTGGCAGTTAGGCAATTATTGCCTCCAATGGCAATTGCCCAAATTTATAAAATTTGCCTCCATTTCATGCTTCAATTATCAATGTTCACTGATCTTTGCAATTTTACAATAACAGAGCAAAATAGAAAGTCACCTGGTCCAGCCATAAGAAATAAAGAAAACCACCAGGGTGCTAGTTCTTTCTAATTTGGGCATTTATACAAAATTTCTAGGGAATCTTTAACACCATCTTTCCTCTGTTTTTACTGAAAAATGGAATAAAGAGAAAAATCTACTATTTTAACATTTTTGAAGTATTTTCAAATGTGAAGTCTTAGTGTCCAGTGTTTGAATATCAAAAGAAAACAAGAAAAACACGTGCTTCTGTGTGTGTGTGTGTGTGTGTGTGTGTGTGTGTATGGGTTACTTTCTCTGTTTTGTCTCTCAAAAGTGCCTCTCAAAAGTGCCTACCAACTTTGTTGGTATCTTTCATGGTGTTTACTAAGGTTCCTGGCATTCAATTTTTCCCTTGGAATATTTTGAAAATTCAGTATCGGTTAGGATTTCCTTTGGCTGCAAATAACAAACTTAAAGAAGTTAATTATCTGAATCTCTTTCCTCTCAGATATGTGAAGACTAGAGGCATGCAGTCCTGAATGGGAAGAGTATCTACAAACTGTCCCCAGAGAGCCAGGCTTCTACTTTCGTGCTCTGCCATCCTTAGCATGTGACTTTCATCCTCGTGCTCACAAGATAGCTGCTGTACCTCTAGGCACCACATCTTACATTCCAGGCAGCAAAAATGAGAGTGAAAGGGCCAAACAGTATGTCAGCTAAGTCTTTCCCTTTTTCTCAGAGAAAAGTCTCACCCAAGAAGATTCTGATTATATCGTACTTGACAGAACTGTCACATGGTCACTGCTAGCTGGAAGGAAGCCTAGGAAATTGAGATTTTTAGCTGAACTCCAAACAAAATCAGGGTTTCCTTAGAAATGGCAGAGTGGAAATATTGGGTAGACCAATTTCAGAGTCTTCTACAATTCTTTCAATTAGTGGTTAGGACATAGTTACATATTCATGTTTTGGCTTTTTTAAATTGAAGTATAGCTGATTTACAGTGTTTCAGGTGTACAACAAAGTGATTCAGTTAGATAGGTAGATAGATATTCTTTTCCATTACAGGCTATTACAAGATATTGAATATTGTAGGTCCTTGTTGTTTATCTATTTTAAGAGATTCATTTTTTATTTAATAATTGACACTGGATATGGGTTTAAGGTATGTAAAATTATAATGTTTGTGCTGCCAAGAGCGGGGAGCAATCTGGAGAGAAGTCCTCAAACACTGTCTGACTAGTGTGTGGCAGTGCTCACAGGATTGTCAGATGAGCCCCTGGAGAACGGCTCTAGTACAGCTGCTGGTGCTGTTAGTGTGTGTTCCCTGGGTGTCCTGGTAGGAGAGCGGGTGGGAGAATGGCAGGGGGTGAACCAGGAGAGAAGGGGCTCCAGAGGTGCAATGTGGACGGGGAATGACTTACAGAAACCATGATGAAGGCTCACTCCTGTGCAGGGCTTCAGATACTGCATCACCGTTTCCCTTGATGCTGTGTTCGTCACAGGAAATCAGAACAGTGTCTAATTTCTCCACAGGATACTGATGACCCCAGGGAGGCCAGTGATGATTATTATAAACACAAAAATACTCCACCATGTGCTGGTACTAAGATTCTTTATTGATCCTGCATCAGGGATCAATACATTTTATTAAAAACCTTTTAAACTGACTCTGTATTTAACATTTTACCAATTTTTATGAGCTCAAAATGTGAGTCAGTAACAGAAACCTAAGAAATGGTGGCTTAACGTCCTGCGGGGTTTTAGTTCTCGTATAATTAGTCCAGGGCTGGTGCAGCAGCTTAGCGATGCCTTCAAGAGCCAGGGCGCCTTTAGCCTCCTGCCCCTGGAGGTTTTCTCTCCTGTAGACGAAAGACAGCTGCTCCAACTCCAAGTATTATATTGGCATTTTAGAAAGGAAGAGAATGAGGGATGGGAATGAAAAGAAATCGAGGAGAAAAGGGGGCCCTTCACCAAAGCAGGACTTTCTCAAAAATCTGCAACAGCCTTCTGCTTCATCTAATTGACTGGCATCAGGGAAGTTTGGGAAATGCAGCTTTGTACAGCTGCACGCTGTGATCCAAACACACTGTTAGTGAGGAAGAAGGTGGGAAAGGAGAAGGTGACGACCGAGGGCCAAGCTTGCCAAGCTGTGCTTCCCCCAGAGGAGGATGATGGTCAGCCTTCTGATTGGATTTCTTAGGATAAGGAGCCCATGTTACTGAAAATGGGGTCTCACAGCTTTAAAACCAATACTCAAGAGGCAAGGTTGGTGGAAAGGAAAGTTTGCTTTATTTCAGAGGCTGGCAACCGGGGCAGAGGGGAGAGGGGGAAGGGCAGACTTTTGTCCAAAGGTCGACTCCCCGCACTGCCAATCAGTGGGCAAGAGCTTTGAAAGGGGAGTTTCAGGGGTTTATGGGTGGAGGGAGGGGGCTACAGGAAGAAACAGCACCGTCAGCTCTCATGGTCATCTTGAAATTGGTCCTGGGGTGATCTGATCAGTGTCATCTTGACTGTTTTAAGTACAGTGAATCTTCAGTTCCAGGGTCAGTTTATTCCCATTTCTTTGAGGCCAGTTCTCGGAATTGCGGCAGTTTATGTCATGGCTATAGCCTGATTGTCATGTAGTTAACTTCTTCCACCTGGTGAGGGTCTCAGTATTTATAAGACAGCTCACAGGATAGGGCTCAGAATGTTATCTATAGCCCTTGAGGAGGAACTAAAGAAGGTCCCTGGCTTTGCTTAATGACTAAATTATTATTATTTGGTCTTGTTTGACTGTTTTCCTTTGTTTCTGCATTTTCTCACTTCTCTGATGAAACTTGTTCTTTGGCTAAAGTTTTTATACAGACAAAAGTCAGGCTGAGGACATGTGGGGAAGGACCGTAGGGTCCTGTTCTGTTCCAGCTATCCATATGGGTTCAAAGTGCTGCCTGACAGGTGGTTTCCTTCCTGACGTTAGAGCAGGCATATTTTCCCATTTAAGTGCCCATAGATATTCTTCAAATCACTTTCAGTGTCTATATTAATTTCCATTACACGAATACCCAATCTCCGTTTTGGAAATTTGGGTGGTTTCCAACAGTCACTTTTTTTTTTTAGGTTGCCATATTGGGGTTCTTTTGGGGGTTTTTTAACATCTTTATTGGAGTATAATTGCTTTACAATGGTGTGTTAGTTTCTGCTGTATAACAAAATGAATCAGCTATACATATACATATATCCCCATATCCCCTCCATCTTGCGTCTCCTTCCCTCCCACCCTCCCTATCCCACCCCTCTAGGGGGTCACAAATCACTGAGCTGATCTTCCTGTGCTATGCGGCTGCTTCCCACTAGCTATCTATTTCACATTTGGTAGTGTATATATGTCCATGCCTCTCTCTCACTTCGTCCCAGCTTACCCTTTCCCTTCCCCGTGTCTTCAAGTCCATTCTCTACGTCTGTGCCTTTATACCTGTCCTGCCCCTAGGTTCTTCAACAGTCACTTTTGAAAACAAAAGTTCAGTGAATGTCTTTGTAGACATATTTTTGTGTACATCCATGACTTGGTTCTTAGGATTCAGTCCTGTAAATGAAGTTATGGGGTCAAATTTATGCATCTATTTCATGCTTTTGGTGTCATTGCTAAATTGTTCTTTGACAAAGTTCTCTCCAGCTGCAGTGTGTCAAATTGCTTACTTCCAAGCGTACTATCAGCTTTATGGGGATTATGGGGGTTTTATTATTTTTTTTTTTGTGGTACGCGGGTCTCTCACTGCTGTGGCCTTTCCCACTGCGGAGCACAGGCTCCGGACGCGCAGGCTCAGCGGCCATGGCTCACGGGCCCAGCCGCTCCGCGGCATGTGGGATCTTCCCCGACCGGGGCACGAACCCGCGTCCCTTGCATCGGCAGGCGGACCCTCAACCACTGCGCCACCAGGGAAGCCCCAAAGGGATTATGTTTTTAATGTTTGCCAGCTTCACTGGTGAAAACCACCTAGAATTCTGAATGACTCTAAGAGGATGAGTGTATACAGTTTGCACAAGGTGAGGCCCATGTAGATGGGCGGTGTAAACCTCTCAACTGAGGGATCATAGGAGCCGCTGGGGGCAGTGGCATGATTGTGCAAGAGCGAGTAGTGGGTCCTTCCCCGGTGCAAGTCCCCACTGTGTTAGTGATGGAGCATCAGTCCTTTCCCCCCAGGGACACCCCAGTGACTTCTGGAAGTCCCCAGAGCGCTCCGTGTGTCCCCACAAATAAGCCTGCCTCCTGGTGGGCCAATCACCACTGGCCCACGAGCTCTGCCTGCAAAGCCCCTGGAGGACCCTCCTGCTTCCCCAGACTCACAAGGACACTGTAGACCCTCGGGAGGTCTCAGAGCTGCCGGACCTCCAGGCTGCAGGCTGGCGCTGGACAGAGGCCAAGAGAGAAGGCGCCTTTCCTCTCACTCAGAGGTGGCCTTAAAGCATAGAATTTTCAAGGAAAATTCTCCACATGAGCCTGTGCAGCTCAAGGTGGAGAGGCAGGGGTGTTGGGACTGGAAGCTTTATTCTCGCACATGCGTGACTGACACATGGAAGCTGGGCTGTCACCTTAAACATCTACATGTGACCTTTTCATGTGACCTGAGCTTCTTCACAACGAAGTGACTGGGTTCTAAGGGTGAGCATCCTGACGGAGAGAGAGCCAGGCCCAGAAGTACCACCTCCACCACACCCTGTTCATAGAGATGATTCCTACAACAGCCCAAGTTCAAGGGAAGGAGAACTATGCTCCAGCTATGTGTGGGGTGCAGCAAAGTCCTGGGAAAATACATGTGAGACCAGAAACATGACTGCAGCCTCATCTGGAAAACAGCATTTACAACACTGATGAGTCATCAGTATTACCTGCGGGTTGCCACCAAGCTGCCCCATTTCAGGGGACTCTTCCCGCTCTTCTGATCAGCAATTTTCCTCTAAATACAGGTTCTAGAATTTGAGTCACTTATGGGGTAATTGAGGGCAAATAATGACAGCACAATGAGTTCCAGCGAAGCATGAGTAAAGCTTTAACATGAACACAGTTTCAGAATCTCTCACACAGCTTCTGCGGGAATGTGCAAATCGTACAAATATAAAATCACAAGCTTCTTATTTCAAAGTCCAATGTGATCCCTGGGAAATTCTTTCTGAAGTTGCCATGTAAGTCTACTCCGGCTGCCATAGTAAGAAACCACAGACCTGGCAGCTGACAGAACAGAAATTTATTTTCTCACTCTTCTGGAAGCTGGACATCTGAGATCAAGGTGTCACAGGGTTGGTTTCTTCTGAGGGCCTCTTTCCTTGGCACAGAGATGACCGCCTTCTGGTGTCTTCACGTGATCTTCCCTCTGTGTGTGTCTGTGTCCTAACTTCCTCTTCTTATAAGGACACCAGTCGTATTGAATCAGGGCTCACTTTGGTGACTTCATTTTACCTTAATTACCTCTTTAATGACTCTACCTCCAAATACAGTCACATGCTGATGTCCTGGGGTGAGGATTTCAGTGTATGAATATTTTTTTTAAAGCTGTTTATTTTTATTTTATTTTTGAAATATTTTCTTGGCCATGAGGCATGTGGGATCGAACCCACACCCCTTGCATTGGAAGCGCCATGTCTTAACCACTGGACCACCAGGCACGTCCCTCAGTGTATGAATTTTGATGGGACACAATTCAGCTCATAAGAGTCTCCATTGTAGAAAGTCTTATGACAGTGACCTCGTAGGATACTCTGGGGTCACATTGCCATCTACCTTCTGGACATTTCGAGTTTGATAATCTTCCTTTACTGACTCTCTCCTTATCCTGATTTTTCTGTTTCTATTTAGACTACTTTGGTCTCTCCAGGCACCAGGACAAAAATGAATAAATAAAAAGCAAACAATAACAACAAAATCCCAGACCCTCAGTGTTAAGCGTGCTTTCTTTTTCTACCCCGTTTCTCACTAAGTCCTAATATTATTCCTATGAAGTGATTCTCACTTTGCCCCTTCCCTTCCTCACCCCACTTCAGGCCTTTCTCTGTCTCACCCTCTGGCAGGATTATTTCTTTTCTCCTAACTGTAAATCAGTGATGTTTCCGGTGCAGTGCTTGACTTAATCCTGCCCTATTCGTTCCTTTCCGAAGTGTGCTCTGAGCATCCTGTGATTCTGGGGCGCCGTGTGGGGTCACTGTTGCTTTTCACAGACCATTTCCTGGCTCCTTCTGGAAACATGGTAAGATGGCAATTTCTGCCTCTTTGAACGTGAGTGTCATAATTGGCTTTGACCAATGGAATGTGAGAGGAAGTAACCAAAGTTACTTCCCGGTGGAAGTCTTAAGACCCAGTGTGTCACTTGCCATGCTTCTCTCTTCCTCTGCCTCAGTGTCTGGTAACAATCCCAAGGATGTCTGTTGCATAGGCCTGGGTCCAGGGCGGAGCCCCTCCATGAACACGGCAGGTGTAGCCTGGGCAATGAATAAACCTTTACTGTTTTAAGTCACCATCATTAGGGAATGGCTTGTTAGGTCTGCATATCCCAGCCCCACCCACTTACAACAGGCTGTCCATCATGGGTCCTCACCTCTCCACCACAGGGGTGCGTCTATGGCCCAGGCTGACTAAACAATTACCCTTCTCCTCCAGGGCTCAGTAAGACCTGCACCCTAAAGGAACCAATCTGAGATGGATGGGAAGTGATACTGGAGAGAGACTATATCTTCCCTTCTGAGCTCCTAGGTGGTAAATATCACGTAAGCATAGAGTGACGGCAACTCCTTGCCTGCCACGTGCCTGAGAGAAAAACCAACACAAAGGAAAGCAGAACCAAGAGATGTGGGGCAAAATCTCTCACAGATTTCTGGTGACGTGGCTTTAGTATTTGGACTCAGAAATGAGCACAACCTCTGGACTTTGTGTGGTAGGGATAGACCTTGCTTTGTGTTTAGAAGTGAGAGCTGAGTTTCTTATTCTCAGACTCCCATTAATTCTCATTTCCCTCCATCCCCCACCAATAAGATAAGTCTGTAAGATTACGTGTAAGTCTATAGATCAGGTGTATGACTCTTCTAGATTACTCTTTCCAAACTATCTGTTTCATCTGTGACTGTCTTTTACTTAAGTATTTCCAATGTTTCCAGCTTTTTGCAGAATGAACTGCTCAGTCCAAGCTCCACCTTGGACATTGCGGACCCTGACCTGCTGCCGTCCTCTCCGTCCTCATAGCCCCTGTTGCTCTGCAGGAGCCTCATCCTTTGGTCAGAGCACTTTGCTCGTAGGTCACTTGAGTATCCCTTACACTGCATTGTGTCCGTCCTTCTGCCCATCCTTTTCCTTCTCTGAAACATCCTCAACTCCACTCAGAGAGCTTACACCTCTTCTTCCTGACTCAGATCAAAAGCCTAACTTTCAACAAGGCGTCTTTGGTTTCCAATCTTGACCTTGGGGAATAACGTGTATCTCCCATCAGCTGTAAGAACAGCTTGATGTATTAGGAGGAAGCAAAAACCTGCATTTCTCAATTGCTGACCATGGTCTTGGTGACTTGAGTGTGTGCCTTTGTTGGTTAATTTGGAGCAATATTACCCATCTTCTATTCTGCAGACTTGCTGAGAAAACCAGCAAGAGTTTATGTTTAAGAACAGACTGTGTAGACTGAGAATTTTCAGCAGTGCTTCTCTGTCACTGCATGGTTTAGTGGTTATTTGTGTGTGTATCGTCTCTCACCGACTGTAACTTTTCCAAGGAAAGATCAAGGTGACCGCGTCCTTAAAGTACCCCTTAGATCAGTGTCTTGAACACAAAAGGGCTTTAATATACTCTACTCCTTCAAAAAACAAATCATAGAAGAATATGGTTGAAAGACAGCTGTATCTAACTGCACTTATACACTCTAGATTTTAGAAATTTGTACCATTAAAAAAACTTAATTCCAATGGAAAGCTTACAAAAGTTTTATAATCTTTAGAAAAATATCTTTGGCAAAATCAATGTAAAATATCGCTGTGCTTTACAGTGACTGCTTTGAAATATGTTTTGGTACTGCTACCTTGATTTCTGTCATCTTATGATTTCCTCCTGGATTCGAGATAATACAATTGATATGAACTAAAAAATATGTATCTTCCTAAAATAAAAAACAGACAAAAATTGCATTCACAACTTAATTCCAATAGCTAGTTGGAATCTCAGATTGTACTGCACTGGGGAACACCCCTCCCCTTTGTCACTGTCAGGAATAAAATCTATGGGTCTTGGCTTCTGTGCTCTGGAGAAGAATAGAAATCTTGGGATGGCCTGTGCTTTGTGCTTCCTCAGTCATACAGTCATTTATGATCATCTATGAGCTCCTCAATCATAACAAACTTCTGACTGCAGCTGCAAACATCTCATTTTAATTGTCTTTCCAGACTGAGGCACAACCTTTACAATATTATGAAACTCTTGGAAGCTGTGTTTACAGTGATATGAATCTCATCTTGACCTGTGTTGGTCCCTAATGTTTTTAAAGAACAAAGTACCACAGCTTGCATTGCTTTTGGAGCTAATCTGGTTACAGCCCCATCATTCCACCCCTGAGGAAACTGAGACAGGAGTGGCAAAGTGACCTTCCAGGTCCCAGGTCTCACTCGGGCAGAGTTAGGGCTGGGACCCGCTCTTCTTAAATTCAGTGTCCTGGGATGGGGTCTCCTGGGTGTGCATCTCGCCTAACACACATTGTAGCAGCCTGTGTGGGAGGGTCTATGCCGGCTGTCTCCCTCCTGTCAGTGTCACTCAGGTCCCTAAGGCCCCCCCTCTCGATTCAGCCAGGCAAAGGGCATGAAGTGCTATGGGTTGCGTGAAAACACAGAAACTCATGCCCCATGCCTGGGGCTGTCATCATCCTTATCCTAGGTGCCTACAGAAAAGACTGATCTTCCATCTGGATTAAAGAGATGTATCAATACACTTGTCCTTTGGGTTGTGCACAAGTCTGTGAAGCTCTGTTGCACTTAATGTGGGTTTGGAGGATTTTAGGGAACCAGGAGTGTTGAAGTAAAGAGGTGCCTGTAGACTGAGCCAAGTGTATTTTATCAAAACAGCAGAGAGAAGATCTGTGGAGCACAATTGTGCATTGCGACAAGTAAAACGATCAGCTTTTTTTTTTTAAGTTCTGGAAGAATTTTCTCTTAAGAAGGATCTGTTCACTGACAGCTGTTGCCCTGTTGAGGATGGGATGGGATTAAAGCATCCATGAGGATCCTGGAACTAGTCCTTTCACATTCAAGAAGCCACGGTGGAGAGTCAACCTCAGAGAGTCAACCCCTGTCAGGGGGGCTGTTTGGGATCCGAGATGATCACAGACTCTGTCCTGCGGAAGCCCAAACTTTATTATGTGTTTATGTAAGAACACCAGGGAGACATTGATAAGTTCCAGAAGAGTGGTAAAAAGTGATGGCTTCATTCAGAGGAGGGCCAGCCAGCTTCCCACTGGGTCCTGAAGAAGGAAAGAAGGAAGATCAATTCTTCACGTCTTTTGACTTCAGGAAACTGGCGTAAGTAGCTTATTAAAAGGGGCTAACTTCACACCATGTGCTTTCCTGAGACTCAAGTGGGGAAGAAAGTTTTACCTGCGTTCTAATTTCAAACATGGATGCTCATTCCAGTTCTAGAAAGTCATTGCTTCGCTTAAATATAGACTCTTCTTATATGGAAGGTCATGTGTGAGCCTGTTCATTAAAATATTTTGTGGTAAATAAACATTAATTCTTAAAATTAGGGAGTTCATCGTACCTTAATTGATTTAAGAGACTTTTAAACTTTATGAAAGTTGATAACAGTGATGTTATCTGAAGTTGGATTTTAAGAAAACACCTTAGATCTTTGCCTCCTTACCCTCAACCATAAGTTAACATTTCCTAAGCTCTTATGATCATTTCTATCTCATTTCCATTGGGAATGTCCACTGTGTTAGATCCAAGGACCAACATGACTGCAGAACTGAGAATAATGAGAGAGCCAACTGAAGAAAGGAAGTGACACAAGGCAGCTTTAGCCTGTAGACTATTTTTCTCTCTATTGAATATCTATTTTCCCTCTTTTAGACTCTGTTCTTCATGAAAGAAAATATTTTATCTCACTCATTCTTACATTCATTATATCTAACATGGTCTGTGGCGTGCACAGCAGGTCTTTCCTGACAACTAGATTCAAAATGAGTAGGGGAATTTCCTGGTGGTCCAGTGTTTAGGACTCAAAACAAGTAAATGAATGAACAGGGACTTCCCTGGCCATCCAGTGGTTAAGACTTAACCTTCCAATGCAGGGGGTGTGGGTTCAATCCCTGGTTGAGGAGCTAACATCTCACATGCCTTGCAGCCAAAAAAACCAAAAAATAAAACAGAAGTAATATTGTAACAAATTCAATAAAGACTTTAAAAATGATCCACAAGATATAATGAAAACCAAAATATATATTAAAAAAAGTGAATGAATGAATGAACAAACAGGAGAATATTCACCCTTTCTACTTTTAATAATGAACCATTCCATGTATTGAAATCATATCCTAGGAATGCCTATCCCCACATCTCTTGAATGTGCACAAAATGTAGGCTGATGTTTTGTGACGACCACTCTAACTCAGCACACTGCAGACACACAGGGTGGAATTCACCGTCATGGCACAGGTAGTGGGCAGTGTCCAGCCTTTTGTAGATAAGGTAGGGTATCATTATGATACTCTAAATCTAGTGATTTTTGTTTAACTGAAGGAAAAGAGAATGAATAGCAGAAAGCAGATGTGAAAACTGAGGGGGCTGGAAAACCTGTGAACTCAGGTGTCATGGAGGTAAGAACTAGATAACAATGAAGTAGATAACACGGATGGGATTGCTCAGGAAGTAAGCATGTTCCTCTCACATGAAAGTAACACAATTATTCACAATAGGAAGGACACCGTTATGTGTTAGAGAAAACTCATCATCGCACATTTTGGGAAATTAAATGTCCAGGCTTGGCTAACACCAAGGGCATCTTGACTCTCACTCCATCTTCATCACCCTGATTTGACACCCCAGGTGCTCAACCGGATCTTATTTTGTATCACTGTTTCTAGTAAATTAAGATACAGTGAAATTAAATTGTCTTCAGCAGAACCTATAAGAACCATAATTTCAGCACAACACTGAATTCTGAAAAAGACTGTGCCTCATGTTTTTGTCTATGAAAATGGATATGATGATAGTGCAAGTGAGGACATCAAATCTACATGCTATGTGAAGCTAGGGGACTAGAGAGAAATCTAAGTCTAATGAAAACAATAAAAATAAGTAGTCATTAAAGCAGTTTACAAATAACAATGGTCATAGCAACTTGTGACAACTGCATCAAATAGAAACATTTATTTGGTAACCTTGGTTGCAGCAAAAGAGCATAAAGACAAAATTGTGCAGTGACTCCAATAACATTAATTTGTGCACAGAAATAAGATGAACCAAAGGACAGCCACTAAGTTTGTGTTGGGCAAAACAATGTCCCCCTCTCCCAAAGGGTCCACATCGTAGTCCCTGGAACCCAGGAATATGTATGTTACATGACAAAGGGGAATTAAAGTTGCAGATAGAATTCAAGTGGTTAAGTAGATGCCCTTAAAATAAGGAGATTATCCTGGATGATTTGGGTGGGTCCAATCACAAGGTCCTTAAATGTGGAAGAGGAGACAGAAGACGTCAGGGTCGGAGAGATTTGAAGATGCTACTCTTCTGGTTTTAAAGATGAAAGAAGGGGCCATGAATCAAGGAACAGGTAGCCTCTGGAAGCTGGAAAAGGCACGTAACAGTTTCTTTCCTAGAAGGAAGGCAGTTCTGTTGACACCTCGATTTTAGTACAGTGAGACCCATTTGGGACTTCTGATCTCCAGAATTTTAAGATAATAAGTGGGCACTGTTTTAAGCCACTAAGACTGTAGAATTCGTTATGACAGCAATAGGACACTAATATAAAGATGTTTTCATACGATTCATACAATTGTAGAATGTATATAGAACAAATAAATTACTTTCAAATAAATTAAATAAGAAGGAGCAGACTAGAGTTAACTTTTAAACATAACTTCTAATATCTGGTCAGCCCTGAAATGACTGAGAATTGTGTCTGGAGGGCACATATTTACTCACTTCTGAAGGAAAGACTGCGTGGATGTGGAGGCTGCTGCAGCGAATGTACCACAGCTGGGCTTTGACAGAAAACATACAAAATTGAAGGCTAATTAAGCCTTAGGCTTGGGGGAATGTGTGAATGTGTATATGAGAAAACACTTTTCCCACTTCTGCAACTCTAAAAAATAAAGCAAAAGTTGATGGAAAATTATGTTGAAAACTCCAAGTGTGAGAACTAATTACACTTTATTGATATAGTATTGAATAGCAAAAACACATTCACAGAAGTTCTAAAGGAAAAAACTCAGAGAAAATCAAGCATAATGTAAGTTTACTTGCATAATTCTCTAGTGGAAATGAAAGGCAGGGCAAGGGTGGGTCATGTGTTAAGATTCTTGTCCTGCCCCCCAGAGACAGGCTCTCTCAGCTCTAATTTTGAGCCAACACTTGGGGGTACCCAGTTCCTGTCATGCACGGGTCTTTGCCTCTCCCAGGATAGATGAGCAGCTTGTTTCTAGCGGAAACCCCAAGTATGGAGGAGACCATTTTCAGCTTCTACTCAAAAATAGAACACAGAGTGAAGTCCGCACTCTATATAGGGAAGCGGGCTCTGTTATCCTGCCACGACTGGATTGTGTTCAATTCCTGTTTCTACTGGGTATTTTAAATCTTGACACTCTCTATATGTAGATATGTATCCATATCTCCATCTTTCTATGTATATGGAGCGAAGAGCAGGGCCTTTGACCAGAAGTTTGACCTTATCAGAAATGATGAGTAGTCTGTGGGATGTCTGGCTTTTTGGAGAGAACTTGGAGAATGTTTTTCTATGGTTCATTAAGTTGGGAAAGAGATGTCTTGATCTTCTTATTTTATAAATACATGCAGAAATGAAAAGACTTGAAGAGTCAGCAATGGAGTTTCAGCAAGACTCTTCTTCAGCTAAATTGGATAGTGAAGAAAGTAGAGCCTTGAGTGGTGGCCATCCAGTTTCACATTTTGGAAAGAAGGAGACAATGTCATCTCCTCTATGAAAATGGAGGCACAAGAACGCAAATCAGTGTACAGCTTTGTTGTAACATATTGTACCATGAATTAATATGAATACATTAATAAGGATTCTTTTGGTTGGTTTTGGAGATTTTTTTTTCTTAAAAAAAAAGATCAGTTTTCAAGTTTGAGAAGCATGGCATAACCTAAAAGAGTACAGCTTTCAACCAGGAAGCCTAGGTGGTCTTTTTTTTTTTCTTTCTATTTTTACCTAGCTGTGTGATCTGAAATGACACAACTAATCCTTTGTTATTTAAAAGTTTTTATGCTAATGGAACTAATAGTCTCTTATTTAAGTTACAGGGAACTAGTCAGTCTGTATGCATATGTTTGTGCAAATTATACATCCTGATATTATGCGGTGGGAGTCGTCAAACCTCAATTTCTTCATTCATAGACACTGCTTTTCCAAATATTGGGTTGGCCAAAAAGTTCGTTTGGGTTTTTCTGTAGGATGTAATGGAAAACTTCAACGAAGTTTTGTCCAACCCAATACCTTCTTCTCCATCTATCCTATTGTATTCAACATTGAAAAAACAATTTAATTTTTACTTATCAAAATGTCCTTTTCAACTTGAAAACCCAAATTAACATGCCTCTGATTTTATGCTATTTTTCCCCTTTAGTCAGTGAAAGTTCCTTGAGTTTATGATCTAAGCCTACAATTTTGTATTGTGGGAGTATTTACAATAATACTAAGCACATAGTAGATGACCGATGAATTGTCTTATCTAGTTAGCAGTAGCTTCAGCAGCAGTAGTAATTGTAGTCACTGCATAGATATTTTCAGCAATTTCACTGTTTTAAAGTTTGCTGCTTAACTCTTCCTAAGTTTTATTTTAACTAGAGAATTAGTGAGGGGATTTATAAAATATTCAACATTTGTGTTGTGTTTTGCCAAGAGAGAAGTGATCATTTTTATACAGTAGAATTACAAAGAAGACTTTCTCCGTTTATACTAAGTTGCAAAGGTAAGAACATAATCTATATCAAATTTATTCACTCAGTTAAATTCAAATTTACACACTTATAGGTGATATTAACATTGGCTTTAAGTAATAATATTTAAGTGAAGAAACAGGAGTTTACAGATGACTAAGAATTTTTCAGTTTTAAGAAATAGAAATAAACTCTGGTTAAATCAAGGACACAGGAAGTTTTTATAAGGCTATGATTTAAATAATAAGATGAAAGAGGAAACTGAATCAGCAGGTTCAGCATCTCCAGAGACCTCTGTGGGATGCTCTGATCCTGAGTGTCCCTCTGTTCCAGGGTATCATTACAGGGTAAGTGGGGTGATGGATCTGGTTTGGTCCACATGCATCCAATAAAGGGAGAGTTCCTGAAAAAGCTGTTACTAAAAGAAGTGGTGATGGATTGCAAAAATGACATATGTCCTTTACGGTAAATGGTCAGTTTCCAACAGAGTAGAGAAATTATCATGAAAGCATTTACAATCATATGTTTTTAATTTTGGAAAGCAAATTTCCATTAAACCACAATGGATTTTAATGTTAAAAGGAATTTTGAAAAGAAATTACATTCTGTACAACAACTTAGTTTCTTATGCTGCCCCCAAGATAGTAGGTAAGAAATGTTGCATATTTTTGTGACTTTGACATAAAGAACTTTTAAACTGCTGTATCTGATAATATTTATTCAAATTGCCTTCAGTGAAACAGACAGTACATAGACCAGCAATTGTTGAAGCATCATAAAAGAAAGGGAATGATACCTGGTCACTAAGTCATAGGAAAGGACCAAATGGCAGCTCTTTTGCCTAATGAAATGTCTAGCTTTATTTAGATTCTTATGGATTAATCTGGGGGAGGTAATACCATGTAAGTGAAATGAACAAATAGAAACCTTTCGTGAGAAGTGAAAATTCTACTGAAAGAATCTTAAGAGATAAGGGTCTAACAGTCTAAACCAGGAAAAGGCAGCTTTGGAGGCAGAATGTCAAGAGTAGATTTAATGCAGGGACCTCATCTTCCTTGTTCATTTTAACACCCAGATCCCAGAATAGTTGTTACATTGAAGGCATGCAATAAAAAGTGCAATGAAATGAATGAAATAATAAATGGAAGGTTGCTGAAGCACAAAGTGCTAGGGATCCAAGTGTGATCTTCTAGCCTTGTCACTGAAACTAACTAGCTGTATGGCCATGTTCAGCCTTGACCTTTTCTAAGACTAATTTTTAGATGATGAGGTTGAATTAGATCACCTCCAAAGTCTTCCTCAGAGAAGTTAATGAGCAGCACAATCATCATAACTCAGGAGTTCTCCTCCAGCAGCTCTTTTAAATGCCACATGTCACCAGGCACAGGAAAGTTCAAAGCAAGCTTACATAACCAAGGAAACATAAAATCTTCTCTCCCTTTTTCCATCCAGGTGTGGTCCCACTTTCCTTGCCCTCTGCTGCTGATAGTAAAGAGTAAAGTATTAATCAATGAGGGCTTGAATTGAGTACCCTTCAATAGTGGACTTTTAAAAATTAGAAGTGCGATGTGGATATCTGAGTAGAGGGTTCTGTCCAGAGAACCTGTGGACAGGTGTCTGTGTCAGAGAATCCCATGGTTCTAGCTAAGTGTGTTTGCTTTTTCCACTTCTTCTCCCTAACTCTGCAGGGCATGAAGTCTCCATTGGTCACATTTTCTCTTGAATAGGGGTCACATTTTCCTCTTTCTTTGTAAGTCTGGTAATTTTGGATTGTGTCTTGGTCATTGTCAATAATATGGCATAGAAACTCTTCTGTTATGTTCCTCTGGCAGGTCTTGATTTTTTTGTTTTCACAGGCAGTTAACTTGATTGGACTCAAGCTCCAAGCACCGTCTTCCTCCTGGTGGGTAGCGCCCAAAATCTCTGTTCAGTTCTTACAACGTTAGCTATGCTGCTTGTGATCTGTGTGCACAGGAGGGGTTCGGGACCAGTAAGAGCTTAGTGTGGAGTTGATATCCCAAATCTCCAGCTCCCCATCTAAGTCTCTCCTTTCAGGGATTTCCCCCCATTACTTTCTAGCTGCTGTAGTTTCCCCGAAATCTGTCCTCTGATTCCTCAAGCCTGTAATACAGCAGGTTTCTATGTGAGTTTTAGACACCTTATAGGCAGGTGACTAAAGCCTGCTTTCTGGTAAAAAGCTTCAAAAAAAGAAGAGGAAAGAAAAAAGAAACTTGAACTTCACACTATACTATTTGCTTCCTTTTGATCACCCTCCAGTTCCTCTAAGGTGTTGTTTTGTGTACTTTGTTCAGATTTTATGTAGAAATATTCAAGAGGGTTGGTCAGTGTGAGGTATTTGGCCATAACCAGAAGGGGAACTGCTGAGGCATATCAAGGTTAATTATTTCAGAGTCTAAATAAAGTAATGGATTTGAAAGGAGTAGAGAGGAAAGTTTTTCTCCCTCTCCAGAGATGTGCCTACATTTTGTATACTAGTACTGTTTCAGATTGAGCCTCCAGTTTGGGGGCTTTTGTTTTGTTATTAAACAGAAAGTAAGACAAAGAAGAAGAAACCGCTGGGAGGACCAGGTTTCCCAGGTCTCTGGAGCAGAAATTCACAGGGAGTTCCATCCAGATCTGTAATGTTTATGAATCAGATAATGGAAGTGGTGTAAATATACCCAAACAAAAGAGGTAGATGAATTGTCTCCTGAGTGCACCTGGTGTTCCCTTTATATCTGTTAGGCGCACTCATGAACAAGGGTCATTTGAAAAGTCAGACCTTCACAGGCTGTGCTGAGAATGGAAGAAATCAGGTATCTGGACTTGGGACACTGGGGACCACAGATGAATTCAGGCTGGTCAGACACGAAGGGTAGAGTGAGACCCTAGTCATTAGCCATACAACCTTTAGGCTAAACTAGGACACTTTGGGCACTAATAATAATTACTCCAGGATGACTGGTTATAAACTGGGAATGTCTTGGACAGTGTGACATGTGATCATCCACTCCTAGGTTCATTTCTATTTCTCGTCTCCAACCCTCCACCGAAGCAGCAGGGGCCCTCAACTCAGAATGTGTAGCTCTTCTCTGGAGCAGCCCTGGTTGGTTGACCCTACCTCTGTGCAGATGCTGACGGCTTCATTTCGTACCTTTGCCATGTCATAGCCTTCTGTGGACCTGGGATCCGTACAGACCTCTTGTCTCTCTTCCCATGATTTTCTCTCTGCAGGCTGACAAGAATTTTCCCCAGCAATGACGCTCTTACTCATTTCCTGGACCAAGGAAGCTGAAAGCTTGAGTTAAATGCAATCCTACCTTTTCAAAATTTCTCCGCTAACCATTTACTGGGAACAATTGGTGTACATTCATGTCTTTACCATAATGTGAAAAAACATGAATCTAAGGCACAGATAACAGAAGTGAAATTGACTCTCTTACCCTGATGATTCCCAAGGGTGGTTGCTGTGTGAGCAGCTTAGGGACCACTACTGCATTTCCAAATTGTGGCTCTCCATTTACATTACACCCTAATATTCTCCAATACTGGTAAATATAATCCTTAGTCATCTTTGACTCAGCCTAGAATATTTTACAATTTAAACAAAGAAAATTATTTGAACATTTTTTTCCGTTAACAGGTTGTAACATGCAATGCAGTGTTTAAGTAGTTTGCATATGTTCATAATTCCTTGGCGTCCCTAACTTTCATTCTGTGGTGGCTGCAGACCTACCACAGCAGAAGAGAACAAAGCGCTTTAACCTTTGAAAACGTAGAGTCTTATGATAGCAGCAAAATTCAAAGAGGCCTCTAATTAGAATATTCGTACCAGCCAATTTTTATTCCACTTCTGCTCTGTATAATTTCCCAGTTACGCTATTTCATTCAAATTATTTTATTTTTGAATTTTTAAAGGATATCAGTTTAAAATCTATTTATTCAGAAGGGGCATTAAAAGGTCTTCAAATTCTTCTTAAGCAACGATACTTTTGACCAAACTTTTAGTTGAGCTCTTTTCCCACTTGATTTTACTGCAGATTTTAGTACTAGAGTTGTGAGCTCCTGCCTGGAAGGGATCCTTCAGTGCACTGTTGTTAAAATGAGTGAGGAAGCCTCAGGGGGGCATGAGGCACTCTTTTTCTGGGCAGGTGTGGGCGCTTCCTTACCATGGCCTTATATTCAGGAGACCCATGCATTCAGGTTATTTGCTTGGCTGTAGACCTTTTGGTTAACCCTCCGCTGTAGAAGTTGATTTAATATTCTGAAAAGAAAGACACATTGAGAGAGAGGACTGGAGTGAAATCTCCAATAGAACGGGAAACAAAAACCAGACAGACAAGCTGGTCTCAGTTACTTCTCAATTTCCAAATCGTACAATTACCACCCATCTCCAGAGCTCAGGCTTTGGGGTCAGATGACCTGAATCTTATCACTGACTCCATCACTTACCCTGTGGGTCAGACACATTATCTGAACTGGTGAAGCCTTGGTTTCTTACTCTGTAAAATAGAAATTTTCACAGCAACATATTGGGATTAAATTAGATTAAATAACATAATGAATGTTACATGCCTGTGCCTGCCATGGAGTAATGAGAGACAATATATATTAATAACTGGGCAAGGGCCAGACCACATGTAAAGATAGAACTCTGACCCACCATCTGTCACAACCAGCCCAGGAGGCCTTCTTGTAGGAAGTCAGACCACTATCTCTAGTGACTGATCCCAGAAACCAAACGATAACTCCTGGAACCATCTGCCCTAAATAAGCAGCTGCCCCAATTTTTGTCCTGCTTCCAATTTAGGACGAGTGAGAGAAAGCAAAACGTGCACCCCTAACCAATCATACGGGATGCCCTGCTTCTACTTAGCCCACCTCCTGCCCCCCAGGCCAACAGCCTCCAATCAGGGCACACCTGCCCTGTCCCTTTTTTTTTTTCCTGTAAACCTTTCCCACTCCTCTGCCTGCCTTTGAGTCTCTGCCAAAACACAAGTGATGGTGAATGACTCCTTTGCTATGGCAAGCTCTGTATAAATAGCTTGTGTCTTTCTCATGTGGATCCTCTTTGTATATTTCCATAGTATTATTCAATAAATATTATGAATAACAATAAAATAATTGTTGAATTAAATAGGAAATCAATGAATACATCTCCAGACGACTCAGACTTATATTAATTTAGCTCATTTTATCTTCCTATTTTTCTTGATTTTACTAGAATTATTATCTTTAATTCATTTCACTTTACTTAATCTTGATTTTCTAGGTAAATTATTGATGGGAATTTTGTCCGGTTTACATGCCCTGTTATTGGCTTGCTCCACTGGGTAACTTTACAGTGAATCTGCCTTTCTCTTCTAAGGTCCCAGCCCCCTGACTCACTGTCTGAGATTGGACCACGTGCAGGAGGGGACAGTGGCTTTCACAGCAGACCGGGTCCTATCCATTGCTTCTCCTGATCTTTCAGGCTTGTCACAATGCTCAGGTGGAAATTGGTTTGGGCTCTTGAATATATTCTTCACAAAGCCCTGTGGATTTCTCGTCTTAGTCCCTTGTAGTTGTAGAGTTGTGTACAAATTGATTCTTTCACAATTCATTCCAGCATTTCTAATGGGTATTGAATTTGATCTAGTCATGTCTAGATTTCTGAAGCTTTTCCTTTTAGAGATTTTCTCCTCTTATGTGAAGAAAATGCATCACTTTTCTACCCTTTATCAATCTCTTGGATCCTATCTGCTTTTTTGATAACTGCTGAAAACCCAGTAATTAATCTCCATGATCACAATTCTTAGTGGCCCCATGGTTATCTTACCTATCAATGTTCTCGGTGACACTATGGAGATGAATCACAGATATACACGTTGCAGAAGACACCCCATGTCTGACCCTTTCTATTCTGTGACTTCCCAGCTTAGAAACATCCAGAATCTGTAGGCCTAGACCTCTGACCAACTGTAATGCACAACCTCCTATGAACAAGATCAAAAAACAATTTAGTTTTCTTGTAATCTGTTACACAAACTTCTTCAGTCCCTAAACACACAGGAAAGAAAGACAAAACAAAACAAATCACTGAATGTGGTTTCAATAGTGTCAATTAAATGGGGATAAAATGAGGATAATTTACAGCAGTAATTTAGTTAAATTGTTGTGCTTAACAATGGGTGGTCTGGCACAGAGCTAGTTAGAAGTGGAAACAATACAGCCT
Source organism: Tursiops truncatus (assembly GCF_011762595.2). Lineage (NCBI taxonomy): Eukaryota > Metazoa > Chordata > Mammalia > Artiodactyla > Delphinidae > Tursiops > Tursiops truncatus. The sequence continues at coordinate 6,534,610 of NC_047036.1, read as the reverse complement.
GTAATTTTACTGTTAATTTCAGCCTTGACAGATGCTAAGTTTAAGCAGAGGAAGTCCTGGTCAGGGGGGAGAGTAATGACCTATTTCTAGCTACCATGAAAAGCAGTCATGAGAGGATATAGTTACATATTCATTTTTTGAATAGTTACATACTCATTCAAATGAAACATAAAGAACCCAACTCTGGATGGGATTTTAGTTCTGGTCACTTTGTAACTGAGGGTCTGGGGTAGGAAGAAATCAGTGTGATTTTTTTTTCTTTGTAAAATAAGGAAGAGGAAAATATTACCTACTATCATATCTGATCAGGAGGTTATTTTGAAACTAACAGGAAATGGTAGAGAAGGAATATTACAAAATGTAAAGCATTTAGTGCATGTGAGATATGGCTATTATCATCCCCATTGCACTTTGTTGTCAAATGTTTGTACTTTATGTCTGACATAAAAATGCAGATTCACAGGTATGTTTGGGGATAAGAAAGCACAGAGAGAATTTTTAAATTAAAGATACTGGTGTTACATTTTCATGAATTAGAAAGTATTTATGAAAGTCAAAACTTCCATTGCCTTTACCTGGGCATTTGCCTTTGCCGACTAGCCAATCAGACTTTCCCCATTTCTTTTTGTTGGCGGTGTCAAGATATCCATGGACTGGTCCAGGGGCAGAAAACTTAAGAGTCAATGGGGTTCAACTCCAGGACTCCGTGGTGAAATAGGCAAGGCTTCCTCCAGTGGATGAGGAAGAGGACGGTGTGGCCCTGCAGAAGGTATAGCTGCCAGGGACGCTACAAGAAAGATGACAAGAGAATCATGCAGGCATGCGTGTGTCGGGGCAGTAACACCAGGCTCTGGAAACTTGGAACTGACAAATTTCTGCTCTCACAAGTCTGAGACTGGGGCCCTTGAACTTGCAACAAAAGATCCCTATCTAACATGCATTTTAAGACGCCACCAATTTTTTAAATAAATGTATTCTTTTTAGAGGTTGTTATTAGTAAAATGATAGGTTATAATACTTAAGCCACCAAAATGTAATAGGTTACTTCCTAAATTCATTCTAAAAATATATATGAAAAATCTCCCAAATGCCAAATAGAATGCTGCATTCAAGACCATTTAAAAATGTGGTTGGCAAAATGAGGACCATCTAAATGGCCCTAGAGAGGAAATTTGTAGTGAAATCGCTTTGCCTTGGCTTCCCAGCTACCACTGCCAAGTGCGTGTCAACCAATAAATGGAGAATGTGCCCAGAGAGGTCCTCCCAGATTCCAAGGGCAGCAATGTGGCTCCATTTGTATTCCCTGATGACTTTTAGGTCCCAGCCACAAATCCAAGATATGGAAGAAAGGGCACCAAACCTGTTCCTACTTTGTGGGCAAGAGAGACACAAACAAAAGAAATTCCATAGAATTTTTTCCAGGTCTTACATATGGATGTCTATGTACTTAGGACACAGTTTGTCCAGGAATCCCACCTTTTCACTTGGCAGTCTGTCTACTGCTTCAGTTGGCTACTGGTCCTGGGCCATTAAGAAGGATGCTGTAATGACAGAAGGTAAATTTGATACTAGTTATTTTGGATTTGATACTTGACCATGACTGATGAGATTTGTGTGCATATCGTGGACCAATACACATTGTGAACCAATGGTTCATAAACATCTAAGCCATGCATTTCACCAGATTCTGCAGTCAAACCTCTAAGACATTTCAAATATCTTATGAAACTTCACTTGAATGGCTGTGGTTTGCTCAGTAAGACTAAAAAAATCAAAGTATTACAAATCCCTAAAGCAGTCTATTAAACCTTCCCACAGAGAGTTATGTTTTCATATCCTACACAGCTCATTAAAAGTTCTTATTTTCCTCTTTTTAATGTTTGTTTAGTACCTTTCTGCAGCTCATGCATTTATTTTCTGGAATTAGGTTGATTTTTTTCTCATTTGTTGCTTTTCTTTCAAAATGGAAATGGCATTATTTTTCTTATTATAAAATGAATGGGCAGTCACAGAAATAAGTCACATAGGAAAACATTAAATATTTAACCTACCTTTCCAAAGCATTTTCAAGCACACATACACTCATATACATGTAATTATACAACAGATTATAATACGATATTATCAAATTACCTTACTAGTTTTAGATGCTTGAACTAGCTGACAACATCTGTTTGCCAAAGCCTCCCGCTTTCCTTAGCCTGTGCTAGATACTCTAGTAAGATACTCTCAGCTAACTCTTCCTCAGACCTGTTCTACCCGTGGTCAAAACGATGGTGTAGCTGCCTCAGGTAAGCAAGGAATTTCAGGGTGGTTGTTTTGCATCACTTCTGGCTCTCAGTGGCCCTCACCCAACAATCCTTGAAGACCTGATTTCTGAGCCCCTTGAGATTTTTCACTCTGCCTTCTTGGAGACCTGTTGCTCCTGTCTCTTAGGACTTTGATTTCCTGTTCTCTTGGATCCTTGATGGAACCCAGCTTACACACATGGCTCAGATTCTAAAGTAAGATGTGCACAGCCTCAACACAGTCTGATTTGGTCACTTGATCCTGGATCCCTGACTTTGCCTTAATTAGGAGCTTCCAGAACCTATTCCAGGAACAGGAACTCTCACCTTTGCATATTGTCTCAAATCTTACAGTGTTTACAGTTCTGACAACAAAACCAAGTATTTTAATTGAATAATTAGAAATGAGTTGGAAACAACAACATCTGAAGGAATGTATTTCATTTCCTAAGGCTTTTGTAATAGATTAGCACAAACTTAATCATTTAAAGCAACAGACATTTATTCTCACCCCAGTTCTGGAGGCCAAAAATCTGAAACCACGGTGTCAGCAAGGCCATGCTCCCTCTGAAAGCTCTAGGAGAGAATCCTTCCTGGCCTCTTCCAGGTTTTGGTGCCTCCACCTGTTCTTTGGCAGCATCACTCCAGTCTCCCCCTTCATCTTCACAAGGTCTCCTTCCCTCTGTTTCTCTGTGTCTTCTCTTTTTATACAGACACCAGTGATTAGGTTTAAAGTGCACCCTAATCCAGGATGCATTGACCACTAGGTCCTGAGCTAATTACATCTGAAAGACTTTATTTATGAATAAGATCAATTCTAAGATTCTGGATGGACATGAATTTGTGGGTGACTCCATTCAGCCCACTACAGATGGCAATATATGGTTCCACCCCACAACTGGAACAGAACTTGCAGGACATAAGGGGAAATTAAGGATATGTCTTCAAAGAGATTCAAGTGTCATAAATGTTTTTCAGATAAATTCACCATCCCATTCCACTTCCAACAACCAGGGATACGGAATATTATTCTCTACAATTGTTATATGGATCTTTGAGTTATCATATTGAGTTTCAAGATGCCAGTTAGATATCGAGACTGATCACGTGCATTTGTCTCCATTGCCTTCCAAATGCCCTTAAGATGACAGTTAAGCTCTAAAAACAAAAGCCAGAGAGGATATACCTGGAAGGCATCAACAAAATTTGGAAGGTGGAAGGCAGATGGATTAAATCATAACTGACCTAAAGGACTCAAGATGCTGATAGCCAGGTACCTGCAGTGAAGGATGCAAAGAACAAATGAATTCACACCACAGAGCCCCAGGAAGGTCCAGGAATCAAGAATAGGTGTGAGTGGGGTTGAAAGAGAGGGACTGGTTAGAAGTCTGTACAAGAAATAGTTAAAGCCCCAGATCGCCTTTCTCACAGTACACAGTCAAACAAACACCAAGATCCCGAACCAGCAGAATATTGATATTTCAATTCCCTAAGTAGTTGAATAGGAGAGATGCTGAATTCATGACAAGAGGTGGCTGCAGGAATGAGTGTCATTATGAAAACAGGAGAACTGAATGAAAGTCTACTATAAAATGGTGAGTCATCCCTGTGCCTTTCTAGCTTAACTCTAAAAGCACAGGGGAAAGACCTTATGGCCTAAGCAGGAGCTGGGAGAGTTCTTCTCTTGGAGAACACATGCCCAACTGAAAATCCTCCATGTAAATACTGGGTCTGCTGCTGTGTGCACAGCAAAAGAGTTGGGCTCTTGCATGATTATTCTGTGGTGAAGCCCACCACTCAGTAAGCCCTGTCCCTACCCACAGAACTTCCCAGTAGCTATTTATGACTCGCTAGTGGCTATGAGTAGACAATCAATCAAGACCCAAGATTTGAAGAAAACATCTACCATGAAAGGCAGTATGGAAAGCAACAAATAGAAAATAAGAACTACAGAGACAATTCAGGGAGCAAAATGGAATTATGTAAAAAATAAATAACTGCTTCAGAGAAATACAGAAAGCGCACCATAAAACAAAAAAAGAAGGAATATTTTGAAAGAAAAATACAAAGAACTTGCAAAAATTAAAAACTGACACTAAGGTATTTGTCCAGGATCTCACAATGGTTGGTCTAGGGGTAGAGCTGGATCTGCTAATTTCTGGTCCAGAGATCTTTATTCAAAACTGCTTTCCCAACTTTACCTACCATTATTTCTACTTTTAAAATTTGATGTTTTAATATAACTTTACTAAATGAATGTCAGAATGATTCTAACATTTGGTATGATTTTAATAAATTTCCACATGTGGGTACAAGTGCTTCCCCCCCTGAAGTTGTGACTTAACTTCAGTTCTGTTTTATCTAAGCTGGATGCTGTGAAGTCACCAGAGCCATTGGTGGGTGCAAACCTGGTGTGATATATTTGCCTCTGAACGGTTTACTAATTGGTATTTCTAAATCTTCAAATCATGGCTTAAATATTCAAAAGATTTTTTCCTTAGTGGTATTTCAGAAATGTCATTCTCAGAGAATTCTGCAGACTTACATATTTCATTTCTCATCAATGTGTAATTTCTATGAACCCATCAATTCATAATTCCTATGAAGCCAAGAGTGAGTTTCACAAGGGCTTGACATTAAAAGTACTGTAATCCTTGATAGACTCTGTGACCTTGAAGAGTTTGAAACAATGACATAATAAAATGTCTCTCTATAAAAAAATAATATGCATTTTTTGTAAAGAACTTTGATTCTTATTGGCAAGCATTTAGAAATATATATGTTCTGTAAGGCCAAACTCCTCTTATAAAAGTCAGCTATTTTTAACATTATTTGTCACTATAGATATAAAAATGGCACTTACTGAATAAACAATAGTATTGAAAAGCACTAGTCTTCTTTTAAAATAAATCAGTATCCAAATTCTTAGTATGCATGTTGTGTAGAACTACAGAAAAATTTTAAATGATGTTTCAGTGAGAGTTAAGGTAAACTAACTGCTTTAAGAAATGGTTCCAGTATATGGTTTTCAAATATTTTCTCCCATTCTGTAGGTTGCCTTTTCATGTTGTTGATCATTTCCTTTGCTTGTGCAGAAGATTTTTAGTTTGATGTAGTCCCACTTGTCTATTTTTGCTTCTGTTGCCTGTGCTTTTGGTGTCATATCCATGAAATCATTATTTAGATGAATGTCAAGAACTTTTTCCCCTATGTTTGCTTCTAGGTGTTTTACAGTTTCAGGTTTTATGTTTAAGTTTCTAATCCATTTTGTATGGCGTAAGGTAGGAGTCCAGATTCATTTTTTTGCATGTGGATATCCAGCTTCTCCAACACCATTTGTTGAAAAGAGTATCCCTTCCCCATTGCGTATTCTTAGCACCCTTGTCAAAGATCAGTTGACCATACATGCATAGGTTTATGACAAGGGACAAACTACTATGACTCAACAGCAAAAAATCATAGTAGTAATAACCCAATTAAAAATAGACAAAAGACTCAGACTTTTCTCCAGAGAAAGCACACAAATGGCCAATAGGTATACGAAAAGATGCTCAACCTCATTGTCAGGAAAATGTAAATTAAAACTACAATGAGATACCACTTCATTCCTGTTAGGATGGTTACAAGGTTAAAAAAAAAAGGGAGAAAAGGGTAACAAGAGTTGTCAAGGATGTGGAGAAATAGAAATTGGAATCGTTGTGGTTTCCAATACCCCAACTGTTTGTGAGTATTTAAAATGGTGTAGCAGCTATAGAAAATAGTATGGAGGTTCTTCAAACAATTAAAAATAGAACTACTATATGCTCCAGCAACCTCACTTCTAGGTGTATATATCCAAGGAAATTGAAATAGTGATCTCAAAGAGGTATCTGCACTTCTGTGTTCATCACAGTACTATTCACATTAACCCAGATACAGAGACAACTAAAGCGTCCATGGACGGATGAATGGATAAGGAAACTGTGGTATATTCATACAATGGAATATTATTCAGCCTCAAAAAAGAAGCCTCCAGATATAGAAATCCTGCCATTTGCAACAGCATGGGTAAACCTGGAGGACATTACACTAAGTGAAATAAGGCAATCACGGAGGAAAAAATACTGCATGATTCCACTTCTATGAGGTATCAATAATAGTCAATCTTACAGAGCAGATAATACAATAGTCATTGCCAGGGGCTGGGTCTGGGGGGAATGGGAAGATGTTTAATTGTTATAAAGTTTCTGTTTAGCTAAATGAATAAGTTTTAGAGATCTGCTGTACACCACAGTGCCTACAGATAACAGTACAGTACTGTGCACTGCAAAATTTAAGAGGCTAAATCGCATGTTATAAATTATTACATAAATAAATATATATTATATATATATATTTTTAAATGAGACACAAGGAAACTCTGGAAGTTGTTGGTTATGTCTATTACCATGGTTATGGTGTCTCAGGTATTTATATATGTCAAAACTCATCAAATAGTACACATTAAATACGTACAGGTATTTTTATATCAATTACATGTCCATAAGGCTGCTTATATCTGTCTATCTGTATAAATCCATGGTTCAAGCACCACTGAAGTTATATTTTCTTATTTATGTTTGTTTCTGTTTCTTTTTTTGTATTTTTGCTCAGATAAATCCTTCCAGGTCAGGAGAGGAGTACAGGGAGTTCTCTGCTCTGCAGTCATTTGAAAACCTAGATTGGAGGGTTTCTGCCCTTGTCCACACTCCAACTCTGCCCATTTTCAGTTAGAGACACTTTTGCTCCCTGCAGTGGAGGCTTCACTGTGAGATATTTGCCTCTGCCTTGACACCTAATATTAATTCTAGACTAGATATTTTAATCAATTTTTTGAGCTATAAATTACATAAAATAAAATTCAACAGCTTTAAGTGTACAGTTCAATAAATTTATTTCGGGGCTTCCCTGGTGGTGCAGTGGTTGAGAGTCCGCCTGCCGAGGAAGGGGACACGGGTTCGTGCCCCAGTCCGGGAAGATCCCACATGCCGCGAAGCGGTTGGGCCCGTGCGCCGTGGCCGCTGAGCCTGCACGTCCGGAGCCTGTGCTCTGCAACGGGAGAGGCCACAACAGTGAGAGGCCCGCGTACCGCAAAAAAAACAAACAAAAAAAGAAACAGTAAAAAAAGTTTATTTGTATTTACGTAGCTACCATCACAAGATATAGAACATCTACATCATGCAAAAAATTTTCCTTGAGCTTCTTACAATCAATATCTTCTTCACCACCCCTTCTACCCTCCAGCAAACATTATTCTGCTCTCTGTCACCATAGTTTTGCCCTTTCTAGAGCTTTGTAAAAATGGAATTATACATCGTGTAATTTGTGTGTGTGTGGTTTCTTTCATGTCATGTAATGCTTTTGAAATTCACTCCTGTTGTTGTGTGTACATGTAGTTTATTCCTTTTTCATACTGAGCAGTGTTCAATTGTATGAATGTACAACAGTTTGTAAATCCATCCACTAGTGGACTGACATTTGGGTTATTTCCAGTTTGGGGCCATTATTAATAAATCTGCTATCAACATTCATGTGAAGTCTTTGGTTGGACATATGTTTTCATTTCTCTTTGACTGAGTAGCTAGGAGGGATCACTGAGTTGCATGATGAGTGTATGTTTAGATTCATAAAAAACTGTCCATTTGTTCTTAAAGTGCTTATATACCATTTTGTTTTATCACCAACAATTTTGTGTCACATGTGAGCACATATGTGTGGACCTATTTCTAGATCTACAACAGTAACTTGAATTTCCTACCTTCACTTCCTATGTGCCATTGTCATCCCTCTTTATTCTACCCGTATTAAAACCCTTCAGTATGTTATGACTCAAACACTCATTTTCTTTTGATGAGTTTTAAAAATGAGAATATCATTTATTTTTTACCCACATGCTCTTTCCAGCATGCCTCCTCATTTTATGTAGATCTGCATTTCCATCTAGTGTTATTTTTGTTCTTCCTGAAGACTTTAACATTTCTTTTAATGCAAGTCTACTGGTAATTAATTCTCTCAGCTTTTGTCTGAAAAAAAAATCCTTTATATATAGTAGTGTGTGTATGTTAATCCCAAGCTCCTAATTTATCCCTCCTCCCCACCTCCCTGTTTCCCCTTTGGTAACCATAAGTTTGTTTTTGAAATCTGTGAGTCTGTTTCTATTTTGTAAATAAGTTCATTTATATCATTTTTAAAATTAGGTTCTGACATATGAGTGATATCATACATACACTACTATATATAAAACAGATAACCAACAGGGACCTACAGTGTAGCACAGGGAACTCTACTCAATACAGTATTCTGTAATAACCTATACAGGAAAAGAATCTGAAAAAGAATGAACATATGTATATGTATAACTGAATCACTTTGCCATGCACGTGAAACTAACACAACATTGCAAATCAAAAATACTCCAATAAATTTTTTAATCCTTTATTTTATTTATAAAAGATATCTTTGCTAAAGTTAGAATTCTATCTTGATAGCTTTTTTCCTCCAGTACTTTAAAAATGGTGTTCCATATTCTTCTGCTTTACATAGTTTCTGGAAAGAATTCTGCTCCTATCTTACCTTTGTTTCTCTGTATGTAATGCGTCTGTTTCTCTAACTGCTTTAAGAGAGTCTCTTAAAAATTTGATTATGATGTCCCTTGGTGTGATTGTCTTCATTTTTCCTCTGCTTGGGTTCTGCTGACCTTCTTGAATCTGTAGGTTTATCATTTATACTAAATTTGGAAAGATTTTGGTCACTTATTTCTTCAAATACTTTTTTCTCCCCTTCCTTTCCTCTCCTCTGAGACTGCAATTATAAACAACCACTTCATACCAGCCACCAGCGTTCTGTTATTTCTTTTACAGCCTCTTCTCTTTTTGTTTCATTTGGGATAATTTTTATTAGTATGTTTTTTCTTCTGCAGTGGGTAATTGGCTTATAAATTTTGAATTTCAGGTATTGCATTTTTCTTTTTTAATTTATTCATTTTATTTATTTATTCTTGGCTATGTTGGGTCTTCGTTGCGGTGTGTGGGCTTCTCTTGTTGCAGAGCGTGGGCTCTAGGCACGTGGGTTTCAGTAGTTGCAGCACACGGGCTCAGTAGTTGTGGTTCACGGGCTCTAGAACACAGGCTCAGTAGTTGTGGCGCACACGGGCTTAGTTGCTCCATGGCATGTGAGATCTTCCCGGACCAGGGCTCAAACCCGTGTCTCCTGCATTGGCAGGCAGATTCCCAACCACTGCGCCACCAGGGAAGTCCCCACAGGTATTGCATTTTTCAAATCTGAAAATTCCATGTAGGTCTTCTAAATTTTTTTACATTTCTTTCTTCATTGTATTCATGTTCTCCTTTATGTTCTGGAGTCTACGAAGAATATTTATAATAGGTCTTTAACATTGTCTGGTAATTAATTCCAGTATCTTTCTCATTTCTAATTATTGCTCTTTTTCCTGGTTTGAGGTTATATTTTCCTTCTTATTTGTATGCTTAGTACTTTTGAATGATTCTTAGAAATTATGAGTTTTATTTTATTTTGTCATTTTATGATGCTGGTTCGGTTTTTTATCTTTTAATATTCCTTTATAGAGTGTTGGACTTCAGTTCTGGCATTCAGTTAAGTTACTTTAGATCAATCTGATTCTTTTGAGGCTTTGCTTTTAAGCCATGTTTTGGTAGGTCCATGGCAGACTTTATATAGACTAGTTTTTTGTTTTGTTTTTTTTTTTCTGGTACCCGGGCCTCTCACTATTGTGGCCTCTCCCGTTGCGGAGCACAGGCTCCGGACGCGCAGGCTCAGCGGCCATGGCTCACGGGCCCAGCCGCTCCGCGGCATGTGGGATCTTCCCGGACCGGGGCACGAACCCGTGTCCCCTGCATTGGCAGGTGGACTCTCAACCGCTGCGCCACCAGGGAAGCCCTAGACTAGTTTTTAACAATAATTTCTGTACTAATCTCTTCGATTGCATGTAGTATGAATTAAGAACCCCAAACCAATGCATATTACAGGCTGGATTTTCTGTTTTCTCATGGGTTTCTGTTTTCTAAACATAGCTTACAACTAGAGCTCCACATGGGCACTGGATCCCTAAAGAGTGAGCAGAGGTTTTTCAAGTCCTTATATTCTGTCCTTTTATAAAAAGTTTATTTCCAGTTCCACTCAGATCAAGAGAATATTGTCCCTGCAGGGACATTGAACACCTAGTATTAAGACAATATCTGTTTCTGATATCCCATGTACAATATAATCAATGCCAAGTCAGGCTCTGTATTTAAATCCCCCCTCATTTTAGGCACCTGTGGTGTTTTTTATCCCTTGCAATCTCAACTCTGCATTTTAATTTTACATTGACTATATTTATTCAGCATGGGCCAGTTTTTGACATGTGTTCATTGGTGGAAGGTTGAAGAGAAATATATTCCAGGTCAGCACAGTCTCCCTTGGATTAGAATTCTCATGGTGCTGTCTGTCTAAGGGAGATGGTCCCAGAGGCTCACAGCTGCCATGGGTGCTGGAAGAGCTATTGACAACAGAATTTGGGTCTAAATGAGCCTTCATGTGAATCTGTTGAAAAATGTCTTGGCTTTTCCGAGTGTCCAAAATAAATGGAACAACTCTTAACAGCAAATGTTGGTATCTGCTGCGTTACAGAAAGAGAATACACAGGAAATTCAAAAGTTTCATATACCTAAATGTGAATTAGTAATCTACCTGAGGTCACTCTCCTGAGACTTTGCTAACTCTTCATTTCAACTGTGTGAGTCAATGAAACACCAGTAATTTAAACATGGAAAGCAAGAAGCTTTCATCAATATAAGCTCAGTACTGTCTGCCTTAATGCTAATTAGCAAAATCTTCTTTTTTTTTTTTTTTTTTTTGCGGTACGCGGGCCACTCACTGTTGTGGCTTCTCCCGCTGCGGAGCACAGGCTCCGGACGCGCAGGCTCAGCAGCCACGGCCCACGGGCCCAGCCGCTCCGCAGCATGTGGGATCTTCCCGGACCGGGGCATGAACCCATGTCCCCTGCATCGTCAGGCGGACTCTCAACCACTGCACCACCAGGGAAGCCCAAAAATCTTCTGTTTTAATACAACTTAGTTGAAGGGGCGTTAGGCATTTTTTCATAAACATTTTGGGCGTAAAGTGTTAGGTAGCCAAACTTTTTCTGAATTTGTTTTTATTTTTATTTTCTTAAAGCTATTCTTTGAGTCTTAGCAGAGTGAGCTGCGGGGAAATGGGAGGCTTAGGTCTAGGACACACTGGTCACAGTACTTTGGAGGTGATACAAAAGCAATGTAGGCAGCTTTCCCACAGCAAATAGTTTCTCTCCTCAAAACCCGACCTATCACAAAGGAGAAAATCCAATGTTATTTAGCAGACACAATAAACTTCTCAAAAGAGACAAAAATCGCAACCTTCTTTCTAATGTATGCATTTGAGACGGACACATTATCTTGGTTTGCTGCTTCAGGCTGTCAAAGTTTTGTAAATATCTATGTCCAATTCTGGAAGGATGAATGTAGGATTGAGACGGGCTCTGGGTTTTTGCCCTAAATCCCTTGCTCTCCTTTGTTTCCCAACATCTAATCTTTATATATATATATATTAGTGGGATTAAACTTGGGCCAAGTGGGTAAAACTCTGTGTCCTCCTCGGTTGGATAACAACTCATTGTTGGCTCCAAATGATGATGGCCTTCCCTCACAAAGGACCACTTCCACAAGCTGCAGCATCTCATGCAGTCCCAGAAGAGGACCTGCTGTTACCCAGGTCCCAGCTTCATTTTATTACACTGCTGAAACTTGTTTTCTGCAAAGCTTCCAGAAAATAACCTGACCACATTGTAAAGTTCACAGTGATGGGTTTTAAGATAAACAGGACGGCTGGCTATTTTCTAAGCACTGAGAGCTCACCCTGGTGAGCGTCCTGGTCTCCAGGCCTGGCAACCTGACATTTGCTGACTGCCAAGGATCCAGGGCCCAACACAAGCCCAGCCCCTGCCCAAGGGGCCTTCCGTGTTCTCAGCACACCTATCTTCCCTCCTTCTTTCTCTCCCTCTAGATCACAAAGCCGTTTTCCCTAGCTGTGCTGCGTTTGTTGCCTCCAGGTCTATGAAAGGACCATCCCTTCCCGGTAATGTCTTCCAGGCGCTGATTCTTCCCAAGGCAGCCATGCGGTTGGGAGTTTGGATGGTACCTGCGGCCCTGGCCATGGGTGAGAGCTCGGAAGAAGGTCTCTCTACGCCTCGCCGTACCAGCTCCACTCTTAACTGTTCTAATTGTGCTTCACAAAAATTTTATTTTAAAAAGAAAGGAGCCGCACAATTTAAAACAAACAAAACAATAAGGCCACTCATTTTGCGTTGTTTGTGTTTTTGACAAAGGCTCCCAGCGCCGTCCGTGGCGGGTCCCTCCTGACCTTTCTAACTTCTCTCTCGTCTCACCTGGCTCCACAGAAACGCTCTGTCCCCTCAAACTCTGCTTCCTCCCGGCCTCCCAGCAAACTGCCCCAAGCAGCGTCTCAGGCTTTCACCAACTAATACTCTCTGCTTGGCCTGGACGTAGGGCTGCTGATTGTGACACCTGACCTTCCTCTGCTCGGTCCCCGCCTCCCGGGAAAGAGGCCGCAGGGTCTCTCAGGCGTCTCCTCCTCCCTGGTCCCGGCGACTTCACACCAGAGCCTGACGCCTCTCCTCCTTCCAGGCACCCAGGGCTGCGAGCAGAGGCCCGGCTGCCCCGCATCTGACAGCCCCTCGCCGCTCCTGTGCCCACAGCAGCCCGCAGAGTGGCTCGCTAGCCGGGAGCCAGCAGTCACCCCAGCTTCACGAATTCCAGTTTTGCATAACTTTAGACAGAGGTTTGCGTTTTCAGGAAGGCATCTTCCGATGAGATTGCTCCTATGAAGGAGTAGGTTTGTATTTAAATTAGGCTGCTGTCAAAGGGATGATTTTGCTGAATTACGTTTATCCGAGCAGGTGCCGGTCCCTCCCCAGGGATGAGGCGTTTGGATGCAGTCAGTCGACCTGATCTGGCACGCGGTCTCCCTCTTGCGAGGACAGGGACCTGCGGATGAATGGGAGGAGGAAGAAGGAAAGAGAAAAGCACCGAATCTGGGTATCTCTCGATGAAGGCCGATCACATCTGGGTGCGGGCAGTTGTGGAACTTACTGAGATGCCTGACGCCGCCGTCCTGCTGGCCGTCCTCAAGCCAGGCATTTCCCACGTGGCGCTGGCGTTTCTCCCACTGCACGTGCGGCGGCTGTGCTGTCGTGATCACGCACACACCATCCCACGCTCCTGCCGCCAACTGCACACGGCGATGCGAGGCTGTCCTCTCGCGCATGCGGAGCTCGCTCGCGCCCGTTTCTAGGCACGTCTGGTTTAGCTGTGAGCGCTCTTTGGCCCGGGTACCTTTGGGAGGTGACGCGCGGCAGGTGGGCTGGAGCAGATGTGCTCCTGCAGCTGATGGACACCTGCGGGCTCCGCGCTTCGGCCTCGCCTGCCCCTCAGGTGCTCCGCAGGTGCTCGGCCCACGGCCACCTGCACCCCAGGACCTCGGGAGCCCGGGGCCGTGTCCAAGGGCAGGACGCGCACCCGTGGCCACACCGCAGGAAGGGGTCCCGTTCTCCTCACCTGGGCCCACTGCCCTCCCTGAGATCAGCACCTCCCGCTGCTGCCTCTTCTTGCGGTTGCTACCACTCGACACCCCCCCGCCCAGGGGAAAGGCAGGGGTCTCGCCCAGGGCACTGCTCTCGTTCCCAAGACCCAGGGCTCAGGGGACGGAGAGCTCTGGTCCCGCACACAGCGAGGGAGACAGTATTCTCCCCACCACTCTTCACTGTGATGGCTAAACTGATTTTAATTTCCCCAAAGAGTCACAGGTCTCTCATGGGAGAGAGTTCATTCCAGAGCCGGCCCCAAAGCATCACATCAGCTGGGCTCTCACTTCCAGGGTTGAGCGGGAAACAGACCCATCACTGTGTCAGCACTCCTTGCCAATATTCCCATCCTCAGCACCCGGGGGCTGCCCAGATTCCCCCACAGTACCTGCCTTCCTCCTCAAAACCAGAAAAAGCACATAAACATGTAAAATATATCTATATAAATGTCATTTATTTACCCAACAGCTGCTAAACTCTCAACTTCCATCATCTCTTTTGTCAAAAAAAAAAAAAAAAAAGACAAAAGAAAAGCCAAACTAAACTAAAATCAAATCAAATCTACCTGGCCTTAAGCACTCATGTCTTTCTGATGATCTCAAGGGCAGAGTCTAAGATAATTAGCAATCTTGACTCATTGAGCACAGCTATCTTATCCATAATTTCTCAATGAATTAAAGTATCTCACACGGTTCTTTGGAGGCATACCCACTAATTATGACAGTGTTATCTTAGTTGTAGAGAAAGCCTTCCTTCCTAAGAGCTATATGAATATTATGTGTTTGAACAAATCCTTCCATCACTGGAGGGCAGGAAATGGCTTTGCTCTGACAGGTTACTCTGTATTTCACAGAACAATGAAGAATCTAAATGGCTTCCTTGATATTGACAACTCTGCCACAGAGAATTATAACTTGTTTATGATTTTGTAGAGCCCTTAAAGACTCCCAAGGTTATATCATTGCCCAAGTTTTATTGACATGTGTTTGTTCCTGCTTTTCTAGTATCCTTGCACTCTTCAAAGCTGCGTATTTTTTTTCTTTTTAATTGTACAAGCTCCCAGCTGCCACAAGGACATTTTGGTAAAATATTACTCCTTGAAATATTATTTACATTTACGCTCAATCTAATGATAGTAATAATAACTTACTTTTGTTGAAATTACATTCCTACCTGGCCAGGAATTTTTCTAAGTGATATATATATATATATATATATATATATATCTCAACTCAATGAATCATTAGCATGTCCCTATAGGTGTTATAATTATCCCCATTTTGCAGAGGGAAAACTAAGGCCTGGAGAGGTCAATTAACATCCTAAGGCCCCAGTAAGTGGCAGAGGGAGAGGTTGAGCCCAGGCAGTCCCGCTTGTGCCCATCCACTCAGCTGAACAATCTTCATTCCCACGAATGGACAATCATGGTTCCCTTTCACAACTTGCCAGATTATTTTGAGGGTATTATTTTTTAAGGGGCCGAAGTACACTATGGAAGATTTAAAAGCCAATATACATATGCAGTATATACTCTGATATTTTGTACAATTGAGGGCTTTTACATTTTTTCTTCTCTAATCTTTGTATGATAAATGATAAGTTAAATAATTTTGAAAAAATACTGAGTATAATGTAACAAAGGTTTGGAAAAAATGTTTCAGACTATGTGATCATAATCTCTCAAATTATGAAAATGTGAAATATCCCCTAGACCTGAATTCACCCCAAAGACCAAATAGTGTAGGAAATTACACTGAAGCTCCCAGTTACCCACCCCGACTCCCCAGGCTTCCTATCTTGCACAGCTCACGCTAACGGGGCGTAACTCTGACCACGGAGGGAGAATTCATTCCCAGGGTCTATTTTTCCTAGCTGCTCTGCGATCCTCTTGAAAGCAGGAAATTGAATCCTTTACTTCTTTGTATCAGTGCTGCATCTCCAGAATTAATAAAAGTTTGTGGATTAGTCTCCTCTCCTTGGCACTTCCCAAGCTAGGAGCACAGAGCTTTCCGACGTCTATTAGCATAGTGAGGTTGGCAGATTCAGGCACAAAGTGTATTTTCACTTCAAGCCGAGTCTTGCAGGGATGTCTTCATTTCTACTGCTCCAGGCACTTTGCTGGTACAAGTTGTTTTTCAGATTCCCTCAGATTTACTCAGGTCAAAAAGCCACTCAGAAGCAAAGCCAGACACGGACCTCATAACTGATGGAGGCTGGTCTTGCTCTGAGCATTTGGCTGTTTTTCTAGATTCTTCTTTTCTTAATAGAACCACAGTCCTCTTGCTGTTTCTAACCACGGACACACTTTTCCCAGGTGGTGCCAAATGCTGATCTCACTGAGGCCAGGAGCTTCTCCTGGGAGGTTGAACTGATAGAGATGCCCCAGCCTGGACCACGGCTTAGAGGATGCCTTCCCACGTGCATCAATACATGGCTGGTTATTTTGCAATCACCTATGCGTTCCCTTACGATGTGCTGGGATCTAGGCATCCTCTCTGTTCTTCCCCGTGGTCCCTTCTCTCTGAAACACAGCTCTGCTCCTAGCAGGCTCGGCCACCCTGAAGCCTGTCCCCTCCCCCAGGTCGTTAGAAAGTGCATTGACACCATCCATCATGACAACCCCAGTGACTTCTCACTCCTCACCTTCGTACTCTAGGAACTGGCTGTTCAATCAGACTCTTCTTCCCCCTCACAGGCAGCTGCTCCTGCCTAGCCCTCTATGAACTGCATCTTCCTTAATCTCTTGTGAGCGAGTTAGCAAAAGGCCTTCATATCTAGGAAATGTTGCGCGTCTAAATAAATTATGTCTCCTGAGCATCCTTTACCCACGACTATGTCAACCTCAAAAGTTCTATGATATATTAATTTTGTAAAAATTGGCATTCTCTACTTTTCCTGTTTTTATTAAATCTCTATTGGCTAAGGACTTACTTTGTTTTCTTTGTTCCTTTTCTCTTGTTTCTCCTGACATTAGAGGCCAATTCTAACCATATCCACTGGACTCATGCTCACTTCAGATTCTTCTTCTCTTTTCTTTTAAGGATGTCATTCCTCATTGAATTTGCATTCTCATACAAAACCAGTCAGTGACATCTTTGGATGCCTTTTGTCAGTGTCTGTAGAGTAATTACCAGGACATCTGTGTTGATCTTGAGAGTTTATTCATAAAAGAATGTCTGTACTCTAGTTGGACATCTGGTCACCCCAGCATAAGCTCTGACATTTCACACCTCTGCCCTTAAGCCTGATTACATCTGCAGTGATGAGGCTCCATCCTGGGGTGAAATTAAAGCCCCATTCAATTTCTTATCCAAAGACATGAAGTTCACATTTCACTCTAGAAACTTAAGTACTGGGAGCTATTCAATTAGGAAATATCTATCAAGAAATGTTCAGATTACCTCTCTCATGGCCTATGTGTCATGCAGACGTGTCCAACAAGCAGTGAGTCCCTTGTGGAGCTGCTCTGAGGACAGATGTGGGATGCAGATCAAGGAAGACCATTGGACCATGACAGGGTTAGTGTAATGGATTCTACATTGTGCTATCACAGCTGGAGAAGACCTAGGAAAGGAAAGGACATATATGCATACTGGATTGCCCTAGAAAGAGCCAGGGTCCATGACTGAAGCTTCAAGAGGAGGAGGCTAAGGTTGATGTTCTAGTCAGAGTGGATTTTTATTGTCCCATAAGGGGCGGCTGCCCACACCCTGATGGCACACAGGTCTCACGAGTCCTGAATGGCAGAGGCAAATCCTCTATCAGTCACTCTTCTCCCCTCCTCCCAGGTCAGATTTCTGGTGCATCAGCATTATGAGGACCCATAGTGCTGGTCTCAGCTTAGGGATGACCAGGAGAGCAAATCAAGAAAAGACAGAAGGGAGCTGTTCTGCCTGAGAGGTTTCTGGGAGGGGCACCCAGAGAGGACCAGGTCTAACTTAGACTGTATCTCATGACTCCAAAAGACCAGGAGAGCCTTCCAAAGTGGGTGATGCAACCTCATTTTTTATCCCATATCTGATGACCATAAGATAGCCCTTAGACTGAATTGATCTACTGCAAATTCATTTGTTCACTTAAACACAGAATGCAAGTGTCAAGAGGCAGAGCAAAGAGAAGAGGAAAGAGAGAGAAGGCAAGGATGCTGGGGGTGGGGTTCAGTAATGTGGGAAAGACCATGAACTGCGAGGTTTAAGGAATAGACAATCCTTAAATGCTGGGTGGGGAGCACTGTAGAGCCAAACGTACTTGGTGTCTAGGCACCCTGGGTTCTGGGAATTCTTTGGATGCCTCTATTTTATCCCCATCAGTTCCCACCTGTTTTTACCTCAGCATTCCTGACCATCCCTCCCACTAGCTACCAGGATCAGCAACCATCTTGCCTTACTGTCCTTCCCTTCCATCTGGTCAAAGCCCCAGAAGTGGATAATTTAACATCAAGCACTCTTAAATTCCATAAAAG
The DNA here is from genome assembly GCF_011762595.2 of Tursiops truncatus. NCBI lineage: Eukaryota > Metazoa > Chordata > Mammalia > Artiodactyla > Delphinidae > Tursiops > Tursiops truncatus. The sequence goes on along the minus strand of NC_047036.1, from coordinate 6,516,189 downwards.
ACAATCTGCAAGTTAGGAAGAAAAGAAAGAAAGAGAAAATCTATTGATACAAACACATTAGAATTATTGTTTATATAACAAGAAAATGCCAACATCTGTTTTGGCATATCTCTAGAACTGGCAGACTAATTTGTTTAGCAGTTTTCTACCAGGGGTTGGTGATATTTCAAATGTTAAATGAAAACAATGAGACTGTGTTTTCCATAGCTTGACTCAATCACTAAAATGGAAAAAGGTAAGATATTTAAATTCTAATGTATGGGTTTGGTTGTTTTGATTTATTGAATCGATAGTGCCAAGTACACAGTATCTTATAATTTCTGAATTGAGATTTTTAATTATATAAACCATTAGGTTTTATAACATTTATGATAAAGTCTTAAAGACCAACTACTTCACTTAAAGGCAAAAGTAACGATAATCTCTTACAAATGTCTCATAATGTCAACCTAGACCTGCGTACTATTTTACCTTGAGTTAAATATGGAAACGTTTCCCACTCTTTATGTGTTTTGTTGTGTAAAACAGCTCTAAATCCTCAACTTATTTTTTAGCACTTTGATAGATCGATTTAATACTTTTAACTCTTTAGAAGAAAAATTATACAGAAAGCCCGAATCTTTCTTTGCAAACACAGGTACAATCTCCAGTGCTCAGAAGGACATTTCCATGTGTTGTCTTATATCTGGAGAAGATTTTGGACCATCACCGTAAATTAGAAAGACAGAACAATTTATTAGTTTCTTGAAAGGAGTTCAGAAGTAGATACTACATTTTTTCAGAAAGAAAAACAGAACTAAAAATCTGTATGCGGTTAATGAGATAAAATAATGATCCGGGAGTTGGTTTCAATCCTTCGTGTTTGTTTCCCACTCGCCTCCCTCAGGATCAAGCACAAAGGATGCCCACCTCAGTTGGGATCCTGACAGCCCCCTTTTCCAGTCCTCTCCCCTATCCAGGTCACCTGTTTCTGAGACCCCACCATCTCCTTAAGCCCGGCACTCTATTTTACGGAAATCTCCTGAAACCCCTTACCCTCTCTAAACTGCTCCCTCAGCCATCACACTTTTACAGAAACCTCAAGGTTTGCTGGAGGCTGCTTCTGCACCTGACTTCTTCCCCCACGTTGGAGGAAGGAGGCAAAGTTTCTTCCTCCTGGCTGCCAGCGAACAGTGTCAGCATAGTGCATCATCGTCTTTCCCACTTCTCTCTTGAGAATCCCATATCACGTGATGATCCCTCTGTATTCTCCAGCGGTGCCATGACTTACTCCTCAATTCACTGCTCCTCTCTTGTTTGGGGATGCCACCCGGGTTCAGCGTTCTTGCCTCCACCTCATCCCTTGCCAGCGCCAGAGTTACTAGGGCCTCCACATTCATGCCTCATTAATGACATGATATCAGCTCCAGTAATAACTTCCCCCTGATGTCTCTTGTCTTCAAATGGCATGGCCACACCACAGATGATGCCATTACCCAGGCTGGCTCCACCTTGAAAGAAACAGATCTGAAATTCTCTGCCATGGTAACAGCCCCCTTTCTTTGCCCTTGCCCCGTGTACCATAACCCACTCTTAACCTGCTGAAATTGATTCCTTACATTCTCTAGGCCTTCATCCTCTCTGGGCTGTATTTCTCCTGCCTCTCACCTCACCTTTTCAACTTCATTCTCATGAAGGCTTATAATCCACCTCCCTGTAGAATCTCCCTCCCTGCCTTGCATTTTCCCCACTGAGGTACCCACTCCTGGGATGCTGAGTCATGCTGGAGAGAAGTGAAGAGCTGCTGTCAGAGTCATTCCAGACTCAGGTTCTCCCATCATCTGCACCTTCAGGGCAGCTGTGGGGTCCTCTCACTCATCCCTGGTTAGTGCATTTTTTAATTCCTCATGATGTTATACTTTTCTCCAAGGATTTATACCTCCAGTAACACCTTTTTGCTGTAGATGTTCTTCCTGAGCACCTCATTGAAAATAAGACGTCATTAGCTATGAACTGCTTTAGTGTTGATAGGCTTTTCATCAAATTCTGACTTTATTTTCCTTTTTCCTTATCTTTTCTAAGTTAGAGGAAGGACTCTTGTTTCCAGGGCTTACCCCATCACAATCAGGAAAACTTGTGAATACCATGCAGCATAAATACAAAAACAGCCACACTTAGGCACATCCTAATTAAACTGCTAAAAGGCAAAGACAAAGCATTCCATGTGGTTTCACAATCATGAAAGTTTCAAGGTGAAAAATAGCGCAAAAAGTTTTGCTCACTTCTCTGCAATGTCGTCTTCTGCAGAATTGTGTGAGGTGAAGTCCTGCGTTTTGTTTGTTTTTAGTTTGGTTTGGTTTGGTTTTGGTTGTCCTTAACTCCAAACGTGTTTCTCTAAGTCCTATGAAACTGATAAAAGCTTTGAGCTGCTGCTTTTTGCCCAGCCTCTAGATCCCTTAGAGCTTCTGAATCAGTAATTTCCATAAAGAAAAGAAAAAGCACAGAGAATGGACTTTCTTCAATGTTTCCTTCAGTTATCTAACATGTTTGTTTATAAGTGATCTGGATCCTAGAAAATTTGGTCAAAAACTATTTATGGAAATAAAATTTCTTTCAAATATATGTTGGCTATCAAAACAATTTGATAGAAAGGTTAAACTACATATTCATTGGCTTTCATACACATAGGAAACTATATTGTGGTTTTGTCACCTTTTCCTGAACTTAAAGTGGTAACATTTTTATGTAAGTTTTCACCTTTACTTTTCAAATCAATTTTAGTCAATTATTCCTGTTCTATATTGTGTCAGAGCGAATGTAAGGGTATATACACCTGTATAGGAAAAAATGCAATAAAAGGAATATCTAGCAATTGCCAGATTTAACTAATAAATCAAATTAGGTTTCGAAACTTTTATCAGATTTCTTAGAAAGAAACAAATTATATTTCTATGTATATATGTGTGGGTATGTGTGTGTGCATAGTGTGGGTGAATATATAGACAGTGGCTAAAAATCATGGGCTCCAATAACCAACAGTTGTGCTTCTATCCCAGTTCAGCATTGCCTGAGTGGTGCCAATGAGCAAGTTTCCATTTTGCTCCTTTTTATAATTTCTGTCTTTATTTGTATTCTCTATGTGGTGAGACACCCTTCTCATACTTTAATTGTTTAGATGGCTTTTTTTTTCTTTTTCTAATTTTTTAAACATATTTGCAACAGCTGATTTAAAGTCTTTGTCTGGTAAATCCAATGTCTGGGCTTGCTCAAAGACAATTTCCGTCAATTATTTTTTTCATATATATGAGCATTAAAGTTATGCTTTCATGTTTCCTTGAATGTATCAGAATTTTTTTGTTGAAAACTAGACAGTTTTAATTATATAATGTGGCAACTCTGGAAATCAGATACACACTCCCCCAAGGATCATTGTAGTCACTGTTTGTCGTTGTGATGCTGTAGTCACTGTTTATTGTTGATGTACGGGGATAATAACAACCCTTACTTCATAAGATTATAGGTATTTGAAAAATATAAAAGCATGCAGAGTATTCCAGGAACATATAAGTATTCACTCAATATAAGCTGTTACAATTATGAACAGAATCAAATGTGGAGGGACACACATAACAGTGTTAACAGTAATTGTCCTTGGGTAGATAGAATTATGGATATATATTTTTAGCTCTATATATTTTGGGTATTCTATGATGATGCATTTGTAACAAAAAAAGGGAAATATAAAAATATAACAGAGATAAAATCTGTCAGTTTTCAAAAGTTTGTATTTTTCTAACTTATTAAATAAAATATTTAAAGCCAATGATGACCCCTCTGCCTATATAGTAATATTTTTATGTTTGATTGGAAAGTACAAGGAATAAAAGACATAGATCACTTTCAGTAATTTAAAATTCTTCAACAATCACACTTCCTTCTCTTGTACTTATTAAATGACATTCAGGTAGGGATCAGGGATGTGTGCCTGGTTTCCCATGAGCAGCAGAGAACTGTACATCATTTTGTGTTGGTATCTTGGGGAGGGAGCCAGCTTCAGGTTGTGGTTGTGTATGCACCTTGGGAGAAGTGACCCACTTCACTGGACCCTAGTCTCACTAGAGACCCCCCCACTCTCTAGTCACAGCTTGTGACATTGAGTGGACCATGTAGCCTATGGGTGTCTTGGTTTTAATCAGCATTATTAGGTGCTAAAGCACGAGTGGTATCCTCCATCCTCCAATTTTCTGGTTCTATGGACTTTTCTTCTTTGGATCATGGAAGCTTTGCACCATTTGGAGGAGAGAGATTGGGTGGGGAAGGTCCCCAGATTAACTGAGGTTGAAGATTAGTTAACTGATTCAAATATATAAAAGTGAGCTATTTCCTGTACATCTGAGTTTGTGGACTCAGTTGTGAGTGTTGTGGAGTCTTACATTATCATAACTCTCATTGTACATTTAAGTTAATTTCATGAAAAATTATTAAAGATGTATATAATTTTTGAAGATTATTTTCTGTTGCATTATAATTATTTGTACTAAGACAAAGAATAAACTATGACTGGGAGGATTTATTTCTGCCCCTATTGTTGCTTTGACCAAATTGCCACATAGAGCAACTTGCTGCTAACCAATCTGATTTAAATTAAAACATATTTAACTAGATGATGTGCCACCTGTTTCTTCTTATGCACCCATTTACCAGTTTGTTCCCACCTTCTCCCTGCCATCTTGAGGTATCTACTCTCCACTCATCTTTTTGTAAAGTCTTAGATGAAGAGTCACCACATCAGGGCTGTCTTTTCCTGCTCCTGCAATGCTTGTATGCCTGAATTATCATAAAAGGAAAGAAAACATGTCTGCTTATAAATAGCTTTGTGACGCGGTCAGAATCATTTGTCCCATCACAAATTACTGATGAATATGACCAAGCCCACACCCACTAAGGTTTTTTAAATCATATTACAGCAAAGTTTTCTCACTGTTCTCTAGCAAGACTTATTTTCATAATACCAGCAGCAGTTTTTCAAAATATAAATTAGGATTTATCAATAGCAGCTCTACTGATATTTGGGGCTAGATAATTCTATATTGTGGGCTGGGCACTCTCCTGTGAACTGGAAGATGTTCTGCCTAGTAGATCACAGTAACAACCCACCCTCCAGTTGTGACAACCAAAAATGCGTGGAGACATTGCAAAATGTACCCTGGGAGATGAAATCACCCCTAGCTAAAAACCGTAATAGAGGTGAGCACTTCCTGTTCCTGTACATTGTACGTAGAACAATTTTACAGAGGATTATCTTTGCATTTTATTTCCTCTGTGATTCTTTCAGTAACTACAATCTTAAGAGCTTTGAATTCCCAAAACGATGTTTATCGCACTATGCTCACTGTGATGTGCAAAGGTGAGGTGAGAACTTCAAACCTTTCCACAAGGAAATTTATGCAAAACAGATTGAGAGAAAAGCAATTTCAGATTTTATTTTCATATCTACTATGAAAAAACCAATCAAGTATATCCTCCTTAAACGAAACCGGTTCAGATATTATTTTAAGAACAATTTCTGCTTGTAGTAAACATTTATGGAGATGCAGTGGGTGCAAGCAATCATTTCTGCTATTCTTCACACACTCTGGGCTCAAGGAAACACTTTTTTTTTTTTTTCGGTATGTGGGCCTCTCACTGCCGTGGCCCCTCCCGTTGCGGAGCACAGGCTCCGGACACACAGGCTCAGCGGCCATGGCTCACGGGCCCAGGCACTACGCGGCATGCGGGATCTTCCCGGACCGGGGCACGAACCCGTGTCCCCTGCATCGGCAGGCAGACTCTCAACCACTGCACCACCAGGGAAGCCCAAGGAAACACTTTAAGTGGAAAATTACACTATATATTTCAAATACGTCCAGACAGAAATTTTAAGTTACATTTCACATTTTATTTTATTTAGAACAAATAAAGCAGATTCTAAGTAGAGGGTTTAGATACACAAGCATCATGTGAAACCATCCAGGTTCCAGAATATAGACCTCTATAACTGCAAAGGAAGTTTCAGAGAAACAAGAAGCAAGAAAGCAAATTTCTTCAACCCGCTCACCTTCTGAACTGAGAAAAAGATGTAAACAATTACTGGAATTCTTCAAAAGTTCAACGTTTCATTTCTTGGTGTTTTGGGTGTTTTGTGGGGCCTTTATATTGAGACGTATTTTGTCTTTTTGATCAACTGAAGATTTCCACACAAGGTTTGTTTCAATGGATGTATTTATTATCTTCATTGTGGTTATGATTTCACAATGTCTACATATGTCCAAACTCATCAAACTGTATACATTAAATATGTACAGTTTTTTGGTATATACATTATACCTCAATTAAAGCTGTTAAAAAACAAAGAGAAAAACCTTTTTCATGCAAGGAGGAACAAAATACGGTGTGCTGGGCAGAGGGTCAGTATAATAGGACTTAATAAATCAATCATCAACATGACCAGGTACCAACCCCTTGTAAATTAAAAACCTGGTTGACTTTCCTTACCTCCCATCTCCTCTGGAAATATTTGTGAAAATTGTTTGCGACATCACAGAATCCTCACAAAGCTTGTTGGTCCCATCCGGGCCTCACCCAAGGGTCCTTAGGACCTGTTCACACAGGAGCGTGTTATGGGGTTTACCCACGAGGTCCTCTGCAGCTTCACTCTGATGAATGTGCTTCTTAAAGGTTTACAAAGATCTTTAAGTAGCAAGCACATCTGGGGAGACAGAGGCCACTGAGGCTACACAAAGAAAAATGCCGCTAAATTGTTTCCTAAATGGCCGGATTTATCTCAATGCTCGCTTACAATGGAACGAGACAAACCATTTACATAAAGCTTAAGTACAAAAAATATAATACAATTTTTACTGTACATAATCAGGATTCTCTTATTTTGTCCCCAAAATTTTGGCAGATAGAGATGAAGAGGGGCTGGTATGGAAGGAAGCTTGTTGGCAATACTCAGGATCATCCTTCATGAATTTATTATTCATAAAAGATGCAGAGGTTTGGGTTATAGAACCTGGCAACTCGCCAAGAGCAAGGAGTGAGCGGGACACTTTCATTTCTGGGACACCACCTCATTTTACCTTATAAATATGTTTGTTTTCCTCTGAGTTGAGGCTGGGAGCCGGTGAGAGTTGGTTTCCGCTGACTGACTGGGAGACACCTGCCCACGCTTTCCCTGAACTTCCGGCATTGATCCAGGGCAGCAGGCGATGGGCTCCCTGCCTGCACTGCTACAGCTGGTGTCTTAAACTGATTTTGAAAACAACATATCTGTCTGGTGTCATCAGACAACTTTCTTAGATATAGACCTGGACAGCTCTCAAGCGAACATTTAAGACCAGTAAGTTGATGAGCAGAAAAGATGAAAGTGAAGACCACTGGAAATCTGTATTACACATTTCTAACCACCAAGTTTCCAATGACTGTAATAATTAAGATCGTAAGAACTGAGAAACTGAACAGTGCATCCAATGACCCAGTGAGGAAATACCCGGCAAAACAGGAGCATTCCAACAGGACAACCAAAATTCCATTTTCTCCTTCAGCTGAAGGGAAAGGCAATGCTATTTCATTCTACAAAAGCTCCACTGTAATTAATATAGGCTGCTTTTTTTTAAATGTAATTTTTGAGAATAGGGAGTCAGTAACTTCCTGCACTTTTCACCGAGGCCTGAAGTTGGCTTTAGAAAATGTCCAATAGCAAAGTAAAACAATTCCAAACAGGTTCATTGTGTATCACAAAACAGGCAACAGTATTTAACACAGAATGAGTCCTTTAACAATTCATGTCTTCAGAAGTCACACCAAATGGTAAAACATGCAGTTATCGTCACTTACTTTATGAGAATTCTGCATTGGACCAAATGTATGCATCTTCTCTGAGGAGGATGTAGAATTTCAGCAGTGAACCTAGATGCTCCAACTGAAGGGTGATACCGCATTTTTCTTCAAAGGGCAGAAGTTCAAGTCTAATGTTGGTCAACAATCGTGGTAGAGGGGAAAAGCAATCAACTTAGCAAAAAATCCAAACATGAACTTTTTTAACCAAAGCTAAGGATGACACCTTTTGGACACTTGTGAAGCAATTTGAAGTCGACTTCAAAGAAATAAGAAGTCAGGCAATGTTCTAGGTGGTTCTCACTTGTCCAGTCATCATATCTGTAGCAGCTTTTACCAGCCTGTCTCTGACTTTCCTCTATCTACGGATTTGCCTGAAGAGGAATACTAATAAAACTTCTAATTTCTATATGCGTCACATTGACATCCCTACTACAGAACAGACACTACGGTGGTGTGAGGGGTTTGTTTGTGTTTGTTTGTTTTGGAAGGTATAAAAGTTAGAGGGATGTCAGATTCTGGAAGACTGAGTCTGGGTAACCCTAAGTTCTGAACATGCCTTTTCTGGCACCACCACATCCCTCGTGGGGATGGGTTGTGTTCATTGTTTTCCGTTCCTGAGTTCAAAGAGAGTTATAAGAACAAATTTACTTAAAGTATAGCCAATCAGTCCTTTGTTTCTAACTGGAACCAGTAACATCCAAGTGAAATGATGAATCATCATCTTAAACTAGGCACTGCCAACTTTTTATAAGAAATTAAGCTATTTAGGGAATTCCCTGGAGGTCCAGTGGTTAGGACTCTGCCCTTTCACTGCCGAGGGCCCGGATTCAATCCCTGGTCCGGGAAGTAAGATCCCGAAAACCGAGCCAACAAGATGCACAGCTCGCCTAAAAGAAAAATAGTATATACTTCCATGGTATATATTATTTACACTTAAGGGAGGGAAGCTACTAGGCAGAAGGATGGTTTGGACTTTTCAGAATCCAGATGTCCCTCCGAGCTTGTGAGTCTTTTCACGTTGAGCCATTAAATTTTTTCACGTAAGTGAGGATCAAATTGCCTCTGACTGCTGATTAAATTAGAAGTGGCATACAGCAGCGGGCCCCAACCTTTTTGGCACCAGGGACCAGTTTCGTGGAAGACGATTTTTCCACGGACCAGGGGCGGGGTAGGGGGGATGGTTCAGGCGGTAATGTGAGTGATGGGGGGCCATGGGGGGCCATGGAGAGCAACAGGGAATCCAGCCTCTTACCTGACTTACACTTCAGTTTAAGAAATACTATCGACTGATTTTCTACCACCACGACCGTGCAGTAAATTTGACACTACTTTTCTCCTTTCTGGTCTGAGAGAGCTCCTGACTGGCTGGCTTCATCTTGTCTGCGTGGTAAAATAGGTTCATCTGAATTAGATCTGATATCATCTTTTTTCTGTACGCGGGCCTCTCACTGTTGTGGCCTCTCCCGTTGCGGAGCACAGGCTCCGGACGCGCAGGCTCAGCACGCGCAGGCTCAGCGGCCATGGCTCACGGGCCCAGCCGCTCTGCGGCATGTGGGATCTTCCCGGACCGGGGCACGAACGCACGTGCCCCGCATCGGCAGGCGGACTCTCAACCACTGCGCCACCAGGGAAGCCCTGATATCAACATTTTTCATGGGTAATAAGCTTGATTTTTTTCAATGGCAGAGCCAATATGATCTTTAGAAAAGGCTGTATATGAGGTGATTTTTGCTAGGAACTATACAATTGGTGTCAGGTTCTGAATTAGGTTTAATGGGGGTCTAGGTCACTTTGCTATGGGAACTATTTTCAAGAAGATAACAGGTCTCTATTCCTGTTGATCCTGATACCAAATTTTTGATAATAAACTATATTAAAGTTGAATCAAACCTTGTTCCATCTGCTAAAAAAATGTATAATTCACCTTTAATGTAAGTCCATTTTAAAAAGGGCATGGAGGGAATTCCCTGGTGGTCCAGTGATCAGGACTCTGCACTTTCACTGCCAAGGGTCTGGGTTCAATCCCTGGTCAGGGAACTAATAAAAAATATTTAAAAGAGCATGGAATACAGTCATTTAAAAAAATCACTGCCGACACTTCAGCATTGCGAAGAGGCAATCAGGCAGGGATAATATATCTCATTCATCGTTTTTCAATATCCAAAAGAGAAAAGAAGCAAAGATCAGAGCAATATATTTTCTTTGGATTTGTAATTTCAAAACAAATAATGAATGTCTTGGTTCTGTCTTTATTGAGTTACAACACATCCTTCAGTCAATTATCAATCAATTATTATGAGTGATCTCAATAGGGGAGAACAGCAGAAATAAATTCCAAACTAGGGCCCAGGCTGCACATATTTTATCCTACATGGTAATGCACTGTGCAATATTTGGTCTTCCCTTTTGTGCATCTCAGGTCAAAGTAAATATTACTGTATGTTCTCTCATTTCACAATCACTGATCAGAGAAGCAAGGGAGTCAGAATGGCTTTCTGGCGTCTGCTATAGGTAATTCACAGGTGGGTAATCAAATATTAATCAATATTAGCTACGCCGTGTCAACAGAATCTCCAAAGACACCGTGGATGAATGGATGCCCTGGACATGATTGATGCAATCACCTTAAAAAGAATAGCAAGAATTTGGATATGAGTTGAGTTAAGAGCATCGTGTGAATACTCTATTTATGTGGAAATTTACTACTGAGGCAGTGGTACTTGAACAGGAGCCCCCCACGTGCAGAGTGGTTACTTCTGAGGCCCACATAGTTGAGTTCATTGTATCTGCTCATGGTAGCTGTTGTCTGCTGTTATGTAGCCGTCTTTTGATAGACAAAGGCTGAATTCGGATATAAGCAATGGAGGTACTTCCAATACAGCACACATGAGAAAAAACCAACAACGACGAAGACACCCTAGGCCTAAAGAAAGTTGATGCCCACGGAGCAAAGTCAATGCTGAAAGTGGTTTGACAGTGTTGGGGTAATGGACATGATTGACTCTAAAAGTGAGGGAAATCTCGTAAAGGGGCACTGGGATATTTGTAAATTCAGACACTAAGGAGGCTGTACCTCCAATGTGTATTAAGGACGTGTTTACACAAAATGACTAGCTGAATGCAGACCTGATATATTTTTTAATAAAATCTCCTTTGATCTGTGGTTACACAAACAGCATCCTTTCAGGTAGCCCCTGGGATTCCCCTGCTGAGACTTTGTCCATAACTTGAAAGGCATCTGAGTCACGAACTCTACCAAAGTCTCCAGTGGGAACTCTCACCACACAGGCTTTGATTCTCATTAATTTCACCCTTTTGCAAATAAATTAGGAAATAGAGGCACCTTCGCCTACACTCTGGGCAGTTGATCCCGCAAGATCCAGGAATCAGCCCACAGGACTGTGCAAGCGGATCATGGGTCTCCACCTGGGAATGTCCAGGACACTCGGCTGGGAGGGACCAGGTCCCCTTCTTTTCAAGGTCACCTTCTCCCACATTCGCTTCCTTTCTCTTTGCATCACTGGTGAGTCAATGGGGCCAGACCCGTGGCTCACGTCATTCCCATGGGCTGAACCCTCCTGGGGGCAGAGGCTTCTCCACGACAGGGAGCCCTCGAGAAAGCACTGAGAATCACTTCTGAAGAATTTCAGTGTGAGACTAAAGCCAGTTTCCTAATGAAAACAAGCCAAACTTCAACTGTATCCAGAAATAACCCTAGAAATTAAACTGTGATTAATGTTGCCGTCTAGTTCCTTTAGCACGATTAAGTTGCTTAGTGCAGCTTATTCAGCTCTAATTGTGCTTCTTATGGTGGAAAAAGAAAAAAAGAGTGAAAAAGTCACACAGAAATTGAAGATGTGACCAGTGTTGGCAGGAGTCCCAACCATCGCAGCCTAAGGAAGAGCTGCTGTGAGGAGGAGGTCCCAGCAGAAGCGTAGACACCACCATGAAAGCCCACCGCATGGCGGCTTCATGGGGGGGGTGTGGAGGGGAGGCAGCAACAGTCGAACAGTGATGGGAAAGCAGAGAGTCCACGGGAGGCTAAAATGCTTGCACTACAGCTAACACTATTCTAAACCAGTTGTTCTTCTGTTAAGTAATCATTCAAAATGATAACATCCACATACCACCACGCACCGACTGGGACGGCTAAACTCCAAAAACTCGGCAATACCAATTAGCAGCGAGAATGTAGAGCAAGAGGAACTCTCCCTCATTGCTAGCGGATGCAGCCGTTCAGCCACTTCAGAAGACAGTTTAGCAGAGTTTACAAACCTACCGGATCCTGATTTAATCAGAGAGGACCAACGGGGAAAAAAGCACACTGGTTGGAAGGAACTTTAATTACAAAGGGAAATGACGTGGGTAGAATGGGGGAGGGAGAGAGCAAATCATTTCCTAAGACATTATTGTCTCCTATTTATAGATGGAGAAATGGAGACTCAGAGGGTATGAGCCACTTTCTCAAGGTTACATGGGTCACTTGGGCCCAGGGTTAATGTCCCTCGCCCCCTTATTCCTGGGGGCTAGGAGACTAGCCTACTACACGGAATGTCTGGTTTCAACACTAGTGGCTTAATAGTCCACTGCAGAAGAAAAAATAACAAAATGCACCACCTCAATTGCCTTACAGGGTGCAGAGGACCTTTGCTGCACTTTAAAAAGATTCGAAGGCGGAGCTGTAAACAATGCAAACGTTGTCTCGGGGCGCCATCTACGGGACAATTTGTGAAGTGACACTCTTTTCCTCAGATGAAGACGGCAGGTCTTCAGTTCTTGCTTTTCCCGTGTTCCTTTGGAATCTGTGTACACAAGGCGACGTGCCATGGTTTCGCAAGCAAAGTTAACAAGGCAGTTCATCATCAGGGGGGTCCTTTGCCTTGCCCCCCACCCTGTCACCTGCGTCACCACCACTGAGCTTTGCCGGCAGCCCTCAGGGTCCACCTGCCTTCTCTGCTCACCTGGCTGGTGGCGGGGGGGGGGTTGCTGATCCCTTGCCTTGATGGCGTCCACCGAGTCACACGTGTCCAGCTTGCTGACGTGGTTAGTTTTGTGGCGCTGCGAAGGGCGGTTGCGACGGGCTGGCCTGGCAGTTGAGGCGCCGCCGGTTTCTCGCCCGAGGATGGGCGGCCATCACGTGGACCACAGGTTCAAAACAACGTCAGTTCCTCTTCCCGACGTTTTCCTTTTCCCCTGCGCCCTCTCTTCCTTTCCTGAACAATTCAGTCCTCAGTGCAGAGCCAGGTAGGCGCGTGAGATGGCATCAGGGCGCGGTGGGACCCAGCAGGTGGCCGGCATCCCGGCCTGGGTGGGGGGGGATGCCATCCACGAGGGGGGTGGCCCCGCTCGGGAGGTGGGCCCCGCTGCACACACCGTGGACCCGGGGTGGCATCACCAGGTGCAGAGTGAGGCCCCTGGGGAGAGCCTGCAGGTTTGTCCCCTGCGCTCAGGTCCCCGGGGAGTTTGCACCCTCATCACCCGGGCTCCTCCCAAGCACTCTCTGAGCCACCTTCGCCTCACCTGCTATCTGCAGCACAGGTGAAATATGTCTCATCTGGCCCTAAATCCGGGGCTTCTCCCTCTAAGCTGAGCCTCTTCGATGCTCCTGGAACCCGAGGTCCTGCCTGAGAGGTGGATTCGCTCCCCAAGGTGGACGGACACCCCTTGGTTCTCTGCAGCTGTAACCTGCACGGAGACTCCAAACAGACAGGCTCCTCTTCAGCACCGGCAGCTGGATAATCCAGGACGTTACTAGAACATTCCACCAATATCGCCCACTTCCTGACATCCACCTCAGCTTTTCACTTCTCTATTATTTGGTCACTGGCGTAAGAAAGTGAAAGGAATCCATGAACCTTTGGCCTTTCCTGATTTTGTCTGAAGCCTCCAGGGCTGGACAGCTCCTAACCTGGGACGGTTGGATAAAGTATCCAGGGGTCATTCCACCAGCAACCGCTAGAAGCTTCTACTCTAACCCTGAAGCTGCCCTCAAGTTAAGCAAGAGTGATTTCACACCTGTTGTCATTTCTCGATATTGTGGCCGTTTGGACTCCCCAGGGTTAATGTCATGTACAGATAAAAGTGCTTCTGCTGCACTAACATATTATAACACGTGGAAGATGTATGACTCTCTCCATATGCAGATATTTTGTCATTAGTCAAATGAATCATTCCTGCAGGTGCCTGGGGAAGTCTGGGGCCAGCTGACATCTTTATGATGATTATGTAATCTTTGTGCCTCATGCAACTAAAAATAGCTACGTTGGAACATTTCCATAGGCCTACATTTTTTCTGCATAAGTGAAAAATGTGCCTATTAAGTCTCTCAAATCTGCTTAGCATGGCTCTTTGCTTTAAATATGCTTTATGCTGTTATTGGTCAGTAAGCTGGCCTGGAAACCCCACAGTTCGTTAGGTGGCTGACTTTCTGTGCAAAGTCTAACTGATTTCTCAGCAAACAAAAGAAAGAAGTCTGTATTGTCTCCCTAAGCATCCTGTAGCATTGCTGTTAGATAACTGCTGGTGTTTACCTGCCAGTTCTAAAATGAGATCCATCCAAACTCTTACCTGTCTCCTTGCTGATGTGTTAACATGAGCAGCCTAAAGAGTTAGAACATCATTTCTGAGGATTATAGAGTAATTAAAGTTTCTTACGTTCAATCAATATCCCCACGAGGCATGCTTCTGGGCTCTATCGCCAGTTGGTAAGTTTGGTTCAGACACAAGGAAGCAGAATTTCAGTACAGGCATGAGCTTTGCCCCACGTTGTCCTGGATGCTCAATGCCCTTCAAGGACTCCTGTATCCTAACCCAAGAGGACCAGCTGGGGGAATATCTGCTGCCCTCCTATCCAGGTGTGTTTGTGACATAGACAAGTACTTTAGTGGCTTATGGATGGCACAGACAGAAAAGTTCAAATTTGTAGTTGATGTGAACCTGAGAATGTGGTTTTTTATCATCCAGTATTGTAGAAAGTTTAAAGGATGCAAGTGAAAGCTCATACCTCATTATAATTGAGTCACCCCGAAGGCTGGAGGCTTAAATTGATTGCCATGGATCTGCAAAGCAAATGTACATAAATGCTTCAACCCCATTTTACTCTTGGGAAATTTAAATCTAAGTATCAATTATTTAATAATGGAATATGTATAATTGATGTTCAAGGTGTTGGGCGGTCCATGCAGTGTCTTCAGTCTGTTAATCTCGACCACCGGAAGAAGAAACAGTTTATAAAAAGAGGGGAGGAGACATGATCAGAGACTATCAGAAAGTAAGTAGACAGTTGAAGAAAAAACTGACCTGCCTTTTCTACATACTGGATCTTGCTACCGATACCTCTGGAAGAACAAAGTTTATAGAACAATGATGATTTTAAAGCTTCTCTGTAAACAGACCTATTTTTATTTTTACATGACTGGTGGTTCTAGAAGCTTGTTTTATGATAAAATTGCAATCTGTAGGTGCTGATGTTTTCTCCATAGGGTTTTATATTTGTTGTCTACACAGCTGTTTTTGGAGGAGGGGCAGGAAGTTGCCTAGTGCTGCACCTTGTGCTGAAGCCATGGCACCAGCCTCAGCCAGGCCCCCAAATTTTGTACTCAATTTCTGGTAAAATGCATGCTTCCAGCTATGGAACCCTAGACAGGGCTTGCCTGTGGTCCATAGTGTTACTGCCTCAGCTTTTTTGTTTCATCAATGCCAGTGCTGTCCCACTCCCTGGAGAGGGGTATCAGTCCATGAGCTTGTCCACATGCACCTGGAAATCAGCAGACCACCACTAGTCATTAGACAAATGCAAATTAAAAGCACAATGAGAAAATGAATCTAGTCACAGCCCTCACACCCTTCACAAAAATTAACTCAAAATGGATCACAGACTTAAATGTAAAACATAAAACTATAAAACTTCTAGACGAAAACATAGGAGAAACTTAGATGACCTTGGGTATGGCAATGACTTTTTAGATGCAACACCAAAGACATGATCCATGAAAGAAATCGTTGATAACTGGGACTTCATGGAAATTGAAAACTTTTGCTCTGCAAAAGACAGTATCAAGTGAATTAAAAGACAAGCCACAGGCTAGGAGAGGATATTTGCAAAAGATATATCTGATAAAGAACTGTTATCTAAAATATACAAAGAATTTTAAAACTCAACAATAAAAAAAAAACAAGTTAATTAAAAAATGGTCCAAAGACCTTAACAGAAACCCCACCAGAGAAGATGCAGATGGCAAATAAGTATATGAAATTATGCTCCAAATCACGTACCATCAGAGAAATGCAGATTAAAACAACGAGATACCACTACACACCCATTAGAGTGGCCAAAATCCAGAACACTGACAACACCAAAAGCTGACAAGGATGTGGAGCAACAGGAACTCTCATTTATGGCTGGTGGGAATGCAGAATGGTACAGCCACTTTGGAAGACTGTCTGGCAGTGTCTTACAAGACTAAACATACTCTAACCATATGATCCAGAAATTCTGCTTGTTGGTATTTACCCAAACGATTTTAAAACTTATATCCACACAAAAACTGGCACATGGATGTTTATAACAGCTTTCTTCACAATTGCCAAAACTTGGAAGCAACCAAGATGTCTTTAAATGGCTGAATAGATAAATAAACTGTGGTACATCTGGACAATGGAATATTATTCAGTGTTAAAAAGAAATGAAAAAAAAGAAATGAGGTTGAACCTTCAAGATGGCAGAAGAGTAAGACATGGAGATCACCTTCCTCCCCATAAATACATCAGAAATATGTCTATATGTGGAACAACTCCTACAGAACAGCTACTGAACGCTGGAAGAAGACTTCAGACTTCTCAAAAGGCAAGAAACCCCACGTACCTGGGTAGGGCAAAAGAAAAAAGAAAAAACAGAGAAAAAAGAATAGGGATGTGATCAGCACCAGTGGGAGGGAGCTGTGAAAGAGGAAAGGTTTCCACACACCAGGAAGCCCCTTCGCGGGTGGAGACCGTGTGTGGTGGAGGGGGGAAACTTTGGAGCCGCGGAGGAGAGTGCAGCCACAGGGGTGCAGAGGGCAAAGTGGAGAGATTTCCGCACAGAGGATCGGTGCGGACCGGCCCAAGAGCCTTGTCTGCTCACCCGCCAGGACGGGCGGGGTCTGGGAGCTAAGGCTCGGGCTTCGGTCGGAGTGCAGGGAGAGGACTGGGGTTGGCGGCATGAACACAGCCGGAAGGGGATGAGTGCACCACAGCTAGCTGGGAGGGAGACCGGGAAAAAGTCTGGACCTGCTTAAGAGGCAAGAAACCACTGTTTTGGGGTGTGCAAGGAGAGGGGACTCAGAGCACTGCCTACACAAGCTCCAGAGACAGGCACGAGCTGCGGCTATCACCGCAGACCCCAGAGACGGGTATGAGATGCTAAGGCTGATGCTGCCGCCACCAAGAAGCCAATGTACGAGCCCAGGTCACTACGTACACCTCCTCTCCTAGGAGACTGTGCAGCCCACCTCTGCCAGGGTCCTGTGATCCAGAGACAACTTCCCCTGGAGAACACACGGCACGCCTCAGGCTGGTGCAATGTCATGCCAGCCTCTGCTGCCGCAGGCTTGCCCCACATTCCGTACCCCAGCCTGAGTGAGCCAGAGCCCCCGAATCAGCCACTCCTTTAACCCCATCCTGTCTGAGTGAGAAACAGACACCCTCAGGTGACCTACATGCAGAGGCGGAGCCAATTCAAACCTGAACCCCAGGAGCTATGTGAACAAAGAAGAGAAAGGGAAATCTCTCCCAGCAGCCTCAGGAGCAGTGGATTAAACCTCCACAGTCAATTTGTACCCTGCATCTGTGAAATACCTGAATAGACAACAAACCATCCCAAATTGAGGAGGTGGAATTTGGGAGCAACTATATATATTTCCTTTTTCTCTTTTTGTGAGTGTGTATGTGTATGCTTCTTTGTGTGATTTTGTCTGTATAGCTTTGCTTTTACCATTTGTCCTAGGGCTCTGTCTGTTCGTTTTTGTTGTTTGCTTTTTTTGTTTTTTTTTGTTTTGTTTTTTTTTGTATAGTTTTTAGCTTTTGTTATCATTGGTAGATTTGTTTTTTGGTTTGGTTGCTCTCTTCTTTCTTTCATTTTTTATTTCTTACTACTTTTTAACTTTTAAAAATTATTTTTTATTTTAATAACTTTATTTTACCTTATTTTTGTTCTTCCTCTCTTCCTTCCTTCCTCCCTCCCTCTCTCTCTCTCTCTTTCTCTCTCTCTCTCTCTCTCTCTCTCTCTCTCCCTTCCTTCCATCCTTCCTTCCTTCCTTCCTTCCTTTCTTTCTCCCTTTTCTTCTGAGCTGTGTACATGACAGGGTCTTGGTGCTCCAGCAGGGTGTCAGGCCTAAGCTTCTGATGTGGGAGAGCCAAGTTCAGGGCATTTGTCCATCAGAGACCACCCAGCTCCATGTAATATCAAATGACAAAAGCTCTCCCAGAGATCTCCATCTCAATGCTAAGACCCAGCTCCACTCAACGACCAGCAAGCTACAATGCGGGACACCCTATGCCAAACAACTAGCAAGACAGAAACACAACCCCACCCGTTAGCAGAAAGGCTACCTAAAATCATAATAAGGTCACAGACACCCCAAAACACACAACCAGACACAGTCCTGCCCACAAGAAAGACAAGATCTAGCCTCACCCACCAGAACACAGGCACCAGTTCCCTCCACCAGGAAGCCTACACAACCCACTGAAACAAACTTACCCACTGGGGGTAGACACCAAAATCAAGGGGAACTATGAACCTGCCTCCTGTGAAAAGGAGACCCCAAACACAGTAAGTTCAGCAAAATGAGAAGACAGAGAAACACACAGTAGATGAAGGAGCAAGGTAAAAACCACTGGACCAAACAAATGAAGAGGAAATAGGCAGTCTACCTGAAAAAGAATTCAGAGTAATGATAGTAAAGATGATCCAAAATCTTGGAAATAGAATGGAGAAAATATAAGAAACTTTTAAAAAGGACCTACAAGAACTAAAGAGCAAACAAACAGAGATGAAAAACACAATAAATGAAATTAAAAATTCTCTAGAAGGAATTGATAGTAGAATAACTGAGGCAGAAAAACGGATAAGTAACCAGGAAGATAAAATAGTGGAAATAACTATTGCAGAGCGGAATAAAGAAAAAAGAATGAAAAGAATTGAGGACAGTCTCAGAGACCTCTGGGACAACATTAAAAGCACCAACAGTCGAATTATATAAGTCCCAAAAGAAGAGAAAAAGAAAGCAACTGAGAAAATATTTGAAGAGATTATAGTTGAAAACATCCCCAATATGAGAAAGGAAATAGTTAATCAAGTCCAGGAACTGCAGAGAGTCCCATATAGGATAAATCCAAGGAGAAACATGCCAAGACACATATTAATCAAACTATCAAAAATTAAATACAAAGAAAAAATATTAAAAGCAGCAAGAGAAAAACAACAAAAAACATACAAGAGAATCCACATAAGGTTAACAGCTGATCTTTCAGCAGAAACTCTGCAAAAAGGAAGTGGCAGGACATATTTAAAGTGATGAAAGGGAAAAACCTACAACCAAGATTACTCTACACTGGAAGGATCTCATTCAGATTCAATAGAGAAATTAAAACCTTTACAGACAAGCAAAAGCTAAGAGAATTCAACACCACCAAACCAGCTTTACAACAAATGCTAAAGGAACTTCTCTAGGCAGGAAACACAAGAGAAGGAAAAGACCTACAAGAACAAACCCAAAACAATTAAGGAAATGGTAATAGGAACATACATATCGATAATTACCTTAAATGTAAATGGATTAAATGCTCCAACCAAAAGACATAGACTGGCTGAATGAATACAAAAACAAGACCCATATATATGCTGTGTATAAGAGACCCACTTCAGACATAGGGACACATACAGACTGAAAGTGAGGGGATGGAAAGAGATATTCTATGCAAATGGAAATCAAAAGAAAGATGGAGTAGTAATTCTCGTATCAGATAAAATAGACTTTAAAATAAAGACTATTACAAGAGACAAAGAAGGACACTACATAATGATAAAGGGATCAATCCAAGCAGCAGATATAACAACTGTAAATATTTATGCACCCAACATAGGAGCATCTCAATACATAAGGCAAATGCTAACAGCCATAGAAGGGAAAATTGATAGTAACACAATCATAGTAGGGGAGTTTAACAATCCACTTTCACCAATGGACAGATCATCCAAAGTGAAAATAAATAAGGAAACACAAGCTTTAAATGATACATTAAACAAGATGGACTTTATTGATATTTATAAGACATTCCATCCAAAAACAACAGAATACACTTTCTTCTCAAGTGCTCAAGGAACATTATCCAAGATAGACCATATCTTGTGTCACAAATTAAGCCCTGGTAAATTTAAGAAAATTGAAATCATATCAAGTATCTTTTCCAACCAGAACGCTATGAGACTAGATATCAATTACAGGAAAAAAACCTGTAAAAAATACAAACACATGGATGCTAAACAATACACTACTTAACAACCAAGAGGTCACTGAAGAAATCAAAGAGGAAATCAAAAAATACACAGAAAAAATGACAATGAAAACATGATGACCCAAAACCTGTGGGATGCAGCAAAAGCAGTTCTAAGAGGGAAGTTTATAGCAATACAGTCCTACCTCAAGAAACAAGAAACATCTCAAATAGACAACCTAACCTTACACCTAAAGCAATCAGAGAAAGAAGAACAAAAAAACCCAAATTTGGCAGAAAGAAAGAAATCATAAAGATCAGATCAGAAATGAATGAAAAAGAAATGAAGGAAAGAATAGCAAAGATCAATAAAACTAAAAGCTGGTTCTTTGAGAAGATAAACAAAATTGATAAACCATTAGCCAGACTCATCAAGAAAAACAGGGAGAAGACTCAAATCAATAGAATTAGAAATGAAAAAGGAGAAGCAACAAATGACACTGCAGAAATACAAAGGATCATGAGAGATTACTACAAGCAAGCATATGCCAATAAAATGGACAATCTGGAAGAAATGGACAAATTTTTAGAAAAGCACAACCTTGCGAGACTGAACCAGGAAGAAATAGAAAGTATAAACAGACAAATCACAAGCATTGATATTGAGACTGTGATTAAAAATCTTCCAACAAACAAAAGTCCAGGACCAGATGGCTTCACAGGCAAATTCTACCAAACATTTAGAGAAGAGCTAACACCTATCCTTCTCAAACTCTTCCAAAATATAGCAGAGGGCAGAACACACCCAAACTCATTCTATGAGACCACCATCACTCTGATACCAAAACCAAACAAAGCTGTCAAAAACAAAGAAAACTGGGCTTCCCTGGTGGCGCAGTGGTTGAGAGTCTGCCTGCTGATGCAGGGGACGCGGGTTCGTGCCCTGGTCTGGGAAGATCCCACGTGCCACGGAGTGGCTGTGCCTGTGAGCCATGGCTACTGAGCCTGCACATCCTGAGCCTGTGCTCCGCAACGGGAGAGACCACAACAGTGAGAGGCCCGCGTACCACCAAAAAAACTACAGGCCAATATCACTGATGAATGTTGATGAAAAAATCCTCGGCAAAATACTAGCAAACAGGATCCAACAGCACATTAAAAGGATCATACACCATGATCAAGTGGGGTTTGCATTCCCCAGGAATGCAAGGATTCTTCAATATACACAAATCAAACAATGTGATACACCATATTAGCAAATTGAAGGAGAAGAAACACATGATCATCTCAATAGAAGCAGAAAAAGCTTTTGACAAAATTCAACACACATTTATGATAAAAACTCTCCAGAGAGTAGGCATAGAGGGAACTTACCTCAACATAGTAAAGGCCATATATGACAAACCCACAGCCAACATTGCTCTTAATGGTGACAAACTGAAACCATTTCCACTAAGATCAGGAAGAAGACAAGGTTGCACACTCTCACCACTCTTATTCAACATAGTTCTGGAAGTTTTAGCCACAGCAATCAGAGAAGAAAAAGATATATAAGGAATCCAAATAGGAAAACAAGAAGTAAAGCTGTCACTGTTTGCAGGTAACATGATATTATACATAGAGAATCCTAAAGACTCTACGAGAAAACTACTAGAGCTAATCAATGAATTTGGTAAAGTAGCAGGATACAAAGTTAGTGCACAGAAATCTCTTGCATTCCTATACACTAATGAGGAAAAATCTGAAAGAGAAATTAAGGAAACACTTCCATTTACAATTGTAAACAAAGAATAAGGTACCTAGGAATAAACCTACCTAAGAAGACAAAAGACCTGTATGCAGGAAACTATAAGACACTGGTGAAAGAAATTAAAGATGATCCAAACAGATGGAGAGATATACCATGTTCTTGGATTGGAAGAATCAACATTGTGAAAATGACTATACTACCCAAAGCAATCTACAGATTCAATGCAATTCCTATCAAACTACCAATGGCATTTTTCACAGAACTAGAAAAAAAAATTCACAATTTGTATGGAAACACAAAGGACCCTGAATTGCCAAAGCAATCCTGAGAAAGAAAAATGGAGCTAGAGGAATCAGGCTCCCTGACTTGAGACTATACTACAAAGCTACAGTAATCAAGACAGTATGGTACTGGCACAAAAACAGAAATATAGATCAATGGAACAGGATAGAAATCCCAGAGATAAACCCACACACATATGGTCACCTTATGTTTGATAAAGGAGGCAAAAATATACAGTAGAGAAAAGACAGCCTCTTCAATAAGTGGTGATGGAAAAGCTGGACAGCTACATATAAAAGAATGAAATTAGAACACTCCTTAACACTATATACAAAAATAAACTCAAAATGGACTAAAGACCTAAATGTAAGGCCAGACACTATCAAACTCTTAGAGGAAAACATAGGCAGAACATTCTATGACATAAATCACAGATCCTTTTTTGACCCATCTCCTAGAGAAATGGAAATAAAAACAAAAATAAACAAATGGGACCGAATGAAACTTCAAAGCTTTTGCACAGCAAAGTAAACCATAAACAGGACGAAAAGACAACCCTCAGAATGGGAGAAAATATTTGCAAACGAAGCAACTGACAAAGAATTAATCTCCAAAATATACAAGCAGCTCAATATCAAAAAAGCAAACACACCAATCCAAAAATGGGCAGAAGACCTAAATAGACATTTCTCCAAAGAAGATATACAGATTGCCAACAAACACATGAACGGATGCTCAACATCACTAATCATTAGAGAAATGCAAATCAAAACCACAATGAGATATAACCTCGCCCTGGTCAGAATGGCCATCATCAAAAAATCTACAAACAATAAATGCTGGAGAGGGTGTGGAGAAAAGCAAACCCTCTTGCACTGTTGGTTGGAATGTAAATGGATACAACCACTATGGAGAACAGTATGGAGCTTCCTTTAAAAACTAAAAATGGAACTACCATATGACCCAGCAATTCCACTACTGGGCATATACCTTGAGAAAACTTTAATTCAAAAAGAGTCATGTACCACAATGTTCATTGGAGGTCTATTTACAATAGCCAGGACATGGAAGCAACGTAAGTGTCCATAAATAGATGAATGGATAAAGGAGACGTGGCACATATATACAATGGAATATTACTCTGCCATAAAAAGAAACGAAATTTAGTTATTTACAGTGAGGTGGATGGACCTAGAGACGTCATACAGAGTGAAGTAAGTCAGAAAGAGGAAAACAAATACCATATGCTAACACACATATATGGAATCTTAAAAAAAAAAAAAAGGGTTCTGAAGAACCTAGTGGCAGGACGGGAATAAAGTCACAGATGTAGAGAATGGACTTGAGGACACGGGGAAGGGGAAGGGTAAACTGGGATGAAGTGAGAGAGTGGCATGGACATATGTACACTACCAAACATAAAATAGATAGCTAGTGGGAAACAACCGCATAGCACAGGTAGATCAGCTCGGTGCTTTGTGACCACCTAGCGGGGTGGGATAGGGAGGGTGGGAGGGAGAAGCAAGAGGGAGGAGAAATGGGAATATATGTTTATGTATAGCTGATTCACTTTGTTCTAAAGCAGAAACTAACACACCATCATAAAGCAATTATACTCCAGTAAAGATGTTAAAAAAACAACAACAACAGAGGAATGGATAAAAAGAGGTGGTACATATATACAATGGAATATTACTCAGCCATAGAAAGGAACGAAATTGGGTCATTTGTAGAGACATGGAGGGACCTAGAGACTGTCATACAGAGTGAAGTAATTCAGAAAGAGAAAAACAAATATCATATATTAATGCATATATGTGGAATCTGAAAAAATTGGTATAGATGATCTTCTTTACAAAGCAGAAATAGAGAAACAGACATAGAGAACAAATGTATGGATACCAAGGGGGAGGTGGAAGGGGGGTGAATTGGGAGATTGGGATTGACGTATATAAACTACTGATACTTTGTATAAAACAGATAACTAATGAGAACCTACTGTATAGCACAGGGAACTCTACTCAGTGCTCTGTGGTGACCTAAATGAGAAGGAAATCCAAAAATTAGCGATATATGTATACATATAGCTGATTCATTTTGCTGCACAGTATAAACTAACACAGTATTGTAAAGCAACTATACTCCAATACAAATTTTTAAAATTTTTTAAATTAAATAATAGTAGGAAAAAAGCAGGGTTGTAGCAGTTGATCAATGAGCATTTGTTGGATGGATGAGTGGAGTGAGTGGATGGATGGGTGGATGGATAATGGATGGATAGGTGAATGGGTGGTGGATGGGTGGATAGATGGATGGATGATGGATGGATGAGTGGATGATGGATGGATGGATAGGTGGATGGATGATGGAGGGATGAGTGGATGATGGATGGGTAGGTGGATGGGTGGATGGATGATGGATGGATGAGTGGATGACAGATGGATGGATGAATCAACATGTACATTAAGCTGAAAACACAGCTCCCAGCTTTGTAGCTGGGCCACTCAGTAATGTCCCTGCTGCTCCAGTCCTCCTCCGCTGTCTCTGTCTGTTTCTCCAGCCTCAGGAGACTCTCCGTCTGACCCAGCTTTCCCAGCCAAGTGATGCTGAGGGGCTGAAAAGGTCACAGAGCCCATTCTTTCCCACAGCCCCAGCATGGAGAGTGGGAGGATTCCTCCCCTGCAGCTGGGAGGGAGCCTGTGAAGTGACATCACTCGATTAGAGTCCATGCTGTAAACTTGTCAGAATCCCACCCTCGCCACCTCAGGCTCCAAACACGATTCCTCGCCATCATCAGCAGATGCTTGGGTGCTGCCAGGGACAGCACTCATCTCAGAGACACCCTGTTAACATGATCTGCTGGCTGTTTTTACTGTTTTAGCCTTAATATCTGGGTCCCACAGCTGTTCCTTCCCACCCCCTTGCTAAACCTGAATAGCTAAGCCTCAAAGGCTGATAAACTCCAGAAAAATTCCTTTCTTCTGAGAACCATCTTTGACAAGCTATTCCAGAAACTAACTAAACATAGGCTGACGCACTTGCTTCATCATAGAAGGAAAACTGAGAGACACGGGGTTCTAATACCTGTCGACTTGGGGACTCGGCTCAGGTCAGCTTCGGCACGTTGGAAGGAGGAATTGAGCTCCATTTAGGCATGTTTGAGTCCCTCTAAGAAAACCAGGGCATTTACTGCTCTATGGGGAACTATTTTGAATTTTGGCTACTATTACTTCATTTATCCAGCAAGAGGAACAGCAGATCTGATATTCTAGGGAGAAGGTGGGCAAGAAGTATCTCCCTTCACTTTTCTCTTGACCTTTAGATTTCACAGTCAACGATGTCGTCTCCCAGAACTGCGACACGTGCTGGGCACTGGGTCTGAAATTATTAAAGCCCATCAGTTCATCCCTAAGTGCCTCCCCACAAGGCTGCCTGGTTAGCAGTATGGTCCCAAATCTTATTGGAGCAAATCACACTCATCCTCCGGGTTTTTCTAGTCCAGCTCCCAACGAAACCCTCCCCAGTTTATCCCTTTTGACTAATAATTAAGCAAAAATGCAGGTGAGCGATAACCTGCTACAACCCTAGCTTATTCATCCGTAATGGCCGTTAAATAGTGTTCAAATGGGAAAATAATCTGTGCATGTGGCTAAGTCTCCTCGCTGCAGTAGGTCTCGTGACAGTAGTTCACATATCTTCCTGAGAAACTTCTTACAAAGAAAATACAGCTTTCTCACTTCCCCTTGAAAATACTGAAGAAAAAAAATCTTAATAACCTACAGATACGTTCTGAAATAAAGGCAGAATTTAACTGCTCTTAGAACCAATGGAGTCATGCTCTTTTGTTAAAGTCATCCATCTGGAAAAACAGAAACATGATTTAGACCTTTTCCAAACCTGTTCCTTTACCTGTTAACCTTTGGACCATGAATTAAAGCTGGTGAGAGGTGCTGAGTTAACTGCTATTGAATCGAGGGCCAGGGAGACAGATGTGTGCTCCGGAACCACGCAATGGGGTGGGCGCTTGCCAGGGAAATGAGAAATGTATCAGAGTGACCTTGCCATACATCAAACACACTTCTGGAATTCAGAGCACGCCCAGCCACAAAGGGGTGTTGCAGGAATAAATGTAGAAGTTCTAGGGGCAGGAGCAGAGTAGCAACAGGACTAGTATCAGCAATGAATAGCAGCACACTGTAAATCCTTATTTTGTATCTGGCATAGCTCTAAGGACTTGAAATCTGTTAACTCATCTCATGGACCGTCATCAAGATCCCTGTTCACTTAGGTTAACCTTTCTACCCAGTTACCAATATTGATAAAGGTTTAATAATTTTCGCAGAAGATAGTGTGACACAGGCTTTCACACCAAGTCTACCGGGCAGAATTCTAGGTCACGTGAAGGCAAACAGACCGAGAGATGTATGTGCCATTAAGCTGCACCCCGCTGCCCTTTACCCAGAGCTGCCAGCTCAAAATACCGTCGGGATTCTTTGCAGAGAAAAAGATGTGAGGTATCACTCCGTGTACATCACTGACTTTATGATTAACCGTTAAAGAAATACTATGCAATTAAGTCTCATCCTGCACAGAGTAAAAGAGTGTCCTGTTGCCTTTTCAGAAAACCTGTATCAAAAGTGTGGATGGAGTTGTGAGGAGAACTTGAAGCCATAAAGACTCGCTGAGTTTCCAGGCCATTTTAAGCCACATTTGTCTTACACCATTAGAGGAAATGAAAGGTATCTTTTATAATGAATATTGCACTTGTCCTTGGCTTATAGTCTAATATTTATTTTTTAAAAATCAGCTTTTCTTATATGTATTTGAAAACTGAAGTTAAAAAAAGGTGAATGTTCAGAAACTAGAATGTAATTAATACATACAGAAACACCATCATACATTTTCTCAATTCGATGCAATTTAAAAAACAAGAAGATCCGGGCAGACTGCTTTGCAATCTTTGGATAAAGGGCTGGGGTGGTGATCACTGGTCACCGTGGAGCTGAGTGTCTTACCGTTGCCAAAGCCCATCTGAGCTCACACCAGCCACACAGGCCTTCAGGAGGATGCGTGTGTGACTGTGACCATCCATTTCCCCCTCGACCTTCACGGCTGCCATGTTGCTCCATCAGAGCCTGTGCGACCCTTATGGCCAAATGACAAGCCCAAGGGAACAAAATAATCCTGACCAAAT
Source organism: Tursiops truncatus (assembly GCF_011762595.2). Lineage (NCBI taxonomy): Eukaryota > Metazoa > Chordata > Mammalia > Artiodactyla > Delphinidae > Tursiops > Tursiops truncatus. Next base: position 6,488,629 of record NC_047036.1, on the reverse strand, counting down.
TCCACTTCGTATTCTGCTAATATATTACAGCAGACATGAAATTCCACTTCAGCAACCTCACACCCACCAGTGGTCATTCAGAGGCCGTGTAAGATGCTAAATGATGAAGAAAGTGCATTTTTTTTTAATGACAGAAATAATGAAAGCAAAGGAATGATGGTCATGTGCTAGACGTTCTATATTCCAATTTCTTTATCTTAACATAGTAAAAAAAATTATCGCATGTTAAGAAAACGGTAAACATTTTAAATCTTTTTCTTTTTCTTTCATTAGTTTTTTTTTCTTTTTTTTTTAATGAAAGACTTCTTCCTTCCCAACAGAAAGCACCTCCCCCACGAAGCTGTGTTCTTTATTATTATGACCCCACAATACTCCTTTTTTCTGAAGCCAAACTTCAGGTCAGCAGCAGCCTAATTAATATGTCAGACACCTGGTAGATCATGGTTTACCATCACCTCCTCTTTGTGACAATTATTTTCAGTAGTAGCTATGTAGTGCAACACATAATAATAATGGCAAGAAAGAAACAGTAAAAATTTCCTCTTATTGCACTTGATATACGTATAATCATTTTTAATTATAAAAATTAAAATGAAATACAATAAAAAGATAAATAGCAATGAATTGCTTCTTTTAATTGCACTAATGCACTTTTTGAAGAAAGGGGGAAATTTATACCTACATATGAGCCTAATGCCTTAATAAATTACAGTACAGCATCCGCTTCCATCTGTAACCGCTGCATATTTGCCAAAATTAACATTATTTGCATATTCATGTTCAGTGGACATATAGCAAGATTTGTCATGTCCCTTTCCCCATAGTTAATCGGAAAACACTTCTTAAATGTTAAGTTTGGAGTTCCGGCTGACAGCGCGGTGAGAAGCGGATCTCGGCCTTCTAGCCTGGGGCCCTCCAGGCCCTCTGGCCTCCGGTCGGCAGGTGAACGGGGGTGCCCCCGGGACAGGCTCAGGCTGTATCTTGCCGAGCCCCAGAGCCCTCGCCGCAGCTGCCCACCGGCAGCACCCGAGCCTGGAAGCAGCAACGAACTGCTCCCCCACCCCACCTCCGCGACCTAACGGCGGCAGCCCCTCGGAACCCAGATCCCGCCCACCGCCGGGTCTCTAGACCCCACGCTGCAGGGGTTAGGCGAAGCCTCCGGCAGGCCACCAAGGACGTGGCACCTTTGGGCGTCGGGCGTGGCAGGGTGAGAAGCATGGCAGCCATTGGAGAGCCTCGAGGGCCTGGGAAGGGGGGTCTACGTGTACGCCAGCTCGGCCACCCTTAGGCCTTGGAGCCCGCGCGATCCTGGACCTGAGGGGACCTCTCTGTCCCAGTGGGATGAGACCTCACCTCGTCCAGACAACAACGGACAAAGGCCTTAACGGGCCCAGAAGGTGAGTGGAGCCCCGGTCGACGACGGGTGGAAAGTTAGCGGGTCATCGGGCAGTTGGTCGTCGTTCTATCAAGACCTCGATGTCGGAAGATAGAAATGGTAGAAAAACGTACCACGTGCGGCCAATAGGAAGTGCCCGCCACCCTTTGGGAAGACTTACTAGCCGTTTATAGAAGGCCTGTGTATATAATATGAAAAAGCTGCTCTCAACTTTCCCCCAACCTTTCGAAAGAAAACTTTTCGCTACATCTAGGCCTTCTAGATGTGAAGAGGTTAACGATGTATGATAGTTAGAAAATCACGTCTTGTAAATGCCGTTTGTTTCTTTAAAATAAACCATAGAAAAGTAATGTCTTCTGGAAATGACTTTTCGAAATGGAGTTGTTTGACCACCTCTAGAGGCGACATCAGGAGCCACAGAGGTCCACGTTTGTTCCGTGGGTTACAGGACATGGAATGGAAGACGTTGAGGAGGAAGAAAAGAAGGTTCTGTGCCAGACTGGTCACAGTTAGAAAACATCTGCATATTAGAACCATTGGTTTGTGTGTGCATTTTTCTCCTTACTACTGTATGTGTAGTTGACAGTAAGTACTTTTTTGATATATCTAGTCTTTCTAAATCTTCTAAAGTGCCTGATATATGTTCAAAGTAGAGGTAGTAAAAAGACTTTTTGTTAAAACTCGTATGAAATGTTTTGGGGGGAAGGGGTGGCCAAACCACCTTTTTGAACAGTACGCGGTATGCACTGTGTTTGTTTGTGCGCTGGTGCAAGGTCGCGGGGAGGAGAAGGAAGTGCAAAGAGCTCTGTGCCAGTGTGTTTATAGTGAGGCAAGATTAACCGTTGTCTTTTTTATGTTCCTGCATTTTGTTTCACTTTGCTGTGTATATAGTGTATATAATGGACAAATGAGTCCTAATTTACAACACCTAGTCTTTCTAGATGTTAAAGAGGTTGCCAGTGTTTGACAAAAATAGAGTTAGTAAATAATACATTTTGTACATTTTGTGTTAAAATTTCTAGGAAAGATTGTCTTCTGAAAATTTGAGCATTATAGCCCTCTGGGTTGGTGGAGCGGGGAGAGAGAGAAGGGGATTGGTCCTAGAATGGCTAGAATGCTGGTATTTTGAAGACACTTTCAGATTACAACTGTTACATGTGTGCAGTTCATTCAGCACTGCTCTGTATATAGTGGACTGATTAAGTCCTTATTTGAAACATCTAGTCCATCTAGATGTTTAGAAGTGCCCAACGTATGTTAAATGTAGATGTAGTAAAATATCACTTTGTAAATAACTTTTTGCTAAAATTCACAGGAAGTACTGTCTTTGGGAATGTTAAATGTTAAACCACCTCTCTGAGCAGTATACTATTGTCTATACTTGTTCAGTGGTTTGGAGGAGGGAGGGAAAGAATTGCAAAAGGTAATATGCTAGTGTGTTCATACCTGGACATTTTCAGACAAAACCATTTTTTGTATGTTCATTTTGTTTTGCTGTGCATATAATGGACAAACTGAGTCCTAATTTTGCAACATCTAGTCTCTAGATGTTAAAGGGGTTGCCAGTGTATGACAAAGTAGTTAGTAAAATTAGCACATTTTGTACACTTTATTGAAATTCATAGGAAAGCTTGTCTTCTGTAAATGACTTTTGGATATGAATTTGTTCAACCACCTCTGAGCATTACACATGCATGTACTTGTCCACGGGATTGGCGGTGGAGAGAAGGAATTGAGGGAGGAAATGGTTCAGGCCAAAATGGTCATATTTAGAAGATACCTCAGATTATAACCATTGTTACATGTGTGCAATTTTATTGAACAATGTTTTGTACATAGTGGACAAGTAAGTTCTTATATGAAATATCTATTCTTTCTAGATGTTTAGAAGTGCTTGATGTATTTAAAAGTAGTTTTAGTAGAATAATGCTTCTTGTAAATAGCTTTTAAAAACTGATGGGAAATACTGTCTTTGGAAATGGAATTGTTAAACCTCCTCTCTGAACAGTATACTCTGTGCTTGTTCATTGGGTTTAGGGAGGTGGGAGGGAAGATTGCAAAAGATGTTTTGCTAGCAGGTACTAGAACATTTCAACTTATCCATTGCTCTATATGTTACATGCATTTTGTTTAACTTTACTGTATATATTTGGTATATACTGGACCAATGGGTCCCAATTTCATAATATCTAGTCTCTAGATATTAAAGAGGTTGCCAATGTATGACAAAAGTAGAGTTAGTAAACTAACACATTTTGTACACTTTGTGTTAAAATTCATTGAAAGGCCATCTTCTGAAAAGGACCTTTGGAAGTGAAACTGTAAATCACATCTAAGTGACACCTGTGCCTATACTTGCCCAATGTTGGGTGGATGGCAGAAAGGAGGTACTGGGAGAAATGAAGTGTTCTACATTAGAATGTTCCTATGTAGAAGACACTTTCAGATCTAACCATTGTTACATGTGTGTAGTTTATTCAACACTACTGTGTATATAGTGGACAAACTTAAGTCCTTATTTGAAACATCTAGTCCTTCTAGATGTTTAGAAGTGCACAAAGTATGTTAAAAGTAGAGGTAGTGAAGTAACATATTTTGTAGATATATCCTTTTGTTAAAATTCATATGAAGTACTGTCTTTTAGGAATGGAGTGATCAAAATGATCAAACCACCTCTCTGAGCAGTACACATTATTTTATTTGTGCTGGTTCAGGAAGAAAGAAGAAAGTGTAAAGGGCTTTATACCAAGACTAACCATTGTCCGATATGTCTCTGCGTTTTGTTTTACTTGGCTGTGTACATAGTGAAGGACAGAGGTCCAAATTTACAACATCTAGTCTTCCTAGATGTTAAAGAGGTTGCCAGTGTATGACAAAAATAGCCGATAAATACATTGTGTACACTTTGTGTTAAAATTCATAGGAAAGACTTCTGAAAACAATTGCAGGAAGTGAAATTGTTAAAATCCCCTCTAAGCATTACAGATACTTATTATTCTTGTCCACTGGGTTGATAGAGATGAAAAGGGGAAGTGTTCTAGGCCAGAGTGCTCCTGTTTAGGAGACACTTTGTGACTATAGCCTTTGTGTGCAGCTTCTTCAGTGCTACTACATATATATAAATAGTGGACAAACTTAAATCCGTATTTGAAACATCTAATCTTTCTAGACGTGTAAAAGTGCACAACATATGTTGAAAGTAGAGAGTTAAAAGTAACACCTTTTAAGTATTGTTTTCTGTTAATTCATAGGAATGGTTGTATTGGGGGAGTGGAAATTGTTAAACTTGAGTCTTGGAGAGTGAGCTGACTATTCACTGGGTGGTGGGAAGGCGGGAGCGGACAGGGAAGGAGGTACAGAGAAGGGATCTGTGCCCATGAGTCTTCAGACAAGTTCAGATTGTCTAACCATTGTTCTATTTGTGTGTTTTAGTTAATATTGCTGTGTATTAAAGAATAAGCAAGTCCTAATGCCCAAAGTATATTAAAAGTAGAGGTAGTAAAATAACACCTTAATAAATGCCATTTTGTTGGTTTTTAGGAAGGGCTGTGTCTTCTGGGAGCGTCTATGTTAATCCACATCTTGGAGCTAGATATAGTCCTGTACTTAGTTGCTGATATGCTGGAGGAGGGGTAAGAGGAAGGGTGAAGGGAAGGGCTCTTGGCTAATATCTCCATATCTAGAAGACAGTTTTAGGTTATAACCATAGGTCTAAATGTGCATTTTTGTAAAGTACCAATGCTTCCTATGGACAAGGTTCATTCATTATTTTGCAACATCTAGGCTTTTTAGGAGTCCTGAGGTGACAATGTATGATAAAAAGTAGAGCTAGTGAATTAACCAATTTGTAAATATCTTTGTTATAATTGGTAAAAAAGTAGCATCTTGGACATGGAATTGTTAAACCATCCGAGAAATGTACACCAGGACTTGTTCATTAGGTTGGCAGCAGAGGGGCAGAAGGAAGTATAAAAGGGAGGGAAGTATGTGGATGTGTTCCTTTTTATATTTTGATGATAACCATTGATGTGTGTGCATTTCTTAGCTGTACGATAGTAATACATTGTTAAGTAATTCAGTGGAAACATACCTCCTTGCTAATACTTTAATAGTTTAGATCAGATAATGAATCCTCTTAAAAGCATTATACTTTGGGTACTCTGTTGCTTTATGTCTCATTTTTAATTGAACGTTAAGGGCATATAGTATTTTAATCATAACTTTGCCAATATCTTTTTCTAGATAGAGGCCTGTTGCCATTTTTGTCTTTTCTGAAGTTTTTGTCGCCAAGAAAGGATTACATTTTTTCTCCTTCCAGATTGAGTTGGTGTAGTGTATTTTTGGTTATCAAAATACTCATAGCTTTGGGACTTTGAAATGGTAAATATTCATGATGTGTGAAAAAGCATGATACATAACTGTATGATCTTAATTACATAAAAATGGGTGCTTGGTTGTGTTTAAATATACAAGCGAGACCTAGAAGGACACATCAAATGGTAAACTGCTTGTGATGATGGATGACTTTGTTTTTTGCTTCTTGTGTTCTTTGGTTTCCTATGATGCACATGTTAACTTTTAAGAAATAAATGTTATTTTCAAAACCTTAAAAAAATGTTAAGTTTGGAAAGTTTTATTCATGTAAAGAAACAGATATATGAATTGTTAGGAAAAGTCTTAAGTGTAAGTTTGTCAGAGATCCATAAAGAAAAAAAATCACATTTCACAATAAATTCCAGAAATTGAAATACTGCTATTGTCTTTGTTCCTTCAGGACTGATTCTAATGGCTTTCAAATGTCTCTGCAGTCAAGAATTTCCTCTAACATACCTTCACCATAAATTTCTATTAAGTGAAAATGTCCAAAAGAGTCTGAGAAAAGGGCTGGATGTTAAGAAACATTGAGAATATTTAACCCATTGCTTCAGAAGAACTGTCCAGTTCTTGGTGAAATTAATAAAATACTCAAATGTGCCCTGCAGTTCCTTCTGGCAGCACAAGGCCAGCCCCTTTTGTCCTTTCTCCTGAAGTTCTGCCTTAAATTGGATTTTTTTTCTGTACAAATGTCCATTTACTTAAGTTTTATTGTTGTTTGGTTAATGGTTTTCTCCACAGTTTCTGTGTGCTGATCTTCAAGGAACAGTTTTAAAGTGTGGGTTTCACTATATCATTTTTAGGGTTGATTCTGGCCGTTTATAAATATTTTTGTATCTGATTTACTTCATTTAAAAGTTTACACCAGAAAAGAAGATGGCTCAGGGAAAAAAAAAAAATCACATACAGTAGAGAACAAAATCTGAGAAGCACCTGTCGTATCCACGTTAATTTTCAGACGGCAACGCACTTCAGAGGTTGAGGTGGATGTCCCAGCGTTGGTCTGTAGTCCACGCAGAGCTTCTTAATGAGCACACCATATGATCACGGCTACACCTATATTTCAAAGCATTTTCCACCTATAAAGGAAGACTGAAGCAAGTAAGTGTTTTCCAATGTTAAAAAAAGTCACCATGAAGAAAAACTTCAAGCGGTCATACAGAATAACAAAATTCAAGTAACTCAAGTTCTGTCTCTTTGTTTCTATCATCTCCATGCCATCGTTTGAAATTTTGACTCTCCTGTTTGAATGTGGTAACACGTGACGCCACGGAGACCGCAGACGGGACAGTCCTGAAGCTGTAACAAGGCTGAGCTCCTAGTAATTTACTCTCAGAATAAGTGCACGAGCTCTCAGCCATCACTGGTGGGAATGCAAAACAAGACAGCTGCGTTGGAAGACAGTTTGGCAATTTCTTAGAAATTTTATTTTTTAAAAGGAAAAGGAAAGAAAAGCTTAGCATCTGACCCAGAAATCCCACTCCCACATACTTATCCAAGTGAATTGAAAACTTATGTTCGTGCAGAATATTTCTTTCAGTCGGTGAATGAATAAGCTTTTGTATATCCATGCAACAAAATATTACTTAGCAATAAAAAGGAACTAGATGTCAATTCACACAATCACATGGATGAATCTTAGAGACATTTTGCTAAATGAAGGAAGACCCACCCAAAAAGCAGCCTGTTGTATAATTCTAATCAAGTCACAGTCTGGAAAAGGCAAAATTAGAGAGATAGAAAAGAAATCAGTGGTCATCAGGGGTTCTCTAATAGAAGGAATCAGGGCTCTTTGGGAAAATGTTTGATTGTAACACTGGGGCAGGGAGAATACAAGATGATCCTGGAACACCTCAGAGTGCCAGAAAATAAGGAAGTACTTAGAAAGTAAAACAAAGGGGCATATTGCAGGGACACAAGAGTCAACCTGAAAGACCTTGCAGTAGTCAAAGATGAACAATTTGAGCAAAAAAACCCATAATATTATAACCCATAGTATTTAAATAAATACCCATGAGTCGATCTGATAGAAACAGATGATAAAATAAAATACATAACTTGGAGAAGGGAAAAATTTCCTTACAAAGCATAAAAATACTATATATAGATACTCCTCCAGGAGGTCAAGCTTAATTTCCCTCCCTTTGAATATGGGCTGGACTTAGTGACTCATTTTGAAAAGGAAAAATAGGAACTTCCCAGTGGAGAAAGCCAGCAGGTTCCACCTTAACCAAGTGACAGGGTTAACCTCACCAGTGATTAATCATGTTATGCCACGTGCTCCCAGAAATAAGGTGACATCTCACCTCTGGTGTATTCTCTAAAAACCACGATCCCAGTGTAACCATAAGTAACTATCAGGCAAACCCCAAACAAGGGACCTCCTACAAAATACCTGACAAGTGCTTTTCAAAACTTCAGTGTCATGAAAAACAATGAAAGGCTGAAAAACTGTCACAGGCTGGAGGAGACCGAGGAGATAAGAACACTAAATGTAATATGGTGTCCTGCGTGGGGCTCTGGAACAGAAAGATGTTAGTGAGAAAAGCGGCAAAATCAGAATAAAGCCTGGAGTTTAATTTTTCTAAGCTGATCAGAATTAATTCTACAATAATATTATTATTGTGTGGTTTAGTAAAGCTATTTAATATTATTTGATAAATCTACTAAATTCCTATGATTAATATTATCTATATCCTATTTTCAAACTGGCTTTTTTCAAATTCTAGAAAGTCATTTAAAGTTTTTAAAAAGTAATTTAAGAATCACAGAATATCCAGTGTTCCTAAGAATAAAATAAACAAAAGATGTATAAACGCTGTGTGAAAAAAATTACAAAGCTTTACTGAAGGACATTACAAAAGATTTAATCAAATGGAGAGCAGAATCATTTTCATGATAGCAAGCAACAATATGGCAGAGATTTCAGTCCTACCAAAATGTATTCAAGGCAATTCCAATTTAAAAATCTCATCAGGATGTTTTGATGAACTTGAAAAGCTGATTCTAAAACTTACAAAGAATGACAAAGACCTGAGAATAACCAAGACACTCATTTAGAAGAAAAATAAGGTGGTGTGAGTTTATGGAGCAGTTAAATCTTCTTAGCCAAACCTTCTCATTTGCAGACTAAGAATAACAACACGTATCTCACAGAATCTCAGTGATGACTCCGTGAGGCCCACAGGGTTGACACACAGGGGTGGATAAACTCTGTTAACCCTGGTATGAGACACATGGCAGAAGTGGGCAGACCAAGGAAGCCTAGGTTCTGAACTGGGTTTCTTCTCACATCATGCCACCCACTGTTTACAATGGTGGGCCGTGCACACATGTACACTGAACGTAATAAATGCTGAAGAGAGACTGATCAGACAATAAAATGCATTCAACATACTTCGGCCAACTCTAGTTTAATATTCTTAACCTAAAAGAATACTTTTAAAAGTAAAAGTTGTCCTAACCTAAAAAACCACAGCTGAACCTCAGGTCATGAAAATTTAATGGATGTCAAAAGCGGTATTTGGATCTCCATGAAATGTCAATCAACCTCATTTAAAAAGAAAAATGCTAGCATTAAACAAAGCATAGATGGAACCCTGGAAGAATTGATTTAACAACACTGTGAGTAACACTGCTTTTAACAGTGTTTAACTTGAGGATACGGGGAGGGGGAAGGGTAAGCTGGGACGAAGTGAGAGAGTGGCATGGACATATATACACTACCAAACGTAAAATAGGTAGCTAGTGGGAAGCAGCCGCATAGCACAGGGAGGTCAGCTCGGTGCTTTGCGTCCACCTAGAGGGGTGGGATAGGGAGGGTGGGAGGGAGGGAGACGCAAGAGGGAAGAGATGTGAGGACATATGTATATGTATAACTGATTCACTTTGTTATAAAGAAGAAACTAACACATCATTGTAAAGCAATTATACTCCAATAAAGATGTTAAAAAAAAATGTTCCTTCCTGAGTGGGAAAATTTATCATATCCATTCAAATATTGCAAAAGTATTTAAATTATCTCAGTTTTCAACTTTGATGAAAATAAGCCACCTTGACGTGTATGTCCACAAACATTTGGTAAACTGCATCACCTGAGTGACTAGAAGGACTAATCTTTGTGGCTCACAGAGCAGGAGGGAAACCAGAACTGACCAGACCTTATCACATGGGACATTCTACATGGCAGTCAGCACGTGATGCAGGGCATTCATTCATCTCACCAAAAATTGTAATTCAGGCAGCTCTGGGTCTGTGTAGAGCTATTTGAAATTGTCCATATTCATGAATGCTTACTTTCATGTTTGAACCATTAAATATTTATCACTAATACCTCAGAAGCAAAATAAATTGAGAATCTTACAGGACCAGAAATTATTGTAGTTTATATCTCGGCATTTTATAGAAAAAAATGGAAATATATATCACAGAGAAAACAAAAACAAAAATCTGAAGTTGTTATCATTAATGGCAGTTCCACTTATAAAGGACTCACTGAATGCCAGGAGCTATTCTAAGTTCTTTATATAAATTAGCTCATAATCCTCATTTAACAGACTGAGGCAAAGAGAGGTTAAATAACCTGTTCAAAGCCATCAACCACGCATGAGAGCTGAGTTTCAAACATGTGTCTGTTTCAAACATGTATTTATGCTAGTAACTACTGTGCTCTCTGTCTCTCCAAGGAGCTGCAGCTCTTAAGTTTCTGATTCCAGACTATGAACTTTCCCCCCATCCCCACCACAATGCCCCTCAAGCACATACTGAAGCTGAATGAAACTTTCCATCACCAAACATGAAAAAAGAAAATCATGGAAATCTCTGTGTAAACCAGAATGAGCTAAGCAGTTCAATTAAAAGAAAATAAATAAATGGATAAAAATTTAAGTCCCCAATCATGCCAAAATACAAATCCAGTTGAGATAACTTTAAAGTATAATTAGTGCTGTGATTAAAGAACTTAAAGCTTAAATTTATTAATGTGGATATTCTTTCCAGTATTTTATTAATCTAACTGATTAAAGATGAAACTGAAGTACAACCCACTCGGTGATAACATTTTAGGAAAATTCAAATAAAGCCAAGTCATGTCCAGTGAAAAAAATCCACAGAGTGAAGAAACAGTCCTGAATAGGCAAGAAAGCAACACACCTTAGAAGCCCCAAGTTATTGGAAATCGTCTTATTGCCATGGGGATTTTAAAGCCAAGGTATAATAGTTTAGGCACTTGGGAGCAGTGGGAGATCAGAAGGACACACTAAAGTTTGACCAGAAAGTCCAGGTTTAAGACTTACTTAAACTTACTTAAGGTAACTGTTTATTTTTCATGTAGCAAGTTTTAAATTTATAGTAACAATTTGGATGTACAGAAATACAATATCCTTTATTTTTTCCTAAGTGATCATAGCTTGTTCATAAATCTCTTAATTCAGGCTTGGTAACCAAACTGTTTTCACTCACAATACTTCTGACATCAAACGTGCAGGTATTTTCTTATTATGTTGAGGTACGTTCCTTCTGTACCCAATTTGTTGAGAGTTTTTATCATAAAAAGATGTTGAATTTTGCAAAACTATAAGACATAGATGAAAGAAATTGAGGAAGACACAAATAAATGGAAAGATAGTCCATGTTCATGGATTAGAAAAAAATAACACTATTAAATGTCCCACTATCTATAGTGATCTATAGATTCAGTGAAATTGCTACCAAAATTCCATTGGCACTTTTCATAGAAATTGAAAAAACAATCCTAAAATTTGTATGAAGCCACAAGATATCCCAAATAGCCAAAGCAATCTTGAGAAAGAGGAACAAAACTGGAGACATCACACACCCTGATTTCAAGCTATATTACAAAGCTGCAGTAATCAAAATAGTATGTTACTGACATAAAAACAGACACACAGATCAATGGAACAGAATCTACATCCCAGAAATAAACCCACACATACCCAGTCAACTAATCTTTGACAAAGGCACAAAGAACACACAATGGCAAAAGGACAGTCTCTTCAATAAATGGTGTTGGGAAAACTGGATATTCACATGCAAAAGAAAGAAACTGGTTCCCTATCTTATACCACTTACAAAAATTAACTCAAAATGAATTAAAAACTTAAATGTAAGACCGGAAATCATAAAACTCCTAGAAGAAAACATAGGATAAAAGATCCTTGACATTGGTTGGCAATGATTTTTTGTTATGAAACCAAAAGCACAGGCAACATAAGCAAAAAATAAATAAATGGGACTACATCAAACTAAAAAGCTTCTGAACAGTAAAGGGAACCATCAGCAAAATGAAAAAGCAGCCTATGGAATGGGAGAAAATATTTATAAATAATATATCTGATAAGGGCTTAATAATATCATATATATATATATATATATATATATATATATATATATATATATATATAACATACAACTCAGTAGTTAAAAAAAAAAAAATTGCAAAAGACAACAGACATTTTTCCAAAGAAGACACAAATGGTCAACAGGTACATGGAAAGGTGTTCAATATCACTGACGATCGGGAAGTGCAAATCAAAACCACAATGAGCTATCATCTCACACCGGCTAGGATGGCTCTTATCAAAAAGATAAGAGATAATAAGTACAGGTGAGAATGTGGAGAAAAGGGGACACTTGTGCCCTTTTGGTGGGAATGTAAATTGGCATGGCCACTATGGAGGTTCCTCAAAAACTTAAAAATAGAACTACCATATGATTTAGTAATCCCACTTCTTGATATACATCCAAAGGAAATGAAATCAGGATCTCGAAGAGATATCTGCACTCCCATATTTGTTACAGCTTTATTCACAATAGCCAAGGTGTGGAAACAACCTCAGTGTCCGTCGACAGATGAATGCATAAAGACGATGTGGTATATATCGTTACATTAACTAAACAAGGAGGTCGGTAGGCTGAGGTGGCTTTTTTTTTTTTTAAAACACTTAATATTTTTATTTATTTATTTTTGGCTGTGTTGGGTCTTCGTTTCTGTGCGAGGGCTTTCTCTAGTTGCGGCAAGCGGGGGCCACTCTTCATCGCGGTACGCGGGCCTCTCACTGTCGCAGCCTCTCTTGTTGCAGAGCACAGGCTCCAGACGCGCAGGCTCAGTAGTTGTGGCGCACGGGCTTCGTTGCTCCGCGGCATGTGGGATCTTCCTGGACCAGGGCTCGAACCCGTGTCCCCTGCATTGGCAGGCAGATTCGCAACCACTGCACCACCAGGGAAGCCCTGAGGTGGCTTTAATGCCTTGGCAGCCTATGTAAGCCACCAAAACCTAAGCCTGTAGTGCCTCAAGGTTAAGAAATCAAAACCTAAGGACAGACAGCCAAATCGGAAACAGCCAAATAGGATTTCCCAAATAACGTACCTGCTTAAGCCATCAAGCAAACAATTCCCTTGCTTTGCTTCCTCATCTTCCTCATTAGTCTTTCCCTAGTTTCCACAGGTGGAGCACTCCTGAAAGTTTCCTGTTTGGTTTGAACTGATTTTTGCTGGTTGAACTGATTTTTGATTTTTCTGCCTGGTTTGAACTGATTTTTGCTCAAATAAAATCTTAAAATGTTTAATATGCATCAGTTTATCTGTAACCATATACACAATGGAATAGTACTCAGCAGAGAAAGCAATCCTGCCGTTTGCAACATGAATGAACACAGAGGACATTTATGCTAAGTGAAATAAGCCAGAGAACGGCAAATATTGTACAGTCTCACTTATATGTGGAATCTAAAAAGAACAAAGTCATAGAAATAGTAGAATGGTGGTTACCCCAGGCTGGAGGCCGGGGAAACGGGGAGATGCCAGTCAAAGGGTACAAGCCTTTGGTTATAAGATGAATAAGATCTGGGGCTTCCCTGGTGGTGCAGTGGTTGAGAGTCCGCCTGCTGATGCAGGGGACACGGGTTCGTGCCCCGCTCCGGGAAGATCCCACATGCCGCGGAGCGGTTGGGCCCGTGCGCCATGGCCGCTGAGCCTGCGCATCTGGAGCCTGTGCTCCGCAACGGGAGAGGCCACAACGGTGAGAGGCCCGTATACCGCAAAAAAAAAAAAAAAAAAAAGATGAATAAGATCTGGGAATCTAATGTACAGCATGGTCACCATAGTTAATAATACAGTACTGTATACCTGAAATGTGCTAAGAGAGTAGATCTTAAAAGCATTCTCATCACACACACTCAAACATGATAACTATGTGAGGCAATGAACGTGATAATTAACCTGATGTGGTCATCATTTCACGAAGTATGCATAGATCAAATCATCACGTTGTACATTATAATTCTATACAATTTTATTTGTTAATTATACCTCAATAAAGATGGAAAAAATCTTAAACAATTTTTGCTTTGCTGGTTTTCTCTATTATACATTGTTTTTTCTATTTCATTTTCTTTAATCTTTACTACCTCCTTTCATATTCTTGGTAGTTAACGTACTGATCCTTTTCTAACTTCCTAGTATTAAAGCGTAGATCATTGACTTCTGAGCTTTTTTAATTTTATAAGAATTTAGATGCACAAACTTCCCCCAGAGCACTGATTTAGCTGCATACTACAAATTTTGGAGTCTTTTTTCATCTTCATCAAAATATTTTCTAATTTCCTTGTGATTTTTCTTGACTCATAGGTTAGTTACTTTGTGTTGCTTATTTTCCAAATATTTGGAGGTTATTCTAGTTTCATTTAGTTATTGACTTTTAGTTTAATTCTCAGAAAACCTATTGTACAGTTTCTCTTTAAAAGTTGGTCTATTCTGGTAAATATTCAATGTAAACTAGAAGACAAGTTCTATTCTGAAGTTGTTGGTGTTAGTGTTTTATATATGTCAATTAGATCCTATTGTGTTGTTAAAAATCTTTTAAATGCTTACTCTCCTTTGCTTGTTCTTTCTATGGTATAACTTTCCAAATGTGATTTTGGATTTGGCTTTTCCTCCTTTTAGTTGACAATTGTTGCTTTATATATTTTGCAGCTTTTTTATTGAGTGCATGCATATTTAGGATTTTCATGTCTTTCTCATCAATGGACTCTAATCACCATGAAAATATCTCTTGTGATATTTCTTGCTTTAAGCCTCCTTTTTATATGAATTTAACTACACTTGCTTTCCTTTTGTTTGCATGGTATTCTTTCCCAAACCTTCCAACTTAAAGTCTATCTCTTCTAAATAACATATGGGTTGGTTTGCTTAATCATCTTGCTTTTATTTGGATTGTTAGTACAGTTAGTATAATTACTGAATACTTTCGGTGGGATGTCCTTGGTTTGTCTACAGTGCTCACCTAGATAAACCTAGGATGCACAGATTTATAGGGCTTGGCGTTCCAGAAAGTGTTGCATTAGCTGTGTAATTTTGGGCATATAAAAGAGATATTCCACGACCTAAATAGTCGCTTTTGTGTAAGTGATGCCCTATTTGCAATGTATGCGTTTTATGATAATCTCGGTCTGCAAGGGCCTAATGCAGCAGGAAGATTCTAGGGAGTGGTGGAGGCAGTCCTAGGTTTCTCCCTTCTCCACGTGTCCTGCATTTACCTGCAACCTTGACATTAGTAAAGCTGGAGAAGGTTAAGATTTCTGACTCTCGTGAGTCTGATTTGATGACCGGACCCTTTGTATTATGTCAACTCTCTAAGTGATTTCAATGGTTCAATCCTTGGCTCTTTCAGTTCAGTCTCAACCACAACAGCCAGAGTTAAGTCCTGCAGAATGTAAACTATCAATAGATCATGTGATTCCTCTGATCCAATGGCTTTCCAGTCACTAAGAGTAAAACCCAAAATCTACAATGACCTCAAGGCAACACATCATCGGATTTCCCCATTTCTTTTCTCTCCCTCCAACTTACCAGACACCGTCCTACCTCAGGACCTTTGCACGGACTGCCCCCTGTCCTGATATCCACAGCAGCCGGCTGCCTGCTCTCTTCCAGATCTTTCCCTTCTCAGTGAGCCCTTCCCTGACTGCTCTGTCTGGTTGCACGGCCCTTCCAACACCACATACCAAAGCCCCTTTAGCCCGGTTTGTCCTTCTCCATGACGCTTATCACCTTCTCAGACATCGTAATTGGTATTTATTTATTCATTTATTTATGGCTCTCCTCAAATAGAAATGTAAGCTCTGAGAACAGAGGCATTTTACCAACTTTGTTCACTACTGTATCAACTGTACTTCAGTACCTGGCAAAGTAGGCCCTCAAAATATCTGTGAAATGGATGAAATTTCCCTCCGGGGTGTTCCTTTGGCCACAACCGTGTGTCCAGTTAGCACTTTAGAAGAAACCAGTCCTAAATCTTCTGTCATCTAGTTTTATTTCCTATGCCATGAATCATTTGCATGTGTTTAAAAATTCTTCAATGTGGCCTTTGTGGGCTTTTTATAGTTTTTAATTCTATTAGGATCAGCAAACAATGCCTTATTTCATGCAATCTGTTGAGTTTTCCTTTATGGCCAAGTTCATGGTCAATTTTTAAAATGTTTCGAGTATATCTGAAACCAATATGGGTACCTAGTTTGTTGGATGCAGCATGTACATCATCTACTTTGCTAACTGCAAAGGCCAAATTCTCCGAGTTTTTTATCTGATAGTTTATGACTAAATAGATTAGTATCCCAGTGTTACGCTGCCTGCCTGGAATTCAGTCTAGAATACTTCAGATACACAGGTGTGTTAGAGAGTAAGGAATCCTCGGGGTGCAGTTAGCATTATAATGAAGAAAACCTTAATGCAGACAGCTACCCCAAGCTCTTCTATTAATAGATTTCATCACTGATCAACATTATGTTACTGACAATAATGTGTCCAATAGTAGATTCTTAGAAAAATTGAGGTTAGAAAGGGGCTCTTACTGAATACCTAGCACTATTAAGATATGATGGAGTTTGAACAGATTAACTCTGAGGTACTCTTCACTGCAGTATAAACAAGGTCAAAGACTTTTTCTAGCAAGACCCTTGGGGTAGCGCCTGAGGCATAAAATAGCACTGTGTCCAGCCAAAGGGTTGGAGGGTAGCTCACAATGCTGCTAGGAGAAACAAAACCCTGCTCCTGGAGTAGTCACAACCACCTTGAAAAAACTGACACAAGATGTGAAACTTTTTATGCAAGATGTAGCTGGCCCAGCTAGAGAGACAGGGCTGGAACTTCGTTAAGCTTACATGACAGGCTGTAAGATGTTTTATGCCTGACTGCTAGTAAACTATTAAATACCTGCATGTGCGGCAGAACCTGGCCTGGGATCTAGTTTCACCATCACTTGCTGGCACACTGTGAGGCAACAGCTGATCAATACTCACCTGAAATTGGGATCTAACGACTAACAGAAATAACCCGGATGTTGTGCATAAATCAGATGGCTCGGGTCAGGTTCTGGGGCCACTACAGACACTCCTCAGTCTGTCTTTAGGGACCTATCAGTTTTGGGGTCACGCATGGACAAACAACAATACGGACAAAACTTTTTTTTATTGGAGTATAGCTGCTTTACAATGTTGTATTAGTTTCTGCTGTACAAGGAAGTGAATCGGCTGTATGTATACATATATCCCCTCCCTCTTGGACCTCCCTCCCATCCTGCCCATTTAGGTCATCACAGAGCACCAAGCTGAGCTCTCTGTTCTATACCGCATGTTCCCACTAGCTATCTGTTTTACACATGGTAGTGTATTTATGTCAAATCTAATTTCCCAATTCATCCCACCCTCCCCTTTCCCCGTGTCCACACTTCCGTTCTCTACATCTGCATCCCTATTCCTGCCCTGGAAATAGGTTTGTCTGTACTATTTTTCTAGATTCCACATACATGCGTTAATATACAATATTTGTTTTTTTCTTTCTGACTTGCTTCACTTTGTATGACAGACTCTAGGTCCATCCATATCTCTACAAATGACCCAATTTCATTCCTTTTTATAGCTGAGTAATATTCCACTGTATATATGTACCACATCTCTTTATCCATTCATCTGTCGATGGACATTTGGGTTGCTTCCATGACCTGGCTATTGTAAACAGTGCTGCAATGAACACTGGTGGGGAGATCTTTTATTGACACACCTCCTAGAGTAATGAAAATATAAACAAAAATAAACAAATGGGACCTAATGAAACTTAAAAGCTTTTGCATAGCAAAGGAAACCATAAACAAGACGGGAAGACAACCCTCAGAATGGAAGAAAATATTTGCAAATGAAGCAGCTGACAAAGGATTAATCTCCAAAATATACAAGCAGCTCATGCAGCTCAATATTAAAAAACAAACAACCCAATCCAAAAATGGGCAGACGACCTAAATAGACATTTCTCCAAAGAAGACCTACAGATGGCAGAGAGGCACATGAAAGGATGCTCAACATCACTTATCATTAGAGAAATGCAAATCAAAACTACAATGAGGTATCACCTCACCCTGGTCAGAACGGCTATCATCAAAATATCTACAAACAATAAATGCTGGAGAGGGTGTGGAGAAAGGGAACTCTCTTGCACTGTTGGTGGGAATGTAAATTGATACAGCCACTATGGAGAACGGTATGGAGGTTCCTTAAAAAAACTAAAAACAGAACTACCATACAACCCAGCAATCCCACTACTGGGCATATACCCTGAGAAAACCATAATTCAAAAAGATGGACACAAGTTCTTAATTGTCATATATTCTTGTTAGTTATCAATAAGGAATATTGTTCTTTGTCCCCTTTCCTGTTTTCACCTTGAGTCTATTTTGGTTGATATATATATAACATATGCATATAATTCTGCTTGCTATGTTTTCTTATGCCTTTTGTTTTTTTGGAAATATTTCTATTGTAAAATATATGAGATTAGAGATTATAATAAACAGCCATGAAGCCTTAACAAATCTTAAGATTATATAATATTTCCTTCAGATCTTCATTTTTCAAAATGACCAGAAACCTGTGACAGGTGAAGATTTGTTTTTTAAATGCCAATCTCTTTCATAAAAAAAAAATATATATACCTGAGAGTAGGAGAAAAGTTTTCATACCCCTTTTACATTCTGATTTCCATTCTGACAAAATCTTAAAACAGAACATGTCACCGGGAATTGTCTTAGTCCATTCGAGCTGCTGTAACAAAACACCACCGGGTGGCTAACAGACAATAGAATTTCTCACAGTTCTGGAAGCTGGAAAGACCAGGTGCCAGTGTTGTCGGGTCCTGGTGAAGGCCTCAGGGTTGCAGACAACCGACTTCCACGATGTCCTCACAGGGGGAAGGAGCGGGGAGCTCTGCGGGGCCTCTTGTAACAAGGGCGCTGACCCCATTCCTGAGGGCTCCAGCGTCATGACCTAACCATTCCGCAAAGGCCCCAGCTCCCACCACCATCACACTGGAGTCAGGATTTGAATATATGAATTTGGAAGACATAAAATATGCAGACAATAGTAGCAATTTTAAAAATACAAGGATATTAAGTAGGTATTTTAAGCCCAGGTTACATCTTGTGTGATATCATGAAGGTAAAATAGATTATGTGGAAAAACTAAAAAATATGCCAAAAGGAGCAGAAATGAAAAGGTGGGGAATGGGGGTGGGCTGGGGGCTGGACAGAGGAGGAGAAAAGGGTGTACCTTTACTTAAACATGCATTTGCTCGCATCTGTGAAGTGAATGCAGATTCCCTAAATTCTGACACTGTGATATTAAAAAGAAGTAATTGTGGTAAATAAATCACATGCCAGAGCGGAATTTCAAAATATATTTCAGATTTCTAGCATAAAAAAATCCCTATAAGCGTTACCTTAAGATATTTTTTTATCAGAAATATAGTTTTGGTAATAAAAAAAAATCTGATAAAATTATATAATCAGATACGCTATGCATATGTAATTTTAATGCGCTAATATGAATATTTTTATCGTATATTTTACATAAGAATATAAATTATTTTTAGATTATTTAAAAAGAAACGGTGACTAGCTCACAAGATTTAACTATCTACCCAGGTGACACTCGTGCCCATATCCCGTACTGAGAAGCCTTCACATGTACTGCTAGAGATGCCCTGTGATCTGGTCGCAGTCCCTACAGAAGCTCTCCCGGAGGGAGAGGCGCCCCAGGAGGTGCTGGCGGGGGAGTACGGGCTGCCTTTTTCAGCTCAGGGCGGTTTGGGGAGGGTTGGGGGGGCGGATATGGGAACCTGAATTGAAAGCTTCCTACACTGTGAAATGGTCCGCTCCCCATGCCACCCCCCGACATCCTCCAAGAAATGGTCAAAAAAAATTTTAATTTTAAAAATCAGAAGTCTCAAGCTTCAGTAAAGTTGTCTTTTAGTACTTTCAGCCAAAAAGCTTTATTCTCTTCCTTTATTTTCCAATTTTATCACCAAATATCCTGAAGATACCGTTTTTCTTCTTTTAAAGTAGCCAATGTTTTCATTGCTTCTAGTTTTTCAACTCCAACCTCTTTGCTTATTATCTCCACAAGGACATCATTTACATCCTTGGCCATATTCTTAGCATCTCTAAAAAAAAGAATAACGGTATTACTGTTTAGGAAACAGTGATTTTTACCAAATCCTCCTTAATTCACGAATCTCACTGCCGAGACTCTGTCACTACACCTTAGTCCTCCCTCCATTTCTCTGGAAAGTGTCCCTCAGTCTCCAGGCACCTACTGCTCCCCCAGGGACAGGCCTCCGCCCAGGACCACTGTCACATGCAATGCTGACCACCCCATTCACAGCTTTAAACACTTCAAAGGCGTCCGTGCACACGATGAGTTATTAACAGACACGTTTACTGAGAACTTGCCAAGGGCTGGCCCTCTATTAAGTGTGTTTCCACGTCCCAGCTCTTTCATTTGCAGGTTGGGCAAGGGGCCCCTCCTGTGCGCTCCTGTGGCCCCTGCACAGCACCCGGTATACCGTGAGCATCTGCTGACCTGGCTTTCCCACAGGGAGCAGGTGGCTTGGGATAGGAGTGCATCTCATTTACCATTTCTCTCTCGACATCTGCACAGTGCCAAATACTTAGTAGGCACTCGAATGTTTATTGAATGAATGACAGGACTCTAACGTCTCAGGAATTGAACTTGCCCTGCCCCCTCACAGTAAAATTTCCTGAGAAAGTTTTAACGGCTGTCATGCTCTCCCCTCAAGTACTCTGAGATCACTTCTAACCCCACGGCCCTTCCCCATGTCCCGCGGCTGCAGCTGCCAAACCTACCGGCCCCTCTGTCTGCTTCCCACTTGACTATCGGCAGCAAAGGCTCCCCTTTGAGTCAGTGTCCCCTGGACTTAGGGACAAGTTTGCTCCTTCCTCAGTGGCTGTTCTTCTCAGTCTCCTGTGTTCGGTCCATGTTAGAGTGCCGTGGGGTGTCACTCTGAGCCCTCACCTCTGACCAGCTATGAACGCTATCAGCTTCACTTCACGGATGTGAAAAATGAAGCACCAGTGACGGTGCAGTTATTTCTGGGTTACTGTTTTAGGAGTTTTTTAAGATGTTTAAGAACCCCTCCAAGTTCTCAATTACCAGTTACTCATATATTTGTACTTATGTTTGCACAATGGACTTCACCTCCATTATCAGAGCTGCATCTAAGCCTTCAACCTATATCTGACACTGACAGCACTGTCCTCTGCAAACAAAAGAAAGATCAAATGCTTCACTAAAAGTAAATGAAAATGTAAACCAACACAGCGTCCAGAAGCTCTGCCCTTTCTGACCTAGAGCAGCGTTTTCTAGCTGAGGAGTCGTTAATGGGTCATGAAATCAACTTTGTAGCCAAAGTCAGATTTTTGTAAAATGATAGAACAAACGAAATATAAGTTATCAGAATGTGTCATAAAAAGTAAGTAGAAAAAGGAAGTTTTGTTTTATGAACCTTTTCAATTATATTTATATGTATTCTACGTCACTATGCCAGTAGTTCTTTCTCTGTATCATAGTTTAAAACAAACAAACAAACAAAAAAACCTGACCTGATGACTTACGGAATGTTTTAAATGCCAGGGATGTGTTAGGATAAAAAAAGAGTAATTTCTTATTTCAAAACTCCTTTTTAACTGGTAAACATTTTTGAGTTCCATTAAAACAAGTAGCTAAGTTCCTAAAATTTTTATTGTCTATGGCAATCTTGGGTTTCTATAATGGATCTTATATCAAAAAGTAGATGAAACATAAGAATGACTCCTGGCTTATGTCAACTTTGACATCATAAATTATGCCTTAAAGAAAAAGGATCCTAGACCCACATTCTCAGAGTCAAAACCAAAGCTGTTTTCCTTGGCTAGGTCGACTGCACAAATCACATATTCACTATTTACTGATACAACAAAATCAATCCTGAGACAGAATGTAACGTTAAGAGGCTAAAAACGTATTTAAAACAGCACAAAGCATTCCCCAATGCATGAGTTAATTTTCTTTTTTTGGGGGGGTGGGGCCACGCTGGCCAACTTCTTGGCTATTAAGTGTATGTTAAAAATCATTTTAGAGCTTGTATTTCTATTCCTGTATTTAAGAATCCAATCTCTCATCCATACATGTCCAGATCATTAACCAATCGGTCCCTGGTCTCTTTAATAAACATTACTGACTGCCCTCCCCTCCCCGGCACTTGAGCATGATGGCCACTCACCCACACACGTAAACATGACCATTCTCCTGAAGAAGGACCCTTGCCACCTGCTTGCTGTGACGCTGGATGCTGTCTTGCACATACTTTGCTGGGGCTTCTTCCTCCCCCACAGGAGCATCTCTTGAGAAGGAAACTTTCAAGTGAGTGAGAATTCCACACTTAAGGAAATGTCTGAGCTCCTCTCTGAAATACAATATCTAATAGGTCACTGGAAGGTTTGTAATTTAAAGTTGAAAAAGTCTGAAATTAGCATTGTACGGCATGGCTGAGTCTTACAATGCTAGAATTGTGAAGTACCTGAATAAATAATCCCTATCCTTATGTCTGCAGCCAAAAAACAACCACATTGCTCCAAAGTGCCCATCTGGGTGATGTTCTTGCAGTTTCTCTCTAAGTAAAAAAGAAAGTTGAGATGTTTGATATAAAGAATAGGTAAAAGCAATCTTTCTTTTTCCTTTTACCTCCCCAGATAGGTCTGTAAAATCCACCTTCGCAGTCACTCAAAGTCCATGTACTGAATTAACATTTCACTACCCGCAGGGTACCTGGGCCACTCCAGCAGACACTACAAAAAGTAAGCTTACCTACGAAATGCAGACATCTATGAGCTTTATGACATCTCTGTAGTGAGGATAATTCAAATTATCACATTGTGAAACCCAGACTAATTTCTACATTAAATATTCATAACAATTTTATGAATAATAATTAACTCTCAATTAACATAATAAAAAAGTGGCACCGGGATTTTTTTTTTTTTAAATAAATTCATTCATTTTCTTTATTTTTGGCTGCGTTGAGTCTTCACCATTGCGCGCGGGCCCTCTCCAGTTGTGGCGAGCGGGGGCCACTCTTCGCCACGGTGTATGGGCCTCTCATTGCAGCGGCCTCTCCTGTTGCAGAGCATGCATGGGCTCTAGGCGCATGGGCCTCAGCAGTTGTGGCTTGCAGGCTCTAGAGCACAGGCTCAGCAGCCGTGGCACACGGGCCCAGCTGCTCCACAGCATGTGGGATCCTCCCAGACCAGGGATCGAACCCGTGTCCCATGCATTGGCAGGTGGACCCTCAACCACTGCGCCACCAGGGAAGTCCCGGCACCAGGCTTTAAAAGGTAGAATGGTCTGCTGTGAAATGTTTCAGAAATGATGGACACGCCCTACTTTTTTGATTTCTTAAGAAAAAAAAAAAGAAAAGAAAACAACAAAAAGACTTTGTACAAAGGATATTACTCCACTATCTGGGGAACATTACCTAAGAGTTGTTATTTCACAAACAGGGAGAGAAGCACAATTTTATTTATTTATTTTATAAAAAATAGTTGTGTTCTGATACAAAGATACATGTATTAATATCATTCTGTTGAAAATTACTGATGTTAAGGATTTAACTTTGAAACTGCTGGTGCACTTGGATCTTTGTGACTACCAATTTTATCTAGCTAAGGAATAGATGGGACAGCTGCACATCACCACAGCATAAAGGTGTGCTTGAAATTTGTCCCCCAAATACATGCACTATAAACTATGGTTCAGCAGGGGAAAAAGAAAAAGAATGTACTAGAGTAAAAATGGAAGTTCCAGTACAAAGCACAATTTCTAGAAGATATATTTACTTTTCCCATGGTGACAAATTATGCTATGCTATCACATATTTGATAATAATATTTTAAAATAAAAATTTTTACAACCAAGGTCCAATATCCTCAAAACCACTGAAAAACAAAAAAGCTCTCTATTACATACTTCCACCCAGGACCACAAGGGACACATTTTCTCACCAGCCAAAGAAAACACATACCTATGTTGCAGAAAGCCAATGAAAGGTGCTATGCCGGTTCCTGGACCCACCATTATGATGGGGACTGAGGGGTCATTTGGTAAATGGAAAAAATTTGTTGCCCGAGGAGATATGGATATCTGAAATATTAAACCAATGTTCATAAGTTCGGGAAAAAAAACAGACAAAAGCATATAACCAAGGTGATGCCTGCTAAAGAAATCAGAAAGTGCAACTTCCCCTCAAAGCAGCATCATAAAATTAAATTGCAGCATTAAATCTTACTGAAACCACAAACACATTTGTCAGTCCAGAGAAATAAACAAGTCTGTCTTGTAAATTTTTCTTTTCTATCCAAATCAAAGGTATTTTAAAAATGACAGGCACGATATTTCTGAGGTAGAACACTGAATAAATAATAATTGAGTTGTTTTTCTAGGCCCAAGAAAAAGATCTGCTTCCTAGTAGGCAACCCATTATAGGTGTCATGAAGAAATGCACAAAAAAATGAAGACATTCTTCTTCATGTTAGGACATAAAGGGGCAATGAAGATTAACATCAAGATGGGGTGAAGGTTTTAAGTGAAAATTAGGCAAGCGGAAGAGAAATTAAGGGGCTGCCCCAAAGATACTAGAGCACTGCTACATTTGCTACTCTAGGTCCCATGTTACCTGTGTTTGTTGCAAAACTAGAATAAGTGATAAACAGATAAACAAAATCTTTTTGCTATAATTTCAAAAGGGTTTTCTTCTAAATCACGTGCCAGGGATACTTAAGGGAATCAATTTGTAAATATATTCATCTTTCAGTTTCACTTTGCCATATGCTTTAGTTACAGAGTGATAATAACAGTGAAGAATGACAGGAATCTTCCCTCCATTCCCTACTGGTATAATTGTATATATTTTAACCTTTAATTCAAGGAAAATTGTCTGAAGTTCATCAACAGGATGAACACAGTACTTTTTAAACGGAGAACTGGCAGAGCTATATCAACTGATTGTTCTCATTCTGGAGTGAAACTGTGATTAATATTATATTAGCCTTATTCACTTGATTCATCCACTGAACAATGTTATTGAAGGTACTCAATATGACAAACACTAGGACAGAGAAATGAGCAAAACCAAATCTGTCTTCATGGGACTTATATTCTAGTGGGTGGAAAAGACAATAAACAAACATATATTTATAGAATGACAGGTAATGATAAGTCCAGGAAGCAAAATAAAACAGGATAGGATGGGTATGGCAGGAAACTGCTAAAGAGACCACACTTCCTATGTTCCAGGGACGGCAAAGAGACCAGAACACTAGTCAGCTCCTGCTGTAAATCTCCGATGGCTTACAACAGCAAACGCTTACTTCTGGCTCTGCTCAACTGCTGCAGCTCTGCACCATGATCTCCTTCACTTGGATCCAAACCCAAGGAGCATCCCTGACCTGAATCATTCCATCCGATGTCAGAGCGAAAGAGCAAGAGAGGCAAGCCACAGCATCCTGTCAGGTTCAGAGCGCCTGCTGAGATGTGGCACAATCCTGTCTGCTCACCTTTCACTGGCCAAGGCTGGTCACATGGCCAGGCTACACATGAATGGGAGGGAAAGTCTACTCTTCCTCAGGGGGCAGGGGCATCTGTGAACAACAGTACTATCTACCAGTCGGGGGAGGGCATATAAAATATGGTGCTACACGGCACAACGAAATTTAAGTAGCTTTAAATTATATCCTTTCTATATGTACCTCTAGTACCTCAACACTGGGTAGTCAACAAAGGTCTGTTAAAATGTGGAAAGAAGAAGAAAAGGGCAGGAGGGAGGAAAGAAGGAATATGTGAAAGGCACACAAAGGTGTCTGTAATACAGCATCAATATACGTTTTTTTTTTTTTAGCTTTCTGGAGATCATCTGCTATTTTTATGAGATCGTGAAATGACACAATACTTTCGTGTCAGCACTACAATATTTCTTTACAAAAAAGAAGTTTCTCATGTTCTCAGTATTTTGTTGATATGAGGGACACACACAGTAAAGAACCTGCTCCAGGCAGCAGATTGGGAAAATACCAAGTTAAAGGGCAGTTTTAAGCCCTAGTCTTCCCTTAGGCTCACTCAAGTGTGTATCAGAAGTCTTAAATCCCCCTAAGTGCTGTCAACGTTTTAACTTCAGTAACTTACAGCAACCAAACCAGTAATAAGATAACATTACAACTGACATGTTCATTCTTCAATACCATGGAGAAGACGTCATGACAAAGACTGAAATTTCTTTTAAATTTCAACCATCCTTGTGGGTGAGGAGGGAGAAGGTTAACTGCTCCCTATGCGTACGGTCTCGAGTGAGATTTTGCCAAGTGTGGATCAAAATATAAAATAACACCACGGCTCCAACAAAAGGGGAAGAAATGGGCAGGGTAAAATCCTACCCCAAACTGAAGGATGTAAAATTAATCTCTGGTTGTCAGCTGCCACTTTAAGATGACTCCTTTGGGGCACAGGACACCGACTGAGCACAAAATGAGGCTCTTCCTCATTGCCAGCCTTCACCGCGCACTTGACTCCTCCTGTGCCAAGCTACCAAGAACACTGACGCAAGGTCTTCTCCTTTATGAAGTGACAAGCGAGAAGCAAAGAGCGTATGTGTTATACAACATTCATGCTTTACACGTTTAGGAAACACATGGACTACACTGAATGAAAGTAATGTTCTCCTGACTTTCCAAAAGAGATATTACAATTCAAGTAGGGCATACATTTTCCTTTGAATAATTTGAGGGGAATGGACAATGCAGGGGACCCTACATTGTCTTTTCTAATCGGGCAAAGAGCACACTTCTAATGATACCCAAACTGCCCACTCCTAGTACCTCGGGCGCCAGGGCCTTCTCGCCGTCTGCCCGGGAGGCACCTGTGTTCGGCTGAAGAACCGATTCAACCAACGTGGCCAGCCAGCCCGTGCACACGCCCTTCCGCAGAGTCACCGCCGTGGTGTCAGACCCAAACTCCACGATGTTAAAAATGAAATGAAGCTTCCCTGGGTGAAACAGACTCGAGCTGCAAAGACACAGAGATAAGTTTGTAAACTCCGCCTCAGGACTCACACACACAGGCCAAGCTAGGCCTTTTTTACTGCATGAGGGTATTTCCTAATGGGCTCTAAACCTACCTTCTTCCTCTTCAGAAAACAGTTCTGCTGCTTACTTCAAAGCCCCCCCCACCCCGACCTAGTTTTGTGATGTCATTCAGGACAGTTTCTGGTTACCTGTTTGCCGCCAAGGCTGAATGAGATTTATACCAGCTTTCCTCCCTCCTCCCTACGTCCACCCAGGGAAGGTGGCCGGGCACACCAGTAAAGGCCACAGGTGGAGGACCTGCAGACTTGCTCAGTGGGGACACGGCTCTGGACCACGGGAGCCACACCCTACGAACTCCAGGAGGACACAGTCCAAGCCTGCTCTTCTTCACTCCGCATCACGCCTGCTACTGTCCTGCACAAATCTGCTAAGTTTTCAGTAAATGGATTTGTAGCTACTAAGCATTTGGAAGTCAGAGTTTCATTACATTTTAGGAGAAAGAAGCTAAGTATTATGTTAATAAACGTCAGTACCTTGCACATGAATATGGTCTGGGTTGGAGCTTAGGAAGATGTTCTAGAAAAAAATTAAAATAAGCAATTATTAATTCATTCCTACTGAAAATAAATTATATGTATATATGTAAATTATATGTAAAGATCTGAATTTGATTCCTATTTTCTTATTTAGAATTTCTAAATAACTTGTTTTAATTATATATCATATTTTAGAGCACACATAAATTCACTGTGTCTAAGTAAAATATCACTAAATACTTTTTTCCAATTCTTAAAGACCAGACATATCACATTTCCCCAATCTGAACTCAGTATTTCTACCTAAAAGCTGTTTTTTTTTTTTTTTTTTTTTTTTAAACATCAAAGGGCAGTAAGAGTAGGGTCCATGAACGGGCCTCAGAGTCAAGGAACCAATTACACTGTTTTCTGGGGTGTGTCCAGAGTTTCCAGATTTGAAAAAAGATCATGACCCAAAAAAGATTAAGGACTATGGAAAATACTTAGGCTTGAAATATTTTTCCTTCATAGTATTTATATAATAACAAAAAAACAGGAGTGTAATGGTGGACATTTTTCAATCAAGTTATCCAGAAACCTAGTGGTTTTAAGATACACAGGTACTCTTTTAAAAGAGATTAAGAAGTCAGTATTTGAATATCTGATTGTCCACTATCAAACCCTGATAATTTTTTGTGCTCCGTATGTTATATTTTTGATAGCTATTTAGCAAAAATTTAGAAAGACCTTTCTAAAATGTCTGACAGTTGTAATAGGATAAGGTTTAATAGAGGGCTCACCTCAATACTTTAGTTAGATTAAGTTTTCTTACAGAAATGAGAAAATAATTAAAACTTTTATGTCTCAATGCCTTTAATTTTTTTACATAACTATATAATAAATGATACATATAGGCTGAAAAAGGTAACAGAAAATCTATAAAAAGAATTGGAACAATTTTTCCATGATTAACAGCTTTACAAGACTTCTTGTAACTTCCCTAATGGGTGTTCTGGTTGTTATCCCAACACCTCTATTAGCTCAAAAGACTCAACTGAGGAGGGGTAAGAGTGTTCATTCGCACAGGAACGCAGGAAGGGCAGCCTCACCACTCTGAGGAGGAGGAAAGGGAATACTAAGAAATAAAAAGGGAAAGGGGCAGGGCCTGACTTGTAAAGCGGAGTGTCCGTAACCGTACTCGGCATCAAAAGGGACCTTGGGTAAAAAGTACATGTTTTCCTGTCACCAAACACAAATGCAAATTTTAAACATTTTACTATTTATCACCAAGGAAAACAGAGAGGAGACGACAAAATCACAAGCATAGGAAAGTAACAAGGGTTTTAAAATCCTATAAGATTCTTATAGTCACTGTCCCTAGTAAACGTCTCCAATTCCTGAGGCCAGTTCCTCAGGGAAGATCTTAAACTCTCTTCTGTTGGAGTATGAGGACCAGAAGACACAATCTGGGCAAAAAAACAGCATATGATCTTTTTACATCTGGATGTTTTGTCTCTCCCAAGGCTAATGCCCCGGGGCACCGTGAGTAAGGCCACTTGTTTGTACTGGTGGACCTGCCCAGGTGGGAACATTTCTGTACCCTGCACACAGAGCACACGCTTCACCAGACTCCATCAATTATCACTATCTTTGAAAAAGATCCTTTTCTTGGCAACCTCATTTTTAGATAAAATTTGGCTAAGAGAATTAAGGCTGGCTATATTAAGAGAGCAAATGACAGTGACAGTGGTAGGAAAGAAAAATTAAAAAATAAAAATTTAAGCTTGGAAGAGAGATTCTTCGACTTCAAGAAGGCAGTTCAGCTGTCAAGGCAGCGTGAAGAGCAGCTGTAAGACGCTTACTTACTGATCACAGTGATCGAGATGCACTCCCACAGGCCTGCAGAGAACTCAAAGGTGCTCTTACCATGGAGAGGCTGCCCCCCGGGGTTGGGGTGACTGTGACAGCATCCACTCACCAAGCAGGAGGCTGAGCGGAGGCTGGCAGGACGGAAAGGCCAGCAGGAGGTCTGAAAGGCAGGCACGGGAGTCTCTGACGAAGCGGTTGTAGTCGGCCGCCCCCTGCCTGCTGCACAGCTCCTGCAGCCGTCGCTTCTCCGCGCCGTCGCCAGTGTGGTCCACGAGGGCTCGCAAGAACGCCTGTGGCCGAGGAAGCCGACTTAAATCACCACGCGCTCTGTGGTTACAGCCGTTAGAATGCTGGCTGAGTACCCACCTGGGGATGTGCCCAGTTATCCAAGAAAAAGTGAGTGTGGTCACTAGGAGTGTGGTCAGGACAAGAGCATTTCATCTGTTATTCGTTTTAATGGCAGCCTGTTAGGCAAACCCCACTTTCATGTTCCATTTTTGGTCACCTTCCCTATATCTTAAACCAACCCAATCTCAAATTACATGGCAGGTATATGTGAGTAATCAGAAAGTCTCACAACTTAACGTTTTTATCTCGGGACACAGTACCTGTTCTCGCCTTAGCGGATGATTGCAACCCAGATTTCTACATTTATTTGGCCACTGTTACGACAGGCACTGGGCAGGTAAAGTATGGGGCAAAGAGGACACCTAACTTGCCCAAAAGGCTTCACAGGCGAGTGAGAGCAACAGAAGTCAAGAAGTAACCAGTGTGGGACAGGCTGCCTATCCACCAGGGCACAGGGACGTTCAGGGCTTCTGAGGCCAGAGGCTCCCAAGAAGGCAGGCTTGAGCCGAAGGCGGGCTGCTCGGAAGAAAGGAAGTGGCGGGCAACCAAAGAGATGGCAGAGCCACAGGAGGGCACGGGAGGCAGGCAAAAGCACGGCTCCTGGGGAGCACGTGCGCTTCAACACAAATGCAAGGAAATGCGGACACGGGCAGAGGCTGACAAACAGTGAGGGCCAGAACATCCAGACCCCTGCACAGGGACTCTGAGTCACCTCGGCTCCATCGTGGAAAGAGGAGGAGAAGAACATAAATAAAGCAAAACAAGAAAGTCCCAGATCCCTAGTTTCAAAGACTGAACCAAGTCCAAACTCTCGGGCAAAAGACCAAACTTGCTAATGACAACTTTTGGTTCTAATGCAATTCCAAGCACATCCATCATGGCACACATAAAACTCTCATTACTCACGGGAAGCAAAGAACTTCGGCAAGTCATCTGCATCAAAGCTATCTGAAACGCGAGTGGGCTCCACTACTTTTTATTCCATGGCTCCCACATCCCGGAGGGCTGGATGCCCTTAACAGGGAAAATGAGATCCATGTTCCTGTGAGGGTCACGGGTTTCCACTGGCCCAGCCAAGAATCCCTGCTTAAACTATCCAGATACCAACAAATTACATGGCTTCTTCAAAGTGCTGGACATAGAACAAGCACCTGGGAAACGTCGTGGCGTAAAGCCCCAGGTCTCTGCATGGATCTCTGGTAAGACAGGAGTTTACCAAGAACACTTCACACCACGCTTTCTCAAGTCAATAAAATTCCCTAAATTACAGGCTAAAA
Organism: Tursiops truncatus; assembly: GCF_011762595.2. NCBI lineage: Eukaryota > Metazoa > Chordata > Mammalia > Artiodactyla > Delphinidae > Tursiops > Tursiops truncatus. The sequence goes on along the minus strand of NC_047036.1, from coordinate 6,457,378 downwards.
CAGTAGCAATTGTCAATCCTTTACAATATTTTTCATTTTACAATTACAGAAACTTCATGGTACTAAAACAGGAAACACAGCACTGTGCAGAAAACAAACTGACAAACGTTACTAAAACTTAAGTTAGAAATATTTTTAACACAGTAATTTTACTCCAAGGAATTTATTTTTTAAAAAAGACTTCAGGGGGCTTCCCTGGTGGTCCAGTGGGTAAGACTCTGCCCTCCCAATGCAGGGGGCCCAGGGTTCGAACCCTGGTTGGGGAACTAAGAAGTCCGCATGCATGCCGCAACTAAGAATTCGCATGCTGCAACTAAGACCCGGCAGAGCCTAAATAAATAAATAAAAATAAATCTAAAAAAAAAGTTTAAAAAAAATTTTTTTAATAAAAATAAAAAAGACTTCAGGTACTTCCCTGGCGGTCCAGCGGTTAAGACTCCACGCCTCCAATGCAGGGGGCATGGGTTCGATCCCTGGTCAGGGAACTAAGATCCCACACACCACCCAGCGCAACCAAAAAATAAATAAATAAAAATAAATAAAAACATAAAAAAGACTTCAAACAAGTGTGCAAAGATGAATTAGAATGTTCACCTATGTAGGTTTTTTAAATAGTGGAAAACTGGAAACAACCAACTGTCCATTATCAAATCAACAATTGTTTTTTTCTTAAAAATTTTTTTAATTTATTTATTTAATTTATTTATTTTTGGCTGCACTGGGTCTTCGTTGCCACGTGCAGGCTTTCTCTAGCTGCAGCGAGCAGGGGTTACTCTTCGTTGTGGTGCGCGGGTTTCTCATTGCAGTGGCTTCTCCTTGTTGCAGACCATGGGCTATAGGTGCGAGGGCTTCAGCAGTTGTGGCACGTGGGGTCAGTAGTTGTGGCTTTTGGGCTCTAGAGCACAGGCTCAGTAGTTGTGGTGCATGGGCTTAGCTGCTCTGTGGCATGTGGGATTTTCCTGGACCAGGGATCGAACCCGTGTCCCCTGCATTGGCAGGCGGATTCTTAACCACTGCGCCACCAGGGAAGTCCTCAAATCAACAACTGTGTTGCACCCATAGCATCTTTGAAAAGTATCTTCAGTACCTTTCCATGCTGGCATATCCAAACTCATTTCCTCTTAAGTAAAAAAAGGCACGCTGCAGAACAGCACATATACTACATGACCTCATTTTTCCTTAGCAAAACAAAATCCAACTGTTAATTGCAGGGGTTTGATTATGAAGGACTTTTGCTTCCTGAGTTACTAACTTTTGTGTCCAGACTTTTTATAAGCATATTACTTTTGCAGTTAAGGAAAGATATATTTTTACATATGTACTTCACGAAATTTTCAGAAACGGAAGAGTTAAACTAAAACTGTGAAACTATTTAATTTAATCAAGGAGTTCTCATCACAGTGAATCGTAGATTTACTCAAATTGTATCTAGGACTAAGCCCCTCCATAAAGTAGTTCACTTCCCAAAGACGACAAATGCAGTAAACACAGTAATAAAATACAGAATAAACACTGCACTGCGGACAGGGTAGCCCAATAACAGTACTATTTATGCTCACTGGCAATACAAGTTTGGTAAAGCACAACTTGGAAAGTTTACCCATGAATATCCACTTGAGTAACATGGTTATAACAAAATCAGTAGTTCCCGGCATAACACTGACATCTAGTGGATCTTTCTGTCTCCAAATTCATCTAAACATCAATATAACCTACCAAAACCCTTCAATGTTCCCTGCAGAATTCTGACATAATAAATAAGTACAGGTTTTTACACAAAAGGGGTCTTCACAACATTAAACAGGTGGCAAGCAGTGGAAAAGCCCTACACGCCAAGCTTCCTGCCACCAATTAGAGAGAAAAAGTGTCCACGTACAGCTGGAAAACACATGCTACCTAGGGCCACTTTCATCACTAGTTACCGTGCTACATCAAGTTAATGTCTAGAAAAATAAGATTAAGAAAAAGCCCTACTTTAAAAACCTCATTTCGGTAGAAAACAAAAAATTTCAGTATAAGCACAACATAAAAATATTTGTCCATGACAATTACAAAAACACTGCACACCTTGGGAACTATTTTGAACACATGCTGTGAAGACCATATTTTCTAAGTCTTCAAAGGGCAAATACCAGATTTAATAAACCCTACAAAGAGGTGAGCATATTTTTAAATAGTCACCCAAAGAAGAAAGAAAAATACCTTCTTAGGAACCGCTCGTATTTCAAGGCACCAGGTAAGAAGGAACTGGAGAGAACACTTCTCAGGTATATGCTGGGGCAAGGCTGCTCCTTTTCAGGCAGACGGGAAAGAGTCAATGACACAGAAAATAGAGAAGACAATGTTTTCCATCCCTAAAAACACTAATAGCTGTAATATTTTACATTATAGTGCTATCAAAGTACTTGTGGCAATATGACTTGTGGCAATGTTTATTCAGTTAAAAAATTTCCTCAAAAGGAATACAGAAGAAAAAACCTACTTTACAAAAACAATGGTTATAAATTCAACAGCATTATTGTACCAGCCATACCTACCAAATCTAAGTACACCAAACAAAAGAAAGGGAAATTATCCAAAACCACTGAAGAAAAGAAAGGAACAAAAAGCCAAAAGATGGCAGTGGTCCAATAACACTGCCTATCATCCTCAAAAAGAATTTCAGAACTGACTGAATTCCAGTTCAAGATTCTAAGCAAATAACTAAAAAATAACTTCCTTTAATTATGGAGCAAGCAATTATTTTCATATATTAAATAAGCAAAAACAAATATGCTATGAGAAACAAACATTAAAAAGAAAAATTTTTTTTTTTTTTTTTTGTCCGTGCCATGTGGCTTGCAGGATGTTCCCCGGACCAAGGATTAAACTTCAGCCCCGGCAGTGAAAGCCTGGAGTCCTAACAACTAGGCCACCAGGGAACTCCCAACAAAAGACTTTTAAAAAAGATTCACATAATACAGTTTTTTTTTGCATGACAATATGCTAACCTAGAAACAAAATAATGCTGATTGCAAAAAACAGCCTAACAAATCAGCCCTAGTCAACTAACCAATCTGCTTCTCCAAAACCAGTTACATTCATTTTTTTAAGCGTTCCCCAGTTTGCTGCAAGCTTGCTGATTTCCAGAGTTTGGAAAAAGCTGATTCTTCAACTTCACTTTTAATGTCTGTAAGCATCCAATAAGCATAAACTCTATTACCATCTCATTCAGTGTAACTGACTCATTCAGGGTACTTGACGTGAAAGTTAAAAACCTCCAAGACCAGCAAGTGGCTGTGTTCCGCCTGCTGATCCATGGCCGACCCCCGGGCATCTGTGCAGACTTGCCCTGGTCACCTCCAATCCCTTGGCCCAATGACATCCTGGGAAATAAAAGATCAGGGCTGTACCTTTCTTCTTCGTGTCGGCCTTAATGTTCAAGATGACACAATGTTCTCTCCTGTCTGTGAGCTGCAGTCTTTGGAGTAGATGCTGTACCTCTGAGTCACTGTTGGGACAGATCACGTTAAAGGCATCTCCAGGCTGGTAGGAAAAATCTGTTTTCTAGAGAAGAACCAAAATGAAATACAAAAAATTCCACATGAGTTAAAAGAGTTTTAGTTGTGGGGTAACAGAGTTTTAAATATATGACCACTTGAATAAATGAATTAGTTTATTGCAACTAGAATTATTTTGTTTCTGACAAATAAGCCCAAGTAACCAAACAAACATACTTTTATTAGGGGTTATTTTTTAAAGAAAGTCTGTAGTTATCCAATGTTTTGCTTTACACTGAGTATTCATAGACTAGAAATTAAGACCCTCTGCCTCTTCTAAAAATCAAGGTGCTCTGGTAAGTAGTGTTTTAATAATCCACGTAAAAGTCCTCTCATGAAAACACACACACACACACATTAGGAACAAAAGAAACTACTTAAGGCCGTCTGCACTGGTTTTCAATTTCCTTTCTTTACTCCTTTTCTCTGGGGAGGAACAGGGGTCGGGGAGAGCAATTTCTTTTCCCTTAATGACACACGACGTCAAACTGCCTGGCTCGGTACTGGTCGTGCACAAACCCGGGCTCCAGGTGGAGCCACCGCCCACAGCAGGTTTACTTAGAGCAGTGCAGGGTGTGGAACGCTCTGGAGAGAGGCTTCTGGCCACACATGCTCACACCTCTAGCCTGGGAGGGACACAGGCTGTCCCTACCAGGCGGCCAAACCTCGCCTCTTTATGACGAAAGTACAGAACAAGAGTGAAATGGTTTGGTGTACATACGATATTTAGCAACATGGATTAAAATGTTCAAAAGGAAGATGGAACTACTTAATACTCCGTAAGCAAAACCATCTAGTTCTGACGCCTGTCACATTTCTTTCTTTCTATGAGAAACTCAATTAAACCCACATCGACGGCCTTGGTGCACCCTCTTCTGAGAGCCCAGCCCATGGAACCTCGCAGGGCCCTCGTCAAGGGTTGAGCTACGTGGCTGTGAGGACGTACAACCACAGTTTCTTAACCTGAGGCCAATGAGGCAGCAGCTGGGGAAGCCTCATGGATGGGGTTCAGAGAGGGAGCACATCAACGCCCGAAAACTGTGTGCAAAGTGTTTATATATAATCATTCTTCTGGAGAGGGGGTCCATGATTTCTTCCAGATCCTCAAAGGAACAAGGACCACCACTTTGAGAAGTGAATGTCACACGACTGTCTAGTCTGGCTCTACTTCCAACTAGCCGCTGACCTCAGGTAAACAGCTTCCTTTCCAGGGGCTCTTACACGGAAATACTGCTCTGATTCCATTATTCTTTCGTGGCTTAATGAGTAAGGCAGCAACACTATGCTCTCAAGTAGAATCACCTCCAGTCACTCATTTTAGGCCCTCCTTGAAGTGAAAAGAAAAGGTATGAGGCAGAGAGAAAAAATGATGGGTCAAGAATAAAAAGGCCGCTGTCTAGCCACAGACCTCACTCTTCCTGAATGTGTAGATGAGGACACAGCACAAGTCTCTGCACTTGCTGGCAACATCCCTGCGCTCAGAAACACATTCTGTAACTTACTGAAATGTCCAATTCTATCAGAAGAGTGGTTTTTATGGCATCATTCGTAGTCAGTTGAACTGCCTTTGAAATTGGAACGTGAAAAATTGGATCCACTGAGGTCACAGGTGCTTGGCTTTCCTCCTTGAGAAACAAATGTGATAAAATATTACTAAATGCAGTTTTCAATTATACTTACCACTGCTTCACTTAGTGACAAGGTGAGAGCTACAGGATCTTTTAAAATGCCCTGCTATTCAAGTATTCTTCCCTAAGGTAAATGGCTACAGACATACACCTCTCAGTCTTTCAGAAAAGAAGCTCATCTACACCTTAAACTTGCCTATTAGACTTTAGAATTTCTGAGATATACGGAAAATATCAGATACTACCATTTTTCATGTAAAGGTCTAACAGTCTTCCTAATGAACTATGCAAAAAGAAATAGCACGTGGCATGTGGACAAAGGTTTAGCTAAGGTGCTCTTTTCCATCTCTATCCATAAAAAGGACTAGACATGTTCACTTTCACTTGAACATTTACAATTTTGCCCCAAGACCATGACATCATTCCTGCTTGCTGGTACAAGACAGTGCAAATAAATGTAGAACATCTGGACACTCAGCAAAACATCACACTAGTCCACAGTATCAACACCATTATGCTAATCAGATGATGCTGGAGTCTTCTGTGCCTTATGGAGATTGAGGGCCTGTGGTGTAAGTACAATTTTTAGGATTCCAATGTTTGGTGCGTGTCAGGACATCCCCCCCAAGTAAAGGATACACTATCTCATCTTGCACTTCACTTCACCTAGAGAGATGCATTACACCTGGCAGGCCTCTCTTCAGGCTCTGGGATACTGAGATACTGCTCCAACCCAAACACCAGGTGACACAAAAGTGGCCAGCTTTGAGGGGGGCCCAGAGCAGGAAGAAGCTCTGCAGCAGGACCCCGTGACACGCTCATCGGAAGCTGTGTTGCTTGTACTACACAGTCCAGGAGATCCCACGGTGTTAGAGGCAGAAGGGATGGGGAGACGACACTGTGTGGCCTGAGTGGGTCCAGCTGAAGGCTTTCTTATGGCTGCACTGAAGCTCAGCTTCCCACTCAGCCAATCCTGCTTCTACCCTCCCCTCTCCCACCCACCCTGCCCCCAAGGTGATGATCCCAAGAGGATGCCCTAAAAAAGGAAACTTTTTTCCCCAACCCCTTATCCTCTAGGTATATCCTTTGAACAGATTTACACAAGTTTCCCTTAAATAGTTGAGATTTTTAAAAATCCTTTACCACATTACCAACAACTCAAGCCTATTTAATGATACCTACCATAAAAGAAACTCTCAGCAGATTCTCAGTGAAGTGCCTTGTCAAATCAGTCAGCTCTCACAGCCTCTGCCACATGCACCCGGCCTTGCAGCGAGCACACGGGGGCTGGCTCTCCACAAGTCCATGCACCCTGCTCCCACCAGCCCGGCATGTTTACTAGAGCCACCCATGCCTGTTCCCAGCCCTGACTACCATGTACTTATTGTGATTTACCCCACTTAATAAATAATGAAGTATAAGTGCAAAGGCAATAACCCACGGCTGGTCATATAAAACCATACCTGTTTATCTGAATGCATTAGAACAACACTACTAAAGGTGGGGTTTATGTGAGAAAGCCCCTGTGGGACTCGAATCAGCCACTCTAAAACAGAGGGCTTGGCTCTGCATTACAAGATTGGCTGCACTGGAAATTTATTCTAAGCATGCTGGAAGAAACTTCAGGGTACCATACACTGGCAATCATGGGGTAATATTAGCTATTATTCAACTCGATGCTCAAAAATTTACAGACCACTTTAAAGTCATTTATTTATTGATAGGAAAAATACTCCAGGCAAAGAGAAAAAGACTTAATATAGACAAAAATATATGTGTCAGATATTATCAAGAAAAAGAAAAACCCACAAAGTCAAGTAACCCAGAATACCAAAAACCCATACTGGAAAAAGATTTTCCTATAAATGAGTCCTCTGAGTTTGGCTGCTGAGATAACTTCCTGACTGCCCACAACAACTTGCCCTCATCTGGCCAACACATAAAGTGAGAAACCAAAAAGTTAATTCTCCAAAATAATGGAGAAACTGAGCTGTTAACCATTTCCTTCTTCAAAGAAAGGGAATGTAACAACACAAGCAGGTGTGCAATGCGTGGAGGCAGCACCTCTCCAGTGACTACTCAGTTCCGCCACTGCAGTGCAGAAGCAGCCACAGGCACTGCGTGAATGGAGAGGCATGGCTGGGTTCCAATAAAACTTTATTTACAAAAGAGAGGAGGGAGACCACACTCTCCCTGCACGCCACAGTCTGCTGGACTCCATTATAATGTAATTTAAAAAACACCACCACCACCACCACCCACGGCACATAAAGTAAAACTGCTTACCTGGCCAAAGGACTCCTCCAGATGCACCTGTAAATATTCTGGTGGTAAAGCAGGAATATTCAGAGAGGCCTGTGAAAGCGGGGGTATTGAACGGGCAAGCGAGGGCTCAAAGTCTAAAACCAATGTATTCGATTGACCTCTGTCCACTGCATTTTGCTCTAAAACTTCAGCATCCTTTCGTCTGGAATCATCTAATCTCAGAAGTCCGACCTGTGATTCAATGTGTAGTAATTCCGGTGTCACGGGGTCTGTCGTCCGGGAGGCATTAGATGCCATTGTGAGAGTTCCATTCATCCCCTCTTTTCCTTTACTCAACAGAAAATGCTTCGCCAGGGCGGCCCAGAGTCCATTAATCCATGGCTCAACCACAAGTTCTAAACTGGATTGTTGTAATAAAAAAGGAAAAAAGAAACAAATGCCTCAGTTCTCCATTTAAATACATAGCAATTGGATAATGGCAGAATCTGTCCATTTGACAGAACGCTGTGCAACTGTCAAAAACACTAAATATGGAGGCTATTCAGAATACAAAAAATACTTATGAATGATTAAGCTAAAAAGCAGAACATTAATGTGTTCATTAGCGCTGCGCTGTACAAAATTCAGAGAGCAAAAATGAAGATAATTTAGTAAAAGGTAATAGGAGTGTGATTCCTCTTAACTTCCTAAAATAGAGCTGGTAATTTAAGAAGCTGTCATTTTATACAGGCATGCTAAATTCTGATGAGGCTAACAGTACTTACCCAAAATCCAAGTCTACTCTAATATCACAAATGATAATTACATCAATCGAATGCACCTTTTGTTTTTTTTTTTTGCCTAGCCGATTTACTGATCTTTGTTTCCCACAGATTAAAATATTACCAAGAAACCACTCCAGATTAATGCTCTTTTGACTAATAGTTCAAACCTTCGATCAGTTCTGAGCAATTATTCCGGTAAAATTTCCAGGCAGGCTGACCACAGGGGAAAAAAGCAATCATCCTTTAGGAGAGCTGAATTAATCATAAATACAGGGGACTTCCCTGGTGGTGCAGTGGTTAACACTCCAGTCTACATTCTTAACCCCTTCAATGTGGTGGTACTTTAAGCCAAGATGTCTCCTTGAAAATATTTTAATTTTAGAAAAGAGTACTTAGGTTGACAACTTAAGAGATGCAGGCTACTGAAATATACATACAAGAATTTTAATGCTCGATCCAATAAATGAACAGGGAAACCGAAAGCCTTTGAAGTAAAATATGAACTGAGCAATAGGACTAATGGATTTATAAGGGTTTAGCAATTAAATAGCTCATACAGGACAATAAACATTTAATGCCAACCAACTTCGGCGTTGGGGGGAAGCCCAATACAAAGGGACAAAACTAAAAGATAACGTGCAAGGAAATGTGGTAGAGCTTTGTCACCAGACAGGACATATGCCCTGGGGAGATGGAACAAACCCACAGTATCACAGCTGCAGAAAACGACGGATGTAGTGGACTCAAAAGCTGAGTTATGGGGAAATAGAAGTGTCTCCAACACGCCCGGGCAAGGTGATATACGTAGAAAAGCACGACCTTTGCTGAACTTGTCATGATGCATAAACACAGATCTAGTGGGTGAGATTTACTTAGTACATAGGCCTAGTAGAAAAAGAATCAAATGAGTGTGTGTGTGCTGTTATCTGGTTAAAGCAGTTCAAGGATAAACGACAGCATAAGTTATAGCACAGTACCTGTGAGGTTTCAGAATTAAGACATTAGGAACATTTGAAAGGTGGCACATAGAGTGAAATGCTGAATTGTAAAAACAAGAAAAAATAATGAAATAGAAATTATATTTCCGGTTGGCATGGTGGCAAATGGCCAATAGGAGGGAGAACACCAAGGAGCCAGTGTGCCAGGAAGGCCTCTGACCCGCATCCTCCAACCGTAACTCGTGGCCTGCTGGGCACCTTCCACATGGGAGGTCCCGAGTCCAGTCGCTCCCGTGGGCACACGCTACCCAAGTGCCTAAAGAAAATGCTGACTTTTTGCAAACACCTACACATTTTTAAGACTAGGTAACTGTACTGGGGCACCTCTCCTAGTTTCTTCCATTAACAGATACTGAGATGGATAAGGCACATAAAAAAAAATCAGCAACATAGATAAGTGAAACTCTGGATGGTCTTCTTTGGTGCTAGAATTAAAAACAGCTAACAAAACTAAAATAAGACTTTCAAGATCGAAGTTTAGTGCTAAATCAAAAGTGAACCCCTTTTATAAACTCACTAACTTTCATCATGTACAAACAAGGTTTACTGGAAATGACAGAAAATACGTTGCTCTTACCCTACACAGTCATCCGCGTGGCCAGTGTCATAGAAACGCTGGGCACCAAGCTCTTGAAATCGTTTATCAATTATCTTCCCCCCATTACAGAAGTACGTGTATTCTGAATCACCCAGACCTAAAGAGACCAAATAGGTTATTAGTATGCAATAAGGTTTAAATTTAATCACATACAGAAGAGAGAAACAAAACATTTAAAACAATACCATTCCATGCTGTTGTTGATGGAACAAGAAATAATGTATAGCTTCACGTTTTCTTATTTTTTCCTTGAGAAATACTAAGTATACAAATAGAAACAAATAAATTCTTTGGACCACTATTAACAGATATAGATCTCACATTTTTGTTTCCATGAATCTGTGTAAAAATATGGCAATCTGTAAACAAGGATTAAAAACATGTAATATCTGTATTTGAAGACTTTTCCAATCTACTGAAGGGTCTGCAAACTATAGCCTGTGAGCCAATTACCACCCACTGTCTTTGTAAATAAAGTTTTATTGGAACACAGCCAAGTCTACTGGTTCACACCTTGTTATGGCAGGTTCAAGCGACAACAACAGAGATAAGTAGATGGTATAGAGACCAGTGGCCTGCAAAGCCTAAAATATTTACTATCTTGTCCTTTACCGTTTACTGACTCCTAATCTAGAACATGAAGAGGTTACATCTGAAACACAACCAACCATTTATTTGCTCTGTTTCTGTGTTGGATAAATTAAGAATTGCTTCTATGTTTCCTGGTAAGAAATGGACTAATATTTCATACCTAGTTGAAAATTTAAAATTAAAAGCTTAAATTTTTTAGTTGTTTAATTGTCTTCCTGGATTTTTCCTACAAGAATGAGGTAAGCAATTGGTGGGTCCATATATGGGCCTGAGACTGACTAAAACGGTTGGATAAGCTTCAGTGTTGCCTTTTAAATAATTTTTGGAGGAATTTTTAAAGCAATATGTACAGGTCCACTCTTGAAAATAAAGAAACTGGAAAAAAACAAATTAAAAAGATGTGAACACTCTAAAATGCTCTCTTGAATACATTACACGACAGATCTTGGCCAGGGTCACAACCTCAAAGCTCTAACCAATTATTTATCATAGCACATTCCATCCTTCCTAGGTACCTTCCCCAAACTAGTTCTCAAAGGTGAATACAGATCACAAGCCAGGCAAATGGACCCTGAATTCCCTCTCTCGTGTCCTATCTTGCTGAGCTGGTCCTCTGATCCTTTAATATTTTAAACCTGTACTTCACAGAGCCCTAGGCCAGTGCTTCTTAAGCTGGGATACATATTAGAGTCCCCTGGGAGCTTTAAAAAATACTGATACCAGGACCCTACCTCAGAACAATTAAGTCAGAATCACTGGAGGGGGGCTCAAAATAATGGAGTTGGAAGGAAAACTCCCCCAGCGGATCCCAGTGCATGGCCAGGCTTGAGAACCACATCCTAGGGGAATGGGTCTTCCCCTAGGGAAACTATCACGTCCACCTGAGAGCTTTAAAACAACAACAACAACGCCAAAAAGCACCAGCATGCCAGGTCGCTCCTTCAGGGATTCTGTTCTGGCAGGTTTAGGGTGGGGCCTGGCCACTAACATCGTGAAAATATTTCCTGGTTGAATCTGGTGTGTGCCTGGGGTTAAGGTGCTACTCAGGGGCTCTGCAGAGGAGCTGCTGTGGGGTGAAGACTGGGGAAACAGCACCTTATTTACATTCAAATATTATACATACATAAAGTATTTATACAAAAACCCAAAAAGGACAAAACCCAGGCAATTACACACCATGGCTTTGAAAGATACGTTTAGATACTAGAGTTAAATCCAGCAGCAACAGTACAGTAAGTGCACAAAATACAGTCCACACCTAGTAATCCATACCACAGGTGAGCAAAGAAGTCACCCGGCAGTGTCTTGTCCTGTATGGCTTTAACAAACTTGCGGGCTGTGTCTGGCAGGTCTCCGTCGCCCGTGGTAGAAACCACCACCACAAGAGGCGCTGTTTCAGTTTTCAGATCATACTATAAAATAAGGGTGTCATGTCAGAGGTCTATTACTATATGTATTTTTGACTTAACACATCAGCAAAGCAATCAGGTTAATTTTCCGTCTTGTTGTCTGTATCGCATAACGGCAGAGAGGTACACAGAGCATTTTAAAGTTGGCAAAGAAAGTGTTACTCCTCAGAAATCAGGAAACCTGGCTGTCAGGAAGGGCCCGACTCCCTCAGGGTTCCAGAGAGCCGAGAATATCATCAGTGGTAAACTGAGATCATCAGTGTTTCCGAGTCTTACAAACCAAGTTTCCTTATTCTAATTCTCAACTAAATCTAAGTATTTCCAATAAAGCACTTGCCTGTCTCTATTCGTATCGACTCCATGAGCTCTGCTCCTCAAGAATATCATCTAACTCGGCACAAAGGAATTCATCACTTTATTTTTCATGCTGATATAACAGGTAAAGACTTGAGCTAACATTTTACTGTGCTTATAGGACACAGCACAACTCTATGCAGTTTAAAGTCACTTTAGTTTGAAAAAGACTACCATGATCTAGGAAGCAGAGAGCTATCAACTGGAGAAATCACTCAGCTGGGAAGAGCAAACAACATGACTACGGTGGCAGCAAAAAAATTCACTACTCACCTAACTTTCAAATAGCTGCTGACCCCACTGGGGTCACTGATGAGGGGGCCAAACCAGGGCTGGTTATATGATGCTGATGACTTTGCAGTAACAGATACAGACTGTACTCCACCCTGTGGCAGCAGCAATGTGAATTCACTTTGAAGGTGCTGTAGAATCACGGAGCCTGCGATTGCTGGTGTCCCCCAGGACCCTCCCCGCTGGGTGACTGACTCCATCGGGGCCACCCTAGTCCTGCTGCATCAAGGAACTTGATGGTTTCCCTGCTATGCACTGAGTTTATAATTCACCTCTGCTGCTGACAGGCTAGTCTTTACAACTAGAGATGCGGGAAAGACCAGAGGAGGTTGTGAACTTGAGAGTGCGCTGCAGGGGTGGGTTTTCAAGCACAGAGCTGAATCCGAGGGCTCAGTGGCTGGCACATCACTGTGTGGTACTAGGGAGGAGCCCCTGCTCGTTGCTAGGGCCTGAACTGTACGAAACTATAATCTGAGGGTCTCAACCAAACCAGTTAGTCTGGGCACAGATCTGTTACGATCTCATGTATCCTAAGGTAGGAACTTCTGCAGAGATTGAACGTGATAAAAACAAGCAGTCCCAAGTCTTCTGCAGATCCTTACACCTCCACTTTAACTTCTATTTCACCGAAGAATTCAATGGTTCTTCACTTGGAGGAACTCTGGCATGAATTTCAGGGAAGTTACAAATGGGGCAGCAGGATTCGTGAGGTGGGAAGCGCCCATGTTCCAGTGAGCACGCACAACTCATTTGTTCCCAGGCGCCCCGTGAGAAAAACAAGGCGAGTACTACTATTCCCATGTACAGTTGAGAGTAGTTATTCGTCTTAGTTTTTAAGACTATGTAGTTTAATTCAAAACACACACACACACACACGTAGAAAAAAACTGGCAGGAATCTTGCAACACAGTTGATAAAATAAATTTCTAAGTGTTAAAAAAAAAAAAGGATCATGGTGGCATTCAGCGTCCCACTTCGTTGTTTAACGTCGCTTCCCAACCAGAATACTTCAAAGTATGAAACCCCGTAAAAACCATGACTTACCTTATGAGACTCACTAATACAGTGAAGATCTGCAGAAAAACCATATGCAACTGCTTTTTCACTTATTTCTTCGGCTATGGCCTTTGCCTGTCCTCTCTGTGTAGCATAGAGTAACAAAAACCTCATCACTTCAAAGCATCTGCTACAGCTGTGACAGTTACACTGACAAATAGAAAAGGGAAAAAGGGATTTCCTTTTTAATGAAGTAGTAATCAACCTGCAGGTATGAATTCTCTTAATTTAAAATAACTGCAACAATATCCACAGATAATACGAAATATACTCCTAAGTTTGTTTGTTAGCATTAATTCTAAAGGTTGAAGAGAGAGAATTCATTAAACCAAGGAGGATACAAGGTACGAAGCTCGAATTCCGCGGCACACAAATCACACTCTGGGGCCAGACTACTGGGGCTTGAATCCAGCCACGATGAATCACTCACAAGAGCAGAACTTTAGGCCAGCTTCTCAACTGGCCGGTGGCTCAGCTCCCGCACCTTCAGAGCGGGGACGATGACCATAGTCACCCGACGAAAACAACGGGTGATGGAAACGGCACCGCTTATTATCATAGCTAAGGACCCGGAGCACTTCCCAGGAGCCACGCACGATCCTAGGAGCTTCAGAGAATGAGCCCCTCAGCCCCACAACGACCTCGTAGAGCCTCTACTGCACCCCGCATTTCTCGGCGGCGGCTCGCCGGCACCCGCAGGGCAAGGTCCGGCGGAGAAACAGCGGAGCATGAGCCTGCGTCCGGCCGGGTCCCCGCTCCCAACATTCCTGACCCTCCGGCGCCCCGTCCGGACGCCCTCGCCTGACCCTGCGCCCGAATGTGCCCTTGACCCCGTCTAGAAAAGTGCCGACGGAGGAAGGGCCCACAGGGACCTGCGGGACTGGCTCCGCTGTGCAAACGCCGCGGCGCCGCCGGGGACCCGCTCCCAGAGGCAGCGGGGAGGCCTCAAGGCCGAGTCCCCGGCATAGCCCGCCCTCCGCGCGCGCCGCCCGCAACCCCGAGGGGCCGGGGTCCTGACCGACCCGCAAGCGCCCAGCCCGGCTGGGGGAGGGACGCGGAAGCCGGTGCCCTCGCCGACCCCGAGCCGGCCACCCTCAGTCCCGTGCTGGGCGGGTGCCCACATCTGGAAACTGCCGCGCCCGTGCCCTCACCTGCGGGGGTCCGGCGGGGACGCTGGGCAGAGCGCAGGTACCACGACCCCCTGCTCCCGCGCCTGCGCACACAGTCGGCGCCCGAGACCAATAGGAAGCTCGGGAAAGGAGCTGGGCCAATCACGGCGCGCCGAACGTGGGGCGGCTCCTCTCCAGGCGCAGGCGCCGAAGCGCTGGGCCCCAGTGCGGCGTGCGCGTACGGGGCTCCAAGAGGCTGCTGTGCGTTCAGAGTTTGCTGGGTCCCCCAGGGAGCCGAGTCAGGTAGGTGTCCACGCCGGGTTTGGGCTCGGTTTTTCCGGCCCGGCGTGCGTGGCCCGCGGCTTCGCTAAGGCGCCCGCGCTCCCTGGCTCGCCCCGCTCTTCGGGCGCCGCTCCCGGCGGTTTAGGGGGGCTCCCGGCCCGTGGGGTCCTTTCCCTCCAGGGAGGACGCGGTCCCCGGGGTCCCCCGTCCTTCCCGTCCCGCGCACTCGTGTTCCCAGGTTCCACAGCGGGGGTGTTCAGGTGTGGGCGCGCCACCCACCTTACCCCGTCGTTGACCAGCGTCTTTTTTTATTCTACTGACATTTCTTTCTTCCCATCTGCCAAGCTAGACCTTCTTGTTCCTCAGTCCTGGAACAAGATCCTAACTGAGGGGAAACCAACACCTCAAGGCCCTTTAAGCGCTTTTTTCACCCTTGCTTTGACCCATCCGAATTAATGGCCACTTTACCCGTTGCCTCTTTTGGGGAAGTTGAACGAAACGCAATTCCTCCCATCAACCAACACATAGGAGGCGTACTTAGGATCCAGACTACCTGAGTTGAAGCCTAGCTCTGCCCCTTAATAGCTGTGTAAACTGGACCACGTGACATCTTTGTACTTCAGTTCCCTCGTTTCTAAAATGACATCGAAGTATTTAATTCGTTGTGTTGTTGGGAGAATTAAGTACAGCATTGCCTGGCAAATGAGAGCGATTATTATGAGATCCAGCCGCTGTTCTAAGCTCTAGGGTGCAGAGACGCTGCTCTTCTGGTACTTCTGTTTGAGTGGGAAATGTTGAGTGGGAATCATTCGTTTTGGGGTACTCATCCTTAGTTCCATAAGCATTGATGTTGAATAAACTGTGTTCTAGTATATTTGACCATGTTATTTTTATTCTTTTAACATAGTTATAAATCAAGAGGAGTTGAGAGTCTGGTGGCATGGCTTTAATTACCTTGCGGAGGAACCTTTGTCATTTATCTGATTTTCGGATACATGGAACTCTGGCTGGTCTGAAAACTCAACGTGTAAATTGTGTTCACAAGACAGTCAAGGAGCATCTGTGTCCATGGTTCTGGTCACTGCAACTTGAGCCTGTTAGGGTCAGGTTCCATCATGCCCATTCTAAAAAGTTCCATTCAGAAAACGGAAATGACCTTCATCCAGTTGGCGAGCCAGTGTTCTCTCAAGCACACGCTTGGGACAGGTCTGAACACAGTGTTAAAAATGTGGATGAACAGATATTTTACAGGAGACTGAACAGCTTCACTTCATCGGAACAGGTCTTACATTATATAAGCACACTGCAGACTTTGCCTGATACTATGGCAGCAGGAGCCTTACATCGGATTTGTGAAATGGAAAAAAAAGATGATGATCAAAGGTTGCCAAAAGAAATACTGGAGAATAGCGCCTTTCAAGCTTTGTGTAATCAGTTTGCACAGGACCCCTCAAATCTGTCAAACACGGGTTTGGTGACTGCTTTGCAAGCCCTGACCCTATATGTGGGTCCCCAAAGTCGCCTGCTGCTAAGCCTCCTGGCAGAGTGCCAGCATCGTCTCGCAATGGGTAGCCTGGACATTCACAGTCTTTGTATCCTGGGGGAATGTCTGATTAAACTGCAAGGTCCAGGTTGTTCGACACTAGACCTGATTATATATCAACTGCAAGGTGAAAATTTGGAAGAATTTACCCCCGAGGATATTGTGACCCTTTACAGAATACTGCAGGCATGTCCTGAAAAAGTTGACCAACACCAGACGTTTTTACATAAGATAAATAACTTTTCTCTGTCAGTAGTTCCCAACCTGAGTCCTAAGTTGCTGAGCCAAATGCTCACCGCCCTGGTGGTCCTTGATCAAACTCAGGCACTTACGCTGGTTATAAAATTGGGTAAATATGTTGTGAGGCATATCCCCCATTTCACTAATGAAGAGCTCAAAGAAGTCTTAGAGGCATTCATCTACTTTGGGTACAATGACAGATTTTTTACAGAAGCCCTAGAGCAACATGTCGCTTCCCTCTGTCTCACTCTGGATCCCGAGGTTGTCAGCAAAGTCATGGAGTATTGCAGTAGAAAGCTGATTTTTTCAAAACCCATCCTCAATGCAGTGGCAGAAACTTTTGTTTGTCAGTCAGAAAAATTTTCACCTAATCAAACTGCTGAGTTAATTGAACCATTTGGAAAACTCAATTATTTGCCACCAAATGCCTCTGCTTTATTTAGGAAGCTAGAAAACATACTGTTAACTCGTTTCAATTATTTTCCACCCAAAACACTATTGAAACTTCTCCATTCATGTTCACTTATTGAATGCCATCCAGTCAACTTTATGGCCAAAATATTCAGCCCGTATTTTCTTCAGCAGCTGCAAGGTGAGTTGGTTATTACTTCTGAAAGTCGAAAACTTAGCGTTTGAACTTGTGATGTTTTCAAGTCACATATGTACCTTTTTTATTGAGCAGTGCTTTCTTTGCCTTTATTTTTTCTTCCATAACGATCTAACGAAGAAATCTGAAGCTGCAGATGCTAATATAAACACAGAATTAAAGAATGCTAGAACATTGCATGGAGAGAGAAAACAGTTTCGGGTAAACAGACTCTGCTGCCCTAGCTGAGAAACTGAGTCTTCTTGCAGGGATCTGGTGATGGCTGTGGCAGTGTCACAATTACATGTTAGCGTCTTTGATGAGAACAACTGTATCACTCCTTTTTTTTTGAGAAGATGTTCATCTTAATTCAAAGCCACCCAAATATGCCGGAATCTAGATCTCCATAGGTAAAGGAAATTCCTACAAATTCTACTAACATACATTTGTCACTTTTAATTATATTCTCTAGTTAGGATCATGCGTTCTTGGAAGCCAAAATGAGATTTCATTGAGATGGGAGGCAAGAAGGTATAATTAATTCTAACAAGTTCTTTTCCTAGTGTCATTTAAAAGTACCTTACTGGAGTGAATTAATTAATGTGCATTCTGGATATTCTTTTCTCTTATTACACACACCAAAGTTCAAGCTTAACTATGACTGGGATGCTTTTTATTTCAGGTGAAGAGTCCTATTTGGACAGACTGAGCCTAGCACAACTGACCCAGCTTTTCTTAACCGCGATTCTAGAATGCCCGTTCTATAAGGTAAAAGGATGAGCTGCATTGCTTTATTTCCCTACAGGGATGGTATTCTCTTGCCTCCTCCTTCCTCTCCAACACCTCCCCCGCTCCCGAATCTTTTAAGTTCCTTCTCTTTTGAGCTGTCTCAGTAACCTCATTAGAAAGCAGAATTTTCATTTACTTGGAGTAGTTGCCACCAGATAGCCTTTTCTCTAATAAATTGACCCTATTCCTGTGTTCTTGTCCTTGAAAGACCCACTTCCTATGGTGTAAGATTCTTAGAAGGTTTTATCAAGTATGGCAGGCTTATGAGTCTTAGTGCTCTTAGACTTTCTCTAGGGATTTTAAAGGGTTTTAGCATTCCCCATGGCTGTTGGATATAGAGGTGTGAATTTATGCACTGAACAGATCCTGAACCATTACTGAGTATGTTCTTAAACCAAGCAGAAGTTTCACTCTGACGTGATAGAATTCAGTTTACATGGAGTTCGAGCTTTGTATAAAGCTTTCTAAGGATTCATTCTCCTAACTTAATCAGGCACGTTGTTTAGGATCAGAAATGGTACCTCCAGCTTGCTCATTCCTGCCTGTTCTCCGTACTTGACCGAACCATGTTTATGAGTAGCTCATAAACACCATCTAGTTTCTCTCTTTTCATGGAATGGGACTATTCAAACTACAATTTGCTTTTATTCCCAGTATATCATGGACATTCTTCGGGGGTAACAGGTAAAGATCAAATGTATACCTTTAAAGAATGGTCTGATATTTCACGGTATTTATTCTACTGTCCCACCATTGATGGATTTTCAGGCTTTTTCAAACGCTTGTCTTGATCAGCCATGCTGTCATAAACATACTTACATATCCTGTCATACTGGAACCTTTTTGTTGTTTGAATCTAAAGACTAGATTCCTGAATGTGGGATTACTGGATTAATTTTCAATAGACTGACATTTTCTTTATCCCGTATAGTTGTAGATGCCATATGTCACCAGCAGTGAATGAAGGTGACCATGTGTCCCCATTTGTGTTGCGGTGTGTTCTTAGTCCCTTTAATTTTGTCATTTGACTCAGTGAAATGTCAAGTCACATGCTTCAGTTGCACTTTAACGAGCGATAATGAAGTTGAGCATATTTTCACGTTTACTGGTCACTTACATTTGCTACGAATTGCCTTGTTACACCTTAATTTCTGTTTGTATAGGGTTGTTTGTCTTTCTCTTTTGTATTTGTTTTTTGTCCTAGAACACATTGTAAAACATATTAACTGTTAAGTACATTGTACACATTTCTTCCTGGTTTGTGGTTTAAAATTTTTTTAGTTTTAATTTAATATTGTTTATGATGCCTTTTTGCTATACAGAAATTTTTAAGTTTTCTGTAGTCAAATTATTCATTTTTTATGGCTGCTGCGTATTGTTTTATGACTCCTAAGGTAATATAAATATTTTACTAAATTTAAAAAATATTGTTTTCCATACTATATTTAGATCTTTAATCTACTTGAAATAGATTATAGTCTGTAATGTGGGGCAGAACTCTTAGTCCTCTTCCAGATGGATAACCAACTGCTAACACCATTATTACATAGCTGTCCTTTTCTTTCTAAATTGAAATGTCAGCTTTATCCCAATTTCCACTATTAAAAACTTCAGCTGTGTTTCCTCAAGGCCCTTAAAGCAATTCTGAGAGTTCCAAAGATGTTTCTTGAGCTTTCTTTCCTTCTTTCTTTCTTTCTATCTGTCTATCTTTCTTTCAGTGACCATTGGCTACATTTAAACACATTTAAAAGATATTTTGGACTATTGGGCTTGAACTATAACAAGAATATTTGGC
The DNA here is from genome assembly GCF_011762595.2 of Tursiops truncatus. NCBI lineage: Eukaryota > Metazoa > Chordata > Mammalia > Artiodactyla > Delphinidae > Tursiops > Tursiops truncatus. The sequence goes on along the minus strand of NC_047036.1, from coordinate 6,437,541 downwards.
GTTGTCATTTTGAGAAAGTTATTTGTCCTAAGTCCTGGAGAAGCATCATGCCTATAAAGTAATATTGGATCAGACTTTTATACTCAGGCAACCTTCATTTTATTCTCTGATTTTGTATCTTATTTTTCTTTCTCATGTTTGCACATACATTTCTAGGGTCCAAAACTTCTTCCTAAATATCAAGTGAAATCATTTCTTACTCCATGCTCTTCCCTGGAGACCCCCATGGATTTTCAGCTATATAAATCTGTGATGATTGGACTGATTGACCTTTTAGGAGCAAGACTGTATTTTGCTTCAAAAGTGTTAACACCCTATTGTTACACGATAGGTAAGTAGCAGGGAGTTTTGTTGTTGTTAACTAAACCTCAGTGTGCTGTCCTCTGATGGAACACGTGGGGCTTAGTAGCCACCAAAGGTCTGGAAGCAAAATGAAGTTGGCCCTTCCCTGAAGGCAAATTGGAACAGGGGTGGACGGTAGGGCTGAAGAGTCAGGACTCCATGTTAGCCACATAGTAGCTGAATGCCTTTGGGCATCCTTTCGGGGCATTCATTTGCTTGTTCTCATCTGCAAGATGAGAGTAAGAGGAGTAGTAACCTCAAAGACTTGTTTAAGGACAAAATTAGATAACTCAGACTAATACCTGGGAGACAGTAAGTGCTCAGTAATTGTTAGCTGCTCTCATCCTCCTGGCCAGTGCTGTCCAATGTAATAGCCACACATACCAGTAGCTACTTAAATTTAAATTAATTCCAATTTTGAAAATTCACAGTTCAGGTCCCCAGTTGCACTAGCTGCACTTGAAGTGCTCAGTAGCAGGTATAAGCGTCTGCATCATCGCAGACAGCGCTGACTACAAAGTCCTTCTCCTTTCAAATTGATGAGTAAAGGACAGTGAGCTCAGTGTTTCTAGGCTTCAGGTGGTCACATCTCACTCCCCTCCTTTATGGGCTCCTTTGACAAGGAAGGAAGGGGGAGCCTGCCGGCGCCCAGGGCCCACGAGTTGGGCTGCCGGCTGCTTCACCTTCCCTGGGCACTGGAGCTCCAGGGATGCAAGGTGCCAGTTGCGCAGGTGTCTGACTTTACTCAAAGGATTTTCTTCACTATTCCCACCAGTTGTTATAAGGAGAGTAAAAGTGTGTGTGATTCACATCATGCCCCAGATACCTTGAGGGCCCCCTCCTTGTTTTAGTGCAGTGAAGGCCCTCTTAGTTTAAAGCTGACTTGGTTGGGCAAAGCTCTGATTAAATTAAAATTCTCACCATTGTCTGGTGTGGTCATTACTTTGCAGCCTTCTGCCCAGTTGATAAATGCAGTATGGAAGAAATCAAAACAACAAGGAGAAAAAGAAGCTAGTGTTTGTGAGGGTATCACACGAAGAATTTTTCCTTTCTTCTCTTACCAGATGTTGAAATTAAATTAGATGAAGATGGATTTGTATTACCATTTACAGCTGATGAAGATATACATAAAAGGTAAAGAAAACTGTTGTGGTTTATATGTTATAAGACTTGTTGAGGTTAATACACAGGGATTGTTTTCTTAAGAAAGTGAAAAAAGTAGACATGCTTCTGAAAATTAAAACACTATGGCATACCAGTTTTGGAAATTCCATGTAATATCTTGTGAACCTTAATTTAATTAAGTTGAGTGCTTTTTCAACAGATTAATGGATAACAGTCATGATTCATTTGAAAATAGTATTGGCACGAAGGAATAGCCAAATCCCAAATAAACTCTGGCAGCTAAAACCATATAAATACTTCGGATTGTTTTAAAAATTAAGTTTCCCTCTCCTCTTTGGTTTTTTAGGGTAGCACTGTGCATTGATGGTCCAAAAAGATTTTGTTTGAATAGCAAACACTTACTGGGAAAGGAAGCTACTAAACAAAGACATCTGTACTTACTTGGTTATCAAGTTGTCCAGGTATGGTTTTGCCTTTTTTTTTTTTCCTAAAAGCCATTTCTAGTTCAGATTTGCTTTTTCCAGGATACTAAGTAGTATGCCAGCCCAGTGGACCAAGCCTCTTAAGTCTGGTTTAAATGCCAGCTTTGTTCATTAGGCTTAAGTCTCTTGATTTGTAATTTGAAATCACGAATTTCAAATTTTCTCTTTTCCAAAAGTGAGACATACCTAAATTCTGTATGAGCTGTGCTTTACTTTGCTTTTAGAATTACTAAATTATTGGAATATCTGTTTTAATTTCCCTTTGATTTAATGACGAGAGTGTACAAGATGACCCATTAAAAGCAGGATCTTCATTGGTTTTTAATGTTTAAGACTCTTATTTGTATTTACATCGTAGATCACTTAGCAAGGTCTTAGGTGATGAGTCGCGATGAATGTCCACGGAGCTTTCCATTCTCTAAGCTGTCTACCAATCTCCTCTCTGCTTTCCTGTCTGGTTACTTTTTTCCTTTCCGTCTTGTACATACCCAGATTAATTTTCCTGAAGTGAATCGTGCCAGTGTGTGCCTAGAAACCTTCATTGTTTCTTTACTGCTTATGGGATAAAGACTACATCTACATCTCAACATTCTAGACCCTTCGAGGTCTGCCCGCAGCCAGGCCCTCTGCTCCCAGCTCAGTGGTCTCTTCTGTCTGGCCTTTCTCCCTTGCCGATGCGAGTCAGGTGGTCCCCACCTCTCTGAGTGTCTAAATTCTGGCTGTTCATCAACTCCCAGCTCAGGTTGACCTTTCACCCCAATCTGAAGTGTCGACTCCCTCTCAGCACTAGAGCACCAATTTGTTTTGCATGTTCTGCTTAGTATTACTGCCTACTTTTTGTATATTTTAAGTTAGCACCTAACTTGTAAGTTCCTTGAGGGAAGGGATTATGTCTGATTCTTATTTAGACATTCTACCTGTTGTTGAGCCTCTGCTACCTGGCAGCACCGTCACAGGCACCGCTGGGATCTCTGCCTGCTGGGAGCCTACATGCTGCTGTGGGGAGGGTGTGGTAGGCGGAAAGGGTAACCAAACCCAAGGTAATTTCAGATTATGAAGGATGAGGATGTATTTATTTTCCTCTCTTTACAGATTCCCTATTACGAGATTGAGATGCTAAAATCAAGACTTGAATTAGTGGAATATTTACAAAGAAAACTATTTTCTCAAAACTCTGGTGGTCACTGGTAACAAGAATGAATACTGACTTCAGAACTCAAATAGTGAAAGAACTTGCAAATTAGCCGTTTATTTATGTACTTTGGTGATCTGAAAGGGGTCTCTAGTTTCCTTATACTATGTGTATGCTTATCAGTAGCAAATTTAAAATTAATTTTAACCTTCATTTAATACTGGTATCAGATACTTTTATACATCAAACAGAATTGATCAAGTACAATAAAGGAATGTAATGAGTAAGTGTCATAATTTTAAGTCTTGTGTGTTGTGACAGTTATTGCTAACTGAAAATATATTCTTGAGAGACCTTTGTTTCTTCTTCTAACAAATATAAGGAAGAAATTTTATCTGCCGGTTTTTTCTTTTGTATTTTGTTAGAGGAAGTAATATATGGTAAGGAAAAGGAGCAGTGAAAAATAGACTAGTACTTTGGATGTAAACATTTATAACTGTAGACTTATGCAAAAATAACCCTTTAGTTAATAATATTTTGTATCGGTATAGGAGCTTTATATATATATATATGTATATATATATGTATATATATATATATATATATATACACATACACATACACGTATATATTATAATTTTTTAAATAAAGGAATAAAGATGTAAAAAAAGCAACTTAAGTAGGGTTTTGGGGGGGTGTTTGGAGGGATAAACTTCTAAATTTTAAATTAAGCATGGATTAAAATTCTTTAGTTCATTGCAGATGCTTCACTGTCCCATTACAGTCAAGTTAAAGTTTCCGGATAAAAGGGTTCTGCACCCAACTACAGTGTATGCATTGGCCAAGGGGGTGGGGTGTGGGTGTCCCACACAGCACTCAGCAGTGCTCCAACACCAGCTGGGGGTCCGCAATTCAGCTCCATTCTGACACCATCTACCTGGAGGCAGCACCAGCTCCCACACGTTGAGGGCTCAGTCCCACAAGTCTGCCCGCTTCCCACCACCCCCCTTTCAGATGCCAGTCACAAGTCCAGGTTGTCACATGACCTGTGCTTCTGACCAACCGGCTATAGATTGGGGGGTCCAGGGACCCCCTCCTTGGGCTCCATTAATTTGTTAGAGCAGCTCATGGAACTCAGAGAAACATTTTACCTACCAGATTACTAGTTTATTACAAAAGGACATAACTCAGGAAAGCCAGATGAAAGACACTCTTAGGGGCAGGTATGGGGAAGGGTGTGGGGTTTCCTTGCCCTCTCCAGGCAGCACTCTCCCCTAAACTCCACCTGTTCACCAACCTGGAAGCTCTGAATCTGGTTCTTTTGGGTTTTTATGGAGACTTGATTACATAGACTTAAATAGCCACACAAAGAGGTAAGAGCAGTCTGTTACAAATGCTATGAAAAAAACAGTATAGCCTAAAACCTTCCTCCGCCTTTTCCATTTATCTAAATCCTTCTCCATCTGGACTTTTGTTCCTGGTTGCCCTAATTGGAATGAGATGCTCCTTCTTCTGCACTTTCAGTTACACCCTCTCCTGAGCGTTTGTCTCATTTAGCTCTCCCTTACCCTCTTCATTCATTCATTCATTCATTCAACATTTATTAAAGAGCTGTGATCATGCCGGGTACCCACTGACTGTTAGAGCTGCAGAGGGAAGCAGAAAAGAGCTCCTGCCTGGAGGGGCTATGGGTGATTATAGTGATGAGCCAGCTGGCAGTCCTGATGCATGAGCAGGACCCTGGAAGGCAGAAGACGTCAGGCCAGCCTGGGGTGCAGGAGGAGGCTTCTTGGAGTGATCTGTGAGCTGAATTCAAAGAAAGGGAGGCAGGTCTCTGGTGGGAGAGCATTTCAGGCATCGCCATGGCCAGAGCACCCAGCACAAAGCAGACGGTCGCCAAGGAGGGTGAGGCCAGAACTGACTTTGTTTTAAAGCAAATTTTAATCCTGAAAATGTGCGTGGATATGCTATGAAAATAGTTTAGGCTAATAAACAGATACAAGAGTGCTGATTTCACCAATTGGAGTAAATTTGGCAAGCTCCGTAAGATTATAAAGCCATATGTCCTTATAAACTGAATCCTCAGGCCTCTAATATTTTAATGTCTACCTATGTAAGTAAATATGACGTGAATTTCCTTGTTGAAATTACATGTACAGTATGATAACTCCTGGTACCATATATTGATAATGTTTTTAAATAAGACATACTCTTGATGTTGTTTTTTAAAAGTAAAAGCAAAGCAAGGAAAAAAAAGTAAAGCAAAGAAAGAAAAATAGGTGAAAAAAATTTAACTTGCGAGCATAACCCCTGAAGCAACAGTGATCATCTTCAGACCAGCCGCGAGAGGGCAGCAAAGGTGAGGACATCTATTGGGCTTCAGCAGCGGAATCGAGATGATCCCTGGTCCCAGGAGGAGAGAGTGTATCCTGTGCGCCTGTTGGCGGGGGGAAGGGAGGGGGGCGGCAGGCTGGAGCTGTGGAATGGTGCGGTGACAGTTCTGCCTGAACAAAACAGGCAATTTTCCATACCTTGACCTAAAGAAGGAATGCTGTTTGGCTGAACCAAGCCTAGACAGGGAGGGTAGATGGTATCTTGGGATGAAGAGATGCTGGTTGGTTCTTTGACCAGGATTCTACCTGCTGACTCTGTACACCTGGGTGCATTTGGAGACTTGGTAAATATTCATTAGGTAGAAGAAAGGATAGGAAGGAGCAGAACTGAGCATATTTGATAGAATTCTGGGGGGTAAAAAGTCAGTTCCCTCTAAAAAAGCTGGACCCTTCCCTGAATTTGTACACAAATTCAGGGAGGGGGTCTTGGCACCATGGTGGTGAATAAGCCTCCAAAAGCTGAGATTTCCCCAAACTGGAAACATATCCAGACCCACCTGGAGTCTAAATACATAGTGTCGGATTGTTACCAAACCAAACTTGGGTCTGCCCACCCACGTGCAGCAAAGCCAATCTCCTGACACGGGGCTGTGGTGAAGGAAAGTGCAGCATCTATGGCAGGCACCAGGCAAGGAGTCCAGGCAGCTAGTGCTCAGAAAGCCTGAATCCCGCGATGGGCGTCAGCAAAGCATTTTTAAAGGCCAAGTGAGGGAGGGGGTGTCCCAGGATCTGTGATCAGCTAGTGCACAATTCTCTGATTGGTTGATGGTGAGGTAACAGGGTGGTGTGTCAGGGGTTAATGTTGTCAGTCCTCAGGTGCCAGTTAGGTCTGGGGGCCACTTCTCATGGTCATCAGGTAGTTAATTTCTTCCATTTAGTGGTGGTTTTAGCATCTGTAAAACAACTCAGGAAATGTGCATCAGATACCATTATCTATTATCTGGGTACTTCAGAGAGGAACTGCAGCAGAGGACATGGGGGAGGGGACTGTCCCTGAAAGGCCTCTTAGGGTCCTGCTCCATTTCAGGATCATGAAATAAGTCGTGCCTTGTCAGCTGTATGGCCAGTACCTGGAAAACAGTAAGTGCTCAGCGAGCCATGAGGGCTCTTGTTGTCATTGGTACAAGAGTTACGTTGCAGTCAGACTTCATTGTTACAGCTCGCGGAGAGGGGCCCATCAGGGATGCTCTATAAGGAGGAGCACCATTGCCTGGACGGTTAAGACTCCTGGGGCAGCAGCTTGAACCAGCGGCCACTCCTTTTGCTAATTAGCATCACAGACACCCTGCTGAGAAACCTCATTCTGTAAAACCTTTACTGTAATAAGAATGGAACACACCTCTATTGCCTGCAGGATCTGAGCCTCCTGGGTCATTCTGGTGCAGAGAAGCAGCCTTGATTTCCAAGACGATGCAGAGCTTCAGATAGAGGGTTTGGGACACAAACGCCCTTACCTTTTTCTTATCTTTGAGCATCCTGGGTTGTCTTCTCAGGCCAGGCCTCATGTTAGTTCTCTTATACACAAGCTTGCTCTCTGCATCTCCAACCCAGCTTCGTTCAATTTCACCCAAATCCTCTACCCATCCTGTCATCCCTCTGCCTGGCTCCTCTGGTGTGCCGGCTCCCTTGCCTGTGTAGTCAATAAGCCTTACCTTTTGTTGGTGTTCTTTGGCTGTTGGCTCCATCATAAGAAATTTTGCCTTAATATACTTGAAATCCCATCTCAGAAAAAATCTAAACATCTCTGTCCCCATCTCTTCCCACAGTCTCTGGTATATAGGGCACACTATTTGTGTCTTGAACTGATATTCTGGGTTCTAATGTTTGCAATAAACAATATCTCAGTAATTCTGTAAATTTTATTATGGAAAACACTGAACACACATAAGTGTAGAAAGAATAGTATAATGAATTCACATGAGTCCCTTTATTCAGCATGGCAAAAATACCCAAATTTTCCAATTCTGTTTCATCTATTTACTCCCATATTCTTTTTTTTCTTTTCCTTTTTTATTGGAATGTTTCTTTAAAAATCCAAGCTATCATATACTTTTATCCTAAATACTTCAGTATGAATCCATAACCAAAAAAATTTTTTCTTTTTTATTTAACTATTCTGCCATTATTACAATGAACAAAACTAATAATTTTTTTTTTTTTTTTTTTTTTGGGGGTACATGGGCCTCTCACTGTTGTGGCCTCTCCTGTTGTGGAGCACAGGCTCCAGACGCGCAGGCTCAGTGGCCATGGCTCACGGGCCTAGCCGCTCTGCGGCATGTGGGATCTTCCCGGACCGGGGCACGAACCCATGTCCCCTGCATCGGCAGGTGGACTCTCAACCACTGCGCCACCAGGGAAGCCCAAAACTAATAATTATTACCTGTGATCATTTAATACCTGGTCTATATTCCAGGTTTTCTATACTGTCTCAGGAATATTTTTTTAATTTTTTTTATTGAAGTATAGTTGATTTACAATGTTGTGTTAATTTCTTCAGTACAGCCAAGTGACTCAGTTATATATACATTCTTTTTTATATTCTTTTCCATTATGGTTTATCCCAGGATATTGAATATAGTTCCCTATGCTATACAGTAGGACCTTGTTGTTTATCCACTCTATATGTAATAGTTTGCATCTACTAACCCCAGACTCCCCCTTGGCAACCACAAGTCTGTTCTCTACGTCTGTGAGTCTGTTCCTGTTTCATAGATGGATTCATTTGTGCAATATTTTAGATTCCACATATGTGGTATCATATGGTATATGTCTTTCTCTCAGAAATATTTTTTAACTGTTGATTTGTTTGAAGCAGGATCTGAACAAAGGCCACATACTACTTTTAGATGTTATACCCCTAAGTCTTAAGTCTCATGTCTGTAACTGCCCCCCTCCCTCACCTGGTTTCCATGTTATTAATTTATTGGAGAAGTTAGATCAATTGCCTTGTAAAATATCCCACAGTATTGATTTGACATTTTCTAACTGGTTCCTTTGCTATATTTCCTGTTAAACTAAAAGTTACATCCAGAGGCTTGCTTAGATTCAGCTTAATTTTTTCAGCAAGGATGCTTCAGAGGAGATGCTGTGTATTTGTTTTACATCATACCGTAATGTCTCGTTACCCTCTCAGTGATACTCATTAAGACTGATAGTGGGTTTCTGGATCACCACCAGCCTGATCCATCCACCATATAATCCCCGTCAACCTGTCACCTAATGGCTTCAGCATCTGTTGATGACTGTTGCCTAGATTCATTATTCCAACAGGTGTTTAAAAAAAAAGGATTTCCTAACGCTATCATTCCTTTACTTTTATTATTTTTGTATCCTTTTATTTTATTCCTTTACTTGTATTCATCTATAAAGAAGAAATTTCTCCCATCAACTATTTTTGAACTCTAAAATAAGGTTTATACACAAACTTGTGGTTACCCAGGGGAAAAGGCGGGGGAGGGATAAATTGGGAGATTGGGATTGACACACGCACACTACTATATATAAAATAGATAACTAATAAGAACCTACTGTATAGCACAGGGAGCTCTACTCAATACTCTGTAATGACCTACATGGGAAAAGAATCTAAAAAAGAGTGGATATGTATATGTATAACTGATTCATTTTGCTGTACAGCAGAAACTAACACAACATCTTAACTATACTCCAATAAAAATAAAATAAGGTTTATACAGAAAAAGAAAATGAGATAAATGTGTCTTTCCTTGTATCAAGGTTTAGAATACAGAGGTGGTTATCTGGTCAGTATTTTGTTTGTTTAGGATATTTATGAATTCATGACATTTTATATACTTGACGTGCTTCAGCCCATGACAGTCATCTTTTGGATGCATAACTTGTCCTGTTTTAGATCGGTGGGATACCCTTCAGGATGGCCTCTTTGTCCTTTTGACCTTGACACATTCGATTTTGAAAATTTCTCGGCAGAAGAGGATGTCCCAGGCTCACTTGCCATTTCCTGTCTCAGCCCTGGGGTCCAGCCTCTGTAAGGAGCTCTGGTTCTGGCACGTGGTCTTGCTCACTGCTACAGCCGTCGGTATCGGGGGTTTTTCATTGGGGGCATCTATAAAATCACATTCATTTTGATTTCAAAATCGACAAGGTGAACTAGCCAAAATTAAATTTGCACTTATATGTCTTGATTCATAAGTTTGATGCTTAATGTGACTCCAAGGGACTCCATCAAGTGAGTGACGCAGCCTACAGGAAAAACCTGATGACAAACATGCTTTCTAAGTCTACCAGCAGTACTCACGCCTCGTTACCAGGGAGGAGGTGTCGAGTGAGGTAAAGGCGTGTTACCCCATCACGGACCACTGCCCGTGCCCCAGAGCCTGTGGAGACGCTTTGGAGGATGGGCAGTGGCTCCCCTGTCGCAGGAGCCAGGGTCATGCAGTTACTCTCACTGTCAAACAGCACTGATGGGGGATCCGGAAAAGGTGCAGCAGGAGCACCCTTTCATACCCCTTGAGTTCATAATGACCTTTGGGTTTGCTGGGTACACAGACGGGCAGTTCTCCTAGCCGGTGACGGATATGTGTGTTTGTCCATCCACCCCTCTTAACTCTGAACCATCATAAAAGCAGAGGAGTACTTAATCCAAGGGATGTTAAACTGTTTTAAAGCCTGTGAATTAAAGTCCAAATATGTTGGGCCACTTAAATGAGTTTACAGTGACATTTACAAATAACATGATTGTAAAAGCTTTCAAACTTAAAATGGAGATATCAACCTTGTTTTAAAATTTCTGCATTTTCAACAGATTTTTTAGAAAGATGATGGCATCTTCATGTATTCATAGGTGATTTCCCCCCCTCTCTCCACCTCAGTTAACAAAGGTTTACAAGGTGGAGAGGAGGCCATCTGGACACTTTGTTCCTCGGCTGCGTCAGTGCGCTGGCTGAGAATCGCGGGCTAAAGCTTTGTGCTTTGTCCAGGCTGTGGCCCCATCTCTGAATGGTCTGAGGGCTCCAAAGGAGAAAACCACTCCCTCAGACCAGCCCCCCCCCCCTTTCAGATATTCCATACACCTTTCAGGAGGGGCACCCACTGCCCTGTCACCTGCATCGTCACTTATCCTACCTACATCTCAGTTTTCTCATCAGCATAAAGAACCAGAGGGTTCTTCTGAACTTAACAAGTCTGTGGGCTCATGAGGACTCATGATAAATATAACACACACACCGCCCAAGATGTGCTGAAACCACCGCTAATGTGACATGTGACATGCTAATGTCACACAGCATTAGCTTTCTCCTTCCCTGCCTCAAATTAACAGAACTTCTTCCTACCAGGTCTCCCCCTGCTTACATTCTGCCCAGATGTCAAGAGAAACGAGACAAGTCCCAGCTGCAGTTTGGACTAGGCGCCTCCAATGCTCCCATGAACTGCCTGAGTTTCTGCAGCGGAGGCCGCCCTCCAGCGTGTCATCCAGCGGGGAGCTGCAGGCAGCCGAGGCCCCGGTGGACCCGCAGAGCAGGCTGCATGAACAGTGAGCGGTCAGTACGCGCATGTTAACCTAAGCCAGACCAGTGCAATGTCATCACCCAGCGTCAGCTGCGGGCGCCGGTGTATATCCATGAGGCTGGCATGGGATTAGGGGGGTAGACATCCCAGACTACTGAGGTTGGCATTTGAAACAAAGCTCATCTGTGCACCCTTCGATAGCTCAGCTGGTAGAGCGGAGGACTGTAGACCTGAACATGTGAAACAAAGATGATCTGATCTCCTGCAGAGTTAACTTGTACTCAGCGTGCCTTCTTGTACTATTAACCCACTTATTTTAAGAGCAGGGTTTTCATTCTTTTATCCTTCCCTCCCCCCACGCAGAACTTTGCAAGTACAAGTCACAGACACAAGGGACTTAAACACATTAGACTCTTTGACCTTGTATTCCACTCATGTCCCCAGAATACATAATAGGATCATAGAGGAAAAATGTTATTTTATAAAGGAACTAAAATCTCTTGATAATTGAAACTGGCAAAGTTGGTCTTACCTGTTGTTTCCTCCACCTCTGCTTCCCGCCCTGCAGCCTCTCAGCCTCACATCTGAATCCACCCCCAGGGTGGTGGCCGTTCCATGGGGCTGCACCCACCTCCTGACAGCAGCACGCTGCCTCAGGTTGATGCCTTGTGCCTGTCACTGTCAGCCCCAGGGCTTCTCCGGCACCGAGGAGACCCACAGGGAGCCTAGGCAGCACTGGGCAGGGGTCCTACAAAGTCAGAAGTGAACAAACCAGAAGGCAGTCTCACCCCAGGAGGACTGGGAACAAGAAATAAAAAGCGCCTTCATGTTGAACTGCAGGTGGTTCTGAGAGGCTGCTCCAGGCTCCTCAGAAAGTCTTGGGCAAGGTCGAGCTCCAGCTGCCCTCAGGGGTGACCTTGAGAATTCAGCCTTATACAGACTTCCCTGCTGCACTCACTCCTCTGGTCCCTCCCACCTGCTCCTTGGAATTACCTCCCAAATAAAGCAAGAGCATCCAAGCCCTTGTCTCAGACTCACCTTTAGAAGGTACACAAGCCATTATGGCAGCTGTATTTCTTACTGAGTCACCAAGTATCTGCTGAGTACCTACTGTGTGCCAGACTTGAGCCATCAGAGAGAGTGTATGTGTGCAACCATGCCCTGCGCAGCTGTCAGTCTGGTGCAGAACAAATTGAAATTGAAATCGAAGCTAACAGAAGCACGTCCACACAGCTGTGGAAAAGGATTTTTCAATGAAACGATTTCGGTCTCACTTTTAACTGAGGTCTCAAGATAATTGGTGTCGACTGCTCCCATTTTGCAAAGTGTGAGATCAGATCACCTGTGTAAGGCTTGTGACGACTCCTGACCATTAGCTGAGCGCCTATATCCGGTCTTTAAAAGAGACTGGAGAGGTTGAAAGTGGCAGTAGACTATAAGAGTTTTTTTTTTTTTCCTTTGCTGGTGCTTTTATGAGGACCTCTGCCCAGGGGAGGATGAGAGCAAGGTTGCCAGAAAGTTTTACATTACACACGCGGCCCTCTCTATCTTCTTACTGGGCAGCACTGTCCCAGACCCTCTTCAAGTTACTTGCGTTTTCACACCTATCACCTGTCTTCGTCATCAGACTGTCAGATCCCGGTGGACAAGGGCTGCTTGGTTCAAGGCTACATCCCCAGCGCCGGCACTCAGTAGATGCAAGGTCATTAACTGCCCAGCGAACAATGGTCTCTGAGTGAACGAACCGACACTGCGCGGAGAAGGGTAAGCAGGGTGGAAAGTGCGGATCCCAGAGGTGCCTCCCACCCGGGAACCCCGCAGCGGCTTTAGCCGGTGAGGCTCCCCCGACGCTCCAAGAAGGAAAGACCCGGGTGTGCACAGAGGTGCCGGGGGGCGGGGGAGGGTCGGCCCCACCCCCTCCCCGCCCCGCAGTCCAGCCTAGCTTTGCGCCCCCTCGATTTCCAGGCAACGGCCGAACGTGGGCGCCGGGCAGCCTGCGGCGGGCGGACTGGGACCAGACCCCTCGGGGGGCGGGACCGAGCACTGCGGCCGGATGGAGGACGAGGAGGAGGAGATCACCGCCGCCACGCTGCGGGGCAAGCCCCGGCCGCCGCCCATCTCCGCGCAGTCCGCCTTCAGCTACGTCCCGCCGCGGCGCCAGGACCCCAAGGAGTACAGCTACTACTACCGCCAGGGCAGGGTGAGCGGCCCGGGGCGGGGCGGGCGGGGCGGGCTGGAGAGCAGGGACGGGAGGTAGGGGGAGGATTGAGGGCAGCGCTACACTGCGGGGGAGGGGCCAGGGAGGTGCTGGGGGCGGGATCACACTGCCTAGGAGGGTGCTGGGGGCGGGGTCACACTGCCAGGAAGGGGTCCTGGGGGCCTGGCCGCACTATCCCGGAGGGGCCTGGGGGAGGGGGAATGGGGGACCTCCGGGGAGGGCGTTAGAGGGAGAAGGGGTGGGGCGGGGCTACACTGCCCGGGAGGATGCTGGGGGCGGGGTTACACTGCCGGCGAGGGCTTCTGGGGGCGGGGCTGCAGGCCGGGGCCGCCCCGCGGAGTGTGGAGGGCCGGGGAGGTGGGGCTGCAGATTCGGGTTAGGACTCCGGGGCAGGGCTGCACAGAAGAGCTGGGGCGGGCTTGAGCGACACTGCCTGTGCGGGGTTCGGGGCGGGGCGCAGGGAGTCAGGGGGCGTACGGGTCAAAGGTGGTGGGAGGGTAGGAGAGTGGCCTCCCTCTGAGGCTCCTAGACCTCAGAGTACCGCGACTACGACCACCGGCGTAAGGTGGACCCCCGCGCCCCCCACGAGAGCATGGACAGGCTCGGAGCCGGGTGTGGGGATGGGGGGAGGGGAAAAACGCTCACCTGGAAGGGGGCTGCGAGGCCGGGCGTGCGGGCTGGGCGGCCGGGACTGCTCAGCGGGTGTTTGGAGCCTTTTAGGGGTGGGTTAGGGCCGAGCTTTCCCCCGGGGGGAAGTGAGGGAGAGCCCCTGGGCTTCTACTTCTGCCGGGAGCAGCAAGGTGGGCCTGGTGCCCAGGATCTGGAGGAGGGTCGCAGGAGCGCGGGGCCACCCAGCCGGCAGGGGCACTGCTGCTTCTGGGGTCTGCCTGCCGCAGGCCTGGGCCGGCCCGAAAACAGCCACTACCTGAAGGCTTTCGCCGCAGTGACTGAGCCCGGACCGCCCAGGGCGCGGAAACCCTCCTAGAAGCCCGCCTGCGAACAAGGAAACCTCGAGGCAGGGCTGAACTGCCGCTGGCAGGGAGAGCGCGGCTGGGAGCGTCCCAGGATTGTGGCCGGGCCTCACCAGGCACACACGAGTCGTGGGGAAAGCCTGAGGGTCTGCGAAGGCCACCCTGCAGCCAAACCAGCAAGAAAAAGGAAAGGAAAAGAAACATTCAGAATTTGCGGGGGTCGTTTATTCCTTTCTTCTCCATGTTTTTCCTAAAAGTCTTCATCCAGTGTCTTGTACTGTACGTTGCTGCAGCCTGTCTTGCAGCTGGGGAAGCAGGGGCATCATTATTAAAAGGCGCATTGATTGGAGATGCTCAGCCTGCAGTGATAAGGGGTGGCCTGAAGAGGGATCTATAGATTAACCAAGTGCCTGGGAGGAAGGAGGTCTTTCCCTCCTGATGTGTGAGGTGTTCCCACCAAACACATCCTTTTCTCCCTACCCACAATCCACAGAGCCCAAGTGAATCCCCATTTAGATCAGGTCAGCACACATTTGAGTACTTGCCACATGTGAAAGGATACCACGGAGCTTAGCTGTGCAAACAGAAGCAGTAATGTCTAGTTTAGACAACTGTAATGTGTTGAACCGTGTCCCCCTATTATTCTTGTGTTAGAGTCCTAATCCCCTGCACCTCAAAATGTGACTTTATTTGGTGACAGCATCTTTACAGAGGTAATCAAAGTGAGGTCCTTAGTGGGGGGCCCTGATCCAAAATGACTGCCGTCTAGGAAAAGAGGCAATTTGGGCACAGAGACAGACCTGCATAGAGGGGAAATGATGTGAATGGACAGGGAGAAGACAGCTGTCTGTAAGCCACGGACAGAGGCTGGGAACAGATCCTTCCCTCACAGCCCTCAGAAGGAACCAGCTCTGCTGACACCTTGATCTCCGACTTTGGCCACCAGAACTGTGAGACAGTGTATGTCTGTTGCTTAGCCCCTGGTTCTGGGTACTTCGTGTTTTGGCAGCCCCAGCAAACCAACACATAAACCTCAGCCAGGAGGATCTCTTGTATCTGGTAGCGCCTCTCTGCTTGGCTTTGACGATATGGAAGGACAAAAGGACAGGAGGAAGAAAGGGGACGCCTGTAGCTCATCTGTCCTTGCCTCCCTGTTTCCTGACTGGCCCGAGCTTGAATATCTCTGCTGACCATTAAGACAGGAATGGGATTGAGAGCAGTGGTTCCCAACCTCACAGCCACCATGGACCTCATATCTTTTCCTCCCATGAGCAATATATTTTGAAAGAACTTATTGCCAGTGAATTTATGAGTCACGCATAGCATTAATGCACAGCATGAGAGAACCAGCCAAAAATCAAGGAGTCTTGATGTTTTAAGTTGGTCCACGCTGTTTTATTGAAAGTATATAAGTATTATCCGGCTTCTTGACATAATGAAAAAATTCACAGTACACCATTTTATGTGTATCTTTGAGGGGTCTTATTGATTACCACTTTGAGGCTATAGGGAAATAAGATAAAGGATTAAGCAGGTGGGGACCAAGATACATATCTGTCAGAGAAAAAAGCCAGGGTGCAGGATCCCGCTAAGGACTCTGGGCAAATGGGTTTGGGCTTGGCGAGACTGAAGCTCTGAATCAGATGGATTTACCCATCCAGCCACGAGAGATGTGGGTGCCGGAAAAAGCAGAGAAGACCCCTCTACCCCCTGTGGGCCAGACACTACCAAGGGAAAAGGGGCAGAGTTGAGTTTGGCAGACTCAGTTTATTCTTCCTAAATTCACCAATCTGACACATGGCTCCACCTTTCTGGGGCAAATCAACCAAGGGGCAGAGAGACGCCCAAGGTATGAGGTGACCAGGGCTCCGTACTTGGAAGCAGATCAGAAATGGGCAAGAAATGTACCCCTCTGGTGCAGGGGCCATGCATAGGAAGCCTCCTGGGCCAAATCTGCCCTGCCAGCTGTATTAAGAAAGTTTTATTAAAACACAGTCACATGCCCATGTGTATAGTATTGTCAATGGCAACCACACAGAGTTGAATAGTTGCAACAGTGACCATGGCACCTGCAAAGCCTAAAACAGTGACTATATGTCCCTTTACAGAAAATGCTTGCCAACATCTGCTCTGATGTCTTACTGCCAATGGAGGGATGGGCCTTAGACAAATTAATGCAAAGCAGATTTTAAGAAAAAAAAAATCAGTACTGTTGATAGCTGGGGTCACAGGCAAGTTCAAGTCCTGAGGCCTTTAGCGTCACAGGGAAAAAAATGATGCAGGAGAAAGGTTAACAACTAAATAAAAAAGCCTTCAAAGCAGCAAGAACCACAAAAGACATTTCAAAGTCCATTTGCAAGCCAGCTACCAATGGCAATAATGACCTTGTATGTGCTGGTATTCAATCAGCTACAGGATTCCAGAAGCTGATTCTCTGACCTTGAGACCATTTGGACTAAAAAGGATGAACTCTGTATCACAGGTTTGCTGGGGTCTCACCTGCCCCTAAATTCTTTGTAAATAATTCCAGGCCCCGCTCAAAGCTGGGAAGAAACATTGCAAAAGTAGCTCTTAAGTCAGTTGCTGTGTGTCACACTCACCGGTTAGTTCCTTAGTAGCACAGGCCCAGGCGTCCTGCATTATTAGTCCTCTGTGTTATTAGTTCAAACACTCTGTCTCACCTTGCCCGTCTCGGGATCAGGGATTGAACAGCACCAAATGCATGGAGCTCTTATGAGAATTAATTTAATTAATGGGTGGAAAGTGGCACGTAGTAAGCCCAATGTAGGAAGAGCTCTTCTTCTTATTATTTGTTCTTCTTAGTGATGATTAGAGTTTCCTTTCATTGAGGGACCGGTCCTGGGGCCTTTTATCCTCCATCTTGTTCACTGTTGGAAATTAACACAGGTGAGGCAGGTAGTCTGCGTGACAATCTGGTGGTTCCTGATGTTCTATAAGGCATCTCCCCCGCAGGAGCCCAGAGTCAAAGCTCTTGCAGCAGCACACTTAGTTAAAGCCCCAGTAATACCCTGGATCTTAAGACAAATTTGTCCTCTAAAGCTGCCAGCGAAAATGCTATCAAGTGCTGTCCTGCTCCCTAGGGAGCCTCTAGCAGTGTGGGCTTTTTCTACGAAATAGTGTTCCATAGATTCAGTTCAATGGTGTTGTGAAATTACTTTTTTCTTCTTCTGCCTCGTGCAACATTTCTGCTACTGAAATGGAAAGGCTAAGTCAAAGGAGAATGCCCTTTTATGACAGTTTTGATTAAATTTCTCAAAGTCTAAAAGCTACATTAAAAAAAAATCTTAGGCAGTTTTAGAATATGCTTTCCTTCATGCTAATGTGAATTGTGGGTAGCTGTGTCTTGAGTGAAGCTTTGCTCAGAAAGTCCAACCTTAGTGTTGGTGGGATTAGACGACTTTCTGTGACGGTGTGTGGTGGAGAGAAAGAGGCAAGGGGCTGACTGTTTCTTTACCCTCCTGATACTGAATTTCCTTTGCCTCGTGCAGCCAAGCGCTTGGTAAACATAACGACGGGTGTTGACTGCACAGAGGTGCAAAGGGGTGTCCCTATGCCCATGTCCAGGATACAGGAAGCATTAAATACCAGCTCCCCAAGCCCTTCCTGGACCCTCTTCACCTTTAGGCATCAAGTACATCTGCCATACAGGCTTGGCCACTCCTAGGGGCTGTGGAGGACACATGAGCTCCAGTTCTGTTGCTGGGCCACCTGTCAAAATCTAGGCAAGTTTCTCTATCTTATCCATCTTGCACCCGCATGCACTCCAGTCCCAATGTGTACTAGCCAAATGCAAGTGTGCCTGCCCCGCCCCCTGCCCACCAAGACACACTCCCCATCCTGCCTGATCTTCTCCTTTGCATGTGTTAGCATCTAACCTACTAAATATTTCACTTGGTTATCTTGTTGGTTTTTTCTCTCCTATTAAAATATGAGCTCCACGAGGGCAGGGATTTATTTGTGCGAATCCTCTGTCCTCAGCGATAGAAAGAGTGCCCACGGTCTCACTGGCTGATGAACCAGTGAGGATGAATAAATGGATGCGGATTTTTTAAACAGAGAGACAAGTCAGCGATTGATGAGCTTAGCTTCTTAGACTAAACAGAGGTTTCCTTTTGGATTATCTGCTGTTTGGGTTATCCTTGACCTTGCTCTTCTCCTCAGGGGACTAAACTTGGGAGTGGACTCTGGTTGCCGCTCTCTGTCTGAGCTGGCTGCGCTTGTACTGTTCAGTGACCTGCCCCTGGGAACTTAAGGCCTGGAGGGTGGGGCTCAGTGTCTTCCTCCAGGGCAGGTGGAAGGGGGGCAGGTCACCCAAGAGGGATAAAGGAGTGAGAGGAGAGGTCATGTATGCCCTTCTAGTGGAAGTGATTCCTCTGGAAGGAAACACCAGGAATAGGGAATTTCCTACCAGTTGGTTCCCACCAGTCATGACCACCCATGTGAGCACACGGTGCATGCCTTTCCACATGCGTTTATGAATGCAGTCACGTATGTCAAACTTTTAAATATAAGAACATGTTCACACACGATCGCGCATCTACGTGTATATATTTGCAGCATGCTCTTTTCATTTAATAGTGTATCTCAGACTTTTTTTCAAAATCATCCCCTTTTAAGAAGTACAACAAGCAAATGATACATGAAAACAAACAGCATTTTCCCCAATATATTTGACCAAGTGACAACATGTAAGACTAGATTCAGGTTTCAGCCCCCGTGGATGACCCTTTCTTCCTTGATGTGAATTGCTGGGGGGCAGGGGGCGGAAGAGGGGGCAAATGGGGAGCTGGTATCAATGGAAGAGAGAAGGCAACTGGCTTCATTCTTATTAAATTGATAAACTATTCAGATTATTTGGAAAGTTATGAAAATTTCCCAAACTTGTGATCTTAACACACCAGAGAGGAAATACAATCTTTGCCACAAACCAAAGAGAATAGTTGAGTATTGTCCTTTTTAAAAAGTTATCATTATGTCCTTGACAAGCGACATTTCTTCTGAGAGATAGAATTTTGAACAATATTAAAATTAATGAAAACATACTCCTTAAGCTTCATACACTGCTTGACTCCCAAGGAGAAGCACTGAATTTATCAGAAGTAAAATGAGGCCCTTATGAATCAAAGAAAACCATTTTCAGTCACCTTGGGAATTTTCAGTTTTAAAAGTAGGTCACAAAGCTCTGGGTAGGCAAACAGTACCTGAAAGCCTCCAGGTGAGAGATAGCAGTACTATGTCCCCTGAGGAGAGGAGATGAGAGGAGCTCGGTCATAACCTTATTAATAAAGGTGGGCTAGGATGTGCTATGCAAACAAATGGACCCCAAACCCTGAGAGTCTTAACTAGTGGTGTGTCAGAGCCTGATCATACTGACAAAGAGGGGACTTTTAGCATCTCTTCTGAACTCTGCATTCAATTGGAAGCCTGAAGTTGGCCATGATGGGAGTATTTACACCACAGAAATTAGCAAACACTACAAATCAGGTCTTTTTTCTCCAGAGAGCAGGTTGTTAACATAAGTGCGCCGGTGGCCTTAAGCATATAAACATAACGTAATGAAACACAGCCCAACATGTATGTTTCTCCTGGGCGGGTCTTCTTAATGCAGTTACTTGGGAAACTGAGCTTCTCTGTTTTAGTGACTCCATTATTGCCAGGGCCTGGGAATCTTTGGGACTTTGGGTCTCTCCCTGGATCCTTTAAATTGCTGGTCAGTGAGCAAGGAGAGAGAGTGTGGAGGCCTGCTGTGAGTTTCTTAGGGACCAGGCCTAGGAGATGGCGTCCGCTGGTTTCACCCACATTTCCTGGCCAGAGCTGGTCACTTGGCCCTGGCCTAATTGTGATGGAAACTTACAATGAAGAGTGCATTTATATTCAGAATGGTCTGAAAGGGAGGAGAAAATAAAGGACTTGAATCTCAGTTTGCTCAAAATCTTCCCCCAACTATTTGTGTGAGAGTTTGTGTAACTTCTGGGAGGAAGAGAGCTTCCAAGTTTGGGAGGAGGCACTGGGTATAATAAAGCCCACAACCCCAGAAGAGACAGCCCCCAGGCACCCTGTGGGCTGGAGGTGGTAGGCTAGGACTTCTTCCTTGTTTATGAACTTGCATTAGTCATGATAAGCTAGGTTATGCTGCAGTAACGAACAACCCCCAAAGTCTCAGTGGCCTGAAACAAAGCTTATTTCTCATGCTAAGCGTCCAACAGGGATCAGAAGGGTGACTCTGCCCAGTACCGTCCCTCTGTGGCCACCGTGGAAGCTGCTAACACCTCAGTCTGAAGCTTCAGGAGTCCCTGGCACCAGCTCTTAAATACTTCCGATCGAAGAGTCACATGTCACCTCTACGCACCATTCATTGGTTAGAACTGGGCTCATGGCTTCACTAACCTAAAGGAGAGGGAAGATTAATCCTCTGTGTAGTCAGTAGAGGAGCACTGAACATTGGTGATGTCTACCAAGCCAGTAGGTCTACCGATTCAGTTTACCTGAGCAGAGTGTTCCATGGTTGGGTCTCTGGTTCCACTGCAGTAACCTTTGTACTATCTCTATCCTTACTTTCCATCGTTCAAAAGATGGCTACTTCTCCTTATCGCGTATGCTGTTAGAGCTGCTGTAACAAAGTACTACAGACCTGGCTGCTTAAACAACAGAAGTTTATTGCCTCACAGTTTCTGGAGGCTAGACATCTGAAATCAAGGTGCTGGCAGAGTTGGTCCCTTCTGAGGCTGTGAGGGAGAAGCTGTCCCCCCGCCTCTCTCCTTAGCTCAGCTGTCTTCTCCCTGTGTCTCTTCATATCATCTTCACTTTCTGCCTATTTGTGCCTGTGTGCAAATTCTTTTAATAAGGGCACCAGTCTTGTTGGATTAGGGACCCACCCTATCCCAGTCTGACCTCAACCAATTACGCCTTCAGTAATCTTATTTCCAAATAAGGTCATGTTCTGAGGTACTAGGGGTTGGGACTTCAACATATGAATTTAACACACAGGGAGCTTACTCCCCAGTGGCCTTGGCTACAGTGGTGTGGTCCCTCCTGTCAACTTCATTTGCATCCACTTGTTACCCCCAGGCCAGACAAAAGCTGATCCTTCCTTCTTTGGTGCTACTGTACTTTGTACATACCTCTGTTCCTCCCTGGGTGTTATGTTGAGATATTTTAATTAGTGGGTTTATTTCCATTCCCAGCCTTTAGGTGGTCTCCTTTAAAGTAGGGTCTCCCTATTTCTATTCCAGAGTCTAGGAGAGTGCCTGGCACAAAGTAGACCCAATGTGCTTTGGAGGCTGAAAACTGAAGGCCCCCACTGGTCTTACGGCGTCAGCCCAGGGCTACAGACTGGAGTGATTTTTCAGTGTTAGGAGTAGGGGTCACCATAGGGAAACTGATCGTGGGCGATCAGACACCACGACCAGAATAAGACCAGAATACATTATAATGATACTCAAAACACAAAGGAGCTAAGGAAATCATGAGAGAAAAATAAAGGGGCTCTGCTTTGACTTTAAAAAAAAACAGTCATCTGTGAAATAGAGGAAATCCCTTGAGAGATTTTAATAGCAAAATATCAGGAACCCAGAAGCTCTGTTTTGTGGCAGCATCTAAATCCAGTTTGGCTTTTCTTAATATCATTTTGCTTCAAATCATAAAGGAATAAAAAAGACTGAAAGAAGAAAGATTAATAATTAAAATCCGGGAAAACCCAGATTTTTGGTTTGATTAGGATTTGGAAATGGACAGTCACATTACTAAGTAAGGCTGCCTGCCTGGTGATGGATTAAATTTTTCTTATTTTTCAATGATAGAAAAAAACTCATTTTTACTCTGGAAAGTCCTGAGTAAGCAAAATCCCCACACAGAAGACTTAAAGATTCCGATCACATCCGTCAGCAGTGAGATTTCTAATAAAGACTCTTCTAAGATATAGTAGGCTGTTGGTACCTAATCCTGGGGATGGGAGTCCGGCATTGCTGCTCATAGATCTTACTTCCATAGAGTATTTTAGGAGACCCAATTAGAATGAGAAGAAATAGGCATTATTCTGTAAAGCTGCATATTGCAGTGGGTTTCTCCATCATAGGGGACAGAATGAAGCAAGACTTCCTTCCTCGTTCAGGTAACAGCGATGGCATTCTCATTCTGTTCTTGAGTTCGTTCCTCCCTCTTTAGTCTTTCTCCCAGGACAAGTCCAAGGACCCCAGGGGCTTACTCAGTTCAGGAGGGGCAGGCGGGAATGGGCCACCTGCACAGGAAGCCAGCACAAGGGGGATCCCTGTTTCCCCTTCTGTCAGGGCTGCCCCCTTGTGGTGGGGCTGAGCCGCACACCCGGGAGCAGCTAGTCACTGCAGGGAGCAGAGACTGGCCGCTGGCCTCCTCCTCTCTGGCCCAAGGTTCTCAGGGTGCAGAAGGGCTCTGGCTGCAGATGCAGCTCCCACTCAGGTGCTCGGTCCTAGGAAACCAGGTCATTCTGTTGCCCACGGCAGCTCTTTCCCGAAACACACCCATTTCACGGGTCAGTCAGGCCAGGAGGGATTCCAGTGACAATGGAAAATCTACATTATGACCAAGAGCCCAGCCTACATTACCGTGTAGATGCAGGTGAGGTAGGGGTGATGGGGTTTCAAGTTACTGTTCGTGTCTGCCAGGCCTGGCCAGTAGCTCTGAACCCCAAAGGGAAGGGTCTGCATTGCAAAACCCCCTTTACAGGAGGCGAGCATGCTCCTTTGGAGAATTTGTGTCCCACCATCCCAGCAGAGTGGGTGGCATCCTTGAGCTTCTGCTGTGTCTCTGCTGGACCTGCTGGCCCCGTAGCTTACCCAAAAAAAGGTTTCCTGTGAGGCTTGCTTAATCCCTCTAGGCTAGAAGTGAGCACCCAGCCAACCCCACCAGCTTCTGCTTCTGTGGACATCCTACACACTGATGTTAAAGATACTGAGATTTCTTCTTCATTTCCTGAAGGTTTTTTAAGTTTGAATTTTATTTGATAAGCAAATATCTGATTTTTACATGGTCAAAGTGATGGATATTTTCTTTGTGATATTTCTCCATTGCTTTCTTGCCTAGGAGGTCCCTTGTGGGTTTTCCTTTCAGTTATTTTTCTAATCCATCCAGAGTTTACTTTTGTCCATAGGGTGATGTGAAGACCCAGCTTTCTTTTTCTTTTTTTCCCAAACAGCTAGCCAATGTTCACAGTACCAAAAGCTGAATAATGTTATCACCTCTCCACTGATTTGGGTCTTTTGCTTTTTAATCCCATGAGTACAAGGTTACCTTCAGGAGGTTGTAGGGTGTAGGTGGCCTTCAGGAGGCGTGAAAGTCAGAGCCGGCCAAACCAATGCGTGCACAGGCCCAGCAGCTGAGTGGGGGAGGGAAGACAAAGCCAAGAAGAAGCTCCTGCGAGGTGACCTCATCAAATGACCATCAGGGCACGGATTCAGAAGCCATGGCTCCTGTCTCT
This sequence comes from Tursiops truncatus, assembly GCF_011762595.2. Lineage (NCBI taxonomy): Eukaryota > Metazoa > Chordata > Mammalia > Artiodactyla > Delphinidae > Tursiops > Tursiops truncatus. The sequence continues at coordinate 6,413,919 of NC_047036.1, read as the reverse complement.
AGTCACTTGGAGTGACTCGGAACGTAGGCAAACCGGGATTCCAGCAACACTGAATAAGTGCCTTGAACGTGGTACCACTGAAATTCTGAAGAACTTGAAAATCATGTTTCTAAAAGACGGCGTTGTTTTCCTGACTAGATGGTTAATGGCACCAGGACAGCAGCCGTGTCTGAGTTATCTTCAAACCTTCCCGAGCTGGAGTGGCACGTCGTGCATGGGACAGATGAGCTGTGAAGGAGTTTTCACGGCTGAGCTGAAGGTACATCACACTCCAGCCATATCCGCTGTTGTCAGCAGCTCTTGAGTTCCCACACTGAGAATGGGCGGGATGTGTTTTCCAACAGACTGCACACAACGTGCATCCTTTTCACCGTTACCTTCTACCTCTGTGTCCTTCCGTCGGAGGGGGACTCTTCTAACATTACTATTCAGGATAAAAACAAACAAGCAAGCAGAGGTTAGCGGCCCCGCAATCCCAAATTCCAGCGAGGTGGCGCATCTGCCTTTGCTGCTGGAGGATTCAAGGCAGCTGGCCCTGGGCTGGAGGAACAGAAATGACAGGCCTGACTTACAAGGTGAAGATTAAAGATCAGCTAACGCGTGGATTTCGTTTCCTTTTACTAGCTACCAAATGAGGCAGTTTTATTTTTGTAGTAAGAAAAATTGGGGATAAAAAAATGGAGATGTTACAGATGGCAGCTCTGTTAACGGGATCATTTTCTAACACATTAGAGCTGTGCGTGTGAGTATTTTATACTATGTTTGGATATATGTGTATATTATACATATGTATATATACACATATATAACATATACCAAATATATGTGTTCATATACATATGAATTACAGTTTTTATAGCTGCCACATATGATTAAAGAAAATATTTCTCTCTAGAGAGGGAGAACTTCTATTTGGGTATATTGTCCTAGTATTCAGTTATTGTGAGTTTTTCAAAGCAGTACAAGCCTATTATACAAAATTTGAGAAATTCAAGAAAAGTAGAAATGAAGGAGAGGGACTTCCCTGGCGGTCCAGTGGTTAAGACTCCAAGCTTCCACTGCAGGGGCCGCGGGTAAGATCCCTGGTCAGGGAGCTGAGACCCCACATGCCACGCGGCATGGCCAAAAAAAAAAAAAAAAAAAAAAAATGGAGGAGAGAACACATATATTGAGTGGATTATCATAATTTTAAGACTTGAGCCCTAGGGCGGAGTCAGGGAGAGGCAGGAGCCTCCTCTGGGAAGAAGGAGTCTGTAACAGTCTAGGAAAAGTGTCCCTGGAAACATCTCCATCCTGTCGGGCCTCTCAGGAACTTGGGGCCTGGCGTCCCTGCTCTGGTCACTGCCCGAGGGGTGGTGTTCGGTGCAGTCGGTAATCTCTATACATCTCCACTCTTCATCAGGGAGAGTTTGGGCTCTCAAGCCGCATGAAGCTTCCACAGCTCAGGCCTTGAATGAACCATGGCTTTCTTTCTCTTTTTATTCCCAGACCGGAATCATTTCCCTCTATGACTGTGTTTTTAAGAGGAACCCAGGTTATAATCAGAAATTGCACCGAGACGACAGAGAACATGCAAAAAGCCTGGGACTTCATGTTAACGAGGAGGTAATAGTAAGGCAGGGTATCGCTGGGTGTGAACAGATTCACTGTGTGCAGTTGGCTGCACGTAACTCGCCTTTGTGAGGCTCTCCTCTGTCTCACTGTGCCAGGAAGTGAAGACTAAGCTACTGTCACAGCTCACTCCATTCTGCCATGTTAAACTGTGTATTAATTTTTGTGACTGTTGGTTGGTCCTCTAGAATGTAACAGTTCCATGACAGCAAAACTCAGGAGTTCTTTTCAATAGATAAATAGGTCTTTGCTTAACCTCCCAGGCCTGGCTATCATAGTTCTAAGAACACTGGCCTTCCAGGGATGAAACCACACATGCAGGAAAGAGTATTTCTCCCAAGTTACCAGGCCACTGTATGTACCACATACGGCTCAGTTCTTCTTTTATCTCTGCTTTTATCTCTGGTTTTCTGAGAGGAAGGGCTTTGCTTCTCGTCAGCTGCACAGGATGGGTGGTGACCAACAGAGGGAACCAAACTCAGAGGGTGAGAAGGTCAGGCTCACAGCAGGTACAGGGGGTTGGGTGGTGGGTTGGAGGTGTGGGCGTAGAGAGGGGGGTTGATAGGGATGGGGGTGGGGGAAGGAGGCTGTGCATCCCCTTGGCATGGTCGAGCCCACCTGCCGCTGGGTTAGACCCTCTTCCACACTAGGACATTGTCTCTCTAAATCTGATCCGAGGACAGTATGTTTATTAAGATCTGGATTCTGTATTAATATCATAATCTTTATACAATACACAGAAATCTGGATGAAAAAGCTCCTGGTGGGATTCCTTTTTGGATCAGAGGATTTTTGCCTGTAGCAGCTAATGTTTAAGAATACCACCGGGTCACTTTCAAAGAAACCTTTAACTGCTGTGAAATTAAGTGATGGAGGTACTATGAAGTATCACCACTTAAGTCACAGACATTAACTTTGTTTTTCTGTTGTTTTGGTTTGAGTTAATTCATTCCAAGTTGGTAGTGAAGTTAGTGCTTTTCTCTCATAAGCACACACCTGGCATGACTTAGATCCAGTCAGAGTTTTTGAGCACCTCCCATGTGCCACTGAGTATAAAGGGAAGAAAACAGAAGTGTCTGTCCTCCTAGAGCTGACATTCCCACGAGGAGACAGAAAAATAAAAGCCAAATAAATAATGACCTGGATGCCAGGTATCGATAAGTGGTATGCAGAGAAATACAGCCTTTTAAGGGGATGGAGAAAATGAAAGGGATGAAGGGGGCTGGGGACATGATGGGGGGGCCTGGGGAGATGAGGGTGTCTGGGGGATGAAGCATGGGGAGATGGGGGATAGGGGAGATGAGAGGTCTGGGGAGATGGGAGATCTGGGGAGATGAGAGGTCTGGGGAGATGGGAGGTCTGGGGAGATGAGAGGTCTGGGGATATGGGAGGTCTGGGGAGATGGGAGATCTGGGGAGATGGGAGGTCTGGGGAGATGAGAGGTCTGGGGAGATGGGAGATCTGGGGAGATGTGTATCTGGGAGAAGGAAGAAGGCGGACAGAAGACAGGCAGTAGGAGCTCGGGGAGAAGGGAGGAGACGGGGAGGAACAGGACCCTGAAGTCAGTGGGTACCTGTTGCCCCGTGTGAGACCTTGGTCTTTCCTCTGAAAGACTTGAGGACAGCGGCAGGCCCTGAGCAGAGGGGACAGGGTGTGAATTGGTTAAAGAGGTCCCCCTCCCGCGGCGTCAGCGTGGAGGGGTCCTAAGAAGCCAGGTGGAGGTGGGGCGCAGATGCGCGGCACGCGGACTGGATAGGTAAGAGCGCTCTGCTCCCTGACCCTCACCCCCAACAGGAGCGCGAGAGGCCAGTGTGTGTGCTGACGTCTTCTGTCTATGGGCGGCGCATCCACCAGCCTGTGGAGCCCCCGAACCGGGATCACTGCCGCGCCGGCCACGTGAAGGCCGACTTCTACCGGAAGAACGACATCCCCAGCATCAAGGCTCCCGGCTTCGGTCACATTTCTCCGGCCTGACGCCCTCGCATGGCCCGAAGGGCGCGGGCGAGAGGGATGGCACTGGGGGGGCGGGGGGAAGGGGAAGGGGGGACGCGGTGTGGCGCCGGCCTCAGGGTCCCTGTGTGGACCTCCCGGGCCAGCGGGCGACCCCTGATGTGCCCCCGATGCACTGGGACCGCGGGAAGGACCGCGCAGGGCTGCTTCCCGCACGTTTCCTTGGCGACCAGCCTGGCCAAAGGCTTGCGAGTCTGAGGATGGACACCTACCTAGTATGACGGTTTTCACGCGAACCGATTTCAGATGAAATGATGCTGGAGACTGATCCATTATGAGCATCTGAATACAATGAAAACCTTGCTCCCCCTTGACAGCGGTTGGGCTAATCTTTGTTCGCTCCTCTCCACGTCTGCGAGTCTTCCTGGCGGAGGCACTCGTGGCAATGGTGCGCAGGTCCTTTTCTTACCGGTTATGGAAACCGCTACCGTCTCACAGCACAAACAATACTTAATGGGGAGATAATGAAATTGCCTTTCGGCACAGCTGAACTCTAGCGTCTACAGCATTCCTCCCCCCACCCCGCCAGAGGCCTGAGCCACAAATAACAGAATTTTGGACAACCGAGGACAAAAGTCCCTAGTAGGATGGGTGGCCTCGGTGGCCAGCAATGCTGCTGTCATCCCTCGGTGGAGAAGCAGCCAGAGGTCACAGGAAGAGATTGGGCTTTGGCGCTCGACAGACTTGGGTAACACTGTGGCTCCTGCATCTTCTAGCTGCATGGGGTAGGGCAAATTGTCTCACCTACTTGAGCCCACATTTCCTCAGCTTTAAAGTGGGAGTTCTAAACCCCGAGGAGTTTGTGTGGGAATCCATAAGCCACTGGAGTGTGGTCTTAACCTGCACGATAGGGGCTGTGACTGTCACTTTGAACAGTTTTCTTTTAGGAAGCAGCTGCTGCCTTTAACCAAAGTTAGAAATGTTTAGTTTGGAGGTGATTTGAAACTTATTCAAGCATTAAGATATTGGCTGTGTTTTTAATGAATGGATTTCTTGCAAGAAATCATCCCTCACCTATCATGATTAAATTTTCCACAGCTTAGCAGTTAATGGCAGGTGATCTAATTAATTTCAATGCTGATTCCTACATTGCTGGTTTTATTGTCTTGATTCTCTAAGGACTTATGACACTGCGTTCCTGGCAATTTCAAGGCTGAATGATTCTTAACTATTTCCTTATACTTTTGAAAATGTTTTTTCACTGTCGGTGTCTCCTATGTTTTTTCAAACAAATAGCAGTTTATTTGGAATGCCTTTGGGTGCATTAAGCATGTTTATAGTAACATGATAGAAAATATATAAAGTTTGGGTGATGGAAATTTTTATAAATTATTCTTTCTTCAGTCTTGATTACCAAGAAAGACAAGCCATCTCTAAGAAATGCCTTTGGGGCTTCCCTGGTGGCCCAGTGGTTAAGAATCTGCCTGCCAGTGCAGGGGACACGGGTTTGAGCCCTGGTTCGGGAAGATCCCACATGCCACGGAGCAACTAAGCCTGTGCACCACAACTACTGAGCCTGCACTCTAGAGCCCACAAGCCACAACTACTGAGCCTGTGTGACGCAACTACTGAAGCCCATGCATCTAGGCCCGTGCTCCGCAACAAGAGAAGCCACCGCAATGAGAAGCCCCTGCTCACCACAACTAGAGAAAGCCCATGTGCAGCAATGAAGACCCAACACAGCCAAAAATAAATAAATAAATAAATAAATAAAAAAGAAATGCCTTCATCTGAAAGTAGTTGCGATAAATCAATGTCAGATTATTTTCAGTTACTTTAAGTCAGATTCTACTCCCTTAACCTTCTACTACTTTTAAAAAGCAGGGCTTTAATTGGGCAAGCTTTCAAAAGCACTCTTGTTTATTAGGAAGCAAAGGAAAATTATATTTCTCCCAGCATTTTGACTTTTACACCTTAAAGCCAATCAGTGAATGCCCATTAGTCATCTTATCAAAGAAAAACATACATTAAAATAATTTGTTTTGATTTATTAAATTTCCATTTGTCAGTGTTTTTTTCAAAAGCAGAGTGTTGCTGTCTTTAGGAAAGCACACTGAGCTGGGAAAAAGAATAACATGGAAGAGTCATGACAACGTAGACTTTTCTAAACAGATGTATTAAAAATACTGCAGTGTTAAGGGGACTGGACTCACAGTGTTTTTCATGAGAGGGGGGCTTCCTACAAGACTGAGAGTTTAAGGAGGGTTTTGAGGCAAGATTCTTACGTGATATCAATGCTGCAGCCATGATGCACATGGCTGGCGAGTCCTCTCATTTGCATGATTTGCTCACAGCAATGTCCGTAGTTGCCTGAACTTAAGGAGCCTTGACCACAAGTCACACGTTCAAATTCAGGAAACAGGCAGTTTTCCCTTCTAGTCTCGTCTTAGTCACTGATCAACTGGGAAACTTCGGACAAGCCCCTGAACCTCTCTGCACCTGGTTCCTCTGTTGTAAAATGCTGGGGGCCTCAGGCTTGATTGGGGATCAGAATCACGTGGAGGACTTGCTCTGCAAAGTACAGGGGGCATGCTGGGCCCCCCACCAGGATTTCTGAGTTGGCAGGTCTGCACTGGGGCCTGAAAAACGTGCATTTCTAACAGGTTCCCAGGTGATGCTGATACTGCTGGTTGGGAACCTCACTTTGAGAGACACATGTGTGCACAGGCCTTTGCGAGGTGGACTTTGATAATGTCTCTGCTTGCTTTAAAAAATCTATTGTTTGATAAGGCTGGAGATACAGCTTTGGGGAAAAACAGTTCTCCTTCTGCATCCGGGGCAGGGGCTGAGGGGCACAGTTAAGGGCACTGGGTGAATCACCCATCTGCAGGTGTCTACCTTTAAGGGCAGGTGACAAAAAGAGCCCCAGGATGGATGCTGTAGGCTCCAAGGGAGGAAGAACCCACAGGGGCAGTTCGAAGTCCCTGAAACATAGGGCATCCTAGTCCAGATTTCGGTTACAGTGAAGAGAAATGCTCTTATACTATTTTTCTTCTCTCAGTCACCTTTTTGGAGAATTAGATGTATAAATGTCAATGCTGAGTGGCAATTATAAGATCAAAACCTTTCTGACTGGGGCAGTTGGACAAGTCATGCTGTATTCCCACTTTGATGATGAAGGCCGGTTATTAATTTCGATAAGCTCTTTTTACCCAGTATGAGCCAAAGCCCTGGCAGGGTGGCCATGTTGATCCTGCAATGCACTGGGTCCAACAAGCTGGAGCAAGGCGTGGGTACCTGCCAGCCTCTCTCACGGTCTTTAGTTCTTTTAATCGGATCTGATCCCATGAGCTACCAATGAGGAAAAAAGTCCTAAGAAAAACTGAAAAATGTGTTCAAAGTCTCACAGCTAGTAAAAAAAAAACAGTCAGGGATTAAACGGAGAGCTCCTGCTTCAAGTCCGAGTTCCCAGCCGCTTCCTAATGCATCCCTGGGGTCCTCGACTTCTTACAGATGCCTGCCCTGAGCTATGGTGTGCCCAGCCAGGCTGGCATTTGCGGCTTTGCTTTTAAACATTTGATTATGCATGACCTATTTTTCACCCTTTGGCAAAGTATGATTTCTTTAGGGGAAGAAAGAAACCAAAACTTTTGAGTTGGATTTACAAGAACACAGTTTTCCAGGTCTTCTCTCTTCCAAAATGCATCGAGATTGGCTTTGGGCCCTTTTTTTTTTTAAGATTTTTTTTTTTTTTGATGTGGACCATTTTTAAAGTCTTTATTGAATTTGCTACAATATTGCTTCTGTTTTATGTTTTGGTTTTTTGGCTGCGAGGTCTTAGTTCTCCGACCAGGGATTGAACCCGCACCCCCTGCATTGGAAGGTGAAGTCCTAACCCCTGGACCACCAGGGAAGTCCCTGTGCCTTCTTAAGTCTCCTCAGACATAACAGGCAGCTCGTGGGGCTTTGGTGGCTTCTCTCGTTAGTTCAGACTCTTGTGAAGCTGATGTACCTAGTTCCCAATCATTCGGGGCCTCATAGCTCTACCGACGTATTACAGTAGATCAGAGTATGTGGACGGAGTGCGTGCCGCTGCTAGTAGAGAATCTTTTTACTAGTAAACTATTTTTCCCTGCAAATATTCCCTCGAGATGCCAAAGTGGAAACAGACCACGTGACACAGTGAAGCATACTGTCTTTCTTTCCAGGGAGTTGCGTAATCAATGATCGACATCACAAACTTTGTCCCGATCTGATTTACCCAAGGAGAGTTCAATCTCTGCTTCTGAAACAACTGCCCATGGGAGAATCAGTGGCAAACCAACTCAGTTCTGGAGCAAACCGCAGGAGAAAGAATAAGAGGGGGCAGGGGCGGGAAAGAGACAGACTCTCAACCAAAGTACAGAAAACTTTTAATGAATTAACCTTACAAAAGACAATGGCATCAAAACATCAGACGTGTTTGGTACAAAACTAGTCCTAGGTTGTAAGAACTAATTCTGGTGATGGATGGTGACGTGCTGCTGGCACGAGACACGACAGAGCAAGGTGACGGTGCCACGGATCCCAGCTGGGCCCGTGGACAGTCACTGCAATGAGACACGTGGGTGAACACAGTCGGATTCCATGGGGGGGGGGGGTGACAAAATCAACTTAGTCACACATACTGTGTGTTTTAGTATCAGACTAGCAGATGCGGTTGGCGAGCTACCATATTTTTCCAAAAAAGAACATGCACCGGAAGATAATATACACCCCCTAGTTTTATTGCCTTAAGAATTTTTGTCTGTTTCGCCTCTCTCATCTCTGTCAGTTTCTCTGAAGGCTTTTCCGCTGTAATGCGCACTCCTTTCCCTTCTGCTCAGGAGTAAGCACGGTGCAAATGGCAGGGTGATCTTGGCACACATCAGACACCAAACGGCAGGCCACCGGGTCACAGGAATGAGTCTACAGAGGCTCCAGAGGACAGAACAGAGCACACACATCACAAACGAGGGACAAAAGTGGCAGTCAGAAAGTGCATTGTTATCTTCCTGAAAATACAGTCTTCTTGCCAAAACCGAGGCGACGCTTCAGGATGCCAGGTTGCTCTGGGAAAGGGACCGTGACATCTCTGTGTTCACAAAGTATGTCTTCAGGTCCCCTTTTCCTTTCACGTTGATTATTCCTCGACACGTGCACGTGTATCCCAGGGTCTGCAGAATGAGGCTCGTCTCCTCAGTAACCTGGAAGCACAGGGACAGACGAAGAAGTGCTTAGTGCCGATGCGGACACAACCCTTTCAAAGGGCATTTGACTACCAGAATAAAGAGCCCCCAAATGTTCATGCTCTTTGACCCATTCATCCTACTCCTGAGAAATCGGATGAGAGCATAATCCATGAGAGGAAGAGCTTTCTAAGGACAATGTTTAATTCAGTGCTGTGAAAGTGAAAAACTGGAAACCACCTAAGACTCAAGTAATCTCCAGGGTTAAGTAAACTACGATGCCCTCGTGCTCGCTTCAGCAGCACAGATACTAAAATTGGAACGATACAGAGAAGATTAGCATGGCCCCCACGCAAGTACGACACACAAATTCATGAAGCGTTCCATATTTTTGAGAGTTAAACTTGGGCCAAACATGCAGTAAACATTTATTTAAAAATGACTGTTGACTACTGTTATTAGTTACAGACATCAGTTACAATTTATAGAACTGAAAAATAATGACGTGTTTAATTATAATGATTTTAAAATAAAATTCAAATTTATGGTGTCCTGAAGAAAACAAAACAAAAAGAAAACTACGACGCTATCACGATCAATGTCACGGATCAGACGATGAAATCATGTCGAACTATTTCACCCCCCAAAAAAGAATTAAGCCTGGATCCGTGCCATGATTTTAACCACATGAAGATTATGCTTTCACATGTAAGAGACCTGGAAAAAAGGAAGTAAACCTATGTTGAAGTGGTGGGATTTTGGATGATGTTTATAAACTGTTATTAATGTCATTTTCTAAAATAATAAATGTTAATGATAGATTTTAATATAGATAAGAGAAAACACACGAGAAGCAGCACAGTCGACTCTGCAAATGGCCACGTGTTTCAGGTTTAATACACATGAATAAAATGACCTAAAACTGAAAGAACATTAGGAATTCGCACCAGCCTAAGGGCGGACAGGATGCTCTGCGTCAGGTCTGGAAAGTTTCCCCACCTCATTGGATTGACTCGGGATGCTGAAAGGAGTGACCCCTCCGGGGCAGTCTGTCAATGTGACAGGACTCCTGATTTCCTGCCACTGCACCACGAGGTGAGGACCCCATCTCTGCACTACATCCTGGTCCTGCTGGGTCAGTGGGCAGGGAAACCTGCTGGGTAGCACGGATCCTCTCTCCGAGGGGAGGGGAGGTGAGTCGTATTGTCTCCAGCTTGAGCATGCGCTGTGCTCTCGAGAGAGACCACGCCTAGGACCGAGGGCAGGGGTCTGATGCTTGCGTGTCAGAGGAACCTCCTGCAAAAGGCATCCTCTCAAGCAGAGAACGTGTGAGGTGCACCGACTGGGCTACAAACAAGACCTCAGCTTCTGAGGTGAGGGACCACCCATCAGGAACGTGGTCCCCCAGCCAGGCGCCCCAGGAGGTATCTGGGACCTGAGCAGAGAGGGAGGGAGCTATTTTCCCAGAAGTCCCTGGTAACACTGCTCTGGAACCATGTGAAACAGCAGGCGAGGAGGAGGGATTTCATCCCACTTCATCAGAGGAAACAGCCATGCCACCTGTAGGGCCCAGCCACCTTGGGTACGTGGGTGACGCACGTGCTGGGCGTGACACACGTGTGTTGGGCATGCCACACCACAACTTTGGTTCTGGTGTGGACACCGTCAGGGGGCCGTGTGGTGCTGGGGCAGCAGCAGTGGCAGTGAGCCAGCCCCTTGGAGGCTGAGGGAGGCCTGGAGGATGGACACTGCCATGGGGCAGAGGTGGCAGCACATCAAAACCACAGGAGGGCTGGGCTTCTAGAACCCAGGACAGCATCCAGGGGGCCCCAGAAGTAAGGCTGAAGTGTGTGTTGTGACGATCTCAAGGGCAGGCTATGGGAAAGAGCTAGAAAAATCCATCTGTCTTCTGCAGTGTGACCCAGTGGCTGGCCCCTAGCAAAGGGGCCAAAGTGTGGGCCTTTCTGAGCAGAGCAGGAAGGAAAAGGGGGATGCAAAGTCCAGATGCTCACGTCCTGCCCTCCCCTGGCTGGGCCCAAGTTCCGGAGAAGGAGGATAGGCTGTAGCTCGGGAACATTAGATAAGAACTGAAAAACTATGGACATAGTCAAGAAAATCAGATGACAAATATATTCTCCTGATGAGAGTTCTTAGGGGCAATCAGAATTAGAGATTGCTACAGACACTCGGCTTCCGGTCTTCCACGCAGGGAGCACACACATCGTTTGAAGCCTTGCAGGGTAATTTTGCAGTCGAGGCTGGTGCTGGGCAGCACGCCCTTGGCATTTTTGAGCTGGCCATCGGAATTTGTATCGCCAACCGCACAGTTATCGTGACGTTCAGAGAGCCATCAACCTAATGAACTCCAGCTACGATTCCTCCAAGTCCAGGGCAAGCCTGGCTGGGGGACGAGGGGCTTCCTATGCTGTTCTTGGGGCACAGGAAGCATGGTGGGAGTGTAATCCTCTTCAATAAAAAGAATTTGTTCTTCAGGCCCAGGGGAAGCTTTAAATATTCTCAGCGTCATTTTCAATTTTTCCTGGCATCTCACTACTGGTTTTTTCGCACATAAATGGAAATGAGAGGCTAGTGGAGCTGGGGTGAGCTCTGCCCTCCGGAGAAAAAAACCTACCCAGATGCGGACCCTCCAGCCGCTGAACTGAGTGAACACGCAGGCCTGTGGAAGACATCCCTCACTCTGGACGGGCTGAAACCTGTCTTGTTCCCTCCCCGGGCTCAGAGAAAACGCACAGAGACGGTCCAGGTGGCTGCACGGCACTAAGTCACCGGACTTTTATGAGGCCCAGTTTCCTCTTAGAGACACACGTGATCATTGTCAACATTGACCTGGAGGGGATTTACGGTCTCTGGGAGGGCATGTTCCCCTGACCGGCCTCTCTCAGATTGCTTTTGATACTTATCCTAAGTGCTCGAAAAGTGCCTGGAGAGTCGTGAAGCATGCGGAACTACAGTCCATCTTCCGAACGTTCCTGGTGTGCGGTGGAGGCCTAGGTTGGCCCACGCGTGGGCGAATGTGTTCCTGGTAGGAGCCTGCCTTTCTCCCCACCAAGCAGAAGACCCGGGCTGCCCAGGGTCGCTGGAGCATCCCTGGGCACGGGGAGCGGCCAGCCATATACCGACAGAAAGCCCTAGTCAGAGGAGCCCCATTTTTGCTGAAAGCTTGGTCTGGGGTGGATCCCGTGAGAACAGCCGGCTCTATTTTTCCTTGGCAGTGGCCAATTTGGCCGGGAAGGCCTGGGATACTTCCTCTTTTCCTCCACACTCCTCTTTTCTTCTCTCTCTCTTCTCTTTGCTGGATGGTTGCTAACTTTTCAGCAATTGCTGACTCATATTCTGACTGCAAGGCGAACACGTAGAAGTCACGTGTGTCACCTTCCATCTAAAGGTCAAGCTCTGCCTGAGAAAGGCCACAGAGACAGGATCCTCTAGGAGGAATGAGGGAGAGTCACACTGAAAGCAAGCGAGCTCTGCAGGGGTTTCACGAAAAGCCCCTTCTAGGTGATGCTGGAGCTGACAGCTCCCTGCAGAGGTTAACAATGGACTCCAGCGTCCATCGTACTTTTGGGAGGCAGGGTTATTTGAGGATTTCCGCCAAGCTGAGGCGCAGAACAGGGGCTCAGGGAATTCTCTGAAGAGGACAAAAAACCGATAAAGCCTGTTAGCTGTGTCCAGTGATTTTCATACAAACTTGCCATCTGGCAGGAATTTATCTTCCAGAAGACAACAAAGCTGGGGTGAAATGTGGAACCATTGCTTTTTGAGGGCGAGGAAAACAGAAAGTTCCACATAGACACACAGGCACGCACGCACACACACATACACACACACATATCCTTCTCCTTTGGGGAGTGAGTCTCTCATTCTAGGTGCTGGTGCTGTGACCCAAGCAGGTGTGCGCAGTCACCACTGCTTTTAACTTGTCAGATCTTGGAATTCTCCCCCTTGGGTGGATTCCAGAGTCTTCCAGTCATTTCCAGATATCTGAATCCCAATGTAGTCTGATCTAGTACTGTCATTTCACCTCACTCCATTTCATCTCTTCCTCTCTGCAGTTGGCCCCTTCACTCATCCTCCAAGTTCAGCCCCTGGGGAGCGGAAGGCAGGTGGTCACATCTGGTCTGGGTTATACCAAGGAGAAGGGCACCCCTGCTGCCCCTCCCATCAGGTGGCCGCACTGCCCTGTTGGTCGCTGTGATCACCTATTTTCCCAAATGCAATCACCTTCATACTATTTCACAATTTTTATGGTTCACAGTTAATGCAGAAACGAATTAGTATTTCCCCAATAAAAAGTTTAACTAAATTACAAAGTTTACTTTCTTCCCTCTGTTTTAATATATTATCCTTATTATATACTTATGCATGATTCCCAAGACGACAGACATGGTGGATAACAACAGAACAGACTAAATTACCTGGATTTTGTCCAGGACGCCGGTGCTGTCCATCCTACTGGCCACATTTACGGTGTTGCCCCAGATATCGTACTGTGGCTTCTGAGCTCCGATCACACCGGCTATTACAGGGCCATGGTTAATACCTGTGACACACCAGAACCAGCTGAGCACGATTTGAATCATGAACTTGACAGCGTAAGCAACTGTCTCAAACAGGAAAGTTTTACAAGACCATTCCTGAACCATGATTACGCAGCAAACATTCGCCCAACTTGTGGAACTCTAAAACAAAGAACCATAATTCGTCTAACTTCATCATCTCAAAAACAGTAAAACGTTTGTCTTTCTTCCTCTTCTTGATTCGCGCTCATATGTCTATTTACAATTATTCTGTAATAGCGTAAAATTGGTACACTTTATAAAACTCAACATTATAATTGTTTTTCTATGATGCCACATAATCTTAGTCAAGAGGTGATTATCTTGTTCTCCGATAGTTTTGTGGTTAATTACTTCTGAAATGCACCTATTTTAATTTTAACCGGCCACAGCGAGTCTGTGAACTCTATTTATTGGCCGTCCTGCCGCTGGTGGACTTCTGGGTTCTCTCTAATGTTTTGCTTAAACCACCACCAGCCCCTTGACGTGTGTGCTGCATTTTCTACCTGCCATGTACTATTCTGTGAGCTTGACATGTACAAGCTTCTAATTCTCACAGACCCCTGCCTGGGGTCTTCCCCCACCCCCAGTGTAGCAAGTAGGACGATTCCTTGTCCCAAGAACTCAGTTCAAACACACGGACCCACAGTTGTTACGGGCGTCCAAGAGGTAGGCCACAGAAATAGAAACAGAGGTATTGACACTGGTTGATTTTTCCCCCCTATATTTTCTCCTGGATCTAAGACCCCCTCCTCCCCAGGCTTACTGCAGTAATCAAATCGTATGGATTAATGAGGGTGTTTCTGAGAGATTTCACTCCCCACTACTGAACTGCTTCGTGTACAAGCCCAGTTATAGACCGGAGGCAAAGCCTTCCCTTTGCAATGGTAAGTGGGGCAGGCAACACAGCACAAACGTTGTTCCACAAAATCCCTGAAGGTACGCAAGAGTGAGAAAGAAGTTCTCCTTTGCTTTTGTGGAGTATTCAGTAACACTCAAATCTCTGTTTCAGACATCCCGAATAATTTATTCCTGCTGCTGGCCGGTGATCTCAGACGCCACCGCCCTCAGCTGTCCTTCTGGCTGCTCTGAGCCCCTGCTTGGTCAGTGGCTCTGGGCCAGGGCAGAGAGCCTGGGGCCGATATTGCTGGCAGCGGAGCGATCTCTGCTGAAGCGCAGGGGTGCTTCCCACTCACTGACTGACTCTACAGCTTGACGTGCGGAAAAGGACATTAGGAGCAAGCTTGGCTCTTACTATATGCATCATGATTTTGTAGGGGCTAATGTTACCTTTCTGAGTTCCTACTGTGAACTGCCACTGGATGGCACTGTGTCCAAAGATGGGGCTGGGAAGCTGCCCTCGGGAGAGACGGAGGGTTTGGGGAAAGGCAAGCTTGGAGGCCACGGACACACTGAGCAGGGCTTCCGCAGACATTGAAAAGAGCTGGTGTGTGGGGTGAGTGTATAGATATTAATAGTTATTCAATAATCAGTGCAAAGTAAGCACTCAATAAGTACCTAATTCAGGAAGTCCATTAACTTGCTCACATTAATTTGGAAAATATTGTTATGGTCCAGACCAAGAACCCTGGGCTTTTGATGTGACAGATATGACTAGCAAAGAATTGTCCCGTTCCCCTCACAGTGAAGGGCAATATCGTTTTGGTCCATACGTATTTGACAACAGATGGAGTGGGAGGTTGGGGTCAGCAGCTTTTCTATGTAGAATGGATAAACCACAAGGTCCTACTGTACAGCACAGAGCACCATATTCAATATCCTATGATAAACCATAGTGGAAAAGAATATTAAAAAAATGTATATATGTGTATAACTGCACCACTTTGCTGTACAGCAGAAATTAACACCACATTGTAAATCAACTGTACTTCAATTTAAAAAAAAAAGACTATTTGACAGGGGTCATTCTGCCATGCAATTGGTTTCTTTTTTTAAGGAGCATACTATGAAAGTTTGAGGATCCCATTTTCCAAGCTGTTAAAGCAATAAAAAGCTCCAGGTGAAAGGGCCGCCTCCACGTCTGATGGGGACAGCTTCCTGCCCACCTGGCCCTTCTCATCTTTGTACGGGTGGAGCCAGATAAAGGTCCACTGGGCACACAGATGAGAAGGTCTAAATAAAAATGTGTTCAGATGCTCACAATAAGACATACGTGCAGTGAAGAGAATCCCATTTGCTCCAGAAATGTGTAATATTTCTGGGTTTTCCAATTCAGAACATATGAACACCAAAGGAAGAAAATAGCCCCAAATATTGGGATTTTTTTAAAGTTGAAATTTGTATGCAAGAGAGGTGAAAAGCCACTCAGATAGACTTTGTTAAAAGGACTACTCTTACATGGATTTGCTTTCAGAAGCAGCAAAATATGTTGCCAAGAACAGCATAAAATGGTCAAAGAAGCTCTTACAAATCACAAATGGCTGCAAGTGACCATGCAAACGTCGCAAGGCGGTGTGTGCAGACCTGAGGGTTTAAAACACACTTCTTTTGGATAGACATTTGTAAAGCGCAAGGGAGCATGGAACATGCTCAAGAATCAACTTAAAGCAAAGGAAGAACTTACTTGAATTTTTTTTTTTTTGGAAGAAAGTTGGCTTTTTCTCTGGGATTGGAACGTTCAATCTGAAAAGCTCCAGCTCTGTTAGAATTTAGGACACAGTTGGGGTTCTTATAGGTTGTGACCCCAGGAGTATGGGGACTATTCCAACAATTCCAAGATGCATTTTTAAAAAAACAGTCTTACATCTTTGAAGTCTGGATGCATCTTATAGCCCATAGTGGGTCCTACTATCATAAAATGATGGAGGGTTTTACAGTCAGGCTTGCATCAGCTCCTGGCATGGCTGAAGGCTGAGCCTACCATGACCTGCAGAAATGACCGTGGCTGGAGAGACTGAGACCCGGCTCAGGGTCCACTTCTGAAACCAAGTGCTTGCAGCCTGGGTGCAACCAAAGCAGGTGTTTTTTTTTTTTTTTTTTCTAATTTGCTCAAAAGTGCCTCAGGAGCTCATAGCTGCCCTGGGCCCTTCCACCTGCCGTCCAGTTCTGCTGCTCTAATGATGCATTTGTCACTGTACTGCTCCAACATCGCAAGGATTGCGACCTTTCTGTGAATCTGTTCCTGACGCCAGGCCTTCTCCACAGCCCACCCCAGATCTGCACAACGTACCTACTCGTAACTTGAAGTCGTTGAAGGAGTGCTTGTTGATGGCGTCCAGTTTCCCCACCAGGGCGAATGCAAACTCCACCATGGTGCCGATGTGCATGTACTGCCTCTCGGGCTCCTGAAAGGAAAGAGACACAGCAGGCGGGGGTGAGGACTCAGCAGGCGGGGAAAGGCTCCTTCAGTTACAGGATGCACACTCTTTCCTCTGGCCTCCTTGGGGGAGGGGGTGTCGTGGCTGAATTGTGTACCCCCAAATTCATATATTGAAGTCCTAACCCCCAGGACCTCAGAATGTGACTGTATTTGAAGACAGGGTCTCTAAAGAAGGAATTAAGATTAAATTAGGTCATTAGTATGACCAATCTGGTATGACTGGGGTCCTTATAGGAAGAGGAGATTGGGACACAGACACACCCAGAGAGACCATGTGAAGACACAGTGAGAAGGTGGCATTCTACAGGCCCAGGAGACAAGCCTCAGAAGAAACCTTCCCTTTCGGCACCTTGATCTCAGACTTCTGGCCTCCAGAACTGTGAGAACATAAATGTCTGTTGTTTTAGCTGCCCAGTCTGTGTTACTTTGTTATGGCAGCCTGGGCAGACTTATACAGGGGCTAACCATTTTCTGCCTTTACTGGTCCCTGGGTGGTTTATCGTCCCTTGAGGAATAGAGAGTTATCACCCACATGGAGCTGAAGGAAAAGTCCAAGATTTCCAATGAAGATAAGTGGAAATTTCTACTTCTTTTTACTATTAATTTGTATTTATGATTCCTGTTACTAATTCACATTTACCATTAATTTGTAACACCTATTCTGTCTGTGTTTACTTTTGAAGTTCATCCTTTTGAAAATTCTATTTTTGGTTATATTTTAAAAAATAGATTCTTTATTAGTATTTGTATATAACCTATAAAAATGTATCCATTTACACGTCCTGAAGGTCCCCCAGTTTTTTGGGGCATAATTTTATTTTATTATTTATTTATTTGCTTGCTTGCTTATTTATTTATGTTTTAAATTAATTTTTATTGGAGTGGTTAGGTGCACGGGATAGTTTGGAACACAGCTTCGGAAGGCTGAACTGAAATGCAGCCCTGGAGCTGCCGTCAGACTCTTGGTATGGACGTCCTCTCCGTCTTTCTCTGGTCTCCCTGCCTGGTCTGTGAGCTCCACAAGGGCAGAGACTATGTTCTGTTAACCTGTAGACACACACAACAGCAAAGCGCCTGGTGCAGAAGAAGCACTTAATAAATGTCTATTGAGAGACTACACTTCGGTTGACCGTCGGGTAGCCGGGCGGGGCATGATGTCTGGGAGGAACAGAGAGAGAGTTCTCAGCTGTGGTGGAAGGTCAAAGCTGAGGGATGCGCCCGTGGGAAGCACACGCCCAAAGGAATCACTCACGTGTCCGCTGCAGTGGGCGAGGGCTCCAGGGGAAGAAATGGAAACAAAATATCAGAGGGGTGACCTGGGGGAGGCCCTCAGCTGGGACGGGGCGGGGGTCAGTAAAGGACCCTGGAAATACTTGAGAGGACAGAACACGGGGTCATCGCGGGTCTTGCGCTGTGATTTCTGGGACGGGTGTTCATCCCCCTGGGCCCCAGAGGAGTTCAATCAGAGGTGGAGAAAGCTCTCGGGGGCATTTGAAGAGGAGGCACCTGGTGACCAGTGGGGGGCATACTCCACGGAGGGTAAAGATAAAAACAAACTCTGAGGGTTTCAGTGGGGATGACTGAGAAGGAAAACGGACAGAACCCACCCATTCGAGATGCCAGGAAGATGGCGAAAACCACGGAAACAGCTAAGGGAAACAGGAACACGGCAAGAGGGCAGTCCAATGACCCACATGGCCTTCTAATAATGCCAGTGAAGGGGGTAGCACTAAAGCAAGTCTTCCAACCTGGGCACTGCTGACATTTGGGTAGGATCAATCTTTGTTGGGGGGTGTCCTGCACACAGCAGGGGTGTTGAGAAGCATCCCTGCCTCTGCTCACTAGATGCCAAGAGCATCTCTCCTTCCAGTGTGACAACCAAAACAGTCTCCAGACATTGCCAAATGTCCCCTGGGGAACAAAACTGCTCCCAATTGAGACCACTGCACTAAACTTTATACACACACACACACACACACACACACACATATACATATACACACATATACATACACACACACACACACACACATATATATACATATATACACACACACACATATACATATACAAACACACACGTATACATATACACACACATATACATATATACACACACATACCTACACACACGTATACATATACACACACATATATACATATATACACACATATATATACACATATACACACATATATATACCTATTTATACACACACATATATATACATATATACACACATATATATACATATACACACATATACATATACACACGTATATATATACATATACACACATATACATATACATATATACACACACACATATATACATATATACACACACATACATATACACACACACGTATATATACATATATACACACATAATATACATATATATACACACACATATATACATACACACATATATACATACACACACATATATACACACACATATATATACCTATTTATACACACACATATATATATATATATATATACATATATACACACACACACATATATATACATACATATATATATATATATATATATATATATGAAGGGGAAAGAGGAATTAAGAGAAAGATTTCTTCCTCCCTTTCCTCAAGCGAATTTTATCATTCTAGAAAAAGATGGATGAAATACTACTGTTGCCATAAATCCGCAACTTAAAAGTGTGGGAGCAAAACCAAACCATTTAAAATATTAGAATCACGAAGCAGACTGTCAGCTAACCTTGGTGGAAATGCAGAGAGTCATTTCTTAAGAACAGTTACACTTTTCCATCAGAGCTTGCTAATATCTCTTGTCTCATGACTTAGGGGGAAGACATGATTTGGAGGTATATGCAGGCAGTTGGAAAACATCTTGCTCCTTGACGGGAGGCATGAGCTGTTAAATCAACAGACAGGATCCTGTGCCGTAAAAATTACAACAGTCCTGGCAAAGAGAACAGACTGGCCGTGGGAGAAATGGTTTGCTTTTCATGGAATCAGGGTGCAGCAAACGAGCTTCTCTCCCTGATAAATGACTGCCCAATCTGTTTCCAGGCAGCAGGCTTCCACTGTGGGTTTGATGTGACCTCAGTGATAAATGAAGAGACTGAGCTCTGGGAGTGGGGTTGAAATCCAACGTCAAGGACTCATTTGGGCTTAGTAAAGCCTAGAGAAAATTATGCTCAGTCTCTAGAAGAGCTCAGGTCACTTCAAGAAGTCCTTATAACTGAACTTTTGATAAATGTTTGATGACAGCCTGAAACAGCTCTTTCTTCCATGATCCAAATAATTTCTCCCATCTCCAAATATTTAACTGACTTCTAGCTACACAGAGAGACCACTCATTCAGTTTCCTGGAACACACTTGGAAAGCTGTTTGTTTTGCAAGTTTCACCTGCAGGGAATGTGGCATAAAGTAAATGCATGTTTATTGAGGTTATTTTATAACCCAAGTGACTGGTATTGACCGAGGTGAAATTAACACAAGCCTCTGCTCCTGGCTTCTCCTCTCTTTCCTCCTCGCCTTCCTCTATCCATCAAACGTCCACTGCGTTCCTGCTGTGTTGGTGCTCATCTGATTCTGAAGATTCGGAACTGCTGTCTAAGGAGCACTTAGTTCTGCTGCCTGGGGCTCCTGGGAGAACGGATCAGACCTCACAGTTCTCTGAAGGAGAGTCACCCCAACCAGGTGAGCTGCATGTCCCAGCATGGAGATCGGCCCTCACCTGGGAGCTCAGGGCATCTGAGTTTCAGGCACCTTTTGGAGAGCAGGACTGGAACCCACAGCTTCCCAGTGTTTATCATCAAAACTCAGAGGCATGAAATAATATTTATGGAAAATGGCCTGATTCCTGGGCCATCTGTGGATTCCTCTGTATCCAGTGAACTTGGATTAAACTGGACGCAATGTTCTCCACCTGATCTCACTCTACCAAAGAATGTATTTGATTAAAATATGCATTAAGAGATGTTCTAGGGCTTCCCTGGTGGCGCAGTGGTTGAGAGTCCACCTGCCGATGTGGGGCACACGGGTTCGTGCCCCGATCTGGGAAGATCCCACATGCCACGGAGTGGCTGGGCCCGTGAGCCATGGCTGCTGAGCCTGCGCGTCTGGAGCCTGTTCTCTGCAACGGGAGAGGCCACAACAGTGAGAGGCCCGTGTACAGCAAAAAAAAAAAAAAAAAAAAAAAAAGAGAGATGTTCTAGCTAACAACCTCCCCCCTCAATGTGTTAAACGTTTTCCATAAGGAAGTTACTGAGCTCACTGTTCACTACAGACTAATGATTATGAGGGCCCGTTTGTTAGAGCTTGGGTCAGGGACCCAGTGGAGCATCCAGCTGCAGCCTGATGTGGCTTGGTTTCAAATATATTAATGAATGAGTGATTTGACCTCACCTTATGAACACTAAAGCACTGCACTTGTGTTGGCTGCTGGAAATTTCGGAACAATTAATAGCAATAGTGTATGTATGCACGTACTTTATCCTCACAACGATTCCCATGAAAGAATGCCTGTCTTTATCCCCATTATGCAGATGGGAAAGGGAAACACAGAGAGGTTAATAACTTATGTAAGTGGAATAACCAGGCTTTGCAGGTGGGCAATCTGACTCCAGGGTCCTCAATCTTCATTTACTCTAAATGTAAATGGATTAAATACTCCAATCAAAAGACACAGAGTGGCTGATAGGTTACAAAAAAAAATCCATTTATATGCTGCCTACAAGAGACTCACTTCAAATCTAAAGACACACTCAGACTGAAAGTGAGGGCATGGAAAAAGGTATTCCATGCAAATGGAAACAAAAAGAAAGCTGAGGTATCAATACTTAACATCAGACAAATAAACTTCACTGTCTTGCCTCCTTCCCCGTGTGCATCTTGAATGTGGTCACAACTTTTGCTATTTGATTTTCATTTTATTGCATCATCCTCATTTTTGTTTCTATCTTATCTTTCATATTCCTTGTATGTTAGTTTATTAATTTAAAAATATTTTTGCATTGTGTCCATTTTTGTAAGCTTCTTAAGGGAGAGATTTAAATAAAATAGGCACATACAAGTAGGTAAGCATTTTTCCTTGATAGTCTTGCTGCTAAAATGGTGACAGCTGTGTTGGATGATGTGTCTAAGAGATATTCAGCTGATGGAAAACTATATCCAAGCATTGTTCATTAATGGCTCTGGAACTGGCCACCACCCATGTGGATGACTGGAATTCTACTTGGGTGCCTTATTGAAAACTCAAACTTGTAAGTCTAAAACTATTATTTCTATTTAATCTCCCATTAACAGCTCTTATTCTTGACTCGTCTACTTTTGCTAATGGTGTCATCAATTTCAGATCCCTAAACTGGAAACCTGAGATTCAGACAGTCCCTTCCATCTTGCTTCCTCAGCTCCCAAGTCCATCTCCCACGGACATGCTTCTCCCATTCACCTCTTTCTTTATTTCCTTTGTTTCTTTATTTTCATTGTTTATATGGTGACCACTACTTGTCTGAAAGCAGGAAGTTCACTAAATAATTGCCAGCACTTTTGAGTCAGACAAAGTTGGGTCCAGCTCCAGGTTCCACAATCATCAGCTGCATGGCCTTGGCTGAGTCACTTAACTTCTCCGGGGCTCAGTTTCCTCATCTGTGAATTGAAACAATAACTACCAGTCTCATAGGGTTGTGGTTAAGATGAAATGAATTCATATGGGCAACACATTCTGCCTGCATCCCTGAGGCTCAGGTTTTATTTAGTTTCCTTCATGATAGGGTAGAGAAGCACATCACTCTGCTTGACATGAAAAGCTTCTAGGAGGAAAATGTTAGCAAGAATTGCTTTATGCCCTAGTTTAGTACTTCCCCCCGCTTTCCACACACTGAGCAACCTACATTGAGGAATGGCTTCAACAACAATCTAAGTGTCTGAAATGTTAAGTATCTTTGAGGTTCTCAGTGTGTATAGCGAAGAGTGATGGTTCTTCCTTCAGTGTTTGTTTCATATTAGTAGCATTAAAGTAGGAGGGCATTTCTCTCTCCATTTACCCTACATCACGATAGCTTTGGTGTTTGTGCAAAAATACACAGCACTGAGATATTGCTTTTCATTTCAGCAGAGACCAAAACTATTTTCTACTTTTGCCAGTAAAGGAAACTATGGTTTTGAGTTTCAACATATGCTTTAGTTACTAAGAAACTGGCAGCAGAAGATCTGAGAATGATTCCGTACTTCTTCCCTGATCAACTTGGTGGAGTGTCCTAAAGTTTCACCAAAATTCAGATGAGGAAGCCTAATCCCCAGTGTGATGGTATTAGGAGGTGGAGCTTTGGGGAAGTAATTAGGTCACATGGGTGGAGCCCTCATGAATGGGATTCGTGCCCTTATAAGAAGAGACAGGAGAGAGCTGCTTCCTCTCTCTCTGCTCTCCATCTGCACTGAATGAGGACACAGAGAGAAGATGGCTGTCTGCAAACCAGAAAGAGGGCCCTCACCAGATGCCAAATCTGCAGACCTGATCTCAGACTCCCCAGCTTCCAGAACTGTGAGAAATAAATGTTACTTGTGACCCAGTCTATGGTAATTTCTTATAGCAGCCCAGCTGAGACACCTCTAATATCCCCAGGCTTACCTAGCATTGGAGTTGCTGTTTGCATACATGACTTTTTCCAGACTATAAACTCTGGAGGGCAGTTACAGAGGTGCAGTCATTAACAAGTAACTGGCACTTGCCCCAATGGGTAAAGAAAATCTATGCTGGTTGACCTACTAGCTAAATAAAATCCCAAACAGTCAAATCAGGCAGCTCCTAACTCAGGCAGAGACAGAACCGTTAGCCTGACTCAGTGAATGTGGATGGGCAATGTTTATTGCTCATTGTTTTGTCGGTCAGCTCGGTTTTGCTAATAAACTGAGTAAGTGTAGGAATCTCATAGATGGGTCACTTGGAGCCTGGGATCTTATTTGGGGGATGGAGGGAGAAGAATGACAGAGAAATCCTAGTGCTAGCCACAGTGGTTATGTCTATGGGGCCAACTCAGCAAGAAACAGAGTGAGAGGTAGTGCTTACAAACTAGTAACTACCCTTAGACCACAACCTGCTGTCAAATTTGTTCTGATAGAATAAATAAATAAAATAAAAAACTCATTTAAAATAAATAATTTAGGGCTTCCCTGGTGGCGCAGTGGTTGAGAGTCCACCTGCCGATGCAGGGGATGTGGGTTCGTGCCCTGGTCCAGGAAGATCCCACATGTCGTGGAGCAGCTGGGCCCGTGAGCCATGGCCGCTGAGCCTGTGCTCCACAACGGGAGAGGCCACAACAGTGAGAGGCCCGCGTAACACACACACAAAAAAAATAATAAATAAAATAAATAATTTAACTTTTTAAAATAAAAATAATTAAAAAGAGAGCAATAATACAAAGCTTAAAAATTTTTAATGAGCACCAGCACTCGTACCTTGATAGGAATACAAGCTCCCTGTTATCTCTTGCTTCTCTGCCTCTCCCCTCCCCCCATTCTTCTGGCACCACAAGTCACTTCTTCCAAAGTGTCGCTGGCAATGGGCATCACTCTATTTGAAATTGTGAGTAAAAGCTAGAGGTAAGGCTCATCACAGCAATAGTGTAATCAAAGTATGGGTTTACATGAAAGTTTTCATCTCTGTACTTTGGTTTTGACATATTTAAGTTCTCAGTAAAATTTGTATTAAAAAGATCAAAACCAATTTACATAATAAGACCAGAGATGACCCTAATCATTGATTCTGGCATGAAGGATGGACTTCCTTAATGATAGGGCAGGCAAAGTCCTTTCAGAGATCGAGTAGGGGAGGCTCCAGAGTGCAGCAGAGGGAATGAGGCAATAGGGAGGGGTGAGGAGTGTGGCAAACTGGGGAGAATGTGCCAAGATGGGGCAGCTGCTTCTCAGCTGGTGATTGTTGTCATCAGGAATGAAGATCAGGAGATCTACCAATTTTCAGGAGAAACTGGAGATGATTATCTTTTAGTGAGATGTCCTTTTATAAGAAGACTACATAAGTCAAGAAAAACATACCTGTAACCACAAGTGTGCTATCATGGCTTGAGGTCTAAAGGCCATGGCTGGGAAGGAGCAGGGGGCTGCTATGGGTCTGGGAAGTGGTGAAGTCCTGACGTTAAAATGAAGTGCCTCTGGGGTGCATAAGCTCCCCATTTCTATCAACCCTGAATTCCATCGCGGAACATGTACTTTTCAGGTGCATGCTCCGGGGATTACGAGAGCGGGTTCAGAATGCAAGCCTGTTCTCCATGTAATGTTTCATTTTTTGACAAATGCCTGCTTCTTTCAACAACAACAATCAGTTGTTACACATAATACAACCAACCATCTAGTCATGTTGTCTTTAAGCTTAAAATCAGAATGTGTTGTTTCATTTAAGTTAACACAAATGAAGCAAAACAAAGGCAGATAGAAAGCCCTGCTCTGACTAGGTGCTGATAGACCCCTGTGCATTCATTTTCCCAGGGGGTAAGTAGCCTGTGCCGGCATGTAGAAAATGTGGAGGTAATTACAAATAAAAGCTGACTTTCAAAAGGCTGCTTCTATCTAGACAGCTCTGCCTCTTTTTGGATTTAAGAAAAACACACGAATCCTTGAGAAACCCAATATATTTTGCCAAACTAAACATCTGGCTGTGTTGAATATGTTTGTTGCCAAACTAAATATTTGGCTAAATAATAAATAGAAAATTTTTTGTTTGTAAACAATAAATGGAAAGTTTTTTGGTTTTAACTAGCGAGATAAGTAGGTAGGCTACAAAAGGCAAAAGGGACATTCATTTTTTCATAAAGGCTATATCCATGTTATTATTTCTCAAGCATGCTATGCCCCCAATCAAACATAATGAACTTTCCTTTCAGATTTTCACTGAATTTCAAAATATCTCTAGGATGATCTTACCAAGATTCTAATTAAATGTTCTAAATAAAAATAGCTCGTATTGAGTAAAAGCTCCCTACGTGGACCCGACGCCATATTTCATTTATGTCCCCAAACCCTCTTACCTATTCTGCGGGAGGAAGCAATGGTATCCATACGTGAAACAGTGTACAAACCATAACTGTATTATTACCGCTATTATCCTTTTTATCACCCACTCTGCCCGTGGAGCATTTTGCATATTAATGTCTTCCCCACAGCCTCAGGAAATGAGTGGGATCCCCACTGTATACCAAAGGACACTAATGTGCAGAAAGTTTAGCTACCATGGTAAGGAATGAGCAGTCTCACGTGAAAGCCACGCTCCTTCCACTCTACCACGAAGGTAAGTACTCATGTATTAACAGTGGTGGCTGTCAGGATGCAGCTCAAGGGTAGCTGAGAAGGCAGATTTTGTGGCTGCCAGTGATGAGGGCAGGAGGGATGGGGCACCTGTGGAAGGAGTGCTTGGGTGAATGGTGTGCGTACAAACGTGTGGGTGCAGAAGCCAACATGGTGGGGGGCTGGGGAAGAAGAGGAGGGGGTGAAGCAGCACGAGAGCTGTGGGCAGAGGGAGGTGAGCCCTGCACCCAGAGTGCCCGGGTCTGCAGCCCTGCTCTATAGCCCTGTTCTATGGCTGCTTGTTCCATGACCTTGGGTAAGTTACTGCACTGCTGTGCCTCAGTTTCTCCATCTGTAAAATGGGCTTGGGTTGGGGTGCCTCCTAGGCTTGTTAAAAGTAAAGACTCAGGAGGCATTTATTAAGTTTTCGAAAATGGTGGGAGAAAAAAAAGAGCGCGTTTGCACGGGGAGGAGCAGGATTGTAAAATGGCGGGAAGGAAGCGAGAGGCTGGGCTGGGAAGCAGGGTGGCCACGCGCTGCTCCATCACTCATTGAACAGACATGGGCAATCACTCTGTTCAGCGCCCCCTTCTGGGACTTTGGGGAACACCACATAAGACACGGCCGCTGCTATAATCTGGATGCTGGGCAAGAAACACACGTCTGAACAAAAGCAGGAAATGATATGCAGCACGTGGGAGGAAAGGAAATAGGATCTAGACACAGAGGGTCAGGTGAGGCCAAAGCAGGTCAGGGTGCAGGAGAGGCTCCTATGAAAGCGGGAGCCTTGGCACGGCTGATGGGTGAGAGCTGAACACAGGGTGTCTTCCTGTGCATCAGAATCACCTGTGGAAATGGAGATTTCCAGCCCCTCACTCAGGTGTCTGGAGACCATGTGTAGCACCCACCACAGGGCCTCTGATGCAGCTGGTGGGTGCACCCCTCCTGGAGGGTGTATGAGTAGCACTTGGTGCTTGTCTGCACAGACGCACAGTGCACGTCTGAGGGCTGATGAGGGAGCTGTAGGGAGAGGTAGGGGATGGGTCAGAGCAGGGGCGTGGAGGCAGATGGTGGAGGCCCTGTTCTGGGAGTAGGGAGGACAAGAGGAAGGTGAGGGTGCTGTGAGCAAGCTGGGTGTCTGTGGAAAGCTGGAAACGTGAGCTCCAAGCTTGGCCTAATGGTCAGGAAGGTGGACGATGGTTTTGTCAGCGGTCGGATACACAGGCTGGTGGAGCAAGTCTTAGCTGCGATCCCTGATGGAGGGGAGGGATTGGGGAAAGAACATAGAAATGTCCACAGAGGAAGACCTCAGGCAGGATTCACTAAAGAGAAGAAACAAGAAGCTGAGGGAGAAGAGGACTTCTGGGCGAAGGTGATGGCTGGCTATATCAGAGGCCACAGACAGGACACAGAGAATGATCGCTTGGGGAATGCAAATCCGACTTGGATTTTGGAATTTGGAAGTACTTCCTGATCTTTAGGAGTGGAATTTCTGACATCCGCATTGGTGAGGGTTAGCACAGAAGGAGAAGGTGAAAAATAAAGGCAGTGGATAAGGACAAGCCATCCAAAAATTGTGCCTATGGGAAGGGGGAGGAGAGGTCTGGAGACATTTGTTGAAGATCCAGAAGACCAGGGTCTGGTGGTGACAGAGTCGAGACCAGGGAGCCTGGCTGTAGGGATGATGGAGGGATGATGGAAGGTGATTGTGGGATGGAGGAGGGATGATGGAGGGGTGATGGAGGGATGATGGAGGGATGATGGAAGGATGAAGGAGGGATGATGGAGGGCTGAAGGAAGGATGATGGAGGACTGATAGAGGAGCGATGGAGGGTTGATGGAGGGATGAAGAAGGGATATTGGAGGAATGATGGAGGAGTGATGGAGGGGTGATGGAGGGATGAAGGAGGGATGAAGGAGGGATGAAAGAGGGATGATGGAGGGATGATGGAGGGATGAAGAAGGGATGATGGAAGGATGATAGAAGGATGAAGGAGGGATGATGGAGAAATGATGTAGGAATGATGGAGGAGTGATGTTGGGTGATGGAGGGATGAAGGAGGGATGAAAGAGGGATGATGGAGGGATGATGGAGGGATGAAGAAGGGATGATGGAAGGATGATAGAAGGATGAAGGAGGGATGATGGAGAAATGATGTAGGAATGATGGAGGAGTGATGTTGGGTGATGGAGGGATGAAGGAGGGATGATGGAGGGATGATGGAGGGATGAAGGAGGGGTGATGGATGAATGATGGAAGAATGTTGGAGCAGTGATGGAGGGATGATGGTAGGATGATGGAGGAGTCATGAAGGAGTGATGAAGGGGTGATGGAGGGATGATGGAGGGTGATTGTGGGATGGAGGAGGGATCATGGAGGGGTGATGGAGGGATGATGGAGGGATGAAGGAGGGATTATCGAGGTATGATGGAGGAATGATGATGGAGGGGTGACGGAGGATGGGCCCAGCACAGACGTTGAATGCCGAGTGGGTCTTCATGTGCCTCTGAGCATCCCTGCCAAGGGTTCCGTAAGTGGCTGTTGCTAGCTAAGTTCTGGAGCAGGTGTGATTTTGTCAAGTGTCCTAAATGGGCCACAAGAGGAGGTCAGCTGAGAGGCCTCAGAATTGGGGCTGGGATTAGGGTGAGAAGAGTGAGGCACTCACCTCAGCTGCAAAACTTAAGGGGGCACTGAAAAACTCAACCATCATGAGAAATAATATCCTAGTGCAATGTTTAGAAAATCAAAATTAATGCAGACAAATCCAGAAAGAAGTAAAACACTGAAATGTAAAGAAAGATAGGGGCTGTGGACTGCACAGATCCCCCTCAAATTCATATCTTGAAGCCATACCCACGAGATCTCTCTCTCTCTGCTTTGTGAGGACATAGCAAAAGGGCAGCCAGCAACAAGCCAGGAAGACAGCCCTCACATGAACCGCATCCCGCAGGACCTTGATCTGGGACTTCCAGCCTCCAGAGCTGTGAGAAAATAATTCTCTGTTGTTGAAGCTGCCCAGCCTTCATTATGGCAGCTGAGCTCACTAATCAGTTTCTGACAGTGCTGTGCTGGGCGTCTTAGAGCCCGAGGCAACAGGAAAAATGTCTGTCCCTGTGTACATAATTTTATGTTATTTTTAATGGTTAATTTTTTTCAGAACATTAAAGATGCTGAAAAGGATTAAGTTTTCTTCCATTAAAGCCAGGACAGTAAAAATCTAATTAGTTCTGTCTTGGGTAAAAATAAGATATTTAGAATTAAAACAAGGTTGTACATTTTAATACCTTTATTGTCCAATTTTCCAATAGTTTTTCAACACTTGAATGTTCTGGCAATAAAAACCCAACCCCGAAAGATACACAACACCACGTAAACAGGGGTGTCCATTTTTCCTTTTGTGTCAGGCGTCAAGATTGCTTGGAACGGTACTGCTCAAAACTTACGATTCTTCTAAGTTTTCTTCTATTGCTTGTTTGTTTTACTTTTCCTTATTACTAAAGTAATTCATACCCATGAAAAAAATAATAATCTGGAAGCAACACCTGAGTAGAAGGGACATATATTACCCCACTCACTCAGAAAAATGCTAGGGTTAATCTTGAGTCCGACGTTTCATGTTCTCGTCTCTGCCCACGAATGTTAAGAGAGAAGAGGACCCTCTCCTGATGCTCTGGGGGTTGGACTCTGTCTGAGCAAGCTGCTGCCCCTCTGTCCCTCTCTTGGTTGCCTGTGGGAGGTGGTGGGGTTGGGGGGAAGCTAGACACACGGGGGTCGGGGAATGGCTGAGCTCTTCCTCTCCTTGGGGGAATCCAACCACCTCCAGCAAGCTGTGCTCTGGTAAGTTTCATCCCTCTGTGCTGCACCCACCACCTCTGCCCTGGGTCAAACAAGCCAGTGCCCGTCAGGGAGCCCACTGTCCCGAGGGGAAAGGGGTCTTGTTATTGACCCACAAGTTAACAAACCATATCTAGGGACTTCCCTGGTGGTCCAGTGGTTAAGACTCTGCGCTCCCAATTCAGGGGGCAGGGGTTTGATCCCTGGTCGGGGAACTAAGATCCCACGTGCCACATGGCATGGCAAAAGAGAAACAAAAACAAAGTATATCTACACACACACACACACACACACACACACACACACACATACACAGAAACAAAACACAACATAACAGAAAACCCCCCTCAAAAACCCTAGTTGATTGAAGATACTCAATTTTGACCAAATCACCTTTTCAACCAAATTTCTGGGTGGTCAGCATGTTTTTGACCACGTTGTTTTAAATCAAAAGACCAGGAGCCCTCCCATAATGAGTCACCTTTAAATAAACAGCTCGAATCAACTTTCTTGTATATTTATCTGGTATCAAGCAGCTACCAGACTGGTTGTTTTTTTTTCTACCTTGTCTGCCAGAGAAAAAAGTTTTGTGAACAGACCCTCAGAAGCCTCCAGAATTCTCATCTTTTCTCATGAGACCTTAATCACTGAGGTCAGGGTTGTGCCTGCAATTCAGTGTATGGGTCACTGTTTTGGTCCCAGGATGACCTGTGGGCAGAGCTGAGGCTCACGTGTGCTGGGTGTGGCTGACACGTGTGTACCTGGGCGTGCTCCTGGCTGGGCACGGCACTCAGACCCGTCGCCGCCATGTACGTGCTGCCGATGGTCTTGATCTTTTCAACTCCACTGAACTTTGGCTTGGACAGCAGCTGGGGGGCAATGACAATCACACAGTTACTCAGTCGGCTGCTGACCCAAGGCCAAGCATTTTCTAGAGACATTCTCAAATCCTAGTTCAGTCACAGGAACATGATACTGATTATTCACCCTTCGACCTTGGGCATCGTGGGGAAAGAACACTTCATGCGTCTCACAAAGGGCATGTACTTGGAAAGATATGCAGTATAACGATTTACTTCCAGTTAACATGAATTACCTTTTAGAATTTGCTAGTGAAAGAAACAGGATAAATTATGATGCGAGTGATAATGGCCTCAAATAAACTTCCCCACTCTGTGTTTGAAAGGTCTAAATATAAAATCGTGATTCAGAGAGTGAGGTCTTCCCTGCATGGTGAGGGTGAATTATGACCAACTGTAGTGCTGAGGATTAACTTTTGCCCTCTGAAAACCTGGAGTGGAGGGAATAAATGGTCCCTCTCATCAGCCCTGACCCTAATATTTTTTGCCCCAGTTTCTGGCACCAGTAATCAGTTTCCTACTGGGGTCCTCCTCATCTACTACATTAGACCTTGGGGTGGGTTGGAGGAAAGGTAAAAATAAGAAGCTGTAGGAAAGGGAAAGACTGGATGGAGAGAGCAAATGAAGGAAACTCTGGAAGGTTCTGTATCTGCTCAGCAGGACAAAGGTATGAACAGAAGACTGGGAACATCTTCTAGACCCTTCCTTGGTACTCCTGCTTTCAGAGGAGATTCGCTCAAGATCACATGTCAGAGAATCTAAGATAAGTGAGCAAATCCCATGATCACATCTCCATGAGCAATCCAACCTGAAAGAATGGTCACTAGTGCTAGAGAGCATTTATTTTACCGAGGGGCAGCTGGAGGAAATGTGCCAACATTTTTCACTGTGAACCCTGCACAACAGTGAAAATCTCTACTTGTCATTACTTCACCATGAGTCTTGAGTCAACCTCATGGTGACAGTGGTGGTAGCAGAGAAATGCACAGGTCCCACAAGACATTTAGAAGGTTGGCCTGAAACCATCATATTATATAATTTCATCACTGTGTTTCAAAATTCCATCAATCATGATGAACGTATGTTCACTGATGTCAACTTTCCTATATTTGCAAAATATTGTTAAAAATGGTAAAACAACAATATCTTTCAAACCAGAGGTCTGTTTGTTCTTACTAGAAAACAAAGTGCATTGTTTCCTTTGTAGGCAGAAAATTCAAAAGTGACACCTATTCCAATACCTAAGATGTACACTTTGTCCCTTCTAAAATATATTCTACCACATTCATATTGCTTTTTCAATAACAAAGCATGCCATCCGTGTACAATTCAAATTGATATCTGACATAGACCTTGGAGTTTGCACAGACACACATGCAAATAAGCTACTATCTTTTTTATGTATAAAGAGATGGGCAAGTATTTTCCTTGGAGTTCAAGCCTTTCAAGAAAATTCATGGGCATGCTGGAGAGAGATTTTATGGAACAGATTTTGGTCGTTGTTGATAGAAATCATATTAGCTTTAAAAATAATATGTGTTTGCCTCACCAAAATTAGTCAGTGACCTAAATAGAGCAAAAAAGCTTAATGCCAACCACCAGAAATTTTGTCAAAGGACAAGTTTTAAGATATGCCATGATGTTGGACTAACTTCAAATGTGCCAGTCCAGAGGAACGCCAAAGGATGGGACTGGGGCCAGCCCTGCCCATCAAGGGTAAGTACGTACATCGTCAAAGTCGGCAATGATCTCGTTTAGGAGACGAAGGCATTCCAAGCCCTCCTTGTTCACATCCGATTCTGTATAGAATTCTTTGAAATCCGGAATGGAGGCAAACATGACGCAGACACAGTCATAGGACTGGTGGTATAAATCCTGCCCAGGAGAAAAGGAAGAGCTGAGCACTAGGAAACCTTTTAAGCAAACATGCTCCTAATGGAAGTGTTTCTTTACGTTAAGACTGGTAAAGAAATCACCCAGGGTCCACTCCACCTGCTCCACCCTGGTCCCAGGCCCATTTTAGGCACTGGCCATTGATCACAGGTGAAGGCTTCTAGGGAGCTGGATGCAGGCTCAGAATCGTCAACACCGCACTCCCACTGTCACTACCAGTTAGTATGAGGTGCCCTTCCGGTTACCCCTCTCTGCCATCTCTATCTCAGACAATGACAAGAGACCATAGACTTCTCACTTAGGAAAAAACAACAACAACATTCTTTTAACAACTAAAGGGAAACAAAACGATTTCCCAAGCTACTATATTGTCCTAAAGTGACTCATTATGGCTACATTCTTTGGATTGGAGGCATCATGAATTTTCCTCTTCAGCCTGTCCTGAAAGGAGCAGATGAAACTCATCATGTTACTTCTGAATTACACCAGAGAGAACTAGTGAAATTCCTCAGGCTACTTATTCTATTGTATTAGACACCAGAAATATTTGTTCGGGATTTCCTTTTGTTTTTAAATAGACTAGAGTCTAAACTAAAAGTCTAAACTTTTAGTGAGGAAAATTACAATGTCTTGTAAATACAATTTCAAGGTGTTTCCACACATAATTTTCCCCAGCATATAGTGAAACCTTCAAGTTCAGTGGAGATTTCTTATAGGAAGTGTTATTATGTGGGCATGGGGGCTGGTCCTGGGAGGGAAGATCTGCTCTCTCACTGGTGCTGGTGCATCAGGGCCCTTGGATGGCCTGTCCCGGGCAGAATGGCCAGGCGCCAATGTGGGCACACTGCATCATGGGAAACACTCCCTCCACCAGAAAACGTGAGGAGAGTTCTGTCACACAAGATGGTGACCTCTGAGTGGAGGAAAGAAAGCTAGCGGCTGATGTTTCCTGTGTGCCTGGCAGAGGGAGAGAATCTACCCTGCATGGATGTTACCAGTGTGCTCTGCTCTCTGTGGCACTCAGATGAATCCCTTAGCAGGGAGTGAGCACTTCAACAGCACCATAACTCCAAGGTTTGGTGGCCTCTCAGAAAAACCATTCTTCCTCCGCTGACATCTCATGACACACACATCGGGGCAATGGCAACCCACAGCAGGTCACAACCACTTCCTGGGAAAGACAGACTTGTGTCATCTTCCTGTTCTCAGGGCCAACCACCTGGTAGTGCCTTCTGCTACTGCCTTACAATCTCTATAAAATACATGAACAATAGAATCAAGGTTTTTCTTTTGTATTCTGCTCCCCATATGGTTGACTTGGTTCTTGGTGCAGACCTGTGCTTCCTCTCTCTGAAAAGTTGTTTTTGTGAACACTCATATCCTCAGAAGACGACCTGTGGAATGTATGATTGCCAAGCTTAGGTTCCAGTAATGCTGACCCAGCCAGGGTGTCAGGGTAACAGGGGAGAGAAAAGCCCCTAGAAGCCTCTTCTAGTTAAAAAGGGCAGTTTCATAAAAGTAGTATAAACTCCACTGACTTCTCTACTCTTAAGGAAAAGGGGTACATCTAGCAAGGCAAGGGTATATTTTCTGTACCCTGCATTTCTCCACTGTCTGCTGACATCAGCCAGAGTGACCATCTGCGGAATGATGATGATGACAAGAATACGCACAATAATCACCAGCACTGACTGAGTGCCCACTGCATGCCAGGATGCCCACCCCTCTGAACTCTCCACCAGCATTAACTTGCCCCTGACTACAATCCTAGGAAGCTGGTATTTTTATTCTCAATCTACAGATGAGGAAACTGAGGCACAGAACAGTTACATTACTTTCCCAAGGTCACAGTTACCAAGTCTGATGCAGAGGTCACTCTTATAAATGCTACACTTTATGCTTTACCCTGCATTTCCTGGATGACCACAGAGTGTGCTGCCTGGACTTGGGGCAGCATGGGGTCCCATATCACTTGTAGGTCACGTCACTTTGCCTTTTTCCTTTCCCCTAGGGTCTTTAAGGGTATCTGGGTATGAGAGATAAGGAAATGCAAGACTGAACTGACTGAAAGTTTGGATATGAGGGCTGATTTTAACCACACTGGTTTGGAGTCTAATAAAACATCTTCAGGTTGACTCTCAAAATTTTCCTCTGAACTCTTGCCCCAGAACACCTAGGTTGTTGGAGCTGGAAGAGGTCTGATGGGTCATTTAATTCCATGGTCTTCTAATAGGAATGCCTAGGAGAGTCACCAATGGGGCTTTCAAGAAGGTGACACCTGGGCCGCCCAATGACCAACTGAACCTTGCCCCTGGAGTGGGCTCCAAGCATGTGCATCTTTTTGTAAAACTCTATGAGTTTTCCTGCTGTGCAGCCTTGATTAAGAATCACGGGACAAATGAGGAATTGCTAAGTCAGGGGAGTTTGGTGACACACCAAGGCTCCCACTGACTTAGGGACCAGGACTAATCTCTGGAGTCCTGGTCTGGCCCTCCACAGGCCATGAGTGCTACTGGGGCCTTGGACTGCAAAATGCTCACCCACCCTCTTTGACAAATGGGTCACGTGGAGCTTTGAGGAAACACCAAGGGTGAGTGGGGATTTCTGACCCCCTAGTTCCTGGCTCAGGGCTTCCACCGGGCTACGCTTGAGAATCAGGGAAACTTGACAAATGGGAAGCTTTACAAATTCACTAGAGCTAATGAAACGTGCAGGGCTTAGAGCCATACCCTAAACTCATGAGAGGTTCCCTCAGGTCTTTGGCTTGCGCTTGGGGCCAGAGAGAACCACAAGCTCATTGGCTGACGACCTGAGCTTATCTTATACTTCCAGAGGATCTGGGGTGAGGGTAGGGCAGGTAGGAAGCCTTGGAGGAGATTTTGGAATTCAGGGTCTAGCACGGGTGACCCTTGTCCAGAACATAGCTGCCAACAAGAATCTCGCTGAGCTTTAGAAGTGGAAGCTTAGAT
Source organism: Tursiops truncatus (assembly GCF_011762595.2). Taxonomy (NCBI): domain Eukaryota; kingdom Metazoa; phylum Chordata; class Mammalia; order Artiodactyla; family Delphinidae; genus Tursiops; species Tursiops truncatus. The sequence continues at coordinate 6,378,381 of NC_047036.1, read as the reverse complement.
GCCATGTCAACATTCACTCACATGTAGCCATTCTGCAAAACAAGCTCAAGTTCTGGCAAAATCATCACAAAGCAGCTGCGTTTCTGTGCGCACCGTCTTTTGCAGTTTATTGAGCGGGACTTCCGTTCTTTCCCAACTCTGGATGAAAACTTGGGACAACCCCATGACTCTTCTTGTCATTCTCAGGTAACAGGAGTCCTCTCATCAATAATTTAAGTGTCCAATCTAACGAGAAGTCAGAACTCAGACCCCAGTGGAATGTGTGGCTTTTCTCCTTCCCCAGTGTAGGCCTGCTGGGTGGTGCAGGAGTGTCTGCAGGGTGGGAAGGGGGCACGGTTGGCTTCTACTCCCTCTTTCCTCCTCATACTTCTGGTCTGACTCTCCCCAGCTGCCTAGCCCAGTTTTCCAAAGCACCCAGGGGTGGAGAACAGGGGAAGAAAGAAGGGTCTGTTGGAGGAGGGACGCGTTCCATTAACTACATCATACTCCCAGGGAACTTAAACCTGGTGGACATTTTCATGGGTTATCTGAAGACTCTCCGCCACTTCCCCCCAACACGGGACATCCTGCCAAGGTTCTCTTGATGTGGACCACGCACTCCGCTCCTACTTGTGACTACTCTCTCTGCCCCGGGCTTTCTGGCTAGTCTTCTAGCTTCTCTGCTGGGGCCCATTCCCCACTCTAAGCAGCTTTTCAAAACAGGATCTAAAATGACCCCATGCCAACTCTTTTTCTCTGGCTTGGTCCCTGGAAACATTCAGCAGGCTTTGCCCTCCCAAACCCTCATAGTCCCATTACATCCCCACCTGCAGCCCCCAACTCTCTTGGGCCAGACACTCCAATAAGCCCCTGCCCTCTGCATTCAGGAAACTACATGTCATCTGTGTCCCCCAGATGGAGTTGCTGCCCCAGGACCACGTAGGGGCCCAAGTCGTAGGTACACATCCCAAGCTGAGTGGTTATGGTCTATTTATGAGGCAAGAGGTAAAGGGAGGATTCCCCATGTCCCTTCAGAAGGGGGCTCGCTTCTCACTATATTCTGTCCCAAATCCCTCTTCCAACCTCTACTCTCCCAGCCCTCGTGTCCCTGAGAGTGAAGGATCGAGAGTGGTGTAGCTCTTGCATTTGTAAATTCTGCACACTGTTTAGCACCCCCTTTGGAACACGACACCCACTGTCTCTTGGTGTCCTGGGCTGACACTCACTTTAGCGTGTTGCTACATAGACACACAGGCACGCACAGCCCCCCATGAGGGCCTGCCAGGTGCCAGGCTTCATAGCAGGTAATGGGGTCACAGAGACGGACAAGGCAAGCCCTGCTCTAAGGAGCTTAGGGTCTAGTTGGAGAGAGAGCGCAAGTACAAGGACAGGAGAACAAAGTGTGATTGGTGCTGCTTGCACGCAGGTGTGGAGACGTCTGCTCGGTGTGCCCTAGGAAGTTGCCGGAACTTGCCACTGGCTTGGGGCTCCAAGCTCCGGGACCAGCGCTTTCTCCTGCTGACTCAGGCCATAGTGAGGAGGCCAGAGTGATCCTCCCACCTTTCACATCCCCCCTCAGTCCCCAGTTGTCAGCTAACGCCTAATTTATTCAGGGGAGTCAGATCATTAGAAAGCACAAAAGCGTCTCTGAAAACCTGTGGCTTTCTAGCCTGACTCTGTAAGGAATGCGTTGAGGGAGCTGCCTGGGTGTTGGGAGGTTAGCTGAGAAGGGGGAGCGTTTGTGTGCCTGGCAAACTCCCCTGTACCCGCATTGACATCTGTGTCTTGTTTTGATCAAGCCTCAGCTCTCGGCTGCGCGGCTCAGAATCACACATAACCCCGACCACCGGGGACTCGGCAAAGGGTCGACAAAATGCAGTCTTTTCAACAAGTGACCAAAGCTGCCTGGGACATCTGTTCAAGGGACCTTTCTGACATGTTCCTGCCAAAACACAGCCATCTGGAGAGTAGGCTTTGTCAACCAGCGGGCTCTGTCTGGGCCACAGAGCTCTGTACCAGGGTCTGAATGGCTTGAGGGCCTGGACCTGGTCAGGACAGTCAGCAGCTGGTGGAGAAGCTTGAGGATGTTTTGAGTAAAACCAGTGCCCTGGGGGAGGAAGAAGAGGGGCTCGCAAAGGTGGACACAGCAGCTCTCTGCCCACAGGCCCGGGACACAGGTGCAGGGAACAGTTTTAAATCGAAATAAAAGATCTTTCCAGAATTATTGTGATTAAATCATTCTTTACTCTGTATTTCTGAAGGAAAACGAGTTTCCTCTGTATGTGCATGCGGCGGGTAGGAGAATCAAAAGGCTCTTTGTGAACATGGGTCCTGGCCAAGGTCATAGGTCATGTTTCCAAGGAATGTTCCAGAAAACCATGGAACATTAACCATTACTGTGGGACTGAAAGCCACACTCCTGTCTACCGCATGCTCTAAAAATAACCCTGGTCCAGCCTCTGCATTCAGAAGCCATGAGTGCTCAGCCCACACCACAGAGAAGGAGAGAAGGAGATGAGGCCATCAGATGAGGGTACAGCGCAAAGCGATTACGTGAGTTTTGCTGTCCACGCTAGTCAGGCCCTGAAAAGCTGTGGGAAGGCGCCTCCCGTGACAGATATTGATAAGTTCCAGGAGGCAGTGTTCTCAAGTTTTGCATAAGTTTGCGATATTTGCTTCAAAGATGCCTAAAATTGAGTGTTTCCTGAATGCCAGGCACTGCTCTAAAAGTTTTGCATGCGTTATCGTTTTTGAAATTAGTTATAGCCTCTGTGAGGGTGGAGCCCGAGATCCCACAGCTAAGAAGTGCTAGGCCCGGGACAAGCGCTTTGCTCTCAATGGCCAAGCAGGGCCCAGCAGGTAAGGAAAGCTGGCCGGGGCCCAGGAACCCCTCTCATCCCAGCGTTGGCTGTGCTCTGTCACGCCCAGTTTGGGTCTGGAATCCTCCAGAAATAATTCTCTTCCAGGATCCGCGTGTTTGACGATGGGCAGAACTTTCCCTCGCAGAAGCATTAGGGAAGGAGACAGGGGGAGGGAGGGAGGGAGGGAGAGAGAGAGAGAGCACGCACGCGTGCATGCAGGGCGCATCTATACGGCCCTGACAGTGAGGGGGGCCAGCAGCCTGGACCATGTCCACGCTATTAAACAGAGGAGGTCAAACACCTCAGCCTGCCTGGCCTGGGATCACAAGCTTAGGATGACACATCCCCAGGTCAGGGAAGTGGGTTCTTTTGCCCAGGGGACAGGAAGGGCTGACTGTGACAGAAGGTAGGCATCCAGCCTGTCGGGAAGTCTGAGGGATGGGGCAGAAGTCTGCCATGCACTCAAAGGAGCCTCTTGGTAATAACCTGGTTATAAGTATTTTGGAAAAAAAACCCCAAAACAAAACCGTCCTTTCTGAGACTCATGGTGGGAGCCCTCAGAACCTTTATGCAGGGGGCTAGGGGCTGTCCTTCTCCTTCAGACCCTTTATGGGGCTTCTCGTCTGCACTCAGGATTCCCTATGAGGACCAGAGCAACAGACTCTCCTTCACCACCGGTCTGATCTTGAGCAGCGACTGGGCGGCATCTCTGTCCCGCTGAGCAGACGTCAGGCTGCCCTGACCGCAGGCTGCCAGATGGGGCCCGCTGTAATTTTTTAATCTCCAACAGTTACAGTGGCTGCTTGAGTAGCTCCCTCCCCTCCCCAAATATTTAACCTAACCAGCAAAAACTGGCAGTAAAACCTGGAAAGTCACAGCCCAGGGGAGTTCTGTGTTGTCTGATGAAATACAGAGACTTCTGCAGCCCACAGTTGTGCAGAATGAAGAGATCGTTTCAAGGACGGTCTCATCGGTCTGATGCCCCCGATGTAAGATTCAGTGTGTGTCGCTCTACCCTCCTGAGCCATGTGAGGTCAGCAGCTAGAAAGTGCAACTCTAATGACGTCCAGGGTATCGGGGTTCCTAAGCGAAAACTGGAGACCTCTAATATGCAATAAGGGAACTTGCAGCTGTTTGTGGCAGTAAGCGTTTGAAAAGCTTTGGAACTGAGCTCCTGTTCATTTTCCTATGGGAAAATGAGGCTGCCTGGGTCAGGGGTGTGTTTCCTGAATGAAGGAATAAGCTGGGAGCTTGGGGAATGGGTGCTGACTGTCTGCGGGGGAAATCATTTTAGCGCCTAAGTCAGGTTCACGTGCACACACAGGCGTGATGTGGCCATGGACGAGGCCCCCAAGGAATTCACCTTCTTGATCTGACAAATGAGGCAACAGAATCCAGAGCTGATTTCAACGAAACGCGCTGATTCCTACTTTGTCTCCGAAAAGTTCCCAAACTGCTGGCGCAGTGAGGTGGTGCCTGTTCCAGGGTTCAAGCCCACCGGGTGGTGCTGCCCTGACGCTGCAGCCTTCCTCACGGACCCCACGTGGGCGGTGAAGGCTGTAGAAGACGCTGTGTGTGTTCTTAAACTCGCAGCACTGATGAGGAAACTTGGAGGGAAATGTCACTCCCATCTTGGGAGCACCCATGACGTGCTAGTCGCAGAAGGGTCACTGGCCTGGCACACAGTAGGGCCACTCGGTAAGTGGATGAGTCCATTGGTGCTTTGCTGCTGCCTGCCCACCAGGTATGTCCCACCGGCATGGATGTGGGATTCCGGGTCCTGCTCTATCAAATGCCCACCTCAGCTGGAGGGACGGATGCTCAGTGTGACATGTAACATCCCACACTCTACCTAAGAATTGTGCAAAGTAAAGCACAATTCCCCTTTGACTCAAGGGGAGACGGGGCTCAGGCTGGGGAAGTAGCTCACATTACCATGACAGAAAATGTCGGGACAAAGGCTCAAGCCCATGCTGTCCACCTGGGGGTTTCACTCTACATCCCCATCTGCTTTTCCTTATGATTTCCAAAGGGGCAACTGTGTTCAGAGGCCTGCTTAGAATAAGTCAAGCAAACAGGAGTGAATAGAGAGAACAGACGATTCCCCTGGTCTGGCCTAGAGAGACGTCAGAAGGGGGCAGAAGAGGTCACCAAGTGCTGTAGGGCTGAACCCGGGGCCTCTTAAGGTCTTGAACGAAGCACTGTCCTGTCATCTGGACAGAAGTAGCCCCTTGAAGCCTGGAATGGTCTTTTTCTCCCCCTCTACAGCCTTCATCTCTCTGCCAGTTTCTAGCACTTTCTTTTCTGGTTCAGAAGTCACTTGCTCACAGTGGTGGACTTTCTGGACTCCTGCATTTACGCAGTTAGCACCTTTGGAGACAATAGGATTCTGTTCCCTCCTGGGCCGGTTCATCTCTGTAACCAGGCCCAGCACCAGCCTGACCCAGGGCAGGGGCAACAGATGAATTTATAACCTGAATTAGCACCTAGACATATAGACACAAACAAGCTCTTAAACTGCTAATGAAAACAGATGGTTCCTTTTTAATAGATGTAATGATTTCACTGTCTGTGACCAAGAGGTAAATAAGTTGCTGAATAACCTACTGAAAGCAGAAAACACCAGGAGAAGAAATAGAGAAGTGAATGGTGGGACCTGCTGGGGCCCCTGGACTGGCTCACCATGCCTAGCATGCTTCCAGAAAGACCAGAGTGATAAGGTCCAGTCCCTGCCCACCACCTGGCACTCTCTTCTCAATGCCAACTTTAAATATGTTACAGATGAATACCGTTCCAAGCCTTCTCACTTGGCTGCTCTGTGCATCAGTGTCATCAAAGTTCAGCTTATCTATTAACGAGTTCATCCATCTACAGGTTTCCGGATCCCTCATCCATTCCCAATCCTCACTGAACATTTCCTGAGAACGGGGATTGCACCTCATACATCTCTGAAACTCCACAGCACCAAACACAGGTCATTCACTCAGTGGGTGCTCAAATGCATGTTTCTTAAATTAACAGAGTCCCACTGTAGATACATCTGCTGACTCTTGTAATTTAGTTACATTAAAGAAAATTCATGACATTTCATTTCATAAGCCAATTCAGCATTGAAACAACATGCCAATCTCTCCAACTCTAGTTAAATATCCATTCCTTTAGATGCTCCATGAAATTCCCTTTTCTATCCATTCAGATGGATGGTCTCAAGTCTTTGATCTGTCCTTGTGTGGCTAACTCCTAAATTCTATCTCATACCTTTGAAATCCTAAGACCCTTAAAAGGCTCTCAGGGAAGTCACGAGCCATGGAACAGTGGAGTGTGGGATGCATGGTGTGATTTTGCTTCTTGATTTGGCCTTGATGGCATGCTGGTAAGGAAGCGTCCTCCCACACTAGGCAGAGGGTGGTGACCCCTTTTGTGACATATTTGGAACCCCAGTGCCTCATATTGTACGTTCAGAACTTTATATGATTGGGGAAGAAAAACTAGGAAGAATGAATCAACTTCATGCTCAGATGTTCATAGGCGAGTCTAACTCACTATTCTCAGTTGATCTCTATACGGCCAGTCAATATACTCTTGCAAATGGACACGTTCAGGCCAATGTCGAGTATTTTGAACACTGACATGTTTGAAGTGCCACAGGCCTCTAGGTCACTGCCAGGAGCTTTCGGCCCTCACCAGCGCACGCCCTTCCCTGGCCAGCAGCCCCGCCTCTCCCCATCAACCCCGCCTCTCTTCACCAGCCCCGCCCCTCCCCATCAGCCCCACCTCTCTCCACCAGCCCCGCCTCTCTCCACCAGCCCAGCCTCTGCCCTTCAGCCCAGTCTCTCTGACCTCATTCTTCAGGCTCCTGGCCAGGAAGTGCTCAGCCACGTGTGCAGGGAGCACGTTCTCCAGCAGCACGCGGTTCAAGTTCTCCATGGTTTCTATCTCCTCTCGCTCTTTTTTGAACTTGTTCTTCCATAAGAAGTCTAACCTACAGTAATATTCATTCTGTTACAAGAGGACACAGAGGTAAAGAAACAATAGGCATCTTGTCCTGCCAGAGAGTGGAGGTTTTAAAGAGAAAATAAAAAGAATGAAACAAACCTAAAAAAGAACCCCCCCCAAACGGAATTGTCACCCTCCCTACCAAGCCCTCAGTTGCCCCCAAATGTCTCTCATTTCACCCTCCAATATGGATTTCCAAAATGCAAATCTGGGAAAGAACCAGCCTCCGAAACAGAGAAAATAGCTATACTGAAGCCTTGAAAGACAAAAATGACATGAAAGCTTCTTACATAGTCATGTTAATAAATGGTGGCTTGAATTATTTTTTGAAAAGAGCTGTGATAGAATATAAATAATGAATAAAAGAAAAATGGAAAATATTTTAGTAGAGAGAGTGCATTGTTTCATGATTTGCATTTAAAAAATAATAGTGTTCATTTGTGGCAGTTTGCCTTTAACAGCTGAAAATCAGTTTTCCTCTACCACAAATTATGTAATTAAGTATACATTGAAAAGTATGTGTTTTTTTCATTTGGGATTGCACTGTACTGAGAGAATGACATTATATTTAGACAAAAGTTCATTTTGATATAATTTAATTAAGATGGTGCCTGCTAGTAAAAAACATATGTGTTCATGCTTTATAATGTATTAAAATTCAATGTTTTTAAAAATCAGCTGTTATTAACATTGTAGAAATAGGCCCGTTTACTGTCACAGGGTCTCTTTGGCTTGTCATCATTTTGTATCTGCTCTGATGTATATAATTTAATATAATGAAATAGCCTGGAATGAATCTTCCTGTAACAGAAGGGCCTAATAGAGAGAGTGTATTTCAGCACAGATAGTAATTATTGACAAATACATGCAAAGAAGAACTAAATGGAGGGAGTATGTTTTATTGGTTTGCTTAGCTATACCCATGACAGCACGAAGCAAAATAAAACACACGTAAATGGCCTCTCATGCACAGATTGCAATTTCAAAAAATAATTCACCGTTTGAAACCTGAAAGCACAATGATCATTCACTGAAATTAGGTTTGCTTCAAACTAGGTATGATATATTCAAAAACTACTCCGTCTCCTCTGGGGAGGCACTTATTTTTAGCTCATATAACAAACATTATTTTTTAAAAGATTACAAAAGAGATCGCTTAAAAGTTTGCTTATATTAAAGTTTTACATTACTGACACACTTTCCACATTCTGTGTTTATAGAAATCATGCTATGCACGTACTGGAAAAGGCCTCTCCCTTGGAGAACAGATTATTTACTTAGATATTTTGTGGGGGGATAAACTAGTGGTGTGGCCGGTATTAAACTAAAATAACAGAAGCAATCTACGGTGGTGGCCTCGAGAAGACACAGGTATACACCGAAGATCAGATAAAAGTGAAGCATGAGATGAAGCCATGGAGCCAGTTGAGGCAGGCAGCAAGCCCAATTCGTGGAAGTTTGAAAGGTTTTCGTAAGGCTCGTGAAGAGTCGCTCAGGTTTTCTGCGGGACTGCTACTGCACCACGTGCAAGCATCCTTTAAGTCTCCTACTAAAGGAATCGGAGCCCTTTGGGACCAGCTACACTGGACTGAGAGTGACCTTCTGACAAATCTTTCCCCCTCACCTCCCCAACCGGTGCAGAACCCTTGCCTTGAGGTGCAAGGACCTTAAAAACTCATGTGCAGTCCCCCAAAGGAAGACAAATGTTTTTATCCCAAACCAGTTGTAATGGACTTAATCATGTCGCCAAAAAGATCGTTCCAAGTCCGAACCCCGGTATCTGTGTCTGTGACATCTCTGGAAATAGGGTCTCGGCAGATGTAATGAACTTAAGGATCATCCTGGATTTAGGGTGGGCTGTAAATCCAATGGCTGATGTCCTTACAGGAGAAAAGAGAGGGAGATTTGACACAGAGACCCAGGGAGGCTGCATGAGGAGATCCAGCCAGGGGTGGGGAGAGCTGCTTCCTCCGGGACCCTGACTCAGGGCGGGAAAGCGCTCTAAGGACTTTGTGACACTTCAACTAAAACAGCAGCCCTGCTCCATGACCTCCAGTCCTCACATCACCTCCCATCTCTCAGATTCCATCTGGGGCTACTCCCCAAATGCTTAGGGGCCCAGATTCCACTCAGATGTGGAATTTGTCTTCATGAGCTCTGGCGTGATGGGAGAGAGAACAGGAAGAGTCTTGAGAGGGTGTCCAGGCCGCGTCTGGGACCCCAGCGACCCTGTCTGCTGTGTTTCACGTCCTACCACAGCCTTGAGGGCATCTCGTGCTCTGTCTAGTTCTGAAAAGTACCTGAGGAACTGGGCTTACACCTTTCTGCGTGGACAGAAGTGGCCTCTGGGCAGGGGCGCAGGCAGCATGTGATTCCACTTTCTCTGGGATCCTCAACTCTCGTGCACAAGGACCTCGGCCTCACTCTCAGGCACTAGGTTGCCGCTGCCCGGTTCCATACTCTGAATGAGCCCACCTAGGATGCAGACCCTTGATGGCAGGGGGCTGCCCTTTAAACCTGGGTGAAATACAGCGGACCTTTCTCTGTCAAAAGAGGCCCTTGAGTTGGCTTGCGTTTCTGTCACAAACTAGATTTCAGTACAGAGAGTGGTACTGTACTGTCGCTCTTGTCTAGGATGTGTTATGTTTTCACTAAGGTTTCTGAGATGCCTAGAGCAATATTTAGTATAGTCATTTCCTTAGAAAGCAAGTACATTGCCATCGTTTCAAAAATGATGGTCATGGGTCAGGGGAGCCATTAGGACAAATGATAACAAAAATAAGTTGCAAAAAGTCTGTGCTATTATTTAAAACGTGTTCAGAAAAGAGGTAACTCTGAGGCCATGGATTCTTACAACACTTGACAACCTTATTTCAAATATCAGACATTTGTTTATAATACAGTTGTATTTCCGGAAGGGTGTGCAGAGGCCCTATATCACAGACTTCACATTCTTGTTATCCCAGAAGACTTGGGACCTCAGTAAATCATTCACTGAATGATTTTGGACTGAAGGTCAGCCTTCCGGCTCACCTTGGTATATCCTTGGTTCTAGTTAAAGAGTAACTGTGAACACAATTAATCCTGCAGGGATTACTACCCTTTAGGCCTCCAGATGTACATATTACTTATCATTACACGAGTGACACAAAAGGAAACGGGTACCAGCGCTCTCATGTTAAATGAATGCCCGGCCATAATACTGCACACTTTTGATTATTTATTTAAATCACTGAGGGAGTAACTGATCAGTCAGCAGGGATTCCACAACATTTGTGTAGTGGTATTGCCTGTATATTATCTCAGTGATCAATAAAAAAAGTTGGGAGAATTCAATTTGATTCTAGGTAATTAAAATATATTGCTGTGAAGCAATCTGAGTGATCATTCTAGTAGGAGAAACTGCCTAAGAATGCAGAACCTAGCATGTGCCGGGGACAGAGGTGGGGAGGGTGATGGGGGGACCGGGGTCTTCTGAGCTCTGCATCAGGACCACAGCGTAGCTCTAGGGAGATTGGTGAGAGCTGCACTGTGAGCTCCAGGGAAGGATGCCCCTTGCACTTCCCCAGGAAGATGGAAGAGGATGGATGGCATTCCCGGGTGCTGGACTGACGGTCAGCTCTGGTCTCTGCTCTGACTGGGCAATTATTAGCCACTTCCTCCTGGTGAGAAAGGGAAGGCAGACCCAAACTCCCCAGCTGATAGTTTGCCTCTCAGATAACTGTTTAGAGATGTGTATATAATTTAATTGGCATTGTCTCTTCCCTGGTTATCTCCACATAAATCACTTCTTTGTTTCATGCTATCCATCAAAGAACTTAAAACAAACTTTGGTTGAGGCACAGCTACCTGGTGTGGGATGAGTCTTTAGTCTTTGGGTGATTGTCCTTGTTTGCAGGCAGAGAAAGAATATTGCCCTTAAAAGTCCTGCACCTACAGGCTCCACGGGGAGGCCAGAAGCGGGCACAGAGCCCGAGGAGGATGTTTCATTTGCATCACAAAATAAAATTTTTGAACAAGGGACCATATTTCTAGGGATAATTGCAAGTGACAGCAGGGATATTTAATGCCCACTTAAAAGAAAAAGAAGCTATACGTTTTGAAATGCAGATGAAAACCCCAGGCAAGGGGACTTTTTTTTCCAATTAGTGGCAGCTATTGAGGGAATACATTGTAGGCTTACAGAAACTTACACATTTATTTTGAGACTTAACAGGAAATTCATTGATTCACACTTCTACTGTTCACAAAATTTGCCTCTTAGGGAAAAAAGAAAAAAATGAGAGGCCTTTTTCTTGTGTCTATAGCCAAGCATACACACCTTGTGCTACCTACTTTTCTCTTAAGTGATAAGATGATTCTGATGCTTCAACATTTGTTTGCATGAAAGCAATGGCAATGCACGTCAGCAAAGTATTATTAATACAGCACTTTAGAGAAGTTACAGAAGTAACAGACTTCTTACCTGTCTGCCCAGAACAAGCAGTGTGATGAAAAATATAAAGAGAGACACTGAGCCCATGGTCTTTAGGTCTTTCCAAATGCCTGGTCTATTAAAAAACAAACAAACAGATGAAAACAATATACCAAAACAACATACATACAGGACGTAGAATTCGTGCATGAACAAATTTCAGAATCTCTAGTGCTTGTCTACATTCTACACCAACCAAACACACACACACACACACACACACTTCAAATATATTTGCAAGCCCAGATTGCATCAAAAGAAAGCAAAATAATCCTTATTTCAAGAGCTCTGTAAAAGAAAAAAATCTTCCAAATGAATATAGATTTCTTACTTTATACCAAACTCTAGCGAATATAAAATGAATAGCAGAATATTAATAATATTTTCTTTATATTTCTGGGATCAATATGGATAATTGGGTATATGACTTGTATTTTTTAGTAATTATTTGCAGAATGAGACAGTATGCTAGAAATTAATAATCATGGGAGATATAAAAATGAAGTAGGGAACTTTATTTCTATAAGCTACTCTGACATATGAATAATATACTTTCATATAACTTTCTGGCAGGCCCTCCTTATTCCTCCTTTCATGGGGTTTTGTATCACAAAGACATAAGACAGATGGAAACCCTTGGCCCACTGCCCCACCAAGCTCTCGCTGTGCTGGCTGGGCCCTGCATCCTCATCATGACCTTCTAGGCAATGACCACCCACACATCCTAGTTGGCAGGTGTGGTGGTCAATTTTACGTGTCAACTTAAAGGTTCTGATTTTGGTTCTTGTACAGAATACAAGGAGAAATCGCTTTGATTCCCCAGGGTAATCCTGCATAGCTGACAAATGATTATTTCACACCTATAACTGTAAATGAGACTTGAGAAGTTGATTATGCTTGGCTGCCATGTCACATAAGCAGCATAGCTTGTATTTAATCAAGTATAAATATCAAGTCATCAGTTTCTGCTTGGGAGTTGAATATGCTTTGAGATTTTCCTGTTTCTCCATAGAAGGTTCGAGGACTGAGGAGATAATAAGAGAAATGGATAAAGAACTAAAGAGCGCAGGTGGGCTTTGGAGTAAGTAACCCTGGTTGGAATCATGACTCCCCTGCTCTAGTGAGCTTGGGGCCTAGGATAAGCCCCTCCAAATCTTACTGTCCCCATCAGCCAAAGGGGGTGCCAGTGCCCATCTTACTGGCTGTCTTGGTCACTAGGTCAAACATTTATGTACCTGGCATAGAGCCTGACATACAGGAAGCGCTTCATAGATGGTACTCATGATTTTTCGTATTAACTGCACAGTGATAAACAAGAGGATGGAGCGAGGAAGGTAGAGAAAAAGATAAGAAAATGCAGGTTGGTGGATTTCATTAACAGAACGACAGATCCATGTGCAAAAGAAAGGCAGATTCCTGCGGAAATGGGGAGAGAGAATCTCCAGTCCCAGTGGCTGAAGGGCTCAGGACCTCAGAGAACTCTGCAGAAAGGCTATGCTTGTACTCAGGGATCTTTCCTCCTACCAAGCCAACTGTGGCTGGAAAAAGTCTGAGCTCAACAGCCATAAGGAGGTTACCAGTTTCTCTCTGGGAATGAAGTGAGCTGACAAGTGTCACTTTCCTGTCTCAGTAGTAGTGATTTTAAGAAATGAAGTTCCTTTTTGAGCCCGTGGCAGCTGTGTCTAATAGCACAGTTGAAGTCACTGCAGGGAGCAGATGTTTATAAGCAGTGCAAACTCCAGTGACTTTTAGGGACTTTTTTTGGCCACACCATGTGCGGCATGTAGGATCTTAGTTCCCCGATTAGGGATCGAACCCATGCCCCCTGCAGTGGAAGCATGGAGTCTTAACCACTGGACCTCTGGGGGGAGTCCCCAGTGACTTTTAAACTCATTTCCCCCCATACTGACTGCACTGACAGGATATTGACCACTTAATAAAACTGGTACAGGGAATTCTCTGGCAGTCCAGTGGTTAAGACTCCGAGCCTTCCCTGCCAGGGCCCGGGTTCGATCCTTGGTTCGGGAACTAAGACCTCACAAGCTGCACGGCATAGCTAAAAAAAAAAAAAAAAAAAAAAAAAAAGTGGTACAACATAGACAACAGCGCGTAAGAAGCTGGTGCAGGCTGTTTTTAATTTTCATGTTGCTTCGTGAACATCCTATTACTTTACCATTCCAGGAATCCTAGAAAACTGCTATGACATCCCTCCCTTTTACCCATCACCCTATAAATGTAAACTGAGAGTAAAATGTTAACTCCAAGGTCAGGATCTTACAGTAGCTTCATCAACGCAACCGATCAGAACTCAGGTCCCACGTGCATCCCCAGGTAAGGGACCAGATGCCCCAAATATACAAAGCCATCTCCCGTCCCTCTCACTGATGGAGAGTGGGAGGTAAGACCCTCTTTATGAAGTTCAGGGGCTGGCTGAGTTTTCAGGTAATCACACAGAAAATACATGCAAGCAACGTAGAGGGAAAAATACTTTTCTGGGACTCCTCACGCTAACACATTTAAACATAGGTTTAGGGGTGGAAATGACCTCTACCTATCTGCCAGTTCTTGAGCCTTAGTGAGGAATAGTGGTGGGTGGAGGTGGGGACTTGGGAGAAGCAAGACTAGGAACGGCTCTCATTGCTGGACCGGGCAGTGCACTGCAAAGTACAGAACTAAACGGACCTCAGAAATAATGACGCACAACACAGCCTGTAGGATAGACTTGGGTACCAGTCCACAGATGCCTTTTGTCCTTCTGACGTTCTCTGTCAACTAGGGAGAACTGTAACCTGCTGTCTTCACTTTCATTTAGATTTCTCAAAAACTTCTTTTATTCATCCAGCCCCAAAGAACCGCTGATTCCAATTGGAGTCCATCTCTCCCACGTGGGCCCCTCACAGGCCATGGCTGGTGGGCTCCTGAAGCTTGAAGGATGAATTTCTCCATCCACAGATCCATTCCTGGGTTCCTTGCTCTTTGTGTGTATGCAAGAGAGGCTGGGAGGAAAAGGAGTGGGTGGTATGGGGGGGGACATCGGGACAGAGAGAATAAAATTCCAAGATGTCTTCTGGCGGAGTCTAGTCAGTTGTGTTGATCATATCAGTTTCCCAGGACTTTTCTTTTTCTTTTTTGTTGAAGTGTAGTTGATTTGCAATGCTGTGTTGGTTTCAGGTGCACAGTAAAATGATTCAGTTATACACACACACACACACATATATATATATATATATATATTCTTTCTCAATCTTTTCCATTATATGTTATACAAGATACTTTGCTATATAGCAGGACCTTGTTGTTTGTTTTATATACAGTAGTTTGTATGTGCTAATTCCAAACTCCTAACTCCCAGGACTGCTGAAACAAAGTGCCACAAACTGGGTGGCTTAAAACAACGGAAATTTATCATCTCATAGTTCTGGAGGCCAGAAGTCTGAAATCAAGGTGCCGGCAGGGCTGTGCTCCCTCTGAAACCTGCAGAGAAATCCTTCCTTGCCCTGTCCTGGCTTTGGTGGTCGGCTGGCCACTGTATCACTCCAACGTCTGTCTTCATCATCACGTGGTGCCCGCTCCCCTCCCCCCACGTGTCTCTGTCTCCACATGGCCATCTTCTTACAAGGACACCAGTCATATTGGATCAGGGCCCACCCCACTCCAGCAGGACTTGATCTGAACTAATTACATGTGCAATGACCCTATTTCCAAATAAGGTCACATTCTCAGCTACTGGGGCTTAGGACCTCAGCATGTCTTCTTTTAAGTGACACAATTGACACATTAACAATTGTATCAGCCATTATATAAAACTGACAGCAACTTAGTCTGAGGTCTCTCTCTCTCTCTCTCTCCCTTCCCTTTAAGTTTTAGGGATGAAGTCCACTTTGGACTTTCACATGTTAGGGCTGTGCTATCACTCTGTTATGAAGTACAGAAGACAGAGCTAATATAACTGAGAAGGTTTCTAACTCTATGGTTTTTAACTTGACAGTTTTAGCCAAAATGTGACCAGATAGGCTATTTTTCATACTTAAAAATGGGTTCTGGAGGCACAGACACCCAAATGTGCCTGTAGCCACACACTAATTTACAGCTGACCCTCACCCTGAGGCTGTTGATGGAGCAATCATTCTGGCCCTCAAGTTTCCAGAGTCCAAGAGAACAAAGAAACCTAACAAATTGGGCAAAGGATATGGAATTGCTTGGTGAACCAGTCTCTAACCTAAAGGCTAACAGCTCCGTGACATAAAAATGACATTTTCATTGCTTTCAGGAGAGGATGCAGTCCAGGCATGTATACACAAACATAATTACATTTCAAAACATTCTATTTTCTAGGTGACATAAGCCTCTATTTACTAAGAAGAAAAGTACCTCAAGAAACCTAGTTTCCGTTGTGTTGGTAACAATATACGAACTGAGTAAAATCTTCCCAGGTCATTCACTGGGATCAAAAGTAGTCTGACCTCTGGGACCCTGACCCCCTGAGGCCCACGTTTCATAAAGAAAAGTCCCACAAAGAGACAATGGCTACTTCCCTCCCTCTTAACGTGAGACCCTGTTGCTCTGCCGCTGATGAAATCTGTTTACTTCTGGCTGTCCCTGTGAGTAAGTTAGGAAACGCCTGGCTTTGCCGACAAGGAACCTCTGAATCCTCGGGCAACTTCAATGTCAAGCGATGCAAAAAGCTCAGGTTTTGGCCAACTTGATGCTGCTGCAAGATGAATCTGCTGTACCTTGCTCAGCACAGGACCAAGACCTCAACTACAATGTCAGAAGACGACACAGTCCGAATAAAACAAAAATACCCCAGAAAGGAAACGCTGGGGTTAAAATGCAAAGGGAAAAATAAAGACAGCCAACTGCCCTGTCAGGAAATCTTTCTCTAAGTCTGGCTGGAGAAAGGGCAAGGGATTGCTGAGATGCACGTGTTAGTACCACTTTCCTGATATTTCCTCCTGGCCTTTCAGCTGAGTGGCATACAGCATCCTGCTGACCTCTGCTTCCAAGCTCTCCTCTCCTCCAGGTCACCAGTGCAGTGGCTGGGTCCTGGCCAGGTGATGCTGGCTGGTGATGAAGCGTGAGGATGACAGCTCAGCCAAAATTCCTGTATTCCACTGCTCAGACTCAGCAGCCATCCAAACAAACCTATTTTCTGATGGCTGATCCGGTTGTTTGCAATGGCCACCAGAGCTGTTGTCAGACAGGAGAGTTCTAAAACAGCTTGGTCATTTAAAAAATACACCATTCCTTTCCGATGATTGGAGATGCATCATTAATAAGTTTTCTTGACCAACGGAGTCAGGGGTGGGAATGACCTCTGCAGACAGTTTGTGTCTTTTGACATATCTTTCAGTTATTTTCTTTCCAGTTCTATTTAGACATAATTGACATATAAACTGTATAAGTTTAAGGTGTACAATGTGCTGATTGGATACACTTATATGTTGGGAAATGATTATCACTATAGCATTAGCTAACATCCTCATCACCTCACATAATTACCATCTCCTTTTTGTGGTGAGAACATTTGAGATCTACTCTTTTAGCAACTTTCAAGTATGTAATACCGTATTGTTAGCTCTAGTCAC
Organism: Tursiops truncatus; assembly: GCF_011762595.2. Classification (NCBI taxonomy): domain Eukaryota; kingdom Metazoa; phylum Chordata; class Mammalia; order Artiodactyla; family Delphinidae; genus Tursiops; species Tursiops truncatus. Next base: position 6,361,483 of record NC_047036.1, on the reverse strand, counting down.
CACGCTGTACCTTAGATCACCAGAACGTATTCATCTTATAACAGGAAGCGTGTGCCTTTTGACCAACATGTCCCCACTTCTCCCACCTTTCCCCAGCCCTGGGTAAGCACCGTTCTACTCTCTGTTTCTGTGAGTTCAGCTTCCTTAGATTTCACATATAAGTGACATCATACAGTATTTGTCTGTCTCTGGCTGGCTTATTTCACTCAGCATGATGCCCTCAGGGTCCATTCATGTTGTTGCGAGTGGCAGGATTTCCTTTTTTCTCATGGTTGAGAAAATAATATCCCGTTATTCCTTTCTCTCCACAACCTTGCCAAAACTTGTCATCTCTTGTCTTTTTGATAATAGCCATTCTACGGAGTGTGCAACATTTTACTGTGGTCTTGATACACACTTCCCCAATTGTTAATAATATTGAACATTTTTTCATGTCCTGTTGACCATTTGTATGTCTTCTTTGGAAAATGTCTATTCAGTTCCTCTGCCTACTTTTAAATTGATTATTTTTTTATGTTGAGTTGTATGAGTTCTTTATGTATTTTGGATATTAGCCCATTATCAGATATATTATTGGCAAGCAGTTTCTCCCATTCTGTAGGTTGCTTTTTCATTTCGTTGATGGTTTCTCTTGCCATTCAGAAGATTTTTAGCTTGATGTAGTTCCACTCACTTATTTTTGCTTTTGTTGTTTGTGCTTTTGGTGACATATCCAAAAAAAATCATTGCTAAGATCAATGTCAAGGAGTTTTTTCCCCTATGCTTTTTTTCTAGGAGTTTGAAGGTTTCAGGTCTCTTATCCATTTCAAATTAATGTTTGTTAGTGGTGTAAGATAGGGGTCCAATCTCATTCTTCTGCATGTGGTATTTAATTTTCCCAATACCATTTATTGAAGAGACTATCCTTTACTTATTGAGTATCATTGGCTCCCTTGTCAAATATTAGTTTACCACATATGCAAGGGGTTATCTGGGCTCTGTATCCTGTTCCACTTGTCTATGTGTCAAATTTTTTTTGCCAGTACCATATGGTTTTAATTACTGTAGCTTTGCAGTGTAGTTTGAAATCAGGAGTGTGATGCCTCCAGCTTTATGCTTCTTTCTCAGGATTACTTTGGTTATTCAGGGTCTTTTGTGGTTCGATACAAATTTTAGAATTGTTTGCTCTATTTCTGTGAAAACTGCTAATGGAATTTTGATGGGTATTGCACTGAATCTATAGATGGCTTTAGGTAGTATGAACATTTTAACAATATTCTTCTGATCCATGAACATGGGATTTCTTTCCATTTTCTTGTGTCTTCTTCAGTTACTTTCATCAAAGTCTTATGGTTTTCAGTGTACAGATCTTTCACCTCCTTGGTGTAATTTATTCCTAAATATTTTCTTGTTTTTGATGCCATTGTGAATGGGATTGCTTTCTTTATTTCGTTATCAGATAATTCATTGTTAGTGTATAGAAACACAACTGATTTCTGTATGTTGATTCTGTATGCTGTGACTTAATTGAATTTTTTGATTAGTTCTAGCAATTTTTTTTTTTGGTGGAGCCTTTAGGGTTCTCTATGTATAAGATCATATCATCTGCAAACAAAGACAAGTTTTCATCTTCCTTCTAATTGTATGCCTTTCATTTCTTTTGCTTGCCTGATTTCTCTGGGTAAGACTTCCAGTACTATGTTGAATAAAAGTGGCAAGAGAGGCACCCTTTTCTTGCCTTGATTTTAGAGGAAAAGCTTTCAGCCTTTTATTATTGAGTATGATATTAGCTATGCACTTGTTATATGGCAACTTTATCATGCTGAGGTATGTTCTTTCTATACCCAATTTGTTGAAAGTTTTTAGCATGAGAAGATGTATTTCATCAAATGCTTTTCCTGCATTTATTGAGATAAGAGATCATATGATTTTTATCTTTCATTCTATTAATGTGGTGTATCACACTTATTAGTTCGCATGTGTTGAACCATCCTTGTATCTCAGGGATAGATCCCGTTTGATCATTGTGCATGATCATTTTAATATGCTGTTCAATTTGGCTTGCTAATATTTTGTTCAGAATTTTTGCATCTATATTTACCAGGAATATTAGTCTGTGTTTTTTTTTTTGTTGTTGTTATTTGTTGTTTTTTTCTTTTAGTGTCTCTATCAGGCTTTGATATCAGGGTAATGCTGGCCTCATAAAGTGAGTTTGGAGGTGTTTCCTCCTCTTCAATTTTGGGAAAAGTTTGAGAAATATTGGGATTAATTTTTCTTTAAATGTTTGGTAGAATTCACTAGTGAAATCATATGGTCCTGAGCTTCTCTTTGTTGGAGATTTTGATTACTGATTCAATCTCCTTCCTCATTATTGGTCTGTTAGGACTTTCTATTTCTTCATCATTCAGTCTTGGTAGGTTGTATGTTTCCAAGAAGTTATCCATTTCTTCTCTGTTGTCCAATTTGTTGGTGTATAATTTTCATAGTAGTCTCTTATGGTCCTTTGATTTTGGGTAGTATCAACTGCAATGTCTTCTATTTCATTTCTAATTTTATTTATTCCAGTCCTCTCTCTTTTTTCCCTATGGCTAGTCTACCTAAAGGTCTGTTTATTTTGTTTATCTTTTCAAAAAGCAGCTCTTAGCTTCACTGATCTTTTCTGTTGTCTTCTTAGTTTGTATTTCATTAATTTCTTCTCTGATCTTTGTTATTTCCTTCCTTCTTCTAACTTTGGGCTTAGTTTGTTCTTCTTTTTCTATTTCTTTGAGGTGTAATGTTAGGGTTTTTATTTGAGATCTTTCTTTTTCTTAATGTAGGCATTTGTAATTATAAACTTCCCTTTAAAAACTGCTTTTGCAGCATACTACAGGTTCCGGTACCTTGTGTTTCCATTTTCATTTGTTTCAAGTTATATTTTATTTTTCCTTTTGTATTCTTCTTTGACCATTGATTGTTTAGGAGTACGTGGTTTAATTTCTATATATTTGTGAAATTCCCAGTTTTCCTACTGTTACTGATTTCTAGTTTCATGCCATTGTGATTGGAAAAGATACATGGTATAATTTCAACCTTAATTTTGCTAAAACATGTTTTATGACCTAACATATGATCTATTCTGGAATGTTCCATGTGTGCTTGTGAAGAATGTATTCTGTTGCTGTTAGATGGAGTGTTCCAAATATGTCTGTTGGGTCCATTTGACCTAACAGTTTAGTTCAAGTCCAATGTTTCCTGTCTGACTTTCTGTCTGGATGATCTATTGTTGAATGTGATGTATTGATGTTCTCTACTATTACTCCATTGTCATCTATTTCTCCTATCATATCTACTAGCATTTGCTTAATTTATTTAGGTGTTCTGATGTTGGATGCATATATATTTATGATTTTTATATCTTCTAGATGAATTGACCCCTTTGTCAATACATAATGACTTTCTTTGTTTTCTGTTACTGTTTTTGGATGAAAGTGTATTTATCGGATATAAGTATAGCTACCCTTACTCTCTTTTTGTTTCCACTTGCATGGAATATCTTTTTCCATTCCTTTACTTTGATCCTATGTGTGTCCTTAAAGCTGAGGTGAGTCCCTTGTAGGCAGCATATAGTTGGATCCTGTTTTTTTATCTGTATAGCCACTCTATGCCTTTTAAATGGACAATTCAATCCATTTACACTTAGAGTAAAATTGATAGGTAAGGGCTTAATAATGAATTGTTTTCTAGCTGTTTTTTAGTTCCTTTGTTCCTTTCTTCCTTGATTTCATGTTCCGTAAAGTTTTGCATTGCTGTCTTCGTATGTGAAGTAGCACTCACTTCCTGCACCCTTTACTAACTGTCTTCAGGGCATAAATATCTTCCTCCAGCCCTGCTAGTGCTTCTGAGGCTTTCGGGACCTTCTGTGGATACATCTCTCCACCTTTCTTGCTCCCTCTTATGACAGAATTCTAAGCTTGTATGCCTCCTCTCCATCCTACAATGCACCAGGCCAACTGCTGACAGTCTTCCTTTTGTTTTCCCAAACAAAACTCGCTAAAGCTCAAGTTTGTGGTCTCTCTCTGGCCCTCAGATTTCAGTCAGCTTTCTGTGCATGCCCACTAGCCATTGGTCCAAGCTCCCTCTCGATGCTGCCATCGGGAGGGAATATGCACAGGGAGCTGGCCACAGGGTAGAGGTGTGCATGAGGCATGTGGAACAATGAGGGTGCCCGTGAGCCAGCTGGGGAGATCTGTGGGTGAAGTGTTCCCAGCGGCTTGTGGGTGGGCTTCTTGACAAAGGCAGTCATGCAGTTAGTAGCATCTGTGTTCTCTTAAAGCCCTCTGAGAGTCCTATCTGCTCCTCTCCCAGCTTGGTAGCATCCTGCACAGCTGGGAAGCTGGGTGCTCACAGGAGAAGTCAGAGAGTGAGAACATCTCTCTTGGACTTAAGCTGTGCCATCTTGGGGGAAGGGTGGTGTGGACAGAGTCAGACTGTTTCTCTTACCCACTTCAGCTTGTCCAAACTCATGTTTTTTTCTCCAGTGGTGTGCTAGAACTTCTCCTCTGAAAACCTGGACTTCTGCAAAGTCTCTCTCTTCCATGGGTCACTGGCTAAGACTGTTTTCCAGGGGGCTCCGTGGCCAAGAGCTGCTGAAGCTGGATTACATGTCACTGCAGGGTCCACAGCCAGGATCAAGGTCTGTATGCCTACTGTCCAACACATGGGTGGACGAGACTCCTTCTGGATCCTATATGGTGCTGGGTCCCACAGCTCCTACAAAGGCACTTTTCTCCAAGGATAGATTACAAATTATTGTTGGGGACAAACATAAGGGATGTCTTATTCTGCCATGATGTTGACAACACTCCTCCCCTATCTTTTTGGATCTCCACACTTCTTCAAGACCTTTCCAATATCACAGTCAACTCTGGGTCACTTAACCAGCTTCCAGCCAACAGGTTCACTCATTCCCTAGGTAGGCTATAGGAACTTAACCTGAAAGTCTCCTTTTGGACTTCTTGTGAGACACAATCTTCTAATAGGAGATTTTGTAAATTCTTGAGAGCACAGACTATTTTATTCATCTCTTTGTGCTTGGACTCCAGCAGTCAGGCCTGTAATATACAGGGTATTCAATGAAACTGTGCTGTGAAGACAAAGGAATGAGTGGACAAATAACTGTGTTGGTTTGAAATCTAAGGGGTTTCATTTATAGACACTTTTCCTCCTGTGGCTGGACACAGATGCACTGAAATCCTATGCAATCTTCCAAAGAAGGTGACCCAGTGTCATCCAAGGACAGATGGATCAAAGTCTCATGCTGTTTCCGAGTTATTCACAAATGCTAAGGACTGCAAACAAATTCTGGGACTGCAAATGACTAACATAATAAGGGATAAGCTCATGTTTAAGAAAGAGCCCTGGAGGCAGCTGCAGGTCAGGAGAAATGATAAAAGTGGGGCTGGAGAGGTAGTGCTGGCCTTTTGCTATGGAGAAAAGATGCACCCTGATTAATGCAGTCATGGTTTCATCCTTTGGAGAAGAGTGATTTTAAGTGGGAAGCAGTTGGTGCATCTGATATCGTGGGTCTGTGCACTGGGCTTTAGCCTCATACATTGGAGAGCTGATGATAAGAAGTACGTACCCTATCTAGTCTGGGGGCCCAGGCCCTCTGAAGTCTCCTTCTTCCGCTCATTCTAAAATCAAACAAAACAAAAAACAGCCTAAAAACTGAGTATCTTCCTACAAGTGGGTCAAAATCACAGGGCATTTTCTTTTTTAGGTTAGATAACAAAGGAGCTCACTAATGGTTGCTTTTTATAGAAGAAAAGAAAGATTGGTAGAATTCGAGCAGCCCTAGGACACCTTTTTTTGTTGTTCTTGTTAACTTAGGCAATTCAGATTACTGACCTCCTTACTCTACCTCCCAGCTCTGCTACTAGTGGTGTCAGCTACAGAGAAACAAACGTGTGTATTCCATACCTTCTGGAGATGGCACTGCAGAGGAGGAGGGGAATTAGGAAGGGGAAGAGAAACTGAGATATTAAATTTGAGAGTAATTTAAAATCTTTTCAGTATGAACTTGGATATATTATGGGTTTGACTACAGATTTGGAATACGGTTTTCATTTAAAAGAGGAGACTTTAAAGAAATGTCAGGTGTTCTTCCTCCCAGCTCCTGAACCCAGGCCCGCCTCCAGCCTGTCTCGGCGTGTCCACCTGACTCCTTTGAGCCTTTCAGAGGGGCAGTTTCTGGTAGTTGTGGCTTTTATGCTTTCAAAGAATTCCTCCAGTCCAGAGAACTGTTCCTGGCACCCCTGTGTGTGTTGCCCTCCGGTGACCTGTGGCAGTACGTACTTCAGGGCACCTACTGCTCACCTTGCTCTAGTCACTAATCGCTTTCTGGTTTGAAAGATGCAGTGGTTCCACCCTCCCTAGGAACACCTCTGGACCATCTCTCCCAGAGGTGTATGCACACTGCTCCTGCCTTCTTCCTGAGCATGATTAATGCTGCAGTTCTTCCTCCAGGCTTTCAGTGAGCTCATCATCAGTGGATCCCTAGTTGGGACACTGTCAAAATGTTACAATATGCTGAATTCTAGCCATTGGGTTTTCCATGAGACACAGAAAAAACAGAGAATGCAGAACCATGTTGAAGGTGCTTGACTCATGGCTCCATCGCTATGGAGCATCTCCATGGCTATCCTTGGTATGGAGCTGTTGCTAATGTCAGGAAGTTAAAATTATGCAGACATTTCTACCAGCAATAATCCAGAGCTTCTGAATCATGCTGGGTACTCGATATAATTGCTGCTTACTTATACACTTTATATGCTGCCCAGAAAGTATTTATTTATTTATTTATTTATTTTGCGGTATGCGGGCCTCTCACTCTTGCGGCCTCTCCGGTTGTGGAGCACAGGCTCCGGACGCGCAGGCTCAGCGGCCATGGCTCACGGGCCCAGCCGCTCCGCGGCATGTGGGATCTTCCCGGACCGGGGCAGGAACCCGGGTCCCCTGCATCGGCAGGCGGACTCTCAACCACTGAGCCACCAGGGAAGCCCACACAGTATTTATTTTATTAGGCTAAGTGCCCACACAGAGCTGGTTAATGTGCTGGACTCCTGGTTAACCCCTCTGTTCAAGCTCTCCATCCTCCACACATCTTCAGAATAGAAAGCATATTTCTAGCTTTCAGGTGAATTAACATAGTGGCTGGGTCCACGTGAAATGATAATATTCACCCTTTGATACTCTTCAGTTCTGCAAGGAAAAAACACGCAGGAAAGTAACGAGCCTTTGTCAAGGGAAGGGAATGTGTCCTTGAAACAAAAACAGCTTCCAGCAATATCAATGGTTTATCACGATCACCACCACCATCACCTGTAAAGCATCCTCAGTGGCGCTGGCTGAGGGCTTTGGGAGTTGGTGTCATGGACCGGAATAGGGATCGGTGATTGATTGATTCAGCAAAGCATCTTGTGCTCACAGAGGATATGGAAGACTGTTGTAAATGCCAGAGAATCAGGACATGGATTTTCCTGGACCTCCTAAATATCAGACACTTCTGAGCTTTCTCCACCAAGAGGTGATAGACCACAGTCACATGATGGCAGGTGAGGTGCAGGGACCTTGCTGGCCTCCGTTCGATTTTTAATGGCACGCCCTCTAGAGTGGACTATTTTTTTCTCCTGTGAAGTTGGCTTTCCGCACTCATGAATCTTACAGATTGGTATCCTTTTCTGAATTATTCATTGATCTGGAGTCTTTCTAGTGCATACTTTTGTTTTCTTTGCTGACTCTGCCGGCAAAAAACTCCCTGTTGGCTTGTCTGTGATCAATGTCAAATTTGGCTTGGAAAAGGCCCCTGAAACATGGTGAACTCACATATAGGACAACAACACAGTCCAAACTGTGTATTCAGAAGATGGCCCAGCAGTCCCCTGTAAACAGAGATGCTGAAACCAAGCAGGACCCTGTGGGGCTCCTGGGCACGGAAGCTTTTCTTTGTCCCCCATTTCTTGTTTGTAGGGAATAGACGCCAGCCTCTATGAACTTCCCTGAGTTCCAAAGGGCAGATTCAAACAGTTGCTAATCCAGGAAGGGAGGGGATGCAGAGACAAGGGAGGAAACCCCCTGAGGGCAGATCACAGGAACCAGAGAACCTCATCAGGAGACCACCTGAGGCCAGATTAAAGGACTGCAGACCCTGCACGCCCCTGATCCTTATTAGCAACCCAGCCCTTGAACTATTGCTATAAAGCTCCTCCCCAAATCATCCCCGGTTGGGACACACAGGAGCCCGGTGTGTCCCCCTCTGCCTGGCAAAGCGATAAAGCTATTCTTTCCTACTTCACTTAAAACTGTCTCCGAGATTTGATTTGACACCAGTGCACAGAGGCCGAGTTTTCGGCATCAACAGTGACCAAAAACAGGTCGGAAAAGGGATGGCACCAAGCGTGTGACTTCAACGGCACAGACCAACTCGAGCAGGAAAGGAGGTGCTGCCTGGCCTCGTGTTAAGCCAGTATCTTCCTTGAAGGGCATCTATGGCTTTGGGACGGAGGGACGTACATTCTCAAAGCAACATCTCAGACTAGCTTTTTTTTTTTTAAGGATCCTAGTTTCATATCTGAAAGGGTTGTGTCAGCAATAACAAACCAGATAGAGGAGGAAAAAACCTTTATCAGTTCTTTCACGGTGGAATATCTTGCATCTCAGAAAAGGGAAAGGAAACATTGACCTCAATGGGTTTTAGCACTGACACAAGTCACATGGTTAAATCATACACACACCGAGGCTGGGGAAATCAGAGGGGATTCCAAGCTGCCACTCAAAGGTCTCTCCTTTGGTGCTCGTTTTAAACTGCTATTAGAGAACACTTGTTAATTTTGAGGTATTATGCTATTATGTCAGTAATAGTCATCTTCTGGCAGAGGAATGCTTCCGGGAGTATTGTGGCAGCTCGCGCAGAAACCTTAGTCAAACTCCTTCGTAAAATTCCTATAATTATGTTTAATTTCCTTTCCTTTTTTTCTGCTCACATTCTGGGAACTGTCCTATTAATAATGAAATGGGAAATAGATAGAATGATAAGGAAGGTAACCAAAAGCGTTGCTTATTCTTTCTGTGATTAGTCAAGGAGTCATTAATAATATTTGAAGGACATAATGCTATCTCTTTAAGAACAAAAAACTATAAGTATGTATAGCAGATCAATATATGCAAAAGTTCCTTAATTAGGAGAGAGTTAAGACTTCCCACTTAAGAGTAAAGTTCACTGAATTTACATTTCCATACAAAAGGAAATTAGTTCCTGTTAATATTTCTGCGGAAGTTTGCAGGGCTTAAACATGGTAAGGCAGTTGCACCCATCCTAGAGAGGATGCTGGCTTACCGTTGGCAGTGAACGCGGGTGCCTGAGGCTTGTCCCGTGAGCCCTACCTAGCTTTAAGGTGATTATAAAGACAAAGCCAAGAGAACACACACAAAAGACCTTGAATGAAACAAAAGGGCTCTGAAAGTAAAACTCCTTTTCTTTAACCAAATAGCTACTTCCCTGCTGCTGGGGTTCTAATAAGAGGTGGCCTGTTTCCCTCAGATCCCCAAAGTATTTCCCTCCTCATCAGAAACTTGCTAATCTAATTTCTACTTTTGCTTCGGATGTGTAGCGTGTGCAAGAGCTTTAAATTTAATAAAGGGAAACTGAGTAGTGTTCTCAGCTGTGTGTCAAAATCAGTGATGCTACATTTACTTAGGGATTCAATACGGGCTCTCTGGATATGGTAGGGAAATGTTAAAGTGTGTTTGGCTGGCAATTTTGAGAAGTTATCGGAAAATTAACTTCAATTTCATTTTTATCTTGGCTAAGGAATCATATAATTTCCTTAATACAATTCTGTATTTTTGCAACTCCACTATCCTCATCCTGACTACAGATTGTTAGGGTTTCATGGCGTGGAGGATGATGAAAATTAAATTTGGTGAGGAGAATGTGGTGCAGTTGTGTTTCTAAAAGCATTCTTATTGGGAAGAAACGTTTACACAGTGAGATGCCCACGTTCCTGACACTGGGCCTCTATTGGTGAAGCGGCCAACACAAACCATCTTTCCAGAGCAACAAATCTATGCAAGTGTTTGATGTGTCTGAGCATGAAAGAATGATCAACATCATTAATCATTAGAGAAATGCAAATCAAAACTACAATGAGATATCATCTCACACCAGTCAGAATGGCCATCATCAAAAAATCTAGAAACAATAAATGCTGGAGAGGGTGTGGAGAAAAGGGAACACTCTTGCACTGCTGGTGGGAATGTGAATTGGTACAGCCACTATGGAGAACAGTATGGAGGTTCCTTAAAAAACTATGAATAGAACTACCATATGACCCAGCAATCCCACTACTGGGCATATACCCTGAGAAAACCATAATTCAAAAAGAGTCATGTACCAAAATGTTCATTGCAGCTCTATTTACAATAGCCCGGAGATGGAAACAACCTAACTGTCCCTCATCAGATGAATGGATAAAGAAGATGTGGCACATACATACAATGGAATATTACTCAGCCATAAAAAGAAACAAAATTGAGCTATTTGTAATGAGGTGGATAGACCTAGAGTCTGTCATACAGAGTGAAGTAAGTCAGAAAGAGAAAGACAAATACCATGTGCTAACACATATATATGGAATTTAAGAAAAAAAAATGTCATGAAGAACCTAGGGGTAAGACAGGAATAAAGACACAGACCTACTAGAGAATGGACTTGAGGATATGGGGAGGGGGAAAGGTAAGCTGGGACAAAGTGAGAGAGTGGCATGGACATATATACACTACCAAACGTAAAATAGATAGCTAGTGGGAAGCAGCCGCATAGCACAGGGATATCAGCTCAGTGCTTTGTGACCGCCTGGAGGGGTGGGATAGGGAGGGTGGGAGGGAGGGAGATGCAAGAGGGAAGAGATATGGGGACATATGTATATGTATAACTGATTCACTTTGTTATAAAGCAGAAACTAACACACCATCGTAAAGCAATTATACTCCAATAAAGATTGGAAGAAAAATCTATGCAAGTATTTAAGGCATTTATTTTATGTTAAAAGAAGTATAAAAATATTATGGGGGATTATGCAAAGCATTCATAGAAAAACTTGAAGTCTGGTGTGTCCAGAAATAAACCTGACACTTGATACAAAATGTGTTTTTGCTGTTAAGATGTGAGATGGAGAATATCATGATGAAAACTTCTTTTTCAAGCAGGGAATACATATTTATGATTAGCTTATAGAAGTAATTTGATAACAGGAAACGTTTCATAAGTCCAAGGGAGTGGACCTGGGAGAATCATTCTTGAAGCATCTAGTCCTAAGGCTGGCAGAGTAAACACAACCAATGGGATTCCGTCCACACCAGGATGTTTTAGGAAATCTCCAATAAGAAATTTTATCTTATCTCCAACAAGTTATACTTCCAGTCACTATAACTTGTGAATGGAACCACTCACTGTCCCTGTACTTTTGTGTATATGGATTCAGTTGTTGTGACCTGGGGGCCGCACTGCCCTGCAGGGCACATTCCTCAGTGTCCGGAGGCATTTTCAATTGTCATGACTTGTGGGGGGGGTGGATTTTGTGGCATCTAGTGGGTAGAGGCCAGGGATGCTGCTCAATAACCTTTAATGCACAGGACAACGCCCTGAAAATCCTTCAGTCCAAAATATCAATAAAGCTGAACGTGAAAGAAAAGATATTCTTATCGATATAGTACAGATTATAACACAAATCCTCTCTCTAAACCATTTCATATCTGCTGATCATATGTGATAATACCTATTCTGTGTAATCTGTAATAAAAAACACACATTCTCTTCCTGAATCATCATTTCAAAGAAACACTCACACAGTGATTCCCAATGACAGTGCTATTGCTAATTTGCATTTACTCCACACATACTTATGTTACCAACATCCCATGAAAGAACTAAAGAGAAGGAAGAGGAAGCAGGTTACCTCTCAAATAAGACCTGGCTGTAGTCATCCAGGAGGTGGGCGTGAGTGTGGAGAAAGATGGTGTTGTAGCCCACCAATGCCACCATCATGATCAGCATCTTTAGCTCATAATTCACGCGCAGGAAAACCGAACAGGATATCAATCCCAGGATGCAGCTGTATATAAAGTACTGGAACAGGGAAATACGTCAGGTGAATACTTGGGATCTCTTCTGAGGAATGCCAACATGAGAATTAAAATTGGGGACCCCCATCAAGCTCACTTGGTCAACTCCCAGACTGCCTGTGAAAGCAGATGCATTTGTCTGCTCTTTGATTCGGTGATACATGACTAAACACACTGCATTTAGAAAAGAATTACTCATGACATGGCTTGCTCACCCAGCGTAGCATGTTTAAAAAAATAATCGTGCATATGGCCAAATACTCTTCAGAAATAATTTTTAGAAATCTATATTGAAGCTATGTCATTATTAGCCAATGTCCTTTGCTTCTTGAAAATGAAAACAATATGGCTCCCTACCCATTTACAGATTAAAACAAAATGACAGGACACAGAATCTTTTGTGGGCTTTCAATGATTGAATTCATTAAGAGGATACAAATCATTACAGGTAGTTCTATTAAAGGTATAAGAAAGCCTAGACATTTTATTTAAAAAGCAGTTGTGTGTCAGAGGAATTATCTAGAACAGAAAGGATTTAAAAAAACTAAAAGCTTTGAACTCTATATAAGATAGATAACCAACAAGGACCTACTGTAGAGCACAGGGAACTCTACCCAATATTCTGTGATAACCTATATGAAAAAAGAATCTAAAAAAGAATGAATATATGTATATGTATAACTGAATCCCTTTGCTGTACTCCTGAAACTAACACAACACTGTAAATCAGCTATACTCCAATAAACTTAAAAAACCCACAACATCCTAAGGGTTCCCAGGCTTCACCAGACTACTAATGGGTCTTTATCCCAGATAAAAAATCAATTAAGAAAACTGGAGGACATGAGAGGAATCCGGGGGTGAGACTTCAACATCAGCAACAAGAATATGATTGAAAATAAACTTTAGCACCGTATAAAGTTAAAAAAAAAAAGAAAAAGAAGAAGAAAAACAGCAAGATTTAACATTGGTTGAAAATCAAGTGGCCATAAATGTGAAGGTTTACTTCTGAACTATTAATCCTGTTCCATTGGTCTATATGTTTGAACTACTTATGCTAGTTCCACGTTGTCTTGGGTACTGCCGTTTGATAGTAAATTTTGAAACTGAAAATCAAAACAAAACAAAAACAACAAAAAACCCTAAAAGCTTTGACCTGGGTGAGTCATGACTGCCCTGGAAGTGGACAGGCACCAAAGACATCAAAGACCCCAGTGTGAGGAAGCAGGCCGGCACGGTCCATCTTTTGTGGTCCATGGGAAGCAGCTGGCAGGCCTGCCCTGTGTTAGCACTTTTCCATTTACCACAATGGACATCGTCAAGACAGGATAGCCCTGGATTCAGTTTTGCTCCAATCACTCGTTAGTGGATTTACTTTAGGCCAGTGCCCTAACATGCATGTGTCACAGTGTCCTCATCTGTAAAATGAGGGTAATAATGTCCTCCTTCTAGGTCACTGAGAAGAGCACGTAAAGCTTGGAGTCCACGGCCCTGCAGGCCAGGAGGCGCCCGCTAAGTGGACACAGTTGTCATTCTCACAAAGCATTTGTTTGCTGGATAATGGGGTTTTAATAACAAAGGTTAGCTACTATCTCGGCGTGTCTGCAGAAGAAGCAGCAGTCGGTAAAGTTTAATCATTTTAATAAAACATAGATCCCACTGATGTTTGATAAATCCTGCCTTTAAAAAACAGCTCAGTGTGGAAGCTATTCCATTTTAGTTATATTATATGGGATAAGCCATGTATAAACTACTTATTTTTGTCATTCTAGCTCTTCCTTTTTTTTTTTTGCGGTACGCGGGCCTCTCACTGTTGCAGCCTCTCCCGCTGTGAGCACAGGCTCCAGACGTGCAGGCCCAGCGGCCATGGCTCACGGGCCCAGCCGCTCCGTGGCACGTGGGATCTTCCCAGGCCGGGGCACGAACCCGTGTCCCCTGCATCGGCAGGCGGACTCTCAACCACTGCGCCACCAGGGAAGCCCTCTAGCCCTTCCTTTTATTTCCCCGGCTAAGGTCATCTACAGTCAGCCATGGGGAGGGCTACTAATATTAGTGCATCAGTCCTGTTCTTGGGGGAGAAAGGAAAGTCGGAAGATGAGCTGCGGTGGTCCTAGCAGGCACCTTCTTCCCTGTGAGAGGCACCCACACAGGGATCAATGCAGATCCTCACCAGTGAGGACTGCGACCTGGCATCTCAGCTTCAGAGGAAGACCAGCAATTAACTCCCTTGGGTCCGACAAGCATTGGGTCAGTCCTCGGGAAGTAAAGCATCCCTAGGCAAGGAGCATGATGGGTGGTGGCAGCTTAGGGAATGCTGAGAGTTTGTAAGTGCAACTTCTTTGGCCACAATTTCCTGAGGTCAGTTCTCTACTATTCTGACCACTGATAACCCCATGACAGAGAATAGGAAGAGGAAAAGAGGAGAGGAAATGTGTCCTGATGGGACCATCTTGCTGGCGGAGAGGAAGGACAGAATCAAGACGTCTGGGAGAGAGTGGATGGGCACCACCGACTCAGTCTCCCTAAAGTGGAGGGTGAGGGAGAGATAGCCTGTGCTTTGAAACCAGCCCTCACGTATAGGGGACTTTGCATTATTACCTTAATGACTTAAATTAATTACTTAATTATTTAAATACTTAATGACTAAGTATTACCCTCAGAGGGCAGGTGTGAGGCTCAGTGATTCAGCGGGCATCGGTGCTGGAACAGCTTCTGAAAGCAGCCCAGGGAGCCCCGCAAACTGTCTGGGGGTCCTTGCATTCCTGTGGGCATGTGCACAGCAACCTGACAGGGCAGGCTTCTTTCTGGTGAATCGAATAAAACACGGGCTTGCACTTTGTACGTCTTCTTTCTTTAGTTCATTTTGGGGCTCATCCACTATTAGATTTTTCACAAGTATCCAATCCCACCAAGAGTCTGAGAATCCCTTGTTTTTAACCAGCTCTTCAGTCAGCAGTCACTGTCTTACACAACTGCTCCGTAAAAGCCACGAAATCGCCTTGGGAATGCGCAGCGGGCGAGGTCCCCACTCTGCGTCTCGCCCTTCGACTCATAAAGCAGCTCGCTGGTACAAATAAAGGCATGCCTGTCCCCTGCACAGGTGACCCAAGGTAAGGCGGATGATAAAGCCCACCTTGACGCATTCTTGTGAAGATTAAAGAAGATAATAAAAGTCAAGTGCACAGAGCAGTGCCTGGCCCATGGGAAGCCATATAAATTCTGCTATTCTTGTTATAAACTGGAGCTCTTTGTAAGACTTTTTATTTTATTTTTCTTCTTTTTTAAAAAAATTTTATTTTATATTGGAGTATAGTTGATTAACAATGTTGTGTTAGTTTCAGGTGTGCAGCAAAGTGATTCACTTATATACATATATCTATTCTTTTTCAAATTCTTTTCCCATTTAGGTTATTACAGAATATTGAGCAGCGTTCCCTGTGCAGTACAGTAGGTCCTTGTGGGTCATCTATTTTAAATACAGCAGTGTGTACACGTCAGTCCCAAACTACCAATCTATCCCTCCACCCCACCTTAAAATTTGAGTTTGAAAAGGATTCTGCTGCTAAAATTCTGCTGAAAATCATTATTAGAATGAATGTTATCAACAGTTCAGCCTAAGTGAATGAGAAGCAGAATAATGAGCCCTTTACATGAGTGAGTGAGTGTGTGTGTGTGTGTGTGTGTGTGTGTGTGTGTGTGTCAATGTGTGCATGTGCATTTCAGGGGATTGGGGGCAGTAGGATTCTAAAAGTTTTCTGAAACACCCCTAGTTTGAAATATTGCCAATGCCTATAAAATATGTCTATGATTTCACATTTTAAAATTCATTCTTAGGCTTTTAAAACGTTTTCACATTTCAGGGTTAGGGTTAGGGTTACTAAAATACATATGTTATGGGAAGTAGCCTTTTAGTCCATTTTCTATTAAATAAGCCTTTCTAGAAGGCTTGGAGGCCATGTGCAAGGTGATGTGGGAATTCATTAAAGGTAGGTTGGGACCCTGAAGGTAGCGACAGAGGGAATGTGTGAATAAGGAAGAATAACGGAAGAAGGCCAGGCTGGGAGCTCTGAAGATCAGCTGCCTCTCCTACATAAGGTAGCCCTACAGGGAGGTCGCTGGACGTCAAGAGCTCTGGCTATAGGCTCCTGAGCTGGGTTCTATTAGGACACTATTACTAAGAACCTTATTTTTATATAGTTTTAATAGTGAATATAATTATTAGTTAATATTTTTATTAAGTATTATTTGTTAATATTATTTAAATATAATATATTACTATTACTTAATATTAGGTAACTAAGTTAAAATTGGTTCATATAGTTATTAATACTTTTCATATATTAATCAATGAAATCAACTTGCATTTTGACACCAAGGGAGCAGCCACTGTCCTCTTTGGCAATTTACTTAAGTATCTTTTGGTTGCAGTTTCCTCACCTGGAAAACAGTTGTTCCAATATCTAACTCACAGGATAGTTTTGTGGATGAAATGATATACATGCCTGATATAGTGTGAACTGCCTACATGGCAAAGATTCTTTCTGGTTGATTCTGTTGGACATTTTTAAATGACTTTCTCTTCTGCTACAGAAATAATATACCTGATGTTAAAAATTAGGAAATATACAAAGGACACGTATAAAAAGTAAGCATCTCCTATAATCCAACATCCAACTTGACCCATGATTAACTGTTTTGTATATCTTTCCAGCTTTTAGTTTTGGTGTGTGTGCTACTTGTTACTGGTATTATTATTTTAGAAAATTGGGAATGGATTGTTTGGAATGTTTTTAAATGATATTTCTCACTTAATAGCTTATAAGTATATATTTCTATGTCATTAAATAGTTTTCTACAACATCTTTTGTAGCGGCTGGATATAATCTTATTGTATGTTCATAACAAAATTTGTTTAAACAGTTAAATTTATCCTAACTTTTAGATTGTTTGCTTTCTTTTCCTTTCTTTGTTGTTATTGTTACATAAACCTTTCGACGGACACCCTGGTAGCTAAATCTTTGCACCTTTAAAATTACTTTCTAAAGTTAGTATTGCAGGGTGAAAACTATGTCTGTTTCTATGCTTTTTTTTTTTTTTTAAGATGTTGGGGGTAGGAATTTATAAATTAATTAATTTATTTTTGCTGTGTTGTGTCTTCATTTCTGTGCGAGGGCTTTCTCTAGTTGTGGCAAGAGGGGGCCACTCTTCATCGCGGTGCGCAGGCCTCTCACTATCGCGGCCTCTCGTGTTGTGGAGCACAGGCTCCAGACGCTCAGGCTCAGTAGTTGTGGCTCACGGGCCTAGTTGCTCCGCGGCATGTGGGATCCTCCCAGATCAGGGCTCGAACCCGTGTCCCCTGCATTAGCAGGCAGATTCTCAACCACTCTGCCACCAGGGAAGCCCTCTATGCTTTTTGATGACTACTATAAATGGCCATTAAAGTTAGTATTGCAGGGTGAAAACTATGTCTGTTTCTATGCTTCTTGATGACTGTTATAAACGGCCATTAAAGTCAGTATTGCAGGGTGCAAACTGTGTCTACTTCTATGCTTTTGGATGACTGCTATAAATGGCCATTAGGAAGAGCTATATCACTGTTTACCTCCTGCATCAGTGCCTGTGGATGCTCCTTCACATCCACTGTCAACCTCAGGCGTCATCTATGATGAGGTTTGAGAGTAATGATGCAGACATCATGCACATCCACAAACAGCTTTCCCAATGTTCCTTCCAATCTATTAAGAGGGAAGCCAGGATGTCTGCAGGCTCCTCTGGGACCCCTAAACTCATGAGTTAATAATGTCGTTTCTGCACAGACAGTACATGAGCATGAGGGGCTTCCTTGGCAAAGCCCATCATAATCCTCTTTCTGAGGACTTATTATTGGAACAATAGTAGCCTACTGACTAAGTCTGACCTAGATTTTGAAAAGTCTACCGTGTGCTTTTTCAGACTCGTTGAAGGTGGAGGAAATGTTCTTTTTTGCCATTTTGGGTTTCTAATGATTTGCTTCTTCTGAAAATAAGATATCATGTGCAGACTTACTTAAGTGAAATTCAGGTTGATGACCTTATTGCTGTTAGGGGGGGCCAAGGACGTTGAGCTGTTCAACCCAAAAATATTGGATAGAGAGATTTTCTTAAAAAGGTGATTTGCCAGCTATACTTTCCTTTCCTATGAAGATGCATGTTTCCTGTAAGTTGTTAAAGTGCCTTATGGATGCAGCATGGGGATGGTTTGGGGGCTCGTCCTCCCTCCAGGGGCCGATGGACCATGTGTGTGCTAATACCATCCATCCAAGGAGGAAGAGCCAGAACACACAGGTAGTTTGAATCATTCTCTAAAGAACGGGGTTCCAAACTGCCCACAGTGAGGTCACAGCCAATAAACCCTCATCATGAATCCCATCCCTCATTTTTCACATAACTGAAATAGAAAAGACGGTGTCCAGTCCTCCCTGGGGTTCACAATAATGCCTAACATGAAGGCCAGGACCCCGTGGATATGGGACGAAGCTTATGCCATCCTCTCTTCCTGAGTCTGTGGGGACATTGCTATGGACTCCGGTTAGCTGTCATGGCTTAAAGGAACACCAGATGCCCCTACTCTCTGTACACAGAGCTGTGAGCGTCCCAGGAAATTGAAATGATGAGATGGGAAAAAGGATCAAAGCCTAATATCAAAGGGAGAAAGAAAGGAAGTTTCCTTTATCACCAGAGCTAATGGAGTTTTAAAAAATTGGTAGAAAAATTTTAAAATATACATATTAAATGACCAATTTCAGGGCCTGGAATATATGACACAAACAAAATGGGAAGAATCTATGCTACTTTTAGACGATTATTCAGAAAATGGAAAGGAGAGTATCAAAATCATTTTTTTTTGCACAAACAATTCATGGAAGAAAGAGGTTACTAAGCAGTAAATAATTGATTTAACTCCTTTCATTTAAATGACTGATGTGTTAGTAAGTTTTGAAATTTCAATCTAGGCCCTTGGTAAGGGTCAGTTAGTAAGGAGAATTTGAAGATACAATTACTGGACAGCATTTGCAGCCAAAGGAGAGGGAGAAATATGAACTGTGGTCCCTGTCATCACAGAGTCAGGAAGCTAACGCTAATTCACTGGAACAATTAGCAAAATCTGTAAGCAACAATTCAGTGACATACAATCGAATGCTACATGCTGGGATACATTCTATAAAATGTAGCATTAAGATAAATTGGTGCAGCCACTATGGAAAACAGTATGGAGGCTCCTCAGAAAACTAAAAATAGAGTTACTATATGATCCAGCAATCCCACTCCTGGGCATACACCCAGAGAAAACTATAATTCAAAAAGATACATGCACCCCTATCACAGCACTATGCTCAACAGCCAAGACATGGAAGCAACCTAAATGTCCATCGACAGATGAATGGATAAAGAAGATGTGGTACAGATACACAATGGAATATTATTCAGCCGTAAAGAAAAATGAAATAATGCCATTTGCAGCAACATGGATGCAACTAGAGATTATCATACTAAGTGAAGTAAGTCAGACAGAGAAAGACAAATATCATATGATATCACTTATATGTGGAATCTAAACTATGACACAAATGAACTTATCTATGAAAAAGAAACAGACACAGACATAGAGAACAGACCTGTGGTTGCCAAGGTGGGGGGAGGGATGGAGTGGGAGTTTGGGGTCAGCAGATGCAAACTAGTATATACAGAAGGGATAAACAACAAGGTCCTAGGGCATAGCGCAGGGAACTATATTCAATATTCTGTGATAAATCATAATGGAAAAGAATATGAAAAAGAATATATATATATGTATAACTGAATCACTTTGCTATAAAGCAGAAATTAACACAACATTGTAAATCAGCTATACTTCAATAAAAAAAATTAAAATGTAGCATTAAGAGAATAAAGGCACGAGTCATCCGTGAGAGCCTCAAAATGCCATTGGAAGTTTCCACATGTGGTCTAATCGGTGCCCGTTGGCTGCGACTTTCTGCTGAAGCCTGGCAATTTTTACTCGGTCAGGACATACTCAGATATGGAATCTGAAGAAGAAAAGTCAAGTCTACAACAGATGAGGTGCAGACCATGCCATTCAATATGTAACAGCATACAGGAAAACAACAAAAGCAATAATAACGAGGGAGATGTTCTTACCGGCAGGAAAAACAAATTTTGCGCACGCAGCATTGCTACCTGACTGTATAAGGCAGGAAGACTTGTGTTTGACGCATTGGCAGTTGGAAGAATTGTCTCCTCTGACTCGCTCAGGAAAAACTGCAAGGAAAGTGTTTTTACAATGAATTAGTGCAAAGGAGAGTAAAGAGTTAGCAGGTGGGTGCCAAGTTTATTAATGACGTGTTTTGTCACCTCCGTGAGCAGGATTGTGTGGGCAACTCAGCATCTTTACTTCCGGGGCTAATCCCTTCATCTTCTCTTTGAGGCTTTCAGAATTTCTATTGAATAAGTAAATAACTCTTGTTGTGCTCTGCACTTCATAGTGAATTCCAGAACTCCCGAGTTGACGTTAAAGACAACAGAAGCACCTTGTTAAATATAAATTTTAAAATGAACCAAGGACAGGGCAGAGGGTTTGGTTAGAATTATGACCTGACATCACAACCCTCACATTTTCAATTCTGCAGCAGGAGATCGGAGTCTTCACAATGTGTTTTTGCAGGATCTTCACCATCATGGCTCAAACGTTAAATGAGTCAATGCAGTTATATGAGTTTTTTTTTTTTTTATATTAAGAAAATAATTTTATGGGAAAAATGCAGTAACTGGCATTGTCTCTATTATTTGTGAGTGCTTGGCATCTCAGGATCACGAGGGATTGAATTTGGAAAGGAAGGATGCTCTTAGGACTATTGGAAAGGGGGTCCTGATTTCAAAAGGAAAGAAGTCATCCTGAGAAAATAAAAATGATTAGCTCTTATGTAATGGTCACCAATACCAGCACCCAGAAGGAAAGTGTCACTCTCTCGCTCTCCTTCTCTGTCTCTATCTCTGTTTCTCTCCCTTTCTGTCTCTTTCCTAGACGAGCTGCAGCACAAACTGTTAGGTAACCAAGGATCAGTTACTTTCCATACCACGGCTGCGGGTCAGAGAAGTGTTCAGTGAAGGTAAACTAGAGAATCACTCAGGCCAGGTTCCCTTATGAAAGAGATTCATCCCATCCATGAAACTAGGCTAGGTCTTCGGCACAGGGCTAACCATCTATATTCCAGGTCTAAAAAGTAAAACTTCCCTGTAGCGTTTCAATGGTTGCTTTTGTTTCCTTCCTTTCTTTGGTTTGTTTCCTTTGATGGCAGAGTTTTTGTCAAATACCTACAGTAATTTACTGAGGTAAATACGAAGGCATTTAAATAAATATATGGATATATTTAAATATACTAAATAGTATATTCTTGAGAACGTTTCCTCTGAGATTCCAAGAATGATACTAGGTACAGTGTTTTTGCCCATTTGATAAAATGCTGCAAAACACTGATTGAAAAGTCAAATAAATGTAGTCGATTTCTTTATTTACTACTAAAGAATTTATCAGAAATGTCACAACCCCTGGCTGAAAGATAAATGTGCTAATTATTTGGAAAAAAGTATATCAGGAAAAGAAATGAAGGAATTGCTTGGCAAACATAAGGTTCCAAAATGTTAACAATTTAGATTTGACAGACCCAACATACAATTGATTTAAATATTAAAGAATCAAGATACAACAAATAGAAGGAGACTGTTTAGCTTGATAGGTTACTAGCCTCAGGCACCTGAGATCTTAAAATAATTTTAAAAATCCTTCTTGATTATATCAGCGTATAAAGAAGAAACTAAATTCTTGCTGTACAAGGAGTAGAAATATGTCCTGTGAAAGTTTTGTCTTGCAAGGACGCGCGGCAATGATAAGATGGCTCGAACTTGAAAAACAGTGGAGAACTTAAAGCAATACATCAGGAATGCTTCATTAACCCCCTTCTGCTACTTTTTTCTAGTGTTTAATTAACTACCCCTAAAATCAAGAACCTCTTCATTCTGTCTATGTGGCATCACACTGCAGTTTGGAATCAATTTTCCTCTTCTGTCCCCTTAGTCACTTTAAAATAACAAACTCCTAATGATAGCCAGTCCAAGCTCGAGGGTTATCAATCCACATCCCTCTCCCTTCCGTGTTAAAGTGCCACAATCTTCTGCACAGAATGAATTTCTAGTAACATAATTATTTGGGGGAACGCCTCTCGATCTATTTTAATATTCTACAACCTTTGTCAGAATTGGGAAAACGATACCCTCATCCTGGACAAGATACCCTAACTAAGTGCTATTTTTAGCCCTCCTTCCAAATTTTACATTTCCCAGGTAATGTGAAACATCTCAGAATTATGTTTTTCAAATAATATTAAATTATGAACATGTGATTTAATACCGTGTTAATAGACTGATAACATCATTGCTTGTCATTTGGTTGGAAACAGAAGAAATTAACTAATTAGAATTAGATTACCAATTAACTACTAGTTAACCACGGCTAACTCCTTGTCTATGTGGCTTACAAAGCTGGGCTATTTATAATATTCTCTGGGAAGTTTCTCAGAAAAGTTGCAAAATGGTGTGAGGCATCACATGACGACACTGTCAAAATGTCAGAAAATAAAAGGCAGAGGATTTGAGCTTCTCAGACATGGTTCTAAACAGTCAGCTGGAAACTAAAATGGAACAAAACACACAGGCTTTTTGCAATTTGCTACCCGAAACCCTCTATCTGAAAAAAAATGTCTGGATAACTGGCTGTTTTTTTCCACTTTTTATTGGGGTGTTTGGTGAACACCAGGTATTTTAAATGTCCTGGTAAAGTCTCACAATTCATTTTAAATAAACCTGACCTGGACATTTCGTCATTTATATTAGTGTGTAATGAGAGTTAAAGGAACACCATCCCTGTTGACCCCAGCTCTTGTAAGGGCTGTGAAAATTCAGCCTCGGGATAAACATTAAGGACTAAAAATCCATGCGGAGGGTCAGTGTGGAAGGGTCCATCCACACGGTCAGTGGCAGAGGGAGCTCGTGGGTGGCCTCAGCCCTCACATCATCCCTAAGGCTTCTCTCCTCTCTGAGGTAAAGAGAGTGATGGTGGTGATGATAGAAAAGTAGTTAATAAGGGCTGTTTGCCACTGGCTGGAAAAATCCAGGGCAAACTGAGAGGTTCCCCTGCTGTGGAGGGACTGGGCATCAAAGGGAAAATGAGAACCTTAAAAACATTATTGGAAGTGAAATAAACCACACACAAAAAAGACAAATATCATGTAATCTCACATATACGAGGTATTCTAGAATAGGTAAGTTTATCGTAACAGAAAGCAGAGTAGAGGTTACCAGAGGCCAGGGAAGTGGGGAGTTATTGTTCATGGGTACAGAGTCTGAGATAATGAACAAGTTCTGGAAATAGATAGTGGTGATGGTTTGCATAATACTGCAAAGGTACTGAATGCCCCTGAATTGTACACTTAAAAATGGTTAAAACGATAAACTTTATGTTATATATATTTTCCCCAAAGGAAAAATAACAAACATTGAAAACAGAAAAACAAAAAAATAAAAAAGAAGGAAGAAAGCAGTTTTGCCTTGTCTCTAAAAGAATGCTTCAAAATCACAGGGGCTACAGAAGGGGATGTGAATGTGCTGTGACTTTAGAAAGATGAAGTTTCCTGACAGAGAATTATCCTCCCAGTGACTTAAGCACAGCTTGCTCATGAAGGCAGCCCCTCGCCTAACTCCCACACAAAAGAGCTGCTCTTCCTTGGAATGTGAGTCCAGCACCTGGATTAGCCTCATGGGTTAATCACTGCTAAGAAAGAGCAAAACTACAACGTGGGGATAGGGCTCAGTTAGTCTAGGAACTGTATTCTTAGAAGAAGTACCAAGATAAGTTTAAAAGCTATACAGGTACTACATTAAATAGAAACCTCTCCTGGATGGAAGTTTGAAGTGGGGCTAGGAGAAAAGGCACAGAAACCCCGCTAGGAGCATTTGACCGCGTGCAGGTAAAGACTGTACCCGCATCCCCAGCAGGGGGGGCCATCTTCCCAGAATGTGAGTGAGGGACCTGGAGCCCACTTCCCTGGCGTGGCACCCCAAAGATGCTCAATTCTACCAGCCCAGGTCTCAGTGCTGCATTGGCACCCCCTGGTGATGTGAGCGACCCAAGGGACTTCACAGCACCGTGCAGTGTGGCTGGGGACACAGGACCCTGTGTCTGCCTTATGCAGTGAAAATGCAGGAGGTCGGGGATCCGAATAGCTGGAGAGCATTTCTCTGTAAATCATCAGATGCGTTCAAAGGTGGCACCCTGATGGACCAGTCCTTCCCCTTCTGTGATGAATAAGAAATGACAAGAAAGCTCAAGATCTAGGGAAAGTGATTTCCTTTGTCTACCTAATGCTGCATTTCATACTGTTTTGTGATGTTTCTTTGAAATAAATACAAGGAGAACATCTGCATGGGAGGGAACCACTAATTTCACCAGGTATCAAGAAAAATAATGGACAGAAACAAATTAATTTAGCTTGTTCCTTGTCCCGCAGCCTCTGATACCAAGGGGCAGCTCAGTGCGTGGAGCCTTATTTCATTCTTTCTCAAAGCTCACCCATCATACTTTTAATGTGTCTTCCATAGACTTCTCGACCTCACTGGGCAATGCACTTCCTTCTTTCTGAGGAAGGAAAATGACATTGGAAGATGTGTTTCCAGTACAGAAGATGTATTTCTTCTCTCCAAAGGGACTGCAGTTACTGTAAAAATATCTACTCCTAAATGCTGAGCTCATGCAACATTTATAGGCAGTGATTGAACTGCCCGTCAATCACTAATTATCCTAGGAGAAATACAACCAGCTTCGAATAAGATTTGTTTCCCATTTCGAGTCTGTCTTTTAAAAACTAGGTGATAAATCCTGGCTTTATAAGGTCAAATTGGATTTCATGAAATATTTTTTCTTTTTTAAAGGGTTGCCTGCTTACACATTCATTCATTCATTCTCTCACTTAGTAACTACGGAATGGCCCCTACTTATATAGAGGGTGCTTTCCCAGGACATGTGAAAAAATAAATAAGTAAAACACCCCTTGCTCTTAGGTGTGTGGATGTTGTGTTACATGTGTCACCACTCAGGATGTGTGCACAGGTGAGTGCACAGGTAAATGAGTGCACAGGTGAGTGCACAGGTAAATGGGTGCACAGGTGAGTGCACCGGTAAATGAGCGCACAGGTGAGTGCACAGGTAAATGAGTGCACAGGTGAGTGCACCGGTAAATGAGTGCACAGGTGAGTGCACAGGTAAATGAGCACACAGGTGAGTGAACACACTCTTGAGGGATGAGGAGACGATTATAAGGGCACAGGGGGTCAACACTCGTCAGGGCAACGGAACACACTTGGTGTTTGTTGGAACCGCTCAGAACTCTAGCTACTGCTGTCCTTCAAGTCGTTCTGTTTCTCCCAGCCCCATCCCCTCCTCCTTCACGGTGGAGCTCACTTCTGTCCCAGATGTCTCCCACAGCCTGATTTACTGAGCTCTTCTCAGAGCTTGCTGGCACTTTCTCCTGGACAGCTGAGTCTCAGGGCAGCAGGACTAATACACGCATGCCTGTTACAAAGTCCAGCACGAGGAACCCATTTCAGGAAATGCTCATGCTTCTCCAGTCTCTCACCACTGCCCTTTGTGTCTCTGTCCATCTTCCTCTGTGGTGGTAGATTCGTATGCTCATGCAATAGCCACGATACTGCCTGTGCAGGAAACCTAGGGGTCCTAATGGCTAGTGAGATGCTTGCTGAATGGCTCTTCCAGGAAAGGCCCTCTTGTCTAGTCTCCAGTTCCTCATGTCACATTCCTCACCCTGAGGGCTCCCCTGCTCTGGTGACAGCTCTGGGGCCACAGTCACAATATCCTTGGGTCGTCACGCAGAGAGCCCTTGGCCCACGGTCTGGGGCCCTCGTGAGCACGTGCCTCAGGTTGACTGCTGCCAACCTCCCCTGGAGCCCTTGCGATCTGAAGTCCCTCCTGAGCAGGGTATTCTTGAGGGAATTACCTGTCCAGACAGGGCACCATTTCCCAGCTCTTCCCCAGTCAGTCCTGACGAAGCCCTTGTTGGAAATAAATGATGTCACGGTCTAGGTATGCCTGAGACCTAGAAGAGGAGGCCTCCATCCCTGGAGGGAAGGTCTCATCATCCCTGGAGCAGAAAGACAGCCTCAGATGCTGTGAATGTCCAGGAGGAGGCTGATGAGCCTGGGGAGAAGTCCGGGAGGAGGGGCCAGGATGGTGGAGTTGTCATGGTGAACTTGACACAGCAAGACAGCTCCACATAGGAACACAGGCTGGCCCTGGGGAAGCCCGCTGGCTGCGTGGGCTTGACTGCTGAGCCCTCTCCCCGCAACAGACACCATTAGTTCTAACTGCACAGGGGCAAGTGGGAGCAGCCCCTTCCTGAGCTGACCTCTGAGGCTGAGCAGGTGGGTAGAGGAAGGCAAAGCCATGGTGACACCTCTCACTGGCCTGTGCCTGGGAAGACCTACAGTAGGGCCCGACCTCATGTCCTTTCTCAGGGGAGCTCCTACAGGGAGCTGGGGCATGTAGTTAAGTGAGGTGGGAGAAGCCAGCTCACTTGTCCTCCAGTTAAGCACACGGGAGGACACTCAGGAATCCATACCCAACCTCCTGATGGGCAGGAAGTGGGAGGAAGGAGGGCAAGCTAAGGCTTCTCTGCCACCTCCTTTCCAGGTGCCCTTAAGATGGACTTCGAGGCAAAGTGAAGTGGAGGAAGGGGCCCTCCCACCTCTGCAGCTAGCACCTCAGCCCATCTGCCTTCCAGCAGACATGACCCTCACCTGAATCTCCAGGTGTGTCTGGAGAAACTGTATGACCCATAGTACAACATTGAGGACAAACCCCAAGCAAATATTCAAGGTCCTTACCTACTCCTTCAGCCTTATTTTTTTGCTGCTACTTGGTACAAATTTCTCTCTCTTCTTTGTCCTAGATTCCAAATGCCTCCCTTCCTTCTCATCTTCCATCCACCATCTGGTGGAACTCCTTCTGCCCATCCTTCAGAATCCTGACCCGCAGCCTGGCTCCCCTGTCCTTGCCCCCTACACACTTCCATGGTTGGCATTTCTGTAGCCGGAGCCAAGATGAGCTAGGAGGTAGGAAACTGCTGGAAGGAGCCTCCCTCCCTCGCGGTGGTTTCCCCAGTCTGCAGCCTTCCCCTTAGCGAAGCCGCTGCTGCAGCAGTTGAGGGCTGAATTTAACAGGCGGCAATTGGTGTCACTGAAGGAGCTGTGGGAAAGGTTTCCAGATCCCGTGAGACAGGCACCGCCTGGCGGGGCCCTGACTCACCATGTTGAACACGGCCATGGTTAGTATGATGGCCGTGGTGATGGCCGTCAGGGAGATCCGAGGCCAGGGGCGCTTGGCGATGATGCCCGACGACTTCAAAAGCCACAGGAGAGAGGCAGACGCTTTTTTGCTGCATTGCTGGGAGGAGAAAGAAAAAGAAAGGCGTTGCTCTTTTATGTATTTTCTCAAGTTTCTCAAGGATGTTTAAAACCACAGGATGCCTCGATACTCTTCACAGATTGAAGAAGTAGACTATGTTGGCATCATTGTTACAAATTAGGAACAAATTAATTACGTTTCTATGACAAATTAGGATGTGCTTGTACGTCCTTTAAAAGAGACCTGAGGGCTTCCCTGGTGGCGCGGTGGTTGAGAGTCCGCCTGCCGATGCACGGGACACGGGTTCGTGCCCCGGTGCGGGAGGATCCCGCATGCCGTGGAGCGGCTGGGCCCGTGAGCCATGGCCGCTGAGCCTGTGCGTCCGGAGCCTGTGCTCCGCAACGGGAGAGGTCACAACAGTGAGAGGCCCGCGTACCGCAAAAAAAAAAAAAAAAAAAGGAGACCTGAACTTATGTTTAAAAATTCTTCTGGTAAAGGAAAAATATGCCACGTAATTAAACCACTCTGGGGGATGTGTTGGGTCTCAGATCACAGCTGTGAGGAGGCAGGTTTCATAAGTTCAGGTGATTGACACAGAAAGCGATCAACACACAGCTAATCCTAAGAATACAACCGGACCATAAAATAGTTTGGTGCCTGTACCTGTGAAGACAGCACCCAGGGTTCTCAGCTGAGGCTTGTGGTGATGGCTCGACCTCATCCCATCCTGCTAGAGCTTCCTCCACGTGGAGAAGCTCTACTTTTAATTATAAAAAATTTTATTTTTGATTGTGTTAAAAAATGTAAAATGGACCCTCTAAACTATTTTTAAGTGCACAGTTCAGTAGTGTTACTGCATCTGCACTGCTGTGTTACAGATCTCTAGAGCTGTTATCTTGCACAACTGAGACTCCACACCCATGAAACAGCTCCCCTTTCCCCCTGGCAACACTATGCTACTTTCTGTCTCTAAGCCTCTGACCAGTCTAAGTACTCATGTAAGTGGAATCATGCAGTATTTGTCTTTCTGTGCCTGGCTTACTTCCGTTGGCATAATGTCCTCTGGGTTCATCCACGCTGTAGCCTGTGACAGGACTTCTTTCTTCTTATAAGGCTGAATAACCTTCTACGTATAGGCCACATTTTGTTTATCCATTCATCTCTGGTTGGACACTGGCGTTGGCTACAGTGAATAATGCTGCACTGAGTGGCATTACAGTTTCTAAGAAGCTCTTTTTGTGTGGAAGGAACTGAGGTCTTTATAGAATGACAGCCAGCTTTCCCTGGCCATTTTCTGTGGGCCAGACTCTGCTCTGTGGGAACTCAGTGATGGGCTAACCTCACTGAGGCCTCGAGGCCACCTTCCTGGGGAAGCAGCACTGTGATGTTCACCTTCGGCCCAGTGGTGAGAGAGCAGAGTAGGGAGAATCCTAACCTGTGGGTAACACAAACCTGGCCAGTGCCGGGTATCCCGGTACCCACCGGAGTGGGTATTTACATATGTTATCTGATCTGACAGGCATTCTTAAGAGTTCTCTAGGGATCTAAATTTTAACTTCACCCAAAAGGGACTGTGGATCCGAGGCCACGTGTCCTGGAACCATTTAAAAAAAGGTATAATTTTGAAAAAATTCAGAAGGAGGGATAAATATACACTTATACACGTTTGACTTGCACTAGTGAGTTAATATAAATGATAAAACTGTTGCGACATCAATAAAATTCAAATAGAGAATATTCCTTAATAGCACTAATAAACAGTGCTTTTATTTCTCACCTCTTTCACGTTTTCTTTCTGCTTTATTCTTTAAAGTATTGTTGACGTAAGCACTGCAATTTGTTAACTGTTGATACAACAAGTAAATGAGACTGTGTGATGCTGGATGAGAGGTAGTGAGAAAGGTAACCGGCCCTGTGTCTCAGCATCAAGTCCCTATAGCTGTTAAACTTTCCGCAAGTCAATTACCCTCTCTGGCCTCAGTTTCTTCATCTCTAAAATGAGAATAATAGTGCCTGCCTCGAAGTTTAAATGAGCTACGTAAGGTGCCCAGAACAGGACATATGTGTTAACTCTTCTTATATTTGTGAAGAAAACATAATATTTCTCAGTGACTAATATTTTAGTGACTAAAAATCTATTTGCTCTACATCTAGATGAACAAAAAACATTTTTTCCCTTCCATTCCACTATAGCCTTTTTTTCCCCCTTCAGATCCTGATATAAAGAGATGCAGAACATTTGTCTACAGCATACATCCCCCACTGATGTAGAATCCCAGGACAGCGTTTAGGGCTCACTCCTTGGGCAGATTCTCCTGGGTCTTTCTCTGGTTTCTCCTACAGCCTGTCTGGGAGATGGGGGCAGTGCTGCCCTGGATTCCAGGGGCTGCCAGGAGCTGAATCACTGGCTGGCAGCCAGGCTCTGCAGAGCACCTTCCCACCAGCAACTCAGGGGGAGCCAGATTTATGCTGTAAGCTTCTTCCCCAAAGCAGGGTGTGGACGGGGGTTGGTGGTGGTGTTAAGTCTGTTTTCCAGTGAGATGCTCTTTAATGCTGTGAACGTGCAGTATCTTTCAGGGTGACGCGGCTGGAGGACACCCACCTGAAAGTGTACCACTATTGTTCAATGCATGCTACTTGGCATAATATTAACACCACAGACCACAGTCAGATCTGCATTCTGGAGGAGAAGCTATAATAGAGTAAAGAGCAGAGATTCAAATAGAATATCATAGTCATCCAGCTCACATTCCAGTAGGAGATGATGACATTTGGCTGGATTCTGGCAAATTAAGGCAATATTTATGTATTTGCATCCTAAGTGACTAGGATTAGTGTTTTTATTTAAAAGAAAATTATTAAAATGGATGCTTTTGTGTCTGTACACAGAAATTGTCAATAGAGATGATAAACATTTTAAGAGCAGAAAACACAAAACTGCTATTTTAGGAGAATATTTAAATCTAAATATAACATTACAGATTCCATGTCACAGTCAATTAGGTAAAATATTATCTGGTTATTACACAGACATACTATTGAAATTATGAAATTTAAAAAATTACTGTTTGAATTTTTAGAATAATGCATGGTGATAATATTACCAAATAGGCCATCTAATAGGAATATGTTATGTTCTGCTAACAGACTAGTCATTTGCTGAAGCAGATGTGGGCAGACACACGTGAGTTTTTTCTGCTCCCGTGACCCGCTGGGCAAAATTACAAACTGGTGGCCCTAGAAACTACTGCCTCTGTGTGCCTACTGTACATGTGGCAGAATGTCCTGGAAATCTGTCCTGTTCCTACTCAGCCCAGCGAAGAGCACCCTTCTTGGAACTGCTCACTAAAGATGCGTGGGGTTGGCGTGTGTTGGGCTCAGGACACTGGATTCAGGATGCGGTAGGTTCAATTCCTTCTCCGTTTAGTCTTCCTATGTGACTCCAAGTCCCACCCGTGAAATTGTTTTTAAACTTATCAAGCCAAATACTCATTGTTCTCCAGCTCATGGAGACAGGCAGCCTCCCCTGTCTTTGCATCCTGTCACCAAGTAGAGGCAAAATAAATACAACTGTTCTGAAATATGAAAACTGGTAACACTGCTGGTGGCAAGGATGAGGAAACAGAAGATGATGATGGAGATGGGGACCCTGAACTACAAAGACAGTGCGGGAAGAAGAGGAGGAAGATACAGACCTTAGGAGGAAGAGAAGAAACCAACGATGGGAGGAAAGGAGAAAAAAGACTAAGAAGTTAAGATGGAATCCGATTAAGGAAAAATGGGAACATTGATTCCATTTGTAGCTCTGAATAAAAATTACAACTTGGATCTTAACATGATACTTTAGTTCAGTTTGTTCTGTTTTGGGTTAAGTATTCAAACAGGGTCCCTGATGGAAAGATAAAGTTTATCAAAATTTACACCATCCTAATGAGACACTATAAATGATAACATCTCAAAGAATATTGTGGTGTTTATTCAGAAGATGCTATGCATATGAAAATGAGAGCATGCCTGCTCTGTACTCAGGGTAGTCGTTCTATTTGATCTTTGCTTTAATCACTGGCATCGTTTCAGCCAAATCTGTTTCCTCCCTGCTGTGATCATCAGTGAGGCTCACTGTATCCTATGATTGCCTCTTCTTACTTACAGCGAGCTCACTGTAAGTAAGAAATGTTAGAAATCCTTCTAGAAATGCTCTTGGCTGGTAATGCCACATGCATCCACTGATAAATATGGAATTGGTACTAACTGTAGTGGGAGATGTACAAGGAGAAAGAATATAAATTTATATGAAAACCCTATGGTGGGGACTTCGCTGATTGCGCAGTGGTTAATAATCTGCCTGCTAATGCAGGGGACATGGGTTCCATCCCTGGTCTGGTAAGATCCCACATGGTGTGGAGCACCTAAGCCCGTGAGTCACAACTACTGAGCACGTGCTCTAGAGCCTGCGAGCCGCAACTACTGAGCCCATGTGCCACAATTAGTGAAGCCTGAGTGTCTAGAGCCCGTGCTCCGCAACAAAGAGAAGCCACTGCAATGAGAAGCCCACACGCTGCAACGAAGACTCAACGCAGCCAGGAAAAAAAAAAAAAAACAAAAACCACCTATGGTGGAGTTAGTGCTTGGGACGGTGAGCAGTGTGGGTTGCTAGAAAGGGTGTGGATGAATGTTAATGTTCTTCATCCAGAAGAGGCAGAGATTCTCCATGTAAAAATAAAATGCTCTTAATCTGTGTTTTGGATTTAAAAAAAAGAAAAAACTATCTCCACCAAAAATATTTTCCATTTCTTCCTTCCTCCCTTCCTTTCCTTCTTTTGGAAACTTTTGCACTGGAAACGACTGGTAGTCTCTCTTTCTAAAATTCCTCATAATTTAATGTTATAATTATTAAAGCAGGTTGTGTTTGCAGTCTCATTAGTGTTCCTTTTTAAAATAAAACGATGTACCTGAAAAGAAGTAGGTCCTTATATAGGTGAAGTTTAATACAATGAGAAACATTTCAGAAGGTTATAAATATATCACAGTGGCTGAGTAACAAATTTTTATTATTAGAACTCATCCTAAAATCTTGCCTGAAAGCTTTGGTGAAGTTTATCATATAAACATGCACTTTTGTGTAGTTGTCTAAAGGAACACTTTGCCTTTCCTACTTTGGCATTTTAGTTGGGCAGGGACTATCTTTTTGAATGGCAGCAACAAGTTGCAGCAATAATTACTTAAAACATTTAATGTCACAGAGACTGATGTGTCTACTTTAATTATTTAATTGTCCTTAGATTTCCCACAGACTTTTATTTCACCCAATCATATTTTACCAAATCAACCTGTTTCTTTGGTACGCCTTGGCCGAGCCATATTCCTCTGTCATTCATCCACTGTGTGCTCCTCATAGCACTGCCCACCTTGTGTCATCTTTGCCGACATGCTTGTCTCTGGCCATGTGGAGACATGATGGGGGACAGTGGCCTCCTCACGCCCATCTGTGTTTTTTTTTTTTTTTTTTTTTTGGCCACGCTGTGCAGTTTGCGGGACCTTAGTTCCCTGACCAGGAATCAAACCTGGGCCCACGGCAGTGAAAGTGACGAGTCCTTACCACTGGACCTCCAGGGAACTCCCATAACCCATCTTTGTATTCCCAGAGGCAGCATGGTGTTTGGCAAACAGTCAGCACGTAATAGATGCTTGCTCAATAAGCTCCCTATCCTAACGATGGACCCAAAGAGAAATTCCTGTGGGCTGGGAACAAAGAAGGAGATCACTGCTAGCGGGACTGAGGCTGTGGGACTAGCCTAGGAGTGTCCTGAAACTGGACATTACCTAGGGCTGGGCTTTTAATGCCCACAGGGAAAAGATGTTGCCTTGGGTCTGCCAAAGGTGGGCAGCTGGGACCAAGACCCCTGAATAAAACCAGAAGCCTCAGAAGGCTATTCTCTCCATGTGGAGAAGTCTAGAAGAACTCCATACACTAGATCAAGGAAGTACCAATAAACTTCCAATGATAATTCAAACTGTAAATATGGGTGTTGGTTTTGAAATCACATTATCTGATTCATAATGAGAATTCCAAGGTGAGTGGTTATCAATCAGACCAAAAACCAGAGAAAGTCCTTGGGGCTCCAGCTGCAGCAAGAACAACACTGCTTATGAAAAATACTTCACATCGCAGGGTGCAGGGCACATCCCAGTTGGGAAGGGGACAGTCCCTACTGAATGATCTCATAATAAACAAAAATTATGAACTACATAAGAAGACCTTACAAGGAAGAATAAACAGAAATAACAGATAGTAGAATTAGTATCACAAGATCTGCAATTATTATATCAATCTGAAATAGCCTGTAAAATAATAAGATTAAATTAATAAAAGATGGATTAGAGTTCATAATGAATAATCAGTTAAGAGAAAGCAACAGGCATATTTTAAAAATGAGCTCCATAGACTCTCTAGAGACAAACATGTAGATATTGAGATTAAATACTCAATAGTTATGCTGAAGAGGGTAAGATAGCTTTAAGGAAACAACCTGTAAAACAGCACAGAAATATAAAGAGATAAAAAGTATGATGTTGAGGCACAGAAGGTACAATAAAAAGGTTCAACATACTTGGAATGAAAGTTTGAGAAAAATAGAACCGAAAGATAGGGAAAGAGGCAAAATACAAGGAAA
This sequence comes from Tursiops truncatus, assembly GCF_011762595.2. NCBI lineage: Eukaryota > Metazoa > Chordata > Mammalia > Artiodactyla > Delphinidae > Tursiops > Tursiops truncatus. The sequence continues at coordinate 6,327,164 of NC_047036.1, read as the reverse complement.
TATGGGATGACAGCTTTGTGGACCTGGAACACAATATGAACTCTGTGGCTGAGTTAATGCACTGAGTCGCAACCAGGAAAAATGAAAGTAAACCTATTCCTCAACACAAGGAGTCAGTTGACCAAGACAGACAATGAAGAAATCCTACAAAAACAATTAGAGAAAAGACATCTACCAAGGAAGAACAATTAGAGTAGATTTCTCCTCAGTACATTAAAATCCAGGAAAATATGGACTCATGTCTTCACAATGTTAGAAAAATTATTGACTAAATTATTAGTCAGTGAGGAAAAAAGGCTATTTTTTAATATAAAAGCTGATTGAGTATATTATGCACAGGCTTTCATGGAAGGGATTACAAAAGGAATAATCCTATGGAAATATGGACACTGCATCTGGAGGAAGGAATGGCATTCAGAAGAACGGTGAACAAAGAGATTGTTAAACAAGAATAGTGATAACAATGAACAATAAAAATAGTTTAAATTTAAAAAATCTAAACAGCACTAGCATGGATGATGGAAAAGGATGATCAGATTTAGAGATTTAGATCATGGTCCTTGTATTCTTCACAAGAAGATGGAGACAATAATGGACCCTGTTAATCATGTGCATGTTACATATTTTACGTTAACTGCTAAAAGAAAAGACGTGGATAAAGCAACTGCCAAGTCACTAGAGGGAATAAAGGAGAATAAACTCCATTTGTCCAAGAGAAGGCAGGAGAGGAGGAAAAATAAGCAGAAGCAAAGAACATACATGATGGATAAAAAAAGCAAAATAAGACTAGCAGTAATTATAATACACATAAATGTATTACACTTGTCAGGTAAAAGAAAGAGACTCTTGGATCAGAGAACGTAACATACACGTAGATGTTGTTTACAAGAGACACACCTATATAGCAAGGAAAAGCTGAATAAGGAGATGGGAAAAGGGACACTGGGAAAATACTAACCATGAGAAAGCTGATTATGTTGACATTAGAGAAAATAGACTTCAAGGAAAAAACACTCCTGTGGGTAGAAAGCTTTTTTATCAGCTGGTGTGTGACCTACTTTCCTTCCCCAAGACAATCTCTGTGTTTGTGCTTTCATCTCTGCCTGGAACAACATTGGTGGGCTGATATCATATTATCTCTGCTATACAAAGCACAAGAAAACCACACTGAGAGAAAAAAATTCTCCTGACATTTTCTAACATTTTCATTTGCTGAATCTGGCATACTCCTTCTAAAATACATTTCATCAAGGAGGTTTTTTTTTTTTTTTTTTTTTTTTGGTGTGCGTGTTATTTATAGTTATATCTCTTGTATTTCTTCCAGAGATGTAAGTCTACTTCAGGTAGTTTAGAAAGTTAAATTTGGCAGTAAGTATGCACTTATTATTATTACTACTATGATGATGACGGCTATTATTATTTTTTATTGCTGAGTGTCATGAAAATACAATCTCTTATTCTACATCTTAGTTTCTACTTAGTTAAATGGATTCTTTGGATTATCAAATAAAATAATATACATTGAATGCACTTTAAAGGGCTCTCACATATGTAAAAACATTTTTGCAAAGTATTATTATAAAGGATGCTTTCTTACTAGAATATTTTTGAGTTTAAATCCGCTTATAAATTAACATTTTTCCTCCATTTTACTGAATGACTCTTAAGATGGAGTTATACCTTGCCCAGAATCCAGTTTTATGGAAACTGGGTCAACAGCTGCATATATTGGAAAACTAGACTATGAATTAGGTTCTATGTGAGGTTATCTTGACTGACTTATGTGACTCTGACCAACTGATGCTTAGCAGTCACCAGAGACAACCTCAGGGCCATGATGGCCCCTGACCAACAATGTGGTCATCCCTGCTTAGTTCTGAGCACCTGTCTGCCAGTGATTCTCCGCACACAGCCTAGCACCCTCTGGAACCTGCCTCCAAGGGTTCTAAGGCTTGTTTCCGATGGCTCCAAAACCTACTTGCTCTACACTACAGGGCAAATTCTGTAGCCTCTGTGGGCTTCTGTTTGTTTCATTAATTGAGAATAAGCATTCCCTCCAGGGACTCTTGTGTGGTTAAATGAACCAGCCTATATAACATGCTTAGCAGAGTAATTTTAATATAATATAACATTTATTATTTCTAAACTGCAGTGAGGTCAGATACAGAACTGTTCATGGGATCTTGCCCGTCATAAGCAGTCTACATTGGTTCTGAAGGTTCTCATCCAAGGACAGGAAATCTTTGCAGATCTTATAGTGATCACATCCCTGAACCTGATCCAAAGCCTCCGTCTCCAACCTCAAGAGATCTGCTTACAACTCCTGCATTATTTTTCACGGAGGGAAACTTTTAAGTATGTAGAAACGGGAACTCATTGAAGTGAACGGCATCTCGAGCCCTGGATTCCTCATCCACAAAGTGCGGGGCTGACCGAGGTTATCTCTTGGGGCCCTTTCAGCTCTCAAGTTTACAATTGTGAAATGCTAACCAGTGTCTGTTGTAGAAAGCTAAGCACCTCATAAGGGGACCGATGCACAGGCGGTGAAGGAGGTCTGACAAGTGAGAACACGGGATGATGGTCCAGGATGCAGGCAAGCCAGGAGCTTGCCAGAACTGGGAGTAGGGATGCGGTGACTGCGAGCTGAATTCAGAGCCGCGAGCTTGGGGGAAGTCAAGTCTGGGCGAGGGTGGGTGTGGCATGTTCTCTGAGCAGTGGTGCCAGGACGTTGCCTTTAAGGTAACCGACATTAAATATTTATCTTGGGGCTGAGGTGAACTCACTGATGATTTTTTTCACCTGAAAGAATACAAATCAGAATAGAAAATAGGAAACCCAAACAGCTGGCACTAGGGAAGCCAGTGGTGGAAAAGGAGGGCTCTTCAGAATTAGTTTATGAAGGTTAGGAGATTATTTCCAAAGGAGAAGTCAGAAGCACGTCAGAGTCAAGGAATCACGGTGCGTGAGAAGGAATTTCAGTGCAGTGAGATGAGGGCCAGGGACCACCATTCAGTCCTTCATACATTCATTTACACACAGAGCCCATCGCCACGCCAGGGCATCTGGAGAAAGAAGGATGAACACGGGCTCTCAGGGCACATAACTCTGCCTGAGGATGAATGGGGGAGGGTTGGGGAGACAAGGGAGGTGCTACATGGAGCCCGATGAGTGGAGAAAGGAAAAAGAACCTCATGGAAATCAGAGAAGTCCAGTAGTGCTTACTTAGCATATGCTCATTACAAACTCGTTTATGAAGTTGGCATTCTGGATTCCCTGGGAGATAGAAAGCAAGTGTAGGAAACAACCCTGGCCTTAAGGAACCTACTATATACAAGGAGAAACAGCAGTCACACTCACCAAAAAGTAAAAATTGGGGGTCAGAGAGATGTTATATGATCGAGTGTTAAATTACATGGTGCAGATCCTGAGTCCCATGGTGCTCAAAGAAGGACACATCACAAGGGCTGGTGATGCTCCTGAGAAAGTTTCTAGGAAGGCGAGCAGGTGCAGAGCCCACCCCCATGGGCAAGAACTAAGAAGTGGGCAATGGGGGGGAGGGGAGGGCCAGCACTGCTGGGAGAGCCTCGGGGAAGGTGTGGGCTAGGGTGACCGGAGGGAGAGGAGAGGCCGGGCTTCCCACAGCAATCATGATTATAACAAACAGATTCCCTGGCAGTTTTCTCTGAATGTGTCACTGAACACATATCTTTTTAATCAATGGGAAAAATATTGCATTTCCTTATCACTCTTATTTTCTGCCCACTTTGATGTTTCTCTACCTTTTTATCACACCCAGCTGAACAATGACCCATCGATTGTATCTACTGTGTTGCACTTTTTGTGCAACAGAGGATAATAAAGGTAAAGGTCTTGGAGGAAAAATATCTGTCAGGCCTACCTTTTCTCAACCTCCTTCATGGATGTATTTTAATTTCTTTCTTCATACGGAGAATTTAATACCGATATTAGCATTGATACTGCCTTTGGCATTTAAATTTTCAGAAGGTGAACATCAGTTAATAGAAGATGAGTCTGGGATATTCAGCATTCTTTCATAAACTCAGTATTTAATCCATAAGTAAGTGCAAATCAAAATAAAACCTCATACTTCTCTATGACCACTGTGGAATATTTGTGATATACATAGGTTTCTTTTCTTCTTCAATTTAAATTTGCTGTTTGTAGAGTGACACAAGTATTACATTAAATGTCACATGTAAGAACTGTAATTATTTTTTTAAAGAGACAGAAGCAAGCATTTATCATTTTGATCTTTGTTCAAAACACTATGAGAACTCATATTAATTTTTAAAAAGTTAATGCTGTTGTTTGTTGCCTAAAAATGGGTTTGTCTTAAGTGCTCTAAGAATAGGCACTCTAAAATATGCAGTGATGGAAAATAATGCTAGCTGTTTGTTGAAAATCTGTTGGTATCCTGCTAGGTCCTTACCATTTAACATCTCCAATCATCCCGAGAAGCTGTGAGGATGGTTGATGTCCAATTTCCATGTGAGGAAACTGTGGCTTGGAAAAGACTTAACCAAAGTCTCAAAGGTGATATATGTAGTTTTTGACCGAATTTGGAGGGTAGACTAGAAAGCACACTTAAAGCCTTCTGCATGAGTATGTTTGATGTTGAAAGATTAAAAAAAAAATTCCTTTCAGAATGTTTTAAAGAGTGAAAAGAACCTATTACTGGAATGAGAATAATTCCTCTTTGAATTTTACCAGGATTACATCTGGACCAAGCATCACAGCTGGCCTCTGGGGGCAGACTCATTCACAGATCCTATTGATTCAAGTTTAGAAAGACCAGATGTCTTCAAGTTTGGTCTTCCTGACCACTTTGGCAAAGTACAGGCTTCCTGTGAGGAGGAGATGAAACACTAGTTCATTTGCAGTCTTGAACTTTTCTCTTTGAGACAACACAGAGTTAAGAACTTCCTAGCATCTGGTGTGTGGGTGTCAGAGTCTTGGGAAGCCCTCGGGGAGTGGGAGGAAACAGGAGCCAGGAATGTTGGACTTTGAACACCCTGAGGCACCACTGGCAGGTACAGGAGGGACCAAAAGCCACGAAAGGTTCAACAGTGAGGTCAGATTATACCAAGGCTGAGAGGGGAGACGTTATATAAGAGCAAAGCATTCCCACCAAGGCAGCAAAGTTGCTCAGGAGATTCTTTCTCCCTCCTCTGGCTCTGTTTCTTTCCTATAGCAACTTAGAGAGTGGAAAGAAATGTCAGTTTGAAACCCTAAATATACACTATATTCCCGCCACCCCCAAGACTGGATTCCTTGGAACAGAAAAAGAGAAGGATGGCTACTTAGACACAGTGGTAGAATATGCTTTAATTAGAACAGGGTTTGGATTTCCAATGGAACCACAAATGACCGTTCCTCTTCTGAAAACCTGAGAAACGGCTGCAGAAGTCTTTTGGGAGACAGGAAGAGAAAGGGTGGAGTCTGTGTGCTTTTCCACCCAAGGAAAATCTGAACATAGAAAGTCAGGCTCCCTTGTATGTTAAGAATTCCTTGTATCTTAGAACTTGACAAGGATTCCCGTGGTCAACAGTTACTCAATCTTCACTACAACCTACAAGGTCCTCAGGGGATTTTTAAGAGACTCAAGATACCATGTGTGCATTCGAGGAAATCAGAAACAACAGTTTCACTTTTGGAAGAGTTTCCAATCCAATTGGAAACATCTAAACTATGATATAGCAAACAAAACCCACAAAAGTTTGCAAAGGTACAAGGCAGAGGAGGCAGTGTCTACTGTCCAGAGGTAGGGACATGCTTTGGAATCTTAACCGTTTTTGGCCAAGTGATTTCACATAACCAACTAGAATGCACCCAATGCTTGGAGTCTGGTTCATAGTGGCCTCTCCTGTTTCAACTCACCTCGGATGAACAAAATGAAACCTTGACTGTCTTTTGGCACTCCTATCTCATTGTTGGCTTTTTTTTTTTTTTTTTTTGCTGTACACGGGCCTTTCACCGTTGTGGCCTCTCCCATTGTGGAGCACAGGCTCGGGACGTGCAGGCTCAGTGGCCATGGCTCACGGGCCCAGCTGCTCCGCGGCACGTGGGATCCTCCCGGACCGGGGCACGAACCCGTGTCCGCTGTATCGGCAGGCGGACTCTCAACCACTGCGCCACCAGGGAAGCCCTCATTGTTGGCTTTCTTAGGGTGCTCTCATAGAGCTAGGGCCACCCAGCAACACTTGCTTTAGACCCAAGAATACAGTGAGATTTAATTCTTATATCCTGAACTAGCATTTAAACCATAAGTGCTGACAATGACTAGTTTTAAATTAAAACACTAAGAGATATTTTTACATTTGCTATTTTCATATTTTCCAAAACTTTATACCTTAAAAGTTGACATTAAAGACACATTTGGTTTACATTTTAATTCTCCCGGTCATTAAAAGCCTCCTATTACACTAGTATTTGCTGCTATAAATACTCTGAAAACTTAGAGGAGATAAAAAAAATGTTGACAGAAACAAATAAACATAAATACAATTTTATAGCATGATAGCCAACATTTCAAGTAGCCTTCAGATTAGTGTCTTGGCTGTGCATGGGCTGCCTCAGTTTATACTCTGGGCTGTTGACATGAAGAGCCCATATTTCTCTACTTGGATGTATATCTCCTGAAACAGTAAATCAACAAGCTCCCTGTCTTGAGGAAGAAATCTATTTTCATTCAATGAGCACACTTTTCAAAGAAGTTCCATATTTGAAGTACCTACCAAAAGCTGTCCAGCAAAGCAGACGAAAAGGATAAAGGCAAGCGAGAGAAATGCAGCTCCAAAGGAAATCCCGAGAATGGACGTTCTACCAGGAAACAAAAAGGAACAGGTTAGTGTGGGGATAGCTTCGATTTTTCTGGAAAGCCATCATGAATACTTTTGGATTAATTAGGGTTTCATTAAATGAGGACTTCAAACCTCCCTAATTTCTTGAGAAATGAAAATGGAGCTAAAAACAAACCAAAGATACGTCCATAGAAAAACATCTATGGTTGTGTCTGATCAACTTGCTATGACCCATTAAAACTGCCCTACAATCATCAGTTCTTCATTAAGGAAAAACCATCTTTTTATGACTTGCCTCTGCGACCAGCCCTCTCATGCCCACACCTGATCACGTCCATCTAGGTGCCCTTTTCCCTTCTGATGATGGCAGCTGCTACCTCCAGGAGAGCCTTATCTGGTTTGCTTGGAAACACTGAGTCCTCACCCCCCCCAGGACAATCCAACCAGATACAATTTCCTTCAAGACTGATGCAGCTAAATGTTTACTGAGGTTGCCCAAAGATTTCACAGGCCGTGACCTTTACAATCTTGCATGAGCCAGTGAACACACAAGCTTCCTGTCATCATGTGAAAAATGTGCCCACTGAGTTACAGGTTCTGCCACCGACAGGTTACAGGTAGATAAATGTGGCCATAAGAATTGTATGCATTTCCGAGAGGTCCTTTAAATAATTAAAAAATTCAAGGCCTCTTAAAACGTCATGTAATCCAAAGGAAGCAGTGTTTGGGGTATTAAAAAAGATGAGCCATAATGAATAATTGGATGAAATTCAGATGCAGCATCCAAAGAGAGGTCAGTGATACCTGAAGCCACAATGGAAGCTCTTGCTGATGAGGTTGGCTAGAGATACCGAAGAGACAGAAAAACTGGCACTGAGAAGAGTACGGGCACTCTGAAAGTAAATCCACTGAAAGGAAGACTCAGATGCAAACCAGCAACAAGCTGAAATGCCCAGTGAGTGCACAGCTGTGAGCCCCTCGGGGAGGGAAAAGAGGCAAGTAATCAGTGAACTGAGTAATCCCCTCAAGCCATCAGGAAGGGAAGGGTCCGCTCAGCTCACACTCAGACACCTACTCTATCTTGAGAGATGATTACACATCAAGCAAGATCTACAAAACCTGGACTTCAAACCACTATGCACTTGAACCTGACCTAATGATATATTTATGAGGTACTGAGTTAGCTCCTAGACGTGGTGCACAATGCTTTCAAATACCTGGCCTGATAATGACATTTGTTCACATCTTATGAGTAACAATAAGTGTCTGCTAGGAAGGTGTATATATACCAAATACACCTGTTTGTTGACTAGTCTCATGGCCAGGCCCATGCTGGGCTGGAATGGTGCAAAGACGAGTACAATGTCATCCCTGTTTTGAGTGGTTCACAGCCTAGGAAAGGGAAGCACCGTATGCCTCCTTATTTCCCTATCCCAAACACCTCTTTTTTTCAGACATCACTCCTTAGAAGCCAAAATCTCAGCATCTCTCCATCACAGACTCTCAGAGCTTCCTATTAGCCAGGCAGTGTGGAGGGAGGGAGTGTACGGAGGGCTCTCGTTACTCCTGTGACCCAGGAGAGACACAGGAACTCATCTGGTAAACTCCATTTGCCGTCTTTCTCATGCATCTTTATAAGAGAGCTCTGATGGGTTTTCTTTGACTCTGTGCTCTCTTGGTTCCTTGTTGGTGTCAAGGTGATGCCAGCTGCATAAGGTTGACTTCAGAAACATTATAGCTTTCTCTTAGGTCTGAAACTGTTTATTTTTTATTTTTTGGACACACCTTGCGGCTTGCAGGATCTTAGTTCGAACCTGTGCCCCCTGCAGTGAAAGTGCGGAGTCCTAACCACTGGACCACCAGGGAATTCAGGTCTGAAACTGCTTAAATACGACTGATCTCTTCTTGAAGGTTTGGTAAGTCTCAGCTATAAAACCATCTGGTGATAGTGAGGGTGATGGTGATGGGGTGATGACATGATAGTATGATGACAGGATATTGACTATGTATGTGTCAAGCACTGTTTTAAAGGCTTTATATGTATGTGTAATCCTGGACAGCAGTTATTGTTATTACCTCATTTTACCAAAGAGAAACAGATGCCCAGAGAAGCTGAGAAACTTGCCTAAAGTTACACCCCTACCAAGTGGTACAGTCAGGGTGCACACAGTTGATTAGTTTTCTAATCCACATAGTTGTATTCCTGACCCCCTCTCTGTTTTTAGGAGTAGACATGTCACATTTCTGTCATGTTTACTGGTTCAACTTTCCCAGAAAATTATCCATTTCATTAGATTTTTGAATATGAAATAATCTCCTTAATATTCTCTTATAATTGTAGAAGTAGCCATATTTGAAGCGATTTCTTCTTGTCCTTAAGGTTATTTTTCTTATTCTCTCTAGATCAAACTTTTGAAGCTTTGCATGTTTGTTGAACTTCTCAAAGAATGAACTTTTGGTTTATAATTAAGGTCTATGCTTTCTGATCATTTTCTATGTTATTGGTTTCTGATTTAACATAAAAAAACCCTTCCTCCTTCTTTATTTAAACTTTCATTGTTCTTTTTTCTTGATTGTCATTTACTGCCAATATTTTGTATTTTCTAATAAATGCATTTAAGGACATAAATATTCCTGTAATTACTGCTTTAGCCAAATCCCACAGTTTTTGATTTATAGCTACTCATTGCCATTATTTTCTAAAAAGCCTATAATTTCAATTTCCATTTCCTTTTAATACAAGAGTAATTCCACAAGGAGCTTATTTTTGGTCTGTCCTTGTTATTTCTAATTTCATTAGGTTTGATCAGAGACTGTGGTCTCTGTTATTTCTACTTTGACAATTTCTTTTTCTTCTGTGATGTGATAAATACATTCTATTTCTATTATGTCTTATGAATGTCTAAAAATGATATATATTTATATTCTCTTTTTGCTGGAAACAAAGCATGTTCTTTCAGTATATCTATTGTCAGAGCCTGATGAGTTAGTTAGATCCCCAGTGGGCTGACTTACTGTCTCAATTTGGTCTGTCAATTTTAGAATGTATTAATATTTCCAACTAAGATTGTGGGTTTGTAAATACATCTGAACATTTTAATAGTGTCTGTTTATTTCAGAGAGATGCTGGAGTGCATAAAGATTTATGATTCTTAACTTTTCTTGGTGACTATACTGTAATATGTCTCTTTTTTCATGCTAAATGCCTTTCACTTGAACTCTATATTGTCAGAAATTTATATTATTGCAGCTTTCCTATTTCTTGTAAGCTGGTTCCTGAAATAACTCTTTTCCATCCTTTATTTCCAACATTTCTCTATCTTTTAATTTTAGCTAGATCTTTTAAAGGTGGCACAGAAGTGGCCTTTGGCTTGTAGCCTCAATCTTTGAGTGTCTTTCCAAGAACAGGACACTTTCATCCATTCACAATTATGAAATTTGTTAGTATTTGACCAGTTCTTTCTATCTTATTTTCTTAAAATGTTTGGTAAAATTCACACAGAAATCACTTGAGTAAAAAAAAAAAATTAATACAGTTAATAGATAAATACCCATTTAAATTTTGATTACATGCACATCAGTTTTGATAAGTTGTATATTGAATGAATTTTCGCATTTTATCTAAATTGTAGATATTTTTGGCCTTGAGTAGTTCATAACATTCCATATTTATCTTGTTAAAGTCTGTAGGATCTGTAGTAAATCCCACTTTATTCCTTATATTATTAGCTTGGGTGGTTTGTGATTACTTTTCTTTTCTTCTTGATCAGTCTTGCTAGTGGTTAGGCATTTAAAATAAATTTTAAAGAACCAACTTTTAGCCAAAAGTTGGTTGCTTTTTCTGTTGGTTGTTTTCTGTTTTACTGATTTCTTCTTTAGTATATATTCCCTTCTAGTCACTGGATTTGTTCATCTTTTTTCTTGTTTCCTATGTTGGAAATGTAAACAACTGACTCTAACTTTCTTTTATTTCACATAAAAGTGTTCTAAAGCTCTCTAAATCCTCTCTAAATTAGTGTTATAGAAACAGTCCACACATTTTACTTTGATATACCAAACATTTTCTACTTTGTCTTGATTTTTTAATTTGACTCATAGGTTATTCAGAAGTATATAGTTTAACATTGAAATAGCTGGGATTATTTTTAGATATTCTATTGTTTTCAATTTCTAAGTTGGCGTTGGTATAGTTAGGTATGTCTGTAAGTTTTTCATCTTTTCATATTTATTTCAATCTTTTCAAATTTGTTGAGATGATTTTATTTTATATCTTGGTCAATGTTCCATGTACAGTTTAAAATAACATGTATTTTACCGTTGGACTTAGTGTCCTATGAATGCCAATTCATAGGTTGACAATCTTGCTCAGCTTTTCAATATCCTTATATATAGTAAGATATAAAAGGGATACTAAATATCTAAATCTGATTATTGATTTGTCTAATTCTCTCTTTTTTTTTCAGGTTTTTTTCCTTTCAAGTATTTTATAGCTGTGTTTTAAGTATACGCCATTTAATGATTTTATGTTTTCTGACAAACTGAACTTTTCCTCAGTTTTCAATTGTTGCTCTTTATCTCTGTTAACACTTCTTGCCTTCATGTCTACTTTGTCTGGTATCAACATATGTACAGTAACTTTCTTATGCTTACTGTTTATATGATCTCTATTTTCCATCTTTTTAACTCTAACCTAACTTCCTTCTGTATTTAAAGAGCATCTCTTGTAGACAGTACGTGGCTTTGTCATGCTTTTATTTGGAGTGTTTAGTCCTTATACATTTAATAATAAACCTATCATATTACCATCTCTTGTCTATTGTCCTACTGCTTGGCTTGTATGGTGTGGTCCATTATATTTGTCGATATTCTTTATTTTAAATCTGCCATTTTACTATTTGTTCTCTATTTGTCTCGTGTCTTTTTGGTTCTGTTTCTCCCTTTTTGCCATTTTTCATTAATCTAATATTTTCATAGGACTTTTAATTTCTTCTATTGATTTTTTAGCTATATCTTTTTGTACTTTTTAGTGATTGCTCAAGAAATAAAATATACATGATTAATTTATCAGAAGTTACTTAGCATTAATATTGCATCACTTTGAAAATACATAAGGTCCTGACAACAATACAATCCCGCTCTTCTCTGCATCTTAATTCTCAGTGTAGTTCTTATTTTTGCATTAAATGATCAGCAGTCTTTTAGAAAAAATAATACAATATAAGGGTCGAGTCTTTTATACTCTTACATATTAAGCATGTTCTGCTCTTCATTCCCTCCTGTAGATTCAAGTTTGCCTCTGGTATCATCTCAGTTCAGCTTGAAGAACTTCCATTAGCACTTCTTATACTATAGGTTTGCTGGTAATGAATTCCTCTAGCTTTCTTTCATTTGCAAAATATCTTTCATCTCATTTTTAAGAAAAGGAATATTTAATTCAGGATTGACTATGCTTATATCAGTGGTTCTGATAAGAAGTCAGCCAATATTTCCATCACTGATGCCTTGTATGAAATGTCTTTTTTCCTCTGGCTTCATTTACAGTTTTTTTTTTCTTTCTTTTTTTCTTTGGCTTCAACAGTTTGAGTATAACACACCACATGTAGTGCTATTTATATTTATTCCCCTTGCTGTTCACAGAGGTTCTTGCCTTTGGAGGCTAATGCATTTCAACAAATTTGGGAAAATTCATCACTAAGTGTGCTGGTAATTTCCTGTTTGTTTTCAAACACTTTTCCATTCCATCTCCTACAAACTCCATTTTCCAGACTCTTTGCCAACTGGTTCTAACAAGGTTTGGCCAATGGGAAGTAGCAGGGAATGACTGGAAGGGGGAAGGAGGAAGCATGGGTATCTCTCCTTACTCTCTATGTAGCAGCCATTCTCTGAACGGGCTGCAACTCCTGCTGTCTCTGAGGTTCCAGATCCCTATCGGGGAAAAATCCTGCATGGTCATGGTTCTAGCCTCTGCAGGCAAGTCCAGGATCCTGCATTTCTGGTGATACCACGTCCCTCCTGTGTCCTTTCAAACCTAGGGTGGTAGCAGATTCCTCCCTTGCTCACCACTTGGTTGCTTTCCTGTTTCATTTCTCAGCTTTCCCCTCATTCTGTAAGCACTTCACTTTATTAAATTCCCATGGTGAAATACCTGAGGCCATTTCTGTTCTCTTTACAGGACTCTAATCCATTAACTCAAGTTTTTTTTCTAGGTATTATGATAGCATTAGTGGTTAGATGGAAACTTAGGAATAATTAAAATCAGTTACTTCAACTTTCTTCCTTTTCCCTTTGAAAAAGAGCCAACCATTCAGTTTTAATTAGAAGTATGGAGACAATATCTATATATTCCATAGGATATGCCATAGCTGAATTTCCTTACGAATGGATAAGTGATAATGGATTATACTGGCCTTTAATTACACAAATCTCAACAGATTTAATGACAGTTATCATGGTTTAATCTATATTCGAATCATATGACTTATTTTGTGAATCAGAATTTAAATAAAAGATTCATGTACTATAGTGAGTTTCATAGGCTCTTGTTTTCTAAAGTGCATTTCAATGTTCGTTGTTAGGAATAATTATTCCACCATGAAGATGCTTGATAGAAATCCTGGACATTCTGGAATTGGGTCAAACAGCTATATTAGAGCCTAAGAAAACAATAAGCGTGTTAAAATTTGACTCCCACATTTTATAATAATCCACTGGATACAGTGAACAGTATCTGGTGATATATTTTCCTTAATGTATCTGATGACCCCTACTTTGCTTCTTCTCAAACGTCAGAATCCATTAAAGGGGGACGAGAGGTAGATAAAGGAAAACAGTGGTCCTGATATGATGAACTATCTGTGTTTTGGTGGAATGGATGACAAATGCTCATTAAAGCAGGAATGAGTATTCTTAAAAGTATGTTATGACACAAACTATCAAACGTGACTCAGTAAGAAATAGAAAATCTGAATAGGCCTATAAAAGTAAAGAAACTGAATTAGTAATTAAAACATAAAACAAAAATAAAAACTACTCACAAAGAAAAGCTCATGCACAGATGGCTTCACTGGTGAGTTCAACAAAACACTTAAGGAAGGATTAATACCACCTTTTCACAAACTCTTCCAGAAAATAAAGGGGACAGAACAGTTACTAAGTGGTTCTATGAGGCCAGTGTCACTTTGATACTAATACCAGACGAGGACAGCACAAGAAAACGAAACTAGAGACCAATATCTCTTATGAACATAGATACAAAAATCCTTGTCAAAATATTAGCAAACTGAATCTAGTCACATATAAAAAGGATTATATACCGTGACCAAGTGGGATTTATCTGAGAAAGGCAAGGTTGGTTTCATATCTGAAAATCAATTAATGTGATACACTGTATTAATAGAATAAAGGAAAGATAACCTACATGATCATCTCAATAGCTCAGTATAACAAAGTCCAACACCCTTTTATTATAAAAACACTCAACAGACTATAATCAAAGGGATTTCCTTTATCCTGATAAAAGGCATCTTTGAAAAACACACAGGTAACATCATACTTAACAATGAAAGACTGGATGCTTTCCTCCCAAGATCGTACGTGTGCCATGGCTACTTCTATGGAATGTTATACTGGAGGTTCTAGCCAGGGAAATTAGGCAGGAAAATGAAATAAAAGGCATTAGATTGGAGAGGAAGAAGTACAACTATCTCTCTGTGTAGTTGATATGATCTTGTATGCAGAACATGATGTCACAACCTGAGATCCAGACCTAGAGTGGCTCACATTCGGGGTGACCTGCTCCACCGGGGTGGGCTGTCCAGTGCTCCAGTCCAGACATTGACATTCTTGTCTGGTTGAATGTAACTTTCATCCCAGAGAACAAGAACTACCCTAAGGCAAATTCATGGTTGGTCAAAAGCTCTTAAATATAACCATTTATCCTGCCTGTTCTATCAAAAGCGTGTTCAGGCTCATTAAGCATGGATACAGTGAACAGTATCTGGTTGTTTGTGTAATGCAATCAATTTTAATTAGCATTCTGGTTGCAAAATTTTTTTTAAAAAACAAACAGGCATAATTGATTTATATACTCACTGTAAAGCAAACTTGACTCTCCCCTGTCAGGAGGCAAGAAAAATTACACTTCTTAGTGGTAATTTTTGACTTGGACACTTTAATACAGTGTATTGTTACAGTATATGGAAAAGGCTGATTTGAGACAAGGTCTTTGCTCCTTCTGGTTTTCTGCCGGTTAGTTTATCGCTTACAGGTGGTCCTGATGGAGATGCGGATGCACTTTTGATGACAGGAAAAATGCAGCAGAGAGATACATCCTTCCCCCCAAATCTAAGAGTTATATTAATTATAAACCACTTCTATGGGTACATAACGGTGTCTTTCTCTGGAATTCTGTTTAATGTGATGACTTTCGTATCCCTTCTCCCTCTGTGCCCTCAGCTTCCTCCCCCTGAGAATGATGCAGATTCTCTCATCAAAGCTCTGTTCACGTCTGTTACATGGTATTTAGCAAGGATAATAAGAACCAAAGGAAAAAAAAAACTTTAACTGTACATTAGCATGAAATAATAAAAATCCCCCCCTCTTTAAGTGATAGGTGATAGAACCTCAAAATGAAAGGTTCTTTGTTAAATGAAAGAATCGAAGAATGAAAAGGAGAAAAGGCATTTAAATATTCATCACCATTACAGATTATTGCAGCCTTTCTCCGATAATAGGACTTAGCAGCTTTGAGATGTTCCGCCCACTTGAAAGTCCTGTGAGGCTGGAAAGGGAAAAGGAGTTACATTTGGCAGAGATAAGAGCTTCCACTTCATGCCAACAATAAGGGCTGAAGACCTGAATTTTCCGAAGGTCTGCGGTGTTCTCTTTCTACACTCACTCCTTAGGTGAGCTCATCACCTCCCAGGGATATAAACACTACCTACGCACTGATTCTTCCAAATTATGACTCCAGCTCTGACTCCTTCCATGAGCCACTGGCTCACATACACCCTCCCCTCCCCACCGTGAAGCCCCACCACCTGGACACTTAATATGCACACACATGCCTTTGATGCTCAGAGCTGAGCCTTTCATTCTATGCTCCTCTCTGACTTGTTCCTTCCTCTGGCGTCTCCCTCTCTGTAAATGGCTGCCCAATTTTTCCATTTGCTCAGGCCGAAAACAAAAAACAAAACAATCCACAGAACTTAGCTTTCTCTTATTCTTCATCTCCAATCTAATAGCAAGAGTTTCCTCATCGCTCTTCATAACACATCTCAGAATTTGATCACTTTTTACACCTCCACTGCTACTCAAGTGCAAACCATCATCTTCCTTGGTCTTCCTCTCTCCCTCTTCCGGAACAGCAAGAACAATACCCCAAGCACAGCCACAGCATGTCCTCAGCTGAGAACCTTCCAGGGCTTCTCATCACACTCAGCATTCAATCCGAAGTTCTCCAGTAGCCTGTGAAGGTCACCACGACCTGCCCGTCTCACTGCTCCTGTGATCCCATCTCCATACTCTCTCAGGGCTTACTCTGCTCCTGCCATCCTGCCTCCTTGCTGGTCCTTGAACACACCTGTGACTTCCACCATCTAGAATGTTCTTCTGCCAGATATCCACGTAATTCTCATTTCAAATCATTCAGACTTCTCTTCAATATCACTCAATCAGTGATGCCTTCCCTGACAGCCCTCATCTGAATTACCACCTTCCCTCACTCTATAGTAGCCTACTCTTTTAACTTTTCTTAAAGCTTATTACAACTGAATTAACATGTATTTGTTTATTACATTAGTGTTGTGCCTCCTAATAGAATGTAAGCTGTATGAGAGAAAGGACTTTTGGGGGGTTACTTACTGCTGCTTCCCCAGCATCTCGAACTATGCCTGGTATATGATAGCTTGATAAACAGCTGTAGAGTGATTCCACAAATGATGGACAGAATGTATGTATGAATTTCTCTTATGGATTTCTATTTTTATTACAAATGCTCAGAATATTGCCCAGATACAAAGTAAAAGTATAATGGCCTGTTTCATTGAGTAAAAACGCATTCAGCTCCCTTTTTATTGTTATTGTCCTTCAAATCTTACTGTATCAGTGACATATAGGTAACCACAACTAAAATCACCTTTCATTCCTGGAGAGATTACTGGTTTTCATGAAATCCATTTTTTCCTGATAATAGAATTTTCAGATGGGCACCCTGTTACACAGACTAAAGGCTACACATTCCAGCCTCCCTTGCAGCTAGGTTTGCACATGTGACTAAGATCTCAGTCTTGAGTTATAGACCAAAGTGTCATGAGGTAGTTTCTTGGAGGCATCCGCAGAGACTCAGTTATAAATGCTTTTGCCTTCTGCTTCTGGGTCTGTTCCTCCATCTTGTTGCTCAGAATGCAGATGCTGCCATCTTAGAAATGAAGATGAGGACCAAACTCTAGGGAAAGCAGAGCTGTGTGCTGGAGGGAACCAGGACTCCCAAGGAATCTGAGGGACCTCGGGCCTTTGATTATGGAGAAGGAATAAAACTTCTAACTTATATTCAAGCTACTAACTGTGAGGCATTTCCTTACTTTCAGGTGACCTGAATCCAGAGTTGAATATTGTTCATCTCAGTAAAAGGTACCTGGTTCATTTATCTTGGACAGTGAGAATTATCTTGCTTCATTTTTTGCTTCCCTTCCCTTCCCTTCTCTTCCTTCTTTATTTTTTGCTTTGCCCAAAGATTCACATCCACTGCATCAAGGTACGCAGGGAGCAAATTACCTTCATGGTATCCAATATGGGGGCCAACCAATTTGGTTGCCCACCAAAGAAAACTGCCTTCACAAAAGTTGTTCTCCACCATTTCTGTTTAGAAAACCAAGCCCTCTTTCAATGGACATGAACGATTCTACCATTAAACTTTCTCCTATTTTTTCCCCTTTTTGAAGATAACAAAATAAAAGCAACTCTTTTGAAATGATTATTAAATCATTAATGAGCATTGATTATTAACATGAGTAACAGAATGCGTATTAAAGAATCTCAGTGGAAATAATAGAGACATTTTATATCATAATTTGCTATTAATTTTCCTTAAGGAAAATGTCATTATTCTTAATTTTGCTTGGGTAATGAAACATATGATATCCCACTGAACCTTATTAGAAAAAAACATTCTTATTTTAATAATTGCCATGAATGGTTTAACATAATCTATTTAGTTTGGCAGTCAATATGAATGAAACTACTAAAAAATGTAAAAACTCATGCTCGCTCATTTCTGGTCTTTGAAGGTAGCTCACATTTCTGATAAAGTTATAGTACAAAGCTGACAGAAGTGAGAGAACAACTCCAAAAAGAGGGGCCAACTAATAATTTAATTACATCTGCTCAAATCCTGAGACTAGAGCCCGATTTGAAAATTATGGGCCCAAAAGGGATGATGTAAGGCCCCCTTTCAGGGAAACACTTCCCCTTTCTGGTCCTTTCAAGGTCGTAAGTTCCTCCTTAGTTATTCATTCACTCACTATTTATTCATTTACTCACTCATTTAATCATTTCTCTCCTTCCCCGCCCCCCCCCAAACATGAAGCAGTTTACCAAAAGAACAAACAAAATAAAAATGTAATTCAGCATATTTAAAAACAAGCTAGGGCATATTAGAAAAAGTGAGACACGCCATTGTCTCAATAAACATGCTTCATAAAATATAACAGAATTATTATTTTTAAATGGATGCACTCAGAGCAAGGAAGAGAACACACTAGACACACAGAGGGTATTCAAAGTAGAATGCCAAGAGGCACTGACACTAAATGGCCCGGGAGGGACCAGGGGCTGATACATGCCATGGAGTGAATGTGAGATTTAATGTCAGTACAAGGTTGGTGATGCTCACAGGACTTTCTCAATGGAAAACTAGAACTGAGCTCGTGAATAAAGTCAGAAGGCATAAAGGCCTGTCCTATCAGGAAACATAAAAACTATGCCCAACAGCCTGGTAATTTTCAGGGATGCCAAGTACCTATGTAGGGTCATAAATGGAAAAGGAATAATCTTTGACAACTGAGATCCCCAATCCTGATCCACATTAAGGGGCTAATCAAACTCACATGAGCTAAGTATTTTTAAAAAATACTGTGGCTTGAACTGGTGAACCCCAGAGGTCCTGGCAGAAATACAGTGAAAACTATATCATAGTGATACCTTCAGAACTCAGAACACATGAGATCACCATGGACCTAAACCCTTGCTTTGATGAACTCACAGTTGAAATTACAGATAACAGAAGGAGACACATGACCACAAAAGAGACAATAGTGAGAGTAAATAACAGAATTCATGCACTTATGAACCATAAATAACAGAAGGAAACAAGTGATATTTTTATACAACATGTTTAAAATCTGAAAATAAATGGAAAAAAATATATAAAACATAGGCAAAATAGAGAATTATAAGAAAAACTCAGATAAAAAGTAGACTTCTTAGATATGAAAAAGTGATCTTTGAAATTATAAACTCATTGTGGATGAGGAATTCACCAGAATGCAGCACAAAGAATTAAAGAGGTGGAAACTTTGAGGAAAAATTACAGGACCTGGAGCACAGAATGAACAGCACAATGTACAATTAATAAGAGTTGTAGGAGGAAAGGACAGAGAAAAAGAGAGAAGCAATATGTGAGGTGAAACAGGCAGTCAATTGCTAAGAACTAAGCAAAGACAAGAATCCTCAGACTGAACAAAAATCACAACTAGTCACGTAGGGAAATAAGAACAAGTGCATATCTAGAAACAATACAGTAAAAATCCTGGCCACGCCCCCCCAAAAAAAGCTGAAAAGCATAGGAAAGACTGATTTGGAAATCAAATAGGAAAGACTGATTCCTTACAAAGGAATGTAATGGGATTGACAGAAGACATTTCCTTGGCAACAACAGAAGCTGAAATTCAATGTAATGATATCATCAAAATAGTAAGGGAAAATAAGAATTTTACACCCAAACTATTATTCAAGGGTAAATTGAAATAAAGCAGCTAAAGATATTTTAATACAAACAAAAAAAAGGAGCTATTGCGACTCACAGATACTAACTAAAGGAACTAATAAATGATACACATCAGCAAGAAGGAGTATAAACTTGTAGGAAGAAATAATGTTTACAAAGCACTGATGAACAAACAAAATGATAAAGAATGTGAGTAAGTCTAAATCAATATTGACTGTAATTACCATCTGGAACTAAAATCCTAAGAAATAATTACCTAGAAGAGACATAATGATTAACTTGATAATTTATTAAACTAAGAATATGTGTTAAAATTTCAATGGTAATCATTGAAAGAAAATATATAGGATCCCCCTTCTCTCCCCCCTGCTCTCTATATATAGTAAAGGAAAAATAAGAATAAAGAAAACTTGATCAATCCTTTAGAGGTTAAGAAGGTGGGAGATTTGGGGCATGGGGAAAACCAAAGAAAAGCAAAGTAAATGAAATATAAAATAAGAGAGTAGAAGTGGGTCCACATGCATCAATAAAAGCATCAAAATACAAATGGAATAAAGTCACATTAATATACAAAAAGATATCAGATTGAATAAACAAAAAAAAACCCATAACAATAGGTACTGTTTACAGGAAGCATACCCAACCAATAACGTCCCCAAGAGCACAGAAACTTATATATAGTCAGTATGACACAGGCTCAACATTTGTGAAATCTGGATTGTGTGCAAATGCATATTTATTATATTATGTTCTGTACTTTTCTGTATCTTTGAAATATTTCAGAGTAAGAATTTTTAAAAAAAGAAAAATTAGGACATTAACGTGAAAGAAAAATGAAGGAAAAAGACTATACTATACTATACTATACTATACTATACTGTGAGGCCGGTATAGAAAGTGCAGGTCTAAAGTCTCCAAGAAAGGCGTCCGCAGACCTTACTCTGCGCCTTCTAACTGCCAACACAGAGAGGGAAATGTGACCGTACCTATTTCACAACACTCATGCTCAAAATCCAACTTGTTGCTCAAGAGAAACACAATAATTGGTAATGATGCCTGAGGGAATGAACTTCGATGGGTTCTCATAAAACAACACAACAGAAAAGAGACAAAAAAATAAAAGCGAAGACAGAAAAGACACCAACTTGATTTTTTTTAAAGTGTAATTCCATGGAGTGTTTTTCCTGGTCCCCAGAAGTCCTTTTGTCTTCTTTGGCATTGTATTTTATAAGGCTCTGGTCACTTTCTCCCCTCCCAAATAGTAGGTGATAAACCCTGTCTTAATTGTGATGTAGAAAATATGAAAATACTCATCCAATAGGAAGATGTAGAAAAATGAATGAATGTCTCTACTTTAGAGTATAAATAAGGGCTCATTCCCCTTGGTAACACTTGTTTCAACTACATCACTTTTTACATGCCCTTCGGCTTTACTATTCAATAAGCCCTGTCTGTGCAGGAACAGCTGTTTCTCTCCTGTACCATGTGGCAGAGGCCTGGAACTTAGAAGAAGCTTAATTGTTAGCATTTTTTTTTTCATTGGAAAACTGACAGGTTGACCTTGGCAAATTTCACTGAAGACTGTGTAAGTCTAGAGGAAGAACTCATTTGGCAAATGTATTTCAATGCTCATTTATGGGGGGAAAGAGGAGGAAGGGGGTGGCCAGTGGGAACCTCTTCTAAAAGGGGGCAGATAGCTTTGGGATTGTACATGTACGAATAATACGATCACTTGTTAGTAATCTTTAAATGCCTTGGTATTGGCTAGTTGTCCAGAAGAACATCCTTTGGGGTATGAAGGGAAAGGCAGACCATTTCTTTCTAGTTTGCTCAGCATCTTCATGAGACAAACTGTAACCCAGACTCAGCAATTCAGGTTGCCCACAAATGCTGGCTGCACCGCTGAAGTTAAATGCAATAATACAACTAACTCCAACTAGATTGAAAATGGTCGCTGTGGCCTTTACAAAAGAGGTAATGATGAGTGGAAAGAAAATTTTTCTTAAATTTCTTTCTTATCCCCAATTATTGAAAGGACAAGCATTTTCTTTTAGATTGTAGGATGAGAAAAAATCAGTTTCTTTAAAGAAAGTCAGTTGACTTACATTCCACTCCTTAATAAGGTATAAGAGAACGTCTACCTAGGAATCATGGAGTGATTGGGTTTTCACCAGTAGGAGGAAAAATGTGAAATCTGGTTACCCAGTTCTCTGTACCCAGGTCTCTCCTGGGAGGGGCAAGCTAGACAGTGACTCATAACACTCAGAGATGGTGGAGAGGGTGGGCTTCAGGGAGAACATGAAATCAGAATGGAGGGGTGGGCAAAGTAAGCCCAGAGCAGGTTTTGTCCTTTCAATACAGAATAGTGTTGTTTGTTTATTAGAAACAACATCTGGTGATTTTGCTCTTTCTGGGTAAACTTACTGGGTTACATTTCTTAGACATGAGCATCAGAATAATATGGAAATCAAAGTAAAATGGTTAAATTTATTTTTTAAAAAATCCCTGGAAGGTCAATCAACATGTCCACTTTGAAAATTCAAAATTACTAAAACTGAGTAAGACACGGGGGCCACTTAGCTTCACAGAGCCTGAAATCACCTCCCCTGCCCGCCGTCCTCTCCCCACCCTGCCTGCCGCCCGCCCATGTTACATAAGCGCTCCGTTGGAAACTGTGCGTCCTCTCGTAACCCTTAGTATAACTGAGTCCAGCAGAAATACACACCCAGTGAGAATGACAACGTAGAACCGTATGTACTTACTTGGGTAAGACCAGGATCTGCACGATGAAGATGCAGAAGAATATGAGGCAGGCGCAGGTCACGTAATACTTGAAGGCTGGCAGTGCAGTGGCTCGGTACTAAGGGGGGAAAAGAAACCAGGAATGACAGTTTGTCTGAGAGAAGGGCTGAAACCGTCATCCAGCAGGTACATCTAACTGTACCTGGTTCATCACACTCGTCACCTGCAGACTGTGGAGAAAGACAACCTGAGGACAATGGCTGTTCACCTCTGGCAACGAGAGCTTCCTCTCTCCAAACGAGCTGTGAAAGCGTGACTTCAAAGACCATGACTTTCGTGAGTCGACCTGTTCAGAAACCCATGTAGAGGCAATCGAATCCCTCCAGCAAGGAGACAGAGCACCTGGCCAGAAAGACGAGTGAGTGAACTGAATGGACCAATGAACTGTGCAGGTGTCCTGCTTCCCTTGTGGGTCTAAGGTCCGAGATTGCTTGTGGAAAGCAACTGACTTTTCACATAGCCATATTTTGCTTTTGAAGAGTACTGAGGAAATGTAATATTCTCATTTTATTTATTTGTTTTAGCTTTTTATTTTATTATCGAGAGGTGGTGAGTGAAATTATAAGACAGAAGACCAACAGGCTCTGTCCTCTACGAAACATCTGTTTGCCTGTCTGGGCCTGGCTGTTGGACTCTTTCTACTTGCCCAGCATAATCAGCCATTTCACATGGCTTTCCATAACATCCAGGATCATAAACTGACCAGTGTAGCTGCCCGCCTGGGGCTGCCCTTCTTGGCTTATGCAGGAAAAGCCAGCCAACGCTGCACTCAGTCTGCCACATGTCCCCTTGACTCTGGTGATGGTGTGCCGGGCACTCTCAAGGCTTTCTGCAGACTAACTCATTTAATCCTCACAACAACTGCGTGAGGCAGGAAATATTGCTGTCTCTAGTTTTGTATGAAAAAAACTTTGGACCAGAACAACTGATTAACATTCTTAGAAACACACAGCACATGGTGCAACCAGAATCTTCATCCCGCTGGACTGGCTCCCGAACCCACGCTTCCAACCACGAGGCACTATGGCCTCTCAAACAAGGGTTCTATGATAAAATTAAAGGAAATCAAGTTTTTGTGGCAATGTTATTGAAGCCTCCTGACAATGCTGGCAGGTTGCATTAGCGTATCTGCACAAACTGTGTCCCAAGTTATGGGAAGTTAGGTGTGTATTTCTCGGGTTTAGCCTCTGGGATTTTGGTGCAGATGATGGACCTCTGGGTGGTCTGGCTTCTCTTCCTCTATGTCTTGCTGCCTTTTACCCCTCCTGCTGGCCTGAAGAGCAGGTTGGGAATAGGAGGACAAAAAGTGAGCTTAAATCTCAATGCTGTCTAAAGTCTGCCTCTGCAAATATGTACACATGGGGAATGTCAGCAAAAGCTGCATGTTTTAATAATGATCATTTTCTGTTTACTAGAATATTTCTTTGGTGACTTTTGTGACTTCATAGCCAGGATAATTTACAAAGCTGATGAAGAAGCTCTGCTACAATAATTGCTGAAATGTGATTATATTTTATGCACTCAGTTATGTCCTTATTTTCTGTGCTTTGTGCAGAGACATGACTTGGAATTTCCTTGTGGTAT
Source organism: Tursiops truncatus (assembly GCF_011762595.2). NCBI lineage: Eukaryota > Metazoa > Chordata > Mammalia > Artiodactyla > Delphinidae > Tursiops > Tursiops truncatus. The sequence goes on along the minus strand of NC_047036.1, from coordinate 6,302,954 downwards.
TAATCAAAGAAAAGGACTTCTATCAGGAAGGAAATAATTTAACATTTAAACAGCAAGTAGTCATTAGTGTCTAAGTTGCTTAATAATAATAAATTGTATCAAACATAAATTTGGTAAACTCTCTGCAGTCAAAGTCCCTGACTTAGAAGCAGAAAATGGATCTTCTTGATCACTAACTAGTACAAAAGAAAGCTTTGGTGTAATTGTAAAATCCAACCTTGATGAGTTTTGGAAAGAATGTTGATATTTTCTATGTCCATTCAATATCCATAAAACAATGAACTGAATTTTCTCAACAGAGTTTTAATACCTGTGCTGTGACTGTTGCCATTAACATAGTAGCTTCTGTTCAAACTAAAACTATAATTATATGGTTAGATGGTGCAAATTACCTCTAACCTGCTCTTTTTCTAGATCAACACACAAAAAAAGGCAAATGAATAAGGCCAACCTAGAACAGTTGTCCTTTCTGCAATAATTACTTAATTCATTTTAGCAAATCCTGGTTAAGCTTGACATGTATAAACTAAATGTCTGGTTATTTATTTGTGCCTGAAATAGCTCTACTTCAGGAGTTAAAATGTGAAAGTATTTAGATGCAACAAAACTTAAAAGTTTCTAATTCTCCCAAACAGGGGTTGAATGTAAATCTCATACTTTTATCAAAAAGTTAAAATAATTTGTGTAAAGACACTGTAAATTTGTCAGAAAGGATTTTGCTTTCTTTTAAAATCTTTTCTAAGAAAATTTCTCACTGAGAAAGCAAGATAGTAACTTCTTCCCTTTCCCTTAGCTCCACATCACACAGACATCATGTACTAACAGGAGTGTTGAAAGAGGTGACTAGCCAAAGACAGAAACCTGGTAACCAGAAATGTGGTAAAACAATATATGCCTGGAAGAACCACAGGAAAAGCTAGAAAGAAATTGGATATGGTTAGAGGCAGTTTAAATGTTTCATGTAAAATTCTATGAATACAATTTCATGATGGAATTTTTAAAAAACTAATATTTTGGAAAAATGATTGATTTTGAAGAAAAAAATCGCTTACTTCTTTTTCTAGTATTTTATTGTAGAAAAGCAATGAGATTCTCTGAATGTCTTCAGACTTGAGCCATTGCCTGGAAATAAAAAGGACAGACACATTATAAAACCAAACCTCCAACCAAACATCTGGAACTATTTTTTAAAAATGACTTGCATTTTTCTTTCTTCATAATGCCAAATATGGAATCTAGGTTTGTTAACAGGATATGCAAATATAATATGCTTATTCACATATTGCTCTCCTTGAAAATTCTATATTACAAACCAACTGTCAAACCAAATTGAAACTCAAGTTATCCAACTTAAATAATCAGGGAGATAAGTCATCAAACGGACTCAAGTACATCAATAAATTTATTCCCTGATGTCTTACTGAAACCACATGTTACTTTCATCTCCCAAAGGATCTGGTTCAGAGAGAAGCACCATTTTTCTTAGCTTATAGCAAGCAACACATCACAGAGCATCAGAAATAGTTAGAGCGGCTTCCAGATGTAGGCAAGAAGATTCTACTCCTTTCACACTTACTAAAAATACTTTCATTGTCATGTTTTTCATTTCTATAAAGTAAAAAAAAAGTCATGCTTGAATACAGATTTCAAAAAATGGGTACAAATACTAATATAAGAAGCAATCAGGTCAGACCACTAACATAGTACATTGATGCCAACATAAACACACACATACATAATACATATATATCTCTCAGATGTTGAAAAATAAAAGGCATATGGAAGTAACATTCTTATACATTGATTGACTTTCAGAAATCTGTTTTGGGAAAGCAGTTGAGATAGAGAAAGACCTTAAAGACAAAACTCTTCTTCACTAGAACATTGTGTATAATCGCAGGTTAAACGGCCACCCTGGGTATATGACCCAGCAAGCTGGGCATATGATGCCCGGTACAGTCACACATTTTGCAGTAAAATAAACACACAGTTTATGAAATAAAGCTAAGAAAACAGAGAGATTTCACATTCTTATAGCCATGAGTACAGAAATGTAAGAAAAAATTGAAATCTATGCATCAAGAAAAATACCTAGAAATAAATACAAACAAAATAAATTACCATCTAGGCTAAGTCACTACACTGAGGAATTTTTATTTCTACTTTCTGATTTTTTTTTAAAAAAAGACTTTTATAATTAAAATATATAATTACCTGAATTGCATATGTATATGCATGTAGTATTTATGCACGAATACCTGCATATTTATGTATATATTTCCAAGTGTATATAACTATATAGCTACACCTACATTTATATCTATACTTATATATCTATATATAGGCAGAGAGAATATATATATATATATATATATATACTTCTAGAGATAAAATGTTATACCTGTGAAAACAACGATCAATTCCCAAGAATTCCTAAATATAGCACTTTTCCAACCCATTGGTCATATCTCTATGGATTTTGACTAACTGCAACGTATCTGGGAGATAAAGACAAATGGGGAAGGCCTTTGACGATCCAGGAATAAAGACCAAGTGAACTGTCACACATTATCACATAATCAACAGGGACAGTCACCTCCTGATTTCAGACTCAGGTCGAAATGTACACTGAGGTTTCACATTAGGATTGACCCAGTTAACCCAGGACACTGCCTCATTTGAGGAGGAACATCTCCAGGGCTACCTGGACAGCCGTGTGCCTGGAACATCGGGACAGTTCTGAAGACGCTCACAGCACACGCACCACGATGAACTTGAGTCTCCCAGGAGACTAAACCACAGACAGTGCAATTTCAACTGTGGCCCAGAAGTCAGTCATGTATTCTAGAATGATTGCCATTAAGAGTGAGAACTTTAAAAATACTTTTGGATTCAAGGTTATAAGCTTTAGGTATCAGGAAAATAAATTTTTTTTGATATTATGACTGCCCCAGCTGCAGAGATAGGTTATTGTTCTGTTTTATGGCACTAGTTGGAGGAATCAAGGTTGGTTAATATTAGAAGAAGCAGAAAATAAAATTTAAGATAAATTTTAACTATACTCATTTTTTAGAACTGTGTATTCATTATGGATATCCTATGAATAATGTATGCCAGTAACTTATTAAAAAGTTTTTTTTTCTTTATTACGGATGAAATTTCTATTTAAAAAATGCTCCTGGATAATATATGCTTGGAAATAAAATGCAAGCAAAATTTATAAAGTGGAGATAAAACCAGCTCCTCATTGGTTAGTGGGGCCCCCATCTTTCTAGGCTTTAGTTACCTGTCTGTCCTGCAGGTGGACAGGAAGCCCTCAAGACAAAGTCTGCCTTTCTTTGTGTCCCCAACACCTAACACAGGTTCATAAGACTTGATCTCTGGATGGATGTTTGGGGAAAGGACGGAATTCCAATTGTTGGTTCAAGGTATTTGCTCATAAGAATCTTGGCTGCAAGCAGAGTTGCTGTACAACTAATTAGCCATAAGGCCGTTTTGCCATAATAGATAAAATAACTGTTGATTCACAATTTTGGATTCATTACACTAGAAAATAATAATATATCAATCTTTGCACATCCTTCAGTGAGCAGTCATCTCTCCCACCCACCAAAACCAACAGTTTACCAAGCTATGGCAAATATATAAAAGGCAGCTAGTAATTGACAACAGTCTTCGAGAGCATTAATCATTGGCTCTTTGACTGATCTAGATACGACAGCTTGTTCTCTCCTGCCGTCTCTACCAAATTTATCATGCAATAGTAGAAGCTGGAGGCAAAAGAAGAATCCAGGTCCTATCCTCTCCAAAAAGAAATGGTTGTATAATTCTTGATGAGTATACATTTCTTTTTAAAAAGTTTTAAATTTATTTTATTTTATTTTTCTTAACATCTTTATTGGAGTATAATTGCTTTACAATGGTGTGTTAGTTTCTGCTTTATAACAAAGTAAATCAGCTATACATATACATATACCCCCATATCTCCTCCCGCTTGTGTCTCCCTCGCACCCTCCCTATCTCATCCATCTAGGTGGTCACAAAGCACTGAGCTGATCTCCCTGTGCTATGCGGCTGCTTCCCACTAGCTATCTATTTTACATTTGGTAGTGTGTATATGTCCATGCCACTCTCTCACTTCGTCCCAGCTTACCCTTCCCCCTCCCCATGTCCCCAAGTCCATTCTCTACATCTGCATCTTTATTCCTGTCCTGCCCCTAGGTTCTTCAGAACCTTTTTTTTTTTTTTTTTAGATTCCATATATATGTGTTAGCATACGGTATTTGTTTTTCTCTTTCTGACTTACTTCACTCTGTATGACAGTCTCTGGGTCCATCCACCTCACTACAAATAACTCAATTTCATTCCTTTTTATGGCTGAGTAAGATTCCATTGTATATATGTGCCACATCTTCTTTATCCATTCATCTGTCAAGGAACATGGTGAATTTTTTTGCCATTTGACAGTGAAGATCATGAAGTAGACAGAATTGTGGTATTTGGCACAGAACTTGGCTTAGATGATTTGGTGAAATATAAGGACTGGGCACGTCCTTATAAGGATGGGACATTTCAGTACAGTCTGGGTATGTATCACCAGTGATATACGTTACACACATTGATAAGAAATAGCAGAGTCCCTCCTCTGTTCATTTTACTCCCAGGGGAATCTGCAGAGGCTTAGAGCAGATTTTTTTATATCGTAAAGAATGTATGTCTGATATTAGATACTGAACCCTTAGTGATCGACCGTGAGAAAGAAAGTACCATTGCTTTCTCTAAGATACACCCAAATACAACTAGAACCATGTATCTACACACATTTTAAGTGCATCTAAGTATTTTTTGCATTTTTATTTTTGCAATCGAATCTTTCAAAATTTTGTTGCTAATGTTTCATGATGTCCATCTCAGTGTTTCTCTTTTATTTTCTTTATTTTATCTTTTATGGCAAAACTGTCTTAGGCCAATGAGTCCTGAGGTGAATCCCCTTGCAGCAAAGATATTTATGGTGAGACTACCAGACCCACAGCTACCCTGTGCCTTCCTTTTCCCACAGCAGGTCAGGTTTGGCCAAAGGCTTCTTCCTTGAAGCCATAAGTGATGGGCCCAATTCTTCCTCTTTTGTCCTCAGAGTTAAGGAGAGCACATCCTCCCCACAGGCCTCACGTCTCTGTTGGTTCTCTGTGGTGGCCTCAGTTCCCAATAATGATTCACAGGAAACTCAGAGATTTATAAATGTCATATGGATATTTGTAGTCAGAAAGATTTGTGTGGGAAAATAAGGTCAAATATTTTGGGGAATTGGAACTACAGACAGAGAAGAGAATGGAGAATGTGTGCAATATTCCTGGTCTCCTGACACTGTTCCTGACCCAAGTGGTCTCTGGCACAAAGAAAGTCAACCCCGCCCCTGCGCTACACAAAAAAATGATTATTAATTTACACTAAGTTGCTTTTGTGCTAGGCTGAGGCCAATAAAGGAAATTCTAAACAAGATCTTGACTTGAGCTGAGAGACAAAGTACTTCCACATCCTCATGCAGAATTATCCTGGAATGTTATCACAAAGGGGAGGCTAAAATACAGAGAAGACCACTTTCCTTTCATTACGGACTGACTGTTCATATCTCCCACTTCATACGCTGAAGGCCTAACCTGCGGTGTGCGTATCTGGAGATGGGGCCTCCAAGGAAGTAATTAGAGTTGAATGCAGTCCTAAGGGTGGGGACCTGACTCAAGAGAATGAGTGTACTTATGAGAAGTGACACCAGAGAGCTCGCTCTTTCTGTTTTTCTGCGTAGCCCAGAGGAAAGGCCACGGGAGCACACAGCAAGGGGACTGCCTTTTGCAAGTCAAGGAGAGAGTTCTCACCAGAAACCAACCATGCTGGCACCCTGACTCAGACTTCTAGCCTTCAGAGCTGTGAGAAAATAAATTTTTGTTGCTTAAGCCACTCAGCCCATGGCATTTTGTACGGCAGTCCCAGCTGACTAACATACCACCTATCTATGCAGCCTTGAATCCAAAGGTCCAAGTGGCCTCAGTTGCGCACTAAGGCCGTGGGTGACCTGTGGCATTTGGGAAAGGTGGTCCATGGACCTGCAGCTGAAATAAATGATGCTGGATAGATGGTCTCTCGGTGTGGAAGCCCGATCCTTCCCCAGCCCTGGGGTCGGCCGGTCATCCACCCATACATGCACTCCACTCCACTCAGACATAATTAAACCTGGGTCCCATGTCCTTCATTAACTCACCAGCTCCTTTCCTGCACCCCAGAGGCCCCTGTTTCTCCCCTTTTGAACTTTTCACATTACCTCTTTCCTACTGTTTTTCTTTTTTTAAACCAATCTGGAAGAACCTGACATGGCAATCTCATTCTGAATATTAACTGTACAGCACACTCCTCTATTGAGATGAATCTTACAGGACTGCCCAGCTCCTCAAGAGAAAAATACTGCCGCGGAGGGGATGGTCTGGTTCGTCCACCCACAGGGCTTCCTCTTCCCCGCTCTGCACCTCCAGAGAGGAGAAGCTTCTGGTAATCCTCTTTGGGGCAGACCTCTGGTACACATTTTCTTCCCTCTCACCTCGCTGCCAACTAAAAATTGCCACTTGCCACCTGCCTCTACAAGGATTTTGTCACTGGCCACTGCTGTCGCTGACCTTTAACACACCTTCAAAGGGGTTCAGGGTGGAGATCATGAATGAGGCATCTGTGCTCTGGGAAAACTGGCAGAAAAGGCCTTCAGATATTTTCAGGAGATTTTATGAGCCCAATTTCTTGCCTCTTCTCACATCTAGAAACGCACTAAAATTATTCATGGGCACATCTGCTCCTCGAGAAGGAGCCACCTTCTGCCTAAACGTGTGCTGGGTTGCACGTGCCCCCTTCACCAAGATCACGTATATACTGACCTCCTCCCCACCTCTTTGGACAGTTCCTCAGAGCTACCTGAGAGGCTGTCTCCTGGCCTACAGCCCTCATCTTGCCCCCAGTAAAACGTGACTCACAACTCTCAGGTTGTGCATTGTGTTTCAGCTGACATCACCCACCCAGACTAAGTCAAAACCCCTGTTCTGAGCTCCATCCTCACGGGGGCCTGGCCATCTCTGGTTTGTCTCTGCAGCATTCACTTTAGGGTCTTCCTGTCTTAAGGAATCCTCTGCATACCAGCAGGATGGAGGTGATCACACAGTCATTGATTAGAACCATTCAAAGTGCTCACGCCCCACCCCCTCAGGCGGACTCCACGTTGCTTCTCAGGGCATCCAAATTCCCACTCAAGCCTCTTTACCCTGAGAGACTCCTGCAGGGGCGTCCTGTGTCCTGATTGTGCTAAAGACTGGGGAGCACACCTCTGACCCTGGCGCATCCTGTTATCACACCATGAAGGTTTCCCTCTCTCCCTCTTAGTTTCCTTCAAGGTTTGGCCCAGGTGTCACCTCCTCCGGAAAATTTGAGACTTTTCATCTGTGCTGTCCTGCTCCTCTTTACCTGTCATAACTGTAGGGCATCTGTGCAGTGATCTTTCTTCCCCTCACTCAGGGCTTTGAGGGGTAACACGAGGCCTGGGGTCTTGGTATGCATGTCTGATGCTGAGCAAATGACGACATTGCTCACCCTTTAACAAATGCTTGCTAAATGAGTAAATGAATGAATACATGAAAATCTGCATATAAATCACTGTTTTATGTCAATAGCAGAAAACGACTGAATGGTACATCAAGCCTGGAGTCCCTACTGAATCCTCAAGGGGAAAATCAAATAAGATCAGAAGAACCTCTTATCGAAGAAGAAGAGAGTTTAATGAGCAGGGCATAACAGAATGGGAGTGAAGCTAATTAAAAAAATAGGTGCATAATAGCTTCCATTTAAAAAATTCCCCTTTTGATTTTTGAGTACAGCATGACATTTTCCTCCACTTGATTTCTGAAATGTGTTGGGAAAATTACAGCATAAGCAGTTACACCAACGTTAACCACGACTTTAGCATAAAACTACGTTAAAACACAAAGGTGGTAACTAAACATGTATTTGAGTACAAAACGATACCACACTGACACACAATTCACAAACAACCTTGACAAAAATAAAGCAAAGACAATGACTGTACTTTCTAATGATTCCTTTAGTAGGAACGTTCTAAAAAGTGGGCATAAAAGTAGTTTAACAAGGTAGGCGTCCTGCATGAAGACATGCTGAGGCTGATTTTATACATTTGTTTTTTATTATTACTATTATCATTGTAATTGGCTAACCTTTGTCAAGGAACAAGATTTCTTCTCTCTGCTGCTGTATTTTATTCCAGTGGGTTACAGAGTAGTAACTGCTATTTCCTCTGGTCAAATGAATCTACATTGTGTGAAATCAGACCTGCCTGGGTTTTAGCTGCCAGTATATTACAGGTAATCATTTTTTCTCAGTTGTGAGGTGTTGAGGTTTCAATCAGGGCAGAGTTGAGACTGTTTTTTACTTCGATCCTGGTATCACGCAAAGCAGAGCACCTATCTCGGCACTGCTGGTGTGCCCTGAGTGCTCTGTGGCAGGTGGAAGGCTTTATCTATTTGGGGTATACAGCAGGGATTAGGCAGGTGTGCATTCAGTGTGCTGGCATATCTGAATTGCAGCTCTAGCCAGCCCTAGAGACTTTATTGTATATGTATGGAACTCCACACATACACACACCACATACAGACATACATACACTCACACGATTCCTCCATAAGTACTGTAAACATTCTGAAATGCACACTTGCAAAGCACAGTCTAGAAGAGGTATGCATTTTGCAAAGCTGTGTAACTTAATTTTGGAGGCACAGTTCAAGGTGAAAATCATTTACACTTTCCATGAGTCAACGTTCTTGATAAAAATTAAATAGGTTTCCATAAAGATGAAAACTTTCACATAAAACCTTTTTTTTTGCGGTATGCGGGCCTCTCACTGTTGTGGCCTCTCCCGTTGCGGAGCACAGGCTCCGGACGCGCAGGCTCAGCAGCCATGGCTCACGGGCCCAGCCGCTCCGCGGCATGTGGGATCCTCCCGGACCGGGGCACAAACCCGTGTCCCCTGCATCAGCAGGCGGACTCTCAACCACTGCGCTACCAGGGAAGCCCCGCATAAAACCTTTTCATTTGGATCTACTAAAGTTTTCACTGCAGTTTAATTCAATAAACATTTTTGGAGCATCTAATGAGTACCAGGAACCACACTGAGTTGTTTACCTCCTGCCCTTCATGAGGTCAGCCATGGCACACACACCTAAGGAGAATTCCAAGGCCGGTGAATGTAATCATTCTGTGCAAGTCATGAAAGCCACCACCTTCTTTAAATCTTGTCTCCTGCCTTTTTGGACCATTTAAAACTACAATAGCAATTCTTGGCTTTATAGACTGAGTGATATTTTGGCCTCCAAAGGATTGGTCTTCCTCCTGCTGCCTCCATGAATTCAGATTCTAATGCTCAAGATCCTCTTCCAGGATTTAGAACACAGGTACCTCCACATTCTCTGATTTTTCGGGGTGGGGGGATGAATGCATTTTGAATAGTGTCACACATTACAACTTAATGATTTTCCCATGTGGAATCTACTGATCTTTAAAAAGTATGCTACTGAACACACTATCCTCTAATTTTCTCTATATAATTATGTATCATGTTGTTTATCAGTAATTTACTTGGGGAGGATTAGGCAGAGTTAAAAATTTTTTTAAAGATGAAATACTACTAACAAAAGCTATTATTAAGGATGCTTGCGGTGAAATGAATGAACTGTCTCAGAAAACTTGGCTTTGTCATGATAAGTATGACAGAGTTTGGGGGGAAATTCTTTTGGAAAACATGTCATTATTTTCAAATAATAGGATTGAAATAAGAGAGGAATGGTAATTTAAAAGTACTCACTTTTGTGCATTGATTCCATCAATTGCTTGAATCATCCTTTCATTTAATTCCTCTTCAAATCTCTTCTTTTGTGACTTGGTTCTATATGAAGGAGGAAATATTTTGGGTAAGAATATTATTACTAAACTAAACAGTAAGCCTGTGTGTCTATGATGCCAAAATCTCTGTCTGATTCTGTTAACTGAATTTTTTTTTTTAAAAAGGAAACAGTCTATGTGCAGCCTTTTCTCTATTAGCATATAGCCACTCTGTGGATTGAATGAATTGGCTAGAGTTTTTGGTGCAGTAAAATGTTGCCTTACTACTCAGAGTGAAATTAAAAAGCAACACTGAAAAATATGTCCTTGGTGTCTGAGATAAAAGAAATTTCTGTCCCAAGACATGCACTAGCCCTTGAATTTTTGCCTTTATAAACTTTATGACAGAACATACTGGCTTTGGAAATTCCCTTGTAAAAATTTGGTGTGGTTGACAAAATAGTCATTCCTATTTTATGCTTTCCTTGGTCAATTTTCAAGAATTTTCAGAACTAAAGTCTTACTTGAGACACATCAAAGCTTCATTGCATGTATTTAAATGTTCCTCAGTTTTGGAAAGCGCTATTCACAGGAAACCCCACTTATATGTGCAGACCGCTCACTTGATCTTGGAAGTAAATAATCTTCAGTCATAATATAAAATGTTTTGCAAATAAATTGTGCCAAGATAAGAATGAGTTCTCCAAGGTTAATTTGACAATTAGCATGAGAATGATGTAAAGGAGAAAATCAAAATAATACTTGTTTTTAAAAGTTAAACATCTACTGCAAAGAGTATAAGCACATCTGGCCCTTCCCGAACTGGCCTGACCGAGCCTGCACCTGAGTCTGGGTGTCCGAGTCAGCTAGTCCCATGGGAGTGATCACGAGGCTTCTTTGTCTTGTGGTTGGTTAAGTTACTCACTGAATAGACCTCCTACTCTGGAATAAAAATACTTTTCTGAGTTTAGAACTGCCTCTATATATAGATAAGAACAGTATTAAGTGTGTAATGTCATATTTATCTGTAATTAAATCTCATGGAATTATCATTAATGAGATGGATGGGTAATCTACCTACATTATATCATTGTTTGTGGATTCACACTTTCAGGTCCTGCTTTCTTTAAACAGGCTAAGGGCAGTTTTGGTTCAAAAACAGAACGATACTAAGTGATCCACCTGTAGACACTAAGCCAATGGAATTAAGAGGTTTTAGCATGCTAAATTCCAAGCTAAATTGGAAGGCAAATTAATTTTGATCCTTCTTTTAAAACAAGCATGGCATCTTAGCAATCATCTAAGATGGCTCATTCTCATTTATGGTTGAGGTGCCACCTTCATTTTAGACTCTTCTTTTTCTTTTAATCAGCCCTATGCCAAGTGTTGAGATTCCTGACTTCAGTTTGGTGGCTTTCTCTTTCAAAAAGTGTCTCCAAGTGTGAGAAGGAACAGTGTCGGTGCCTTGCGCTCACAAGAAAATTTAACCCTTCAATCATATGTCCAGGGTGCTAACGATGGTATTGCCGTTGTGAGTCTGTTTTAGGATTAGCTTAGATAACGCCTGTGCGGTGCTCAATGCAGTAAATGTGGCACATGAAGTAGCCAATAAATGCCTATTATTATGCACCCTTTGTATTCACTAATTTTCTGGCTAACAGCTCTTAACATGTAGACAGTTTCCTTGTCTCCACAGTTTTGTGACCTCCGCTACAGAAGTGATAGGAGACCCTTGGGGCTGATCATCTCCCCACGAGGAGTTCTTAATTCACCAAGCAGGGCTTTATTCCTCAGACTTTCAACGTTTCAGCATTTTTGACCTTCCTGTCCTCATTCTTGCCCTACCGTTGGCTTCCCCAGTACTGAGTGTCCCCAACCCCTCTTTCCAATCCCTCTCCATTCTTTCTCCTGAGCTCCTTCCCCGACCTGTCCCACCCCCAGGCCTGGGCCACTATATCTAAAGAGGCATGGAAGAGGTCCTGCTTTATCTCAGATGATGCTTCACTGCCCTGTGATGCCCACTCACTGCCAGGCTGTGGGCTCAGAGAGGTTTTAGGACCTTGGCCATGTTACATAGGCAGGACGTACAAAGGAAGTCCCAGGTGAGGCTGATTTGAAAGCCGAGCTCTCTCTGTGAGGCTTGGGGCCACCAAAGATCAACCACCATGGAGGGAAGTGGAGTAGATGTGGAGGAAGCTCTTTGGAGGGCAGGCAGGACAGGAGAGCAGCTACGAACACAGGTTTTGGTGTCACAGACCCTGGGCATAACCATGGCCTCGCCTCCACAGTCATGTGACTCTGGTCACCTCCTAACCCAGCATCTTGGTTTCTTCCCTCCTAAAATGATAATGGCAATTTCATCTACCTTGGAGTAACCCTGTAGGGATGAAATTAGGTTTCCCATGTGCCTGGTACAGATAAAACTGACAGCTTCTGATCACTGTCTTTCAGACAGCACTCATCCCCAAATACACTGCCCACATCATACTGGCACTGCACGAGGTATTTCCCACTAGACAGATGAGAGGACATAGCACATATAAGGCGAAAGGACGTCCATGAAATTCTGTAGACAGTTGTTTGCAGATGTGCTGGTCTCTTATTGGCCTGAAGAGTCAAGCCTTCTCAAGATATGTCACAGGTCCCAAATATTTCTTAAATTACCTTAAGCTCTCTTTAATTTGGTATTTGCCACTTAAAAAATAACATTTCAAAAGCCCAAGAACCCAATTTTCCTTATAACATAGGGCTCTAAGTGTTATATGTCAATGTTAAAATTTCAAATTTTACCCAAAATACAAATTAGAGCTCATTACAACAAAAATAAAGTAACATAGAGGGGTCTGAAACAGTGTGCCCTAAAGATCTGGCAGGGAATGATCTAACTACTTTCAGGCAATGCGTTTTCTACAGGGATAAACTCACGTCTCTGTGGGGAAAGAAAAGCTGACTCAAGTTTGGGGCCTTTCATTAATTATCCTAACATCTTCAATAAGAAGTACTTAGCTCCCAGACCAACGCAAAAGTAAGACTCTGAGCCCCAAAGCTACAGGAACACAGACAAGGAAAAGGGTTAGTGTCTGTCTGTGATCTTGTGAAGATGGCAACAGGGACCTACAGGCCTTTGTGGAAGCAATTTTTCTTTTTTTTTTTGCGGTACGCGGGCCTCTCACTGTTGTGGCCTCTCTCGTTGCGGAGCACAGGCTCCGGACGCGCAGGCTCAGCGGCCATGGCTCACGGGCCCAGCCGCTCTGCGGCATGTGGGATCCTCCCGGACCGGGGCACGAACCCGTGTCCCCTGCATCGGCAGGCGGACTCTCAACCACTGCGCCACCAGGGAAGCACCAATTTTTCTTTTTTTGAGCAGGGTGGGCTGCACTTCTTTTCACTATAGAAAGGCTGGACTTAACCTTGCTTTTATTTCTAGGATTCAACCCCACAAACATCATTTTAAGTAAGTTACTCATTTTAAGAAAGTTCAATTTTTTACTACAGATTAATATGAAGAAGAATCATTTTAAGAAAACAATTTAAAGTTCTAAAGTGTTTACTAGGCAGTGTTTTCCTTTTCCCTCTTTTAACTCTAATAAAATGACACCAATAATCCTACTTTTAGAAGCTGAAAGCAATTTAGTAGGGGCTTTCACAAGTAGCTGCACTTTTTTCAGAAGAAGTAGACTTCAAAATTACTATAATTGATGATAATTACTTTCAGGAATAAATAAAAAACAATTAAGCCTTTAAAAAATTAGAAAGTGGAACGTATACACATATACTATACCTTAAGGTGCGACTTTGAAAATTATGCTGACCCATTGGTACATCCTAGTAAAAAAAAAGAGTATTAGTTGCCAAAAACATACTTTAAGAATCTTTCAATGATAAGGATGTATATTTCTTCTTCTATCATGGAAAATATCATTTAGGTAATAAATAACTACCCATGAGGAGAAAAAGAGCTTAATTATAAGTGTGAAACATGATTAAAAATTCAGTTTATATTTAGAATTTTTTTGTAATCTGTAAACTCTGGTGTCAGGATTGTGGTTTGAATTTTTTAAATTTCCATCCTGATATTTGCAGATATGATTTCAAACAACGCCTGCAGAGGACTGTTATTAAAGTTACTGTAGACAAATGATGGGAAAATGTAGTTTGGCATCAGACTGAAATTTAAAAAATGCTTTAAGACACAAACATGATCATAAAATCTATAGTCAATCCTTATCACTGACTGGGCTGTTAAGAAATGGGACTGTTGGTTAAGTGTGTGAAAGCGAGAATCATTGATCGAAAAGAAGAAATGTACACATGAGTGCTGGTAGTCCCTGAAAAAGGTCAATGACAGAGACAGACATTGGTCAGAGTTAATCAGCGGGGGTCTCCACTGCCAAATGTTCAATAATAGACTTAAAAAACCACAAGATTCACTTTCATACGTTTAAATAAAATAAAATAATTAAAATAAAACTTGTAACAAAGTGGCTCCAAATAAACTGTTCTTTGTTGTTTGATCTCCAAGGTTAGATCAGGAAATGTATTCAGCCTAGGGAAAGGTGAGTCTTAAAAAATAACTGAACTCCAAGTTTTACTATATAAAGTAAAACAATGCCTTATTTACCAGCTCTATCAACGTTAAATCAAGAGTCAATGAAGTTCTGCATAGGGGATTAGATAAAAGAAATAACTTTGGGCAATGACAATTGTTCAACCCTGGGATGTATTAATAAGAATGGCAGTGGGCTCTTTCTGGAACTGAGTAAGAGACACAGTCCTATGGGCTTCATGTGCTAATAACCAAAGTCCCAGATGTCCTCTGTCTCTACTAAGGCCGTCCCTAGGCTCCACCTCTGTGACTGGAGGCCAGCTGGTCAAGAAAACTGAGTTTGTCCCAGAGGCCCTCTGGTTTTTATACACAATTTCCTGAAGTTCAACTCTCTAGCCAGTAACAACTCTCTTGAAAGAGGCATCTTCACTAACACATAATAGCAGATTAAAGTCAGGCTGAAATCTCTCCTTTAGTGTTTTGCTGAGATAGTAAGGCAGACAGTTGCTCTTAAGTTCTGAGACAATAGAGACTGATAAGAAATTAGCAACCACAGCAACATCAATCACACACCCAGAAAAGCAAGGCCTTATTTTCACAGGTACACGTATGAAACAGCACAGAAAATCATGTTTTAATATTTAGATCTGATTCTTATTTCTTGAAAACCAACCGACCAGCCAACCGACCGACCGACCGACCAACTCTTGGTTTATAACAAATCTCGATGAGAGATATTAGCCATTAGTACTAATAATAAATGCAGTGTTGAGATGAAATTATCCAACTTTTTTCATAAGAGTGATAGAAGCATCGACTTTCCCTGACTACTAGATCCTAGGGTCTTAGGATACCTTTCCTCTAACAGGGTCTAGTTGCTGGAAGGTTCCAGTTGCCCCAATCCTGCCTCCTTGGATCTTTTCTCTTCTTATGATCTCATCCAGCTCCATGGCTTCAAATATCATCTAAAGCCGGATGCTTCTCACATCCACATCTCCATCTGGGACCTCTTCCCTGAGTTCCAGACTCGCACACCCAACTGCCAACTTCCTAGCTGCACTTCGGTGTCTAAAAGGCATACTGATTTGAAGATGTCCATTAGCGAAACCTGGATTTTTTCATCTGAAATCCCCTGACTTTCCCCGAGTATTTGTCATCTCAGTTCATGGCATCATCATTCTTCTAGGGGTGCAACCAAAAAAGTGTGTATTCCTCCTTGATCCTCCTTTTCACACATACCCACTCCATCACCAAGTCTTATATGTTCCACTTTCAAATTATAACTTGAGTTTGCTTCTCACTGTTTCCACTACTAAAATCTTAGCATAAGAGGGCACCATCCTCCTCCCTTGGAACACTGCATTCTTGCTCCATTACCCAGAGCATTAATTATACTATGCCCTCCCCTTGGGTAAGACCCTCTAAGGACTTCCCATCACAATCAGAATAAATTATACATGATTACTTAGAGCCTCTCGCCCTGATGACCTCCCTTTGCTTTATTGCTGATGACGCTGCAGCCACACCAGCCTTCCCTCTGCCCTCAAAGATGCCAATTCATTTCCATCTCAGGGCCACAGAATTTGATTTGCCACCGACTTCCCCCCTTCTCTGAGATGTCCCCAGCCGCCCCATCCAGAGTAGTCACACCATTCACTCCCAAAGACGATACTCCATTTTCTCTTCATCATGGCCCTGAGCAGGCACCTGGAGTGATCTTGTTTGTTCATTTGCGTCCGACTTAGGGTCTCTCTCTTTCCAACAGAATGCAAACTCTTCTAGGACTTGCCCTGGTGGTCTCCCTTGTTGACTGACTGAGGGATCGTGATCTTCTGTCAGATCGTTTATTTTTCAGTTGAAAAAGAACAAAGGAAGTTGAGAGAAGAGATATAACTGAGACAAAACAAGAATGCTGAGCCCCTGCCTTTTGGGCTTGGGTGTGTGATTGTGAAATGTCCACTTTTACCTGACAGCCTGGTATGTTTCTTTTTCTCATCAGCTAATAAGAATTATGTAACATCCCATTTTCTTTCTTTACCTCAAATGCATCCCTAATACAATTAATGCCATTCTGCATGAAATTTTACTCAGAGACTGTTTTAAAATCTAACTATACCATTGGGATTATTCTAAGTGCTCAACTGTGTTTACTTTTCTCTCCTCTTACGAGTTTTTCTATTGTCTATCTGCACTTCAGCTATCTTATTGAGAATGTCCCTGCTGTAAGAAGCATTGAGACTTTATTCTCTGTTGGAAGTAAGGATGATGTAAATAAGGATATCCAACAATAGAATGTACATTGCTTCTGACACAGCCTGAACCTCTGGGTGATGAAGAGACAGTTTTATTGATGCCACTCAAATTCCAAGGACATCATGCCTTCATTTGTTCTCTTATTAAGATGCTCGGGCTTTCTATTGTACTTCATAATAGCAGAAGCAAAACACAAACCTGGATTTAAAAAAAGAGTTCAGCTGTATTCAGTTGCTACTGTCAGTTGTAAATTAGAGTCTTGGGTAATAAGGTTATAATGCAAAATCACTCTAGGTTAAAACCCTTAGCAATGCGGGGTTGGTGCTCATGGATAACCTGATATCTGTAAGGAATATCTGAGAATGCCAATCTGAGAAGTCGGAGATAGTGAGCTTGCCTCATTACAGACAAAAGTTACTTTGGCAGGAGATGCCTTTTGGGGAACTAGCTTTCGCCCAGCGCTAGGGCATGGGGAGGGCGTACCGTGGTGCTGATCTTGCCGTTCTCCGTGGTCATGCTGTCTCTGTGATGCAGGTGTGCAAAGGGCTTGGCCGCTCCCCAGGACTCCAGGTACCGGGTCATGCGGACGGAAGCCCTCATCTTGGCTCCATCGAGGGTGGCTCGAGGTCTGAAGAGGTGCTGGGGGCTCCGTCGTTCTCCCTTGGGGTGAGAAACAAAGCATTACACCTGGCGGGGCACAGGTGCACAGCCTCCCGCCTTCCTGCTCTGCCCACCAAGAAGCCTCCCTTGAGTAAGCAGATTCCTCTAACATCATGCCCTTCACTTTCCTGGTTCCTACTCTCATTCCTTCAGTGACTGGTATTCAGTGCCATGAGCTGTTGGAGCCCAATGATTTTTTTTTCAGACAACAAAACTTACCTGTATTTGAAACTTAGGGAAAAATAATAGCTATTTTAAGGGATGTTTTTATAAAGTTGATTCTTAGACAGAATATGCTGAACTGTTTCAATGTGTTCTTGATGGTTGTGTTTTTTCCTAAAGCGATTGGGGGTTTTCTGATGCTAAATGGCCCCGAATATCGGTGTTTTGGTGTTCTTTGCCTGAACGCAATGTTCTTTCTTTTTTTTTTTTTCTTTTTTAATTGCGGGTATAGTTGCTTTACAACGTGGTGTTAGTTTCTGCTGTACAACGAAATGAATCAGCTATAAGTATACATCTATCCCCTCTCTCTCGGGCCTCCCTCCCACCCACCCCCATCCTGCCCATCTAGGTCACCACAGAGCACCGAGCTGAACTCAGTGTTCTTTGTACACATTTTTTTTTAACCTCTTCCCTGTGCCGTCCCTGTCCCATCACCGCACAGTTCGTCCCGCTTGTCATACATTTGTCTCCAGATCAACTCTCTAGTCAGTTGGAAGTTTGTCTCTGAAGGCGAAACTGGGGTTTTAGGGAGGTTATTGTGAGTAAACATTAATAACCTTGATCTCCTTGATGTTATGATATTGGTTTTGACACTTCAGAGGTGTGTCTTGCTGCTCTCTGCACTATTTACCAGCCTGCAATTTGGAGGGAGTTTACAGAAACCCTCAGAGCTTCAGTTTCTTAATCTGTAAATAGCAGTAGTACTCATTTGGCAGGAATTTGGGAAGGGTTAAAAGAGATGAGAACTCTAAGCCCCTGCTCTGGCCTGACACGTGGTGTGAAGAGTTAGAGCCAGCAGCTGTCTGCATGCGATGAATGGTGTTTACTGTATCAAAGTTACCATATCTGCACATAATGTACTCACACAAGTGTATACATGACATTTACTTGCCAATCTTCCAGAAGTTTCTTCTTTCCCTTTTTCTTATATCTTCATCCTATTTTCTCTTATTAGATTTTTATCATCCAAAGCCTTGAGCAAAATCCTTATCTTTATTTAATTTTCTAACTGCCGGGCAGGGTCCATCGTGTACTAACACACACATTGATCAACATTGACTAACCTATACAACCTCGTGATGCAGATAATACCCTTGTCATATAAACAAGCGATTCATTTCAAGTGTTTCTTTAATAAATATTTGAATCCATTGTTACAAAACACATACGCAGTTAAAGTAGTTTTAGAGGCAAAGATGAGCGAAGAATTACACTAGTTCTTGACTAAAAACACTTTCCATATGAGTACTTTGCCCTTTTCACTTTTAATCATAGAAGTCATAGGCTAATCATAGACTCTTTGCAATACTGACCTTGGGGTTGATTACAAAGTAGGTCTTCACCAAGTGCTGCTTTAAATATGGGTCTCTGATGTCACCGTCTCCTTCCTCCACTTTATAAGCCCCATTCAAGTGTTCCAGTGTGACGGAAGAGATGTGAACACGTCTGAAATTCCATTTTAAAACCACAATCAGGATATATAAGGAGGAACGTGCAAGAAGACTTTCTATTTATTTGGGATTTCAGAGAGAATTTCTTCTGCCCCAAGTGAAGGAAAGGCTATATGTTCTTAGTAAAACTGACTGTAATTAAGGTTCATAGTCTGTTAACCACTGCTTTGGAAAGATGCTCCCAGATGTCATGAGCTACTAATATTTGGAGCTTCTCTGCACTCACAGAAACCTGCATGGTGAATTACAGCAATTAAAACTCGATCTTATAGAATTTGGGGGTATGAAGATATTTTTTTTTTTTGAAATGCATGCCAAAGTCATTTTAGGAAGTGTGCTGATCTGTATAAAAGTATGGGCTTTCTTTCTCAATGCTTGTTCTCATGCTTCTCCAAAATACAGCACTTGCATCGAGATTCTCGTGTCATCTATCCAGATGGTACCGTTTGCTTATTTCAATAGTACTGATTTCAGAAGTTACCAATAATAGAGAAACGTCATATATCTCCACTGACTTATAAACCATCTTTAACTTAGGTTTCTATTCATAAATATGAAAATAAGTAGAAGTCTGTAATTTAGAATCTGACATCCACAGTCTTTGACCACGGGTCCCAGGGGTGGTTGCACTGGGGCTTGAGAGTTCATGTCCCTCTGGTTAATGGAAAAGGCCACTGGGCGTGAGTAACGTGATACTAACCAAGGCAACAGAAATCACTGAGCAGTCGGTTATTAACCTGTCGACCTATTATTCCCAGCCCTGTAACCTGCTGGACGAGAGAAAGCCAATGTGCCGCCTTACCCGGGGACCCCTCCAGCTTCCATGTGGTTGGCCAGGGTAACGTCATGGGACCATACGTCATACTGCCACTTCTGCAGCCCGATCACGCCGCAGAGGACGTTCCCAGAATGCACTCCCACGCGCATGTTGATGTCCACTCCAGTGGCGTCCCTCACTTTCCTAAAGGGAAGGAAAGTCACATCACCTTCCAGGACCAGCCTCTTCTTCCTTTAATTGCGGGCCAATTTTCTGGGCATTTTATCATTCAGAATGTCTCAGATTGTTGGAAATATTGTCATGAATTCTTACTGTGGCAGAAGATTGCTGCTCTGAGGCAAGAGAAAGGGATTTTTCTTCGGTTACTACCAGACTAAACCACCAGCGCCAAGCCAGTGCTCTGGCCGGTAAAGCATCAGGATGGCAGGGGTCGTGAGGCAGCATTTTGGTTGTAGTTTCTACTTTTTCAACCAATGTGTATCACGCACATAACATGTGCTGACACCTCCTCAGAATTTTCATACTAGACTCGTGTGACATTGCCTTGTACCGTCAGAAACAATCTTAGATGCCATTTGCAATTCTAGTGCTTAGCATAACGTATGTCCCCAAGGAATATTTTCTGCTGATGAGACAATACGGCTTATTTGTGAGCTTAATAATGACTTTAGCCTGAATAGGAATTAAAAAAAAATAACCACGAAAGGAAAGCTTTTCAATTGTGCACATTCTTTAACAGAAAAGAGAAAAGAATACTCTTTAAGAGCTTTAATAATGCATAAGGTATCATTAAAAAGAAACTCATTTTAAAAAAATCATTTAAAAAATACTTTAGGACTCTGTTGCCAACTCATTGAAAGAGACCAATGAAGAACCTCCTTTAAGCAAAAATAGCAATGCTTGGCGATGCTTATTTGTTTCTGCCAGTTAGATACATTTACCAATTAAAATTTTATTGTAAAAGAAGAATGCAGGAAGGTATCCCTAGTTACAGGGAAAGAATCACCCCAAGGGGAAACGTGGAGGGAAGCAATGGCACTGATTTCAACACAGCAAGTCGGAAGGGTTACCAGGTGTGGGATGCAGTAAAATGAACCTGAAGCATCTCAAAATGACACAAGCATGCTTGAATGATGCAGTGACATCATCTGAGCATACTACCGATAAAAAGAAATGGGTCCATGATGTAAGAATAAATGACGTCCTGAAAAAAGAATATAGAAGGCTGTCTCTTTCCCCTCCCTTCCTCTCTACCTTCCTTACCCTCATTTTTTTTATAAAAAAGAACCTATTTGGGGTACTTTACAAGTCATCCAAACCCTTCATTCCTGCTCCCATGAGGAGCATCTACATGACATAGGAGGCTTGTCCTACCACTCTGTCCCCATCAGCACTGAGTGTGGACAGCTGCCCGGGCCCTATCTGGTCCCCGTCTCTCCAGGCCTTTTCTCACTATGGTTCCTCTCTGCTCCCCACTCCCCTGAGTGTCCCCTTCCTGACAGGGCCCGGGAGTCACAAGGCCAGTCCGTGATAGAAGTGACTGGTTAATGATTCGACTCTTTAACAATCTCCACATGCTTCATGTCTTTTTTAGAGAAATGAGTTGATCAAGGGTTCAGATGGCCTGATTGACCTAACGTTTTAATGCATGTAGATGAAATCTGTGTGATCTATAGAAAAATGTTGAAATGATCCCTTAGAGCTTGCAATAATAGACAATCTTTCTAATTTAAGAGGAGCCTTAATCACTTACACAATCAGGGTCCTGAATATCACTGCCTTGATTAAGAACAGTTTACATTTTCATGATAGGAAAAAAAAAGCCTCTTTAAGCGTTGGGAATATTCCCAAACTGCAGCTGAAGTGCTTCTGCAGTGGTGAACTTAGCTAATGGGGAACAAGGATAAATGTGGAGGTCCAAACTTGGAAGGAAAAACACAGGCAAACATTTCTGGACCCATGTTGCTGGTTCCCACCAAAACTGGAGATAATCTGGCAAAATTCCAAGTGCCAAGCGTGTGCTTTCTCCTCAGCAGCTTGAAAAACTGAAATTCCTGTATTCACGCTCAACTTTTGGCTTAAGAAATGGGAATGAAAATGCTTGTCTTTGTGTGTGAGAGAGAACAAAGAATTTCTGAAATGTGCTGAGGTGTTCGCTCTTTTCCTGGCTTATATTGGGGGTGTAGCAAGACAACCTACTATTATTATTTTTTATTGCAGTATGGTTGATTTACAATGTAGTGTTAATTTCTGCTGTACAGCAAAATGATTCATATATATATATATATATTCTTTTTTATATTCTTTTCTTTATGGTTTATCACAGGATATTGAATATAGTTCCCTGTGCTATACAGTAGAACCTTGTTTATCCATCCTATATATAATAGTTTGCATCTGCTAATCCCAAACTCCCAATCCATCCCTCCCCCACTCTCCCTCCCCCTTGGCAACCACAAGTCTGTTCTCTATGTCTGTGAGTCTGTTTCTGTTTCATAGATAGGTTCATTTGTGTCACATTTTAGATTCCACATGTAAGTGATATCATGTGATATTTGTATTTCTCTTTCTGGCTTACTTCACTTAGTATGGTAATCTCTAAGTCTGTCTATTTTGCTGCAAATGGCATTATTTCATTTATTTTTATCGCTAATATTCCATTTTATGTATGTACCACATCTTCTTTATCCGTTCATTTGTCAGAGAACATTTAGGTTGTTTCCATGTCTTGGCTATTGTGAATAGTGCTGCTACAAACACACGGGTGTATGTATCTTTTTGAATTGTTGTTTTGTCTGGATATATGCCCAGGAGTGGGATTGCTGGATCTTCTGACAATTCTATTTTTAGTTTTTTGAGGAAATTCCATACTGTTTCACACAGTGGTCGCACCAATTTACATTCCCACCAACAATGTAGGAGGGTTGCCTTTTCTCCACACACTATCCAGCATTTGTTATTTGTTGACTTTTTAATGGTGGTCATTCTGACCGGTGTGAGGCGATACATCATGGTAGTTTTGGTTTGCATTTCTCTAATAATTAGCGATGTTGAGCATCTTTTCATGTGCCTGTTGGCCATCTGTATGTCTTCTTTGGAGAAATGTCTGTTTAGGTCTTCTGCCCATTTTTCGATTGGGCTAAAACAACCTATTACTGATCACTCTGTCAACTGCACATGAGCCGAACTGTTGATACATAGCAGGGGAAGAATTCAGAAGCCCTTGGTCAAGGAGTAGCAGATCATGGGGACACATGGCCATTAAGATATGAAACTTAACTTTAGGTATAAGGAAGAACTCTGGAAGTTCACTCAAATCTGTTGACATTACTGAGATGCTGGACACATAAGATATCACTGAGGCATCTATGATGAATGGATAAAATGCAATACATACATGCAATGGAATGTTATTCCATCATTAAAAGGAATGAAGTACTGATACATACCACAATATGAATAAACCTTGAAAACATTATATAAAGTGAAATAAGTCACACACAAAAGAACAAGTATTGTACAATTCCAGTTGCATGAAATATCTAGAACAGGCAAATTTATGGAGGCAGAAAGTAGAACAGAGGTTACTGGGGGCTGGGAGGAAGGGAATGGGGAGTTATTGCTTAGTGGGTACAGAGTTTCTGTTTGGGACAACGAAAAGGTTCTGGAAGTAGATAGTGGTGATGGTTGTATGACATTTTGAATGTATTTAATGCCACTGAATTGTACATGTAAAAATGGTTCAAAGGCAATATTTATGCATGTATATTTAACCCCAATAAATAAAGGTAACAACAAAAGAAGGTATTACTGATGACCTAATGACATGCCAGTGGACAGAATGTAGGGAATCTTTTTTCTTTTTTTTTTTTTGGGGGGAGGGGAATCTTTTTTCTAAAGGCTCTTCAACATATTGGAATTACATAAACTTAACAGAACTGGAAAACAGTTGATTCCAAAGCAGAAACTAAGCTTTAGTAAAAGGGTGGATTGTTGAATCCAATGTGCTATTGATTCACATAATATCATCCTTCACAAAACCCATTTACAGAATCCATTTCCCCTCATGTTTGAAACCAACACTGATGTGGCCTCCAGGGGTGGGTTATACATTTGAGAAAATCTGTTAGGTCTACATTGATTAAATTCACTTCCATCTAGACCCATAGTGGCGCGAATAGTTAATGACTCTTGAAATAAAGCTGAAAAACTTTTTTTTTTAAGTCTCTGAGAAGACAAATGATATACTTATGGGGAGAAGAAGGGGGACAGTTATTTCCCACACAATGTATTTCAGTGGGAAGCTGAGGCAACACTGCCCACCCCTCCCATCTTGAATCTTCCTTCGATTCCTCTCGATTCCTTTGCCTCTCAATCCCTGACTGCCCCACAGTGGCCCCTGACAAAGGCTGAACTAGTGGATCTGGACACCTAGGTCTGCAGACTCTGCTGCGGCTAGGGCTTCACTGTTCTTCCCTGGCCAGCACTGGAAACCCACCGACAAACCTCTCAGTCCATTTCGGCCCACAACTAACACCACGGTGGGCTAAACACAGTGATAACTTGACTTGTTGCTTTCTCACTTAAGGTCCTATTTACTCTGACCCTGAGACAAGGAATTAGACCATCAAGCACATAGTTCCCATGTTGTTTAGCCGAAAAATATGTGGAGGATAGGGGAAAATCACTTTACCAAAAATAGGCAATCCCCCCCCCCAAAAAAAAACCCAAACTGAAATCCTTCAATCACACAATCAGAAAACAAGAGCTTTTATCATTTATAAGAATACCGTGGCTTCTATGAAGGTACTTATAAAGAAGTATGCATTATGGTGCGGGCAGTGAAAATTCATTTTTTACGTCACATTTTTACCCTGTACTTGTCAACTGTAACGATAACATTATTCTATGTAAGCAAATCTTCTCTAGAATTACAATGAAAGAACCTATAGATACAAGGCAGAAAACTATTATGGATATAAACTGAAACTACATTCACAGAGCTGAGCGTGACTTAGATGGAGTAATTCTGGGCTGGATTTTTATATTCATTGCAGTCTGGTGGTAAAAACTACTTTCCCTCTTACAATTTACATGTACTTGTCAGAAATCAAGAGATGCTGAGAGTACAGCCTTTTTCCTGAAGATTGGAGGAGACCTTTACATTTTTAAAAAAAGCACTTTTGAAAGAAACACAAAGGTCCCTTCCCATAGATTCTAACTCAGTGTTGCGGTAATCTAAGACTAATAATAGCAATACAAAACACAGAAGGCTTACTTTGGACTTAGTTCTCACAGGCCAATAAATGAGTCTCTGCCCATTTATATTTAAATGTACAATCATGTATTTAGTTTCAGTAGACAGAAAAATAGGAATAGTTGTAAGAACTACAACTAAAACTTACCAAACAGTTAAAAAAGCTCTTACTAAGCATTACACTTACTTTATGGCTTCACACATATCCAGTCCCATTTTCACACAATTCTTGGCATGGTTAGGGAGAGAGATAGGGAGTCCGGAAACACAGTAGTAGCAGTCTCCTAGAATTTTTATTCTCATGCATTCATTCTCCTGAAAGAAGAAATCACAGAATTTCAGTTGAGTTAAGCACATATATAATGATTTTGATTTACCAAATATCACCAAGTGCTAGTTCTACTGGCATTGCCACAGTGAATACGGTTTGTGGGAAGAAAGAAATGAGAACTAGTTGAGTTTCCCTTAATTACCCATCAAGATTGAGGCACCCTCACCTGCATGCTCCTTTACCAAAGCAGGAAGAATCAGGGTAAGGGGTAGAAGGGGAAAGCTGAGAGAAAGTTCTGGAATGATTTACACTTAACACAGCAGAGGAGGGTAAAGATAGGACCATTCTCTTTAGTCTGAACAAATCCAAACATTGACAGTGAAATGAAACATTCTATGCAAAACAGAATCTTTCAGGATAGAAAATGGTAAGCAGAACTCAGCTAGAATTAGAATTTTTGTCATTTCCTACTGTGCTCACGATTTTCCTCATTTCTTTTAAAGCTGAAGCAGATTCTTACCTGCAGACATGTAGCTTCCGATAAACATCTCTACAACATAATAAGCCACCATTCAACATTGCCAAGTAATTTGAAACTTAATTCTGATCTGAGGTTAAGCTGTTTTAATATAAAGTTAGACAAACTCATTATTTTTATTGGCTGGGTTGTATTTATATAATAACATTGAGATTAACTTCATTCATATGCATTAACCCTACATCCATTTCTAACCATTTCAACTAGTTTATAGACTCTTCACTCAAATTTATAATAAATACATAAATAAACAAAGATGTACCAAACACAGATTTTTTTTTTTTTGGCCATGCTGCATGGCATGTGGGACGCTAGCTCCCCAATCAGGGATCAAACCTGTGCATTGGGAGCCTGGAGTCTTAACCACTGGACCACCAGGGAAATCCCAGACTTTTTTTCTTCTTAACACTCACATAGGCTTATGTATAAAATGAACAAATTTGAAATAATAAAACGAACATAAGATCTTTTTGTTCTTAAGTATGTGTCAGGCTTACTGAAGATTTTGCAGATTTCTTTCCCTGTCTCATAGAGAGCTGTGTACTTTCATGCTTATCTATAGCATTATAGATGACGTGTTAGTAATTCCTGATAACAATATTTTAAATAATAAAAAGGCAAAACATTGTTTATTAATGAGGCTTCTCTCCTATACTTCCTAAATATGTATCCTGAGTCTAGAAAACAGTAAGATTAAGAACAGTGAATTCTTGGCACTCTTATCAATGATCAGCTGACTGTATATGCATGGGTTTATTTCTAGTCTCTATTCTGCTCCATTGGTCTGTATGTCTGTCTTTAATACCAGTATCAGACTGTTTTGATTGCTGTAGTTTTGCAATATATTTTGAAAGCAGGAAGCACGATGCCTCCAGCTTTGTTTTTCTTGTTCAAAATTGCTTTGGATATTTGGTGTCTCTTGTGGTTCTATATGAATTTTAGGATTTTTTTTCTATTTCTGTAAAAACTACCATTGGGATTTTGATAGGAATTGCATTGAATCTGTAGATGGTTTGGGGTACTATTTTAATATTAATTCTTTCAACCCATGAACATGGAATGTCTTTCTACTTATTCATGTCTCTTTATATTTCTTTCATCAATATTTTATAGTTTTGGTGTATAAGTCATTCACCTACTTAGTTAAGTCTATTTCCTAAGTATTTTATTATTTTTGATGATAATGTAAATGTGTTTTCTTGATTTCCTTTTGAGATACTTCATTGTATACAAGTGATTATTGTACATTGACTTTTTATCCTGCAACTTTACTGAGTTTATTTATTAGTTCTAACAGATTTTTGTGGACTCTTTAGGGTTTTCTACATATAAGGTCATATCATCTGCAAACAGAGATAATTTTACTTCTCTTTTGAGTTGGATGTCTTTTATTTCTTTTTCTTGCCTAACTGCTGCGTCAGGAAGTTCCAGCACTATGTTGAACAGAACTGGTGAGAGTAGGTATCCTTGTCTTATGCCCAATCTTAGAAGAAAAGCTTTCAGTTTGTCACTGTTGAGTATGATGTTCACTGTGGGTTTTTCATATACGGGTTTATTGTGTTGAGGTAAGTTCCTTCTTATTAGTTGAGAGATTTTAATCATAAAAGCATGTTTAATTTTGTCAAATGCTTTTTCTGCATCAATTGATTGAGATGATCATATGATTTTTACCCTTCATTCTGTTAATGTGGTATATCCCATCAATTGATTTGTGATGCTATCCAACTTGCATCCCAGGGATAAATCCCAGTTGGTCATGGTATATGATCATTTTAAAGTGCTGTTGAATTTGACTTGTTAAGTGAAATAAGCCAGATACAGAATGACAAATACTACATGATACCACTTATATGAGGAATCTAAATTGGTCAAACACAGAAGCAGAGTATAGAATGGTGGTTTCCAGGCCTGGGAGAGGGGAAAATGGGGAAATGTTGGTCAAAGGACACAAAGTTTCAGTAATGCATGATGAGAGCTAGAGAGAGCTCTGTACAGCATAGTGAGAGCTACTGTACAGCATAGTGTCTATAGTTAATAATATTATATTGTATACCTAAACATTGGCTAAGAAGGTAGATCTTATGTTAAGTGTTTTAATCACAAAATAATAATGATGATGATAATGATAAATTAAAAGGGCAAGAGGAAACTTTTGTAGGTGATAGATGGTTATGGCATAGATTGTAGTGATGGTTTCAAGGGTGTATCCCTAAGCTCAGTAAGTTGTATATATGTGAAATATGTATAGCTTTCTGTATGCCAATTATACCTCATTAAAGTGGATAAAAACTAACAGTGAATGAGCAGTGACGTTGAGTTCCTTAACTTAATGTGCTTTATGTAGTATTCCCTCAATGGACTGAACTATCTGTTTGCTTATAATGCTCACCAACTCCATGTTTTGAACTAAGAGCCATGAACTGATATCCAAAGCATGCTGCCCCTGTGACCAGCAATGGATGGCCCAAGCTATCCTAGGCCAGTCTCTGATATTGCCTGGACGTTCCTTTGTTACAATGATCAGAGAGGAGCAGCAAGTCACACCGAGTACCTCCCTTATGAGTTATAAATTGTGTCTTCCTCAGATTCACATGTGAAATCCTAACACCTGGTACCTGTGAACGTGACATTATTTGGCCAAAGGGTCACTGTAGATGTAATTAGTTAAGATGAGGTCATACAGGAGTAGGGTGGGTCCCTAATCAGTTTGACTGGTGTCCATATAGAGAGAAGTAATTTGGACACAGAGCCTTGCGTGTGGGGAAAATGCCATGTAAACACTGGAGCTTTGTTGTTGTCAGCCAAGATTAGGATGTTTCTTCCTACTGTGACCAGGTAGTGCAACAAAAAGGACCTTTTACTGACTCAAACTTTCAAGACGTTTTCTAAAGATTAGGCCCCCTCTACCCCAAACTCAACCTCTTCCTTTGGTTTGGTAAAGGAAGGAAACAGGGCTATACTCTTAGTGATTTTTTAGAATTCCCAATGAGGTCTATCATGGTCAGTTGGGCAACATAAGACACCTCATGGAAAGCTTGACGCAAGAGTGACTCTGTGAACATCTGCAAGCCAGATTTATGCCTAGGAGGCCTGGCTGGAATTTTCTTTATTGTTTAAAAGTGAGCAAAATCTCACCTATTGTTAGCAAAATCTCACCATGAACTAAACTTAGAACCAACTCTTCCTTATGTAAAGAATGCATTTTAATAAGCATAATAATGTATTTTTGTTGGGAACAATTCAGAGACAAAATTAAGCTGACCAGAAACATTTTATGAGACAGAAGTACAGGGCTAGCAGGAAAGAAAAAAAATTATCAATATTCCCACCAGAAACCTTAATAGTTCCAATAAATAAGTCTAGAATAAGGTCTAGTATGGTTTTAGATCAGTTGTCATCATTTCTTCTCTGTGAAACTTCCCACAAATGAGCATATGAATGACAAATACTGAACTTACATCTCTGCAAGTGGCACAAGGGTCAGTGGATAAAAAGGGGACAACAGTCAATAAAGGGCTTAGGAAGAAGGGATGCATCCTATTTTAGGGATTTTCCCAGGATGCCGCTTAACACTGTGAATATGTAATAGTTACAACTGGAGAGGAAATCATGTTTCCAACTCCTTGACATCGAAATGCCTAAAAAGAGAATCTTAGAACGGCACAGGAGAGAGAGATGTGCAAATCAAATCTCATCATCTTGAATGTATTTATTATATGTGTGCTGAGTTATATATATGCAGAAGTTTTAAAAGTAGATGAAAAATATGCTAATTATATGCTATGACATCTCTCATTCCCAGTGTAGGTTAGAGATTTATCAGGGCTCGATGGCAAATAAATCCAACAAATCTACAAACAACATTCCTAAAGGATGCTTTTATGAGGAGGTAAAAAATTGATAAGGGACCAGAGAAAAAGTAAGCCCAAATTTTATATATCCTCAAAATAGAAGGCAATCACTAATACTCACCTTTGCAATTTGATCAAATTTTCCAAAGAGTTCATTCAGCATGTGGACCAGTTCTCCTGGGGAGCAGTCACTGGCCAGACGGGTGAACCCAACAATGTCCGCATAGAGGATACTGTGGGAACAAACCAGTGGGTGCCATATTGGCAAGTTGATGTTCGTTAAGAAAGTAATGGTAGTTTTTCCCATTGAAAGAGTATAAGTTTTTACATTTTTGCAAAATGTCATTTCCCTGGGTATGTAATATGTAAACATTTTGCTAAACTTTCCCATTAAATTTTTTTTTTTGATGTTAAATTTTTATAATAAAATCGTTGACGAAAAAGTCATGTGATGTACGTTCTCTATTCTAGTCCATTTTTACTGCTCACCTTTCTTCTCTCAGGGCCAGCCCCTCCCCGCCTCTCTCATTTATGTGGTCTTCATCCTGACAGTACATTACAGTGTCATAATTCTGATATCAAAGGAGTATGCATCTATTTGAATCGTTACATGATTTTATATTATAAGGATTCCTATGTAGAAGAAGCAAAATAATAAAAGACAAATCCTGTTTTTATTGATTCAAAGAAAAAAATTCTGGCTTCCTTACTACCTGCCAGGAGAGCAGATACAGAACATCTTTCTAAAGCTCAGAGTTTGGTTTGGGGATGCATTAAACAAATAAGGACACCAACCAATGTCCAATTACAGTGATAATAAGTGCTATAAAAGAAAACAGCAGAGTGCTGTAAGACAGAACAGTGGAGGTGGTGAAGAGTCAGAGAAAGTCACTTAGGAAATGACAGTACAGCTTCCCTTCATGGGATATACAGGCTGGGAGGGCAAATGTGAGATTCCTTAGAGTTGTGTATGTGTTTAGCTAACCTTGATGGGTCAGGATAGAGAAACTACAGCACCACTGTATACATTACAAATTTACCTACACAATAACGTGTTTATGTTTTGTGTAAAGGACTAATAAAGAAGCCTAAAATTCTGGGTTCAGGTAGTGAATATGGTACGGTTTAAGATGGGGCATGAAACAAAAATAACTGCCAATTCACAAAATTTTATGAAATATAAAATTACCATATATAGGATCCAGCAATTCCACTCTTAGGTATATACCCAAAAGAGCTGGAAGCAGGAACTCAAACAGATATTCGTATACCCATGTTCACAGCAGTATTATTCATAAAATGAAACAAATGTCTATTGACATTTAAAGAAATGGATGGATGAAACTGTGGTGTATAATACAGTGGAATATTATTCAGTCTTTAAAAGAAATGAAATTCTGACAAATAACACAACCTGGATGAACCTTGAAGACATTAAATTGAGTGAAATAAGCCAGACTCAAAAGGACAAATATTATATGATTTCACTTATATGAAGTACTTAGACTAGCCCAACCATAGAGACAGAGAGTAGTATGGTGACTGCCAGAGTCTGGGGATGGGGCGTTGTTGTTTAGTGGGTATGGAGCTTCGGTTTGGGATGAAGAAAACGTTCTGGACATGGATGTTGGTGATGGTTGCAGAACAGCATGAATGTATTTAGTGACACTGCACTGTACAATTTAAAATGGTTAAAATTGTAACTGCTATGTATATTTTACCACAATTTAAAAAAAAAATGTGCGGCAGCCGTCAGCCTGGTCCCAGGCAGAACATGGCTTGATCTCTGCTGCTGGCAACACTCTGCTCCTCAGGCAAAGTACAAGGCTTGTGGCTTCACCTTGGAGGAAAGACTTGCTCCTCTGATGATGGACAGAAGCAGGGGGAGACCTCTGGTCCAGGGAAATCAGGGCTGCTGGGGCTTTTGTGCTCTCCATTCAGATGGTGCCATAAAACCATCCCTACTTCTCCTGTGCTCTCCTGCAGAGGCAGGGACCCACAGATGCTGAGCCATGGTCCAAGAGGAGGGATTACTCACTCAGAGGAAGATGCCCGATCCAGGCAGCATGGGAGGGAGAACGTGAGAACGAGTGGTTGACTCTACTTCTTGTTGACAACCTCCACAGTGTTTCCTGTATCAAGACATGTAGTGGGTGAAGGAGCCCAAGATGGGCTGAATATACAGGTCTGAAGCTGGCCCTGTGGTTACTGGGCAGGAAGATGCAGACTGTATATGAGTAACTGGGACACAATGTACAAAGGGTTATGGAAGAGGAGACGCAGAGCACTTCGGGGGTCACACAGGAAGGAAACCCGACCTAGACTCGGATCACATCACCACTTGAGAAAGACCACTCTGGCGGCAGCAACCTGGAGGTGGGCAGGTCAGTTAGAATCATATCCGGTACATCCCGGAGAGCCCTGTGGAAAGTCTATAAGTGGGGGAAATGGGGAGAACTGGACAGAGAGGGGAGATTTGTAGGAAGGAGAATGAATCAGGCTTTGTTAGGGACTAGATGTTGTGGGAAGTGTCTAGGAAAAGAAAGTGCTGAGATAAAGACCGGTTTCTGGCTGAGTACTCGGGCTGTACCTAGTGTACAAATCAAATCAAGCTTGCAGGAGAAGTTGACTAGCTCCACTTTGGTTGGGTTGAGTCTGAGGGTGGTGTCAGTGGGAAACCCAAGAAGAAGACCATTAGGTAGATGCTTATGGAAAACTACGGTTGAGTTCTGTGTCTTAGCATCATATAGATGGTCATTAAGTCCTGGGCGAGAGCTGGAGAGAACAGAGGAGTTAGGAGAGACCTGGAAATGCTTTCATTTACAGAACAGCCTAGATTTAGGGATGAGAAAACAATAAAGAAGACTGCAGGGAGAAAACAAAGGGGAAACAATGGCATGGAAACCCAAGGATGTAGAATTATTTAAGTGCAAAGACAAGGTGAATGGGACCAAGCATAACCATGTGGTCAATGAGATAGGATGCAGAGGAAGTCATATTCAGATTTGGGAACAGGACAACTGGTGGTGAATGTAGGAAGAATGAGTTCTGTGACATGGGGGAGGTTAATGTCAGAGGGTGGTGATTTGAGGAGGGAGAGAAAATAAGGAAGTCTAGTTAGAGAGTGGAAAATTGTTCTAGAATCTGGGCTATGAAATTCATGGACGTAATTTCAGAGTTGGAGGGTGGCACTGGATTCAGGGATTTATGTTTGTTTTCAAAGACATGATGGGTTTGTGAATGTTTCAGCACTAGTGGGAGGGATTCAGAGGAAGACAATGATTCAGAAGGCAACTGGTAGTTGCTACCTTCACATCTATAAATTCTTTTTCTTCTCCACTTCCTCCTCATCCTACTTATTACTATTATTATTATTGTTATATCAGTTAGTAAAGAGCTAGTCAATGTTATTAACAGAGAATAAATATTTCATTGAATGAATCATCAAAGCAAAACTAAAAGTTATCAACAGATCTTTTTGGTCTATCAACCTAATAATTCTCATTAAAAAACACCCTCAGTTATTGACTGAACTACCTGCATTAGCCAGGTATTTTATCTGCTTCTTTTTTTATTATACCTGTCCTGTTTCAGGAGGAAAAGGCCATATGTTTTCATATTTCATTTAAAATTAATTGGTACTCCATGCCATTGAAGTTTTTCCATTTTTAAGTTTTAAGAATTTAAGTTACTTTAGCATCCCAAATATGTGTTATGAATTTAAATTTAATACTGCAAACATATTCTACACAATCTCTGAAGACAGTTGAAGGTGCTTCACCAATCCTTTGCCTTAGATAAGTGTGTTAATCAGCTTCCAAGATGGCCCCAGTGATCCTCACCTCCCAGTACTCACACTCTTGTACTGTCCCTTCCCATAACGGGTAGGGCTGACTTGTGTAACCAATAGGATACTGCAGAAATGACCAGAAATGACCTTCCAAGGTTAGATCATAAAAGATATTGAAGCTTCCACCTGGACCCCTCCCTCTGGGGAAGCAAGTGGCCATGCTGTGAGGATACTCAAGCAACCTGTGAAGAGGCCCAATGATGAGGAACTGAGGCCTCCAGCCAACAGAAAGTTAACCTGTCCACCAGGTGGGAAGTCACATTGGGAACAGATTGCCCAGCAGCCTGCAGCCTCATGGGAAAGTCTATGCCAAAACCACCTGGGTAAGCTGCTCCCAAACTCCAACCCACAGATGTTGTGAGATGTTTATTGTTCTTTTTTTAAAAAAAATAGGTTATTTGTATTTTTATTGTTGAGCTGTAAAAGTTCTTTATATATTCTGGATTCAAGTCCCTTATCAGATATATTATTGCAAATATTTTCTCCCATTCTATGGGTTGTTTTTTTTTTTTAATGGTTCTTTTTTTTTTTGAAGTATAGCTGATTTACAATGTTAATTTCTTCTATAAAGCAAAATGATTCAGTTATATATATATATTCTTTTTCATATTTCTTTCCATATGGTTTGTCATAGGATATTGAATATAGTTCCCTGTGCTATACTGTAGGACCTTGTTGTTTATCCATTCTATGTATAATAGCTTGCCTCTGCTAATCTCAAACTCCCAGTCCTTCCCTCTTCCAACCCCCTTCCCCTTAACAATCACAAGTCTGTTCTCTATGTCTGTGAGCCTGTTTTTGTTTCATAGATATGTTGATTTGTATTGTATTTTAGATTCTACATGTAAGTGACATCATATGACAGTTGTCTTTTTCTGACTTACTTCATTTAGTGATAATCTCTAGGTCCATCCATGTTGCTGCAAATGGCATTATTTCATTTTTTTACAGCTAAGTAATATTCCATTGTATATATGTACCACATCTTCTTTATCCATTCCTCTGTCAATGGACATTTAGATTGCTTCCATGTCTTGGCTATTGTAAATGGTGCTGCATTGAACATTGGGGTGCATGTATCTTTTTGAATTGTGTTTTTTTCCAGATATATGCCCAGGAGTCGGATTGCTGGATTATATGGTAGCTCTATTTTTAGTTTTTTGAGGAACCTCCATACTGTTTTCCATAGTGGCTTCAACAATTTACATTCCTACCAACAATGTAAGAGGGTTCCCTTTTCTCCACATCCTCTCCAACATTTGTTATTTATAGACTTTTTGATGATGACCATTCTGATTGGTGTGTTTGTTGTTCTTTAAAGAACAATATTGTTTATTGTTCTTTAAATTACCCACTGAGTTTTGGGGTAATTTGTTACACAGAAACTGATAACTAATACAGATATTATGCAGACCATTATCAACTGCTTGAGATTGGTTGTGTCTTCAGTCATTTTTACAGGTCTATTGTTCCCAGATTATATCACAGCTATTTAAAGATAGTCTGTGATCCTATTTAGATAGACACATTTATCCTTACACAGTTTGAATACCAATAAGTGACATAAAAATATTTCTGGAGATGAAAGGGGCATTGCTGATTTTCATATAGTTAAGGCTGGAAAGAGCAATTTCTACTATAGTATATCTTGTCAGACACCATAAATGTTTTTTCTTTAATTATGTAGGTAAAATGCTTAAAAACCTAAATGCAGTCTAGTGTTTTAAATAATTTTATGCCGTTGTTTTGGCTGCACTGGGTCTCCATTGTTGTGTGCAGGCTTTCTCTAGTTGTAGTGAGTGGGGGCTACTCTTTGCTGTGGTGTGCGGGCTTCTCATTGTGGTGGCTTCTCTTGTTGTAGAGCATGGGCTCTAGGCATGTGGGCTTTGGTAGTTGCAGCACGTGGGCTCAGTAGTTGCAACATGTGGGCCCTAGAGTGCATGGGCTTCAATAGTTGCGGCGCATGGGCTCAGTAATTGTGGCATGCAGGCTCTAGGATGCATGGGCTTCAGTAGTTGTGGTGTGTGGGCTCAGTAGTTGTGGCTCGCAGGCTCTAGAGCACAGGCTCAGTAGTTGTGGTGCACGGGCTTAGTTGCTCCACAGCAAGTGGGATCTTCCTGGACCAGGGCTCGAACCTGTGTCCCCTGCATTGGCAGGAGGATTCTTAACCACTGCACCACCAAGGAAGTCCAGCTTTACTCTTTAACATGTATGAATGTTCTCTGTCTCTGTGTGTGTATATATATACATATATATGTATATGTATATACA
Organism: Tursiops truncatus; assembly: GCF_011762595.2. NCBI lineage: Eukaryota > Metazoa > Chordata > Mammalia > Artiodactyla > Delphinidae > Tursiops > Tursiops truncatus. Next base: position 6,267,085 of record NC_047036.1, on the reverse strand, counting down.
AACACATAAATATATACATACATACATATATATGTATATATACACACAGAGTTCTTTCCTATTATTCCAAGAAAAAAAAGGCGGGGACTATAAAAAAGTTTACTCCTGATTCCTCATTTATTCAATGTTTTTTCCTTAGTTCTTACTTGATATGCAACTTTTTTTCTCTTGTCTCCCTTTCAATGTGCATTTCTCATTGTATATTAGCTCTTTGCATGCTTGGGCCATACCTTTTTCTAAAATCATGTGTTAAAATGCAATTTGTCTTAGCAATGCATAAATTAAGCTACAGTTAAATGTGTTTCTTAATAAACTTCAAAAATCCTTGACCTGAAGTAACCAGACAGAAGGCTGCATCACGCAATGGAAAAGGTCTGGACTTGAAGGCAAACAGCCCTATTACAATTCTAGACGATTCTAAACACACTTTAGTTTGTGTTTGTGGTTGTTGTTATTAAACTATTGAATGGGGTGGGGGGTGACTAAAGGAATAACATAATGAGTGAGGCATGCACAGGTTCCTTATTGAGATAACCCAGCCAGAATAGCAATCACCACTGCAATGTAATCGAATGGATGAAAGGACAGCCCCCAGAGAAGTGGTATCAGGAATGGGTGGGCATGGAGAACAGTGAGGACCAGGGCACCCACATGTGGAGAGGTCCCACACCACTGTAGCCAGAGATGGAGGGGAGCACAGGAGGGAGCACCCTCTCCAGACTGAAGTGAGGACCTGCACAGCTCCTCTCTAGAGCTCAGGGGAGAAGAGGTCCTATACCATCCTCCTTCCTGACCACAATCCCATGTTAGTTTTCCAGTTACTGGGAATCCAGGAATGGCTCCCTGGGAAGTATGGATGGCTGTGCCACTCTTGGAAAAGCAGTAACTTTCATTATAATTTAATTAAGGTGCATGTTGGTCCCCTATGATGCTGGGTACCAGCCATACCCTAGAAACCCATCATTCCTGATTGACAGCAGAACATCCAGCTTCCCTGGAAAGTGCTGGCTTCCCAAGGCCCTGCCCTTGCCAAGTCCACCTTGAGGAACCAGTCCTTGTGCCTAGAGCCCATGACTCTTTAATCTTACTGATACTGAGTCCTGGGTTTCAGGGACACAGTGAGCTCTGACCAAGGAGTTCCCAGAATAAGGGCCCCATTGTCCACTTCTCTCCCTTTTGTAATTGATGGTCACAAAATGCAATAAGTAGAGGAACCCGTTTTCTTATCTTAATGTGAAGGCCCAAGAGGTAGCTCATGGGTAGGTGGAGTGATAATTACTCTACACGCAAAGATAAACAGTTCCAAAGGACACATGAAACTGTAAGATTATGGGCTCCCAGTTAAATATGTCCCCCACCTGGCATACAGGCTCCCCAGACTTGCTGCGGAAGGAGAACAGAGCAGCAGCGTACCTGACGTTGGTGTGCCGCTTGACGTACAGGTTGTGAAAGTTGTTGGTGTTTTCCATTTGGCCGGCTTTGGGGCCCTGCAGCCTCTGGATGATCTCGGCTTTCATCTCCATGGCTATGTGCGCTGGCAGCAGGGACAGCAGAAGCCGCTCCTGAAACCAGGTGTGGAAGGAAGACCAAGAGATGTTACACAACCAAGGTCACAGCCCAGTATCATCTGATATCAATTCTGATTTGTAGTGGGGCTAATTTGAGGACTCTTTACAAGTTAAAATACAGATTCTAGAAATACATATTGAAAAAAATATAAAATTGTCTAAGGTCAGAGTGTGTTGTTATTTATTGAGTTCTAAGCATGTCTTTTTCAGTATGGAGAATAAAGGAAGGCATAGTTATTTCCCTGAGGGTATTATTTATCTAATTTGATTTTAAAGTAGTGAAGCAGAAATAATATTAAAATGCCAGGAACCAGTGGTCAGTCTAAGATACAAAACACTCATTTTCACCTGCTTGTTCATTTGAGAGATAAAGTACAAGCTTTATTGCACTTTTGAAAGTCAGCCCATATTCCACATTTCCTAAGTAAGAGTCACATATTTTCAAATATTTCATTTCCTCTGTGGTGACCATCCAATCCTCTTTAGTGCTTCTAAACTATTATAAAGACAGAGTCAGGAATATTAGCTTCTGAAAAAGACATCACCTATGAGAAACTATAGGTGGGACACAAAGAAATGGTAACATATGAGATTTTCTTGTATTTTTAGTCTTTAAATTCAGTATATCTTGTACACAATAGCATGCAATATTACACATACTTTAATCTGTATTTATTATAGTTAGTGTGGCAACTTTTCCATTCTCTTCAAGGAAACTATGCAATTTTTTGAGAAAAAGTATCATAGATGGCAATCTTTGCAAGTTGATATTCATCCTTGAGTGTTTTAAACATTAATCTATTACAGAAAACACCATATTCTTCAGGCATTGTGGATTTAGCTAGTGGTATTCAGTGTGTATAAACAAACATTTGTTGAATGCCAAGTTTTCTCCTTCTTCCACATTGTCTCTTTTTTTCTTTAAAAAAATTTCTTTTTGGTGGACAAAGTGGTGAGAGAGTAGAGGAAGGGATGGGGAAGCTGAGCTTTGCTCACAGATTCACTGGTCCAGGTGTCTGTCCCCTGGGCCCACCCACAGTGCACATCGCTTTGGGGCTGTTGGGAACTTCCAGCAAGGGAGCAGAGGGTAGGTCAGGAGTGCATCTTGATGAAGATGAAATGACCCTCACCACAGCCCATCCCCAGCCTGACCCAGGAAGACAGGTGCGAAGTCAACAGGAGACTCAGCGTGTGCCTGTGTAAGGTCTCAGTGCATGGTAGGGAGCATTTCTCTATGAACTGGCATAACTGAGTGATGACTGTTTGTTCATTCCTTCCGTCCTTCATTAACCCAATCAGAAAACATCCATCACTGCCCATTAAATGCCAGACCCCTTGATAAGCACTAATGGTAAATGCAAAGACGAAGGGGACAGTGTCCCTAATCTCATGTTGTTCATGATCCAGGAAGGGGCCCACCCACAGTGCATAGCTGTTAGATGAGGCTAGAAAGACAGGCTGGTGTTTGGAGGAAGCCACGTGCCTGAGATCTGGGAAAAGAGGGGGAGCTAATAGATGAGGACCTGCTATGCACCACATGCTCCCAGGAGCCATCTTCACGTGAACCAATTGAATCAAAACAACAGCATCATCTGACTGGTATTGTTACCAACCTCCTTGCAACAGAGGCAAAAAGAAGCAGTTAGATAAAGGGCAGGGAGCTGACACTTGTCATAACACTTGTCACACACCAAAGGGAATTTTACTGGTACTTAAGAAAGTAAGAGAACACTTTTTATTTAATAATCATCTTTTCACTTTTTTGTTAAATTCCCCATGATGTTTCCATTTAAATTAAGAAATGAAATGCAGAAATCAAAAATTTTTAATAAGGTAAATGTCCATATATACATCTGGGGAAATATAAATTAATATGAACTGTACAAAATAATGAGGCTAATGTCTGGTGTGGTCTAAAATATAACAGAATGAAATGCACAATGACAATAACACAAAAGATGAAATGGGAGTCAATGGAATAAAAATGTTCTGAGGTCCTAGAATTGTGTGAGAAGTGGCAAAATAAAGCAATTTATGTTAGACTGTAGTAAGTCAAGAATGGATGCAATTTCCACATCAGCAACAAAAAGTTTGAAAAAATGTATGACTAACAGGTTAACAGAGAAAATGGGAAAGAAATCCTTGATTAATCCAAAATAAGTCGATAAAGAAGAGTCAAAGAAAACTAAAAACAGGTGGGGCAAATAGAAACTAAATCATAAAGTGACAGTTATCAGCCTGTTGTGCCAGAACTTATATTGAAATTAATGGACTAAATATTCCAATTAATTGACTAATACTGTCAGATTGGACTGAAAAAAGACAAAATGTAACTCTAAACTACTCATAATAAACACATCTTAAATATAAGAATACAGAACTATCAGAAATTAAAAAAGATACACCAAAAAGAGATGAATTATAAAGACCTTAATAATAAAAGAAAAAGCAGTATACCTATACCAATATCAGAAAAGTACTGTAGATATTCCAGCCTTAAGGGAAAATATTGACAAGTCCACAAATTTTTTAGAACTTTTTTTTTGGTGGGGGAAATACCACTAGATTTTATGGTGGACATTGGCAATATAACCCTTATGTGGTTCCTTCCACTCAAAGAGACTGGTGGTATGAAGGGCAGTGAAGTGGGGGGCTTGTCTATTGCTTTATTTCTCAATTACTGCAGGAGTTCTTGGAAAGTAGCATTTTCCCTGCAGTTATTTGTTCAATGAATGAAAGATCTGCTGTGCATTTCATCTGGGGCACAATAAAGAAAAATCTAATTTCAAAGTGGAGACCTGGGTAGACAGTGCTTATGGGTTTTTTTTTTCTTTTTCGTTGCGGTACGCGGGCCTCTCACTGTTGTGGCCTCTCCAATGCGGAGCACAGGCTCCGGACGTGCAGGCTCAGCGGCCATGGCTTACGGGCCCAGCCACTCCGCGGCATGTGGGACCTTCCCGGACCGGGGCACGAATCCGTGTCCTCTGCATCGGCAGGCGGACTCTCAACCACAGTGCCACCAGGGAAACCCTGATTTAAAATCAGATTAATGACCTCTTATTTTTTTTTAAAACATCTTTATTGGAGTATAATTTCTTTAAAATGGTGTGTTAGTTTCTGCTTTATAACAAACTGAATCAGGTATACATATCATATACATATGTTCCCATATCTCTTCCCTCTTGCTTCTCCCTCCCTCCCACCCTCCCTATCTCATCCCTCTAGGTGGTCGCAAAGCACCGAGCTCCTCTCCCTGTGCTATGTGGCTGCTTCCCCCTAGCTATCTATTTTACATTTACTAGTGTATATATGTCCACACCACTCTCTTACTTTGTCCCAGCTTACCCTTCCCCCTCCCCGTATGCTCAAGTCCATTCTCTAGTAGGTCTGTGTCTTTATTCCCATCTTGCCCCTAGGTTCTTCATGACTGTTTTTTACATTCCATATATATGTCTTAGCATACGGTATTTGTTTTTCTCTTTCTGACTTCACACTGCATGACAGACTCTACGTCCATCCACCTCACTACAAATAACTCAATTTCGTTTCTTTTCAGGGCTGAGTAATATTCCATTGTATATATGTGACACAACTTCTTTATCCATTCATCTGTCAATGGACACTTAGGTTGCTTCCATGTCCTGGCTATTGTATATAGTGCTGCAAGGAACATTGTGGTACATGACTCTTTTTGAACTATGGTTTTCTCAGGGTATATGCCCAGTAGTAGGATTGCTAGGTCATATGGTAGTTCTATTTTAGTTTTTTAAGGAACCCCCATACTGTACTCCACAGTGGCTGTATCACTGTACATTACCACCAACAGTGCAAGAGGGTTCCCTATTCTCCACACTCTCTCCAGCATTTATCGTTTGTAGATTTTTTGATGATGGCCATTCTGACTGGTGTGAGATGATATCTCATCGTAGTTTTGATTTGCATTTCTCTAATAATTAATGATGTTGACCATTCTTTCATGTGTTTGTTGGCAATCTGTATACATTCTTTGGAGAAATGTCTATTTAGGTCTTCTGCCCATTTTTGGATTGGGTTGTTTGTTTTTTTGATATTGAACTGCATGAGCTGCTTGTAAATTTTGGAGATTAATCTTTTGTCAGTTGCTTCATTTGCAAATATTTTCTCCCATCTGAGGGTTGTCTTTTGGTCTTTTTCATGGTTTCCTTTGCTGTGCAAAAGCTTTTAAGTTTCCTTAGGTCCCATTTGTTTATTTTTGTTTTTATTTCCATTTCTCTAGGAGGTGCATCAAAAAGGAACTTGCCTGATTTATGTCATAGAGTATTCTGCCTATGTTTTTCCTCTCAGTTTGATAGTTTCTGGCCTTACATTTAGGTCTTTAATCCATTTTGAGCTTATTTTTGTGTATGGTGTTAGGGAGTGATCTAATCTCAGACTTTTATATGTACCTGTCCAGTTTCCCAGCACCACTTATTGAAGAGGCTGTCCTTTCTCCAGTGTACATTCCTGACTCCTTTATCAAAGATAAGGTGACCATATGTGCGTGGGTTTATCTCTGGGTTTTCTATGCTGTTCCATTGATCTGTCTTTCTGTTTTTGTGCCAGTACCATACTGTCTTGATTACTGTAGCTTTGTAGTATAATCTGAAGTCAGGGAGCCTGATTCCTCCACTTCCGTTTTTCATTCTGAAGATTGCTTTGGCTATTCGGGGTCTTTTATGTTTCCAAACAAATTGTGAAATTTTTTGTTCTAGTTCTGTGAAAAATGCCAGTGGTAGTTTGATAGGGATTGCATTGAATCTGTAGATTGCGTTGGGTAATATAGTCATTTTCACAATGTTGATTCTTCCAATCCAAGAACATGGTATATCTCTCCATCTATTTGTATCATCTTTAATTTCTTTCATCAGTGTCTTATAATTTTCTGCATACAGGTCTTTTGTCTCCTTAGGTAGGCTTATTCCTAGATATTTTAGTCTTTTTGTTGCAATGGTAAATGGGAGTGTTTTCTTAATTTCACTTTCAGATTTTTCATCATTAGTGTATAGGAATGTAAAGATTTCTGTGCATTAATTTTGTATCCTGCTAATTTACCAAATTCATTGATTAGCTCTAGTAGTTTTCCAGTAGCATCTTTAGGATTCTCCATGTATAGTATCATGTCATCTGTAAAAAGTGACAGCTTTACTTCTTCTTTTCCAATTTGGATTCCTTTTATTTCTTTTTCTTCTCTGATTGCTGTGGCTAAAACTTCCAAAACTATGTTGAATAACAGTGGTGAGATTGGGCAACCTTGTCCTGTTCCTGATCTTAGTGGAAATTGTTTCAGTTTTTCATCACTGAGGACGATGTTGGCTGTGGGTTTGTCATATATGGCCTTTATTATGTTGAGGAAAGTTCCCTCTATGCCTACTTTCTACAGGGTTTTTATCATAAATGGGTGTTGAATTTTGTCAAAAGCTTTCTCTGCATCTATTGAGATGATCATGTGGTTTTTCTCCTTCAATTTGTTAATATGGTGTATCACATTGATTTCTTTGCGTATATTGAAGAATCCTTGCATTCCTGGGATAAATCCAACTTGATCATGGTGTATGATCCTTTTTCATGTGCTGTTGGATTGTTTGCTCGTATTTTGCTGAGGATTTTTGCATCTATGTTCATCAGTGATATTGGCCTGTAGTTTTCTTTCTTTGTGACATCTTTGTCTGGTTTTGGTATCAGGGTGATGGTGGCCTCGTAGAATGGGTTTGGGAATGTTCCTCCCTCTGCTATAGCATGGAAGAGTTTGAGAAGGATTAGTTGTTAGCTCTTCTCGAAATGTTTGATAGAATTCGCCTGTGAAGCCATCTGGTCCTGGGCTTTTGTTTGTTCGAAGATTTTTAATCACAGTTTCAATTTCAGTGCTTGTGACTGGTCTGTTCATATTTTCTATATCTTCCTGGTTCATTCCCAGAAGGTTGTGCATTTGTAAGAATTTGTCCATTTCTTCCAGGTTGTCCATTTTATTGGCATAGAGTTTCTTGTAGTAATCTCTCATGGTCTTCTGTATTTCTGAAGTGTCAGTTGTTACTTCTCCTTTTTCATTTCTAATTCTATTGATTTGAGTCTTCTCCCTTTTTTTCTTGATGAGTCTGGCTAATGGTTTATCAGTTTTGTTTATCTTCTCAAAGAACCACCTTTTATTTTTATTGATCTTTGCTATTGTTTCCTTCATTTCCTTTTCATTAATTTCTGATCTGATCTTTATGATTTCTTTCTGCTAACTTTGGGGGTTTTTGTTCTTCTTTCTCTAATTGCTTTAGGTGTAAGTTTACATTGTTTATTTGAGATGTTTCTTGTTTCTTAAGGTAGGATTGTATTGCTATAAACTTCCCTCTTAGAACTGCTTTTGCTGCATCCCATAGGTTTTTGGTCATCGTGTTTTTATTATCATTTGTTTCTAGGTATTTTTTGATTTCCCCCTTGATTTCTCAGTGATCTGTTGGTTATTAATTAGTGTATTGTTTAGGCTCTATGTGTTTTTATTTTTTACAGATTTATTCCTGTAATTGAGATCTAGTATCATAGCATTGTGGTCGGAAAAGATATTAGATACGATTTCAATTTTCATAAATTTACCAAGGCTTGATTTGTGACCCAAGATATGATCTACCCTGGAAAATATTCCATGAGCATTTGAGAAGAATGTGTATTCTGTTGTTTTAGGATGGAATGTCCTATAAATATCAATTAAGTCCATCTTGTTTAATGTACCATTTAAAGCTTGTGTTTCCTTATTTATTTTCATTTTGGATGAACTGTCCATTGGTGAAATTGGAATGTTAAACTCCCCTACTTTGATGGTGTTACTGTCGATTTCCCCTTTTATGGCTCTTAGTATTTGCCTTATGTATTGAGGTGTTCCTATGTTGGGTGCATAGATATTTACAGTTGTTATATCTTCTTCTTGATCCCTTGATCATTATGTACTGTCCTTCTTTGTGTCTTGAACAGTCTTTGTTTTAAAGTCTATTTTGTCTGATATGAGAATTGCTACTTCAGCTTTCTTTTGATTTCTATTTTCATGGAATATCTTTTACCCTACTCTCACTTTCAGTCTTTATATGTCCCTAGGTCTGAAGTGGGTCTCTTGGAGACAGCATATATACAGGCCTTGTTTTTGTATCCATTCAGCCAGTTTATGTCTTTTGGTTGTAGCATTTAATCCATTTACATTTAAGGTAATTATCGATATGTATGTTTCTATTACCATTTTCTTAATTGTCTTGGGTTTGTTATTGTAGGTCTTTTCCTTTTCTTGTGTTTCCTGCCTATGGAAGTTCCTTCAGCGTTTGTTGTAAAGCTGGTTTGGTGGTGCTGAACTCTCTTAGCTTTTGCTTGTCTGTAAAGGTTTTAACTTCTCCATCAAATCTGAATAAGATCTTTGCTGCGTAGAGTAATCTTGGGTGTAGCTTTTTCTCCTTCATCCCTTTAAATATGTCCTGCCAGTCCTTTCTGGTTTGCAGAGTTTCTGCTGAAAGATCAGCTGTTAAGCTTATGGGGATTCCCTTGTGTGTTATTTGTTGTTTTTCCCTTGCTGCTTTTAATATGTTTTCTTTGTATTTAATTTTTGACAGTTTGATTAATATGTGTCTTGGTGTGCTTCTCCTTGGATTTATCCTGTATTGGACTCTCTGTGCTTCCTCGACTTGATTAACTATTTCCTTTCCCATATTAGGGAAGTTTTCAACTATAATCTCTTCAAATATTTTCTCAGTCCCTTTCTTTTTCTCTTCTTTATCTGTGACCCCTATAATTCGAATGTTGGTGCGTTTAATGTTGTCCCAGAGGTCTCTGAGATTGTCCTCAAGTCTTTTCATTCTTTTTTCTTTATTCTGGTCTGCAGTAGTTATTTCCACTATTTTATCTTCCTGGTCACTTATCTGTCCTTCTGCCTCAGTTTTTCTGCTATTGATCCCTTATAGAGAATTTTTCATTTCATTTATTGTGTTGTTCATCGCTGTTTGTTTGCTCTTTAGTTCTTCTAGGTCCTTGTTAAATGTTTCTTGTATTTTCTCCATCCTATTTCCAAGATTTTAGATCATCTTTACTATCATTATTCTGAATTCTTTTTCAGGTAGACTGCCTACTTCTTCTTCATTTGTTAGGTCTGGTGGGTTTTTGCCTTGCTCCTTCATCTGCTGTGTGTTTCTCTGTCTTCTCATTTTGCTTAACTTACTGTGTTTGTGGTCTCCTTTTCGCAGGCTGCAGGATCGTAGTTCCTGTTGTTTTTGGTGTCTGTCCCCAGTGGCTAAGGTTTGTTCAATGGGTTGTGTAGGCTTCCGGGTGGAGGGGTCTAGTGCCTGTGTTCTGGTGGATGAGGCTGGATCTTGTCTTTTTGGTGGGTAGGTCCAAGTCTGGTGGTGTGTTTTGGCATGTCTGTGGCCTTATTATGGGTTTAGGCAGCCTGTGTGCTAACGTATGGGTTTGTGTTCCTGTCTTGCTAGTTGTCTGGCATAGGGTGTCCTGCACTGTAGCTTGCTGGTCATTGAGTGGAGCTGGGTCTTGGCGTTGAGATCGAGCTCTCTGGGAGATTTTTGTTGTTTGATATTACGTGGAGCTGGGAGGTCTCTTGTGGACCAGTGTCCTGAACTTGACTCTCCCACCTCAGAGGCACAGCCCTGATGCCTGACTGGAGCACCAAGAGCCTGTCATTCACACGGTTCAGAATAAAAGTGAGAAAAAGAAAGAAAGAAAGAAAGAAGAAGATAAAATAAAATAAAATAAAGTTATTAAAATAAAAAATTTTTTTTTAATTTAAGTAATAAAAAACTTTTATAAAAAGGAAAGAAGGAACAAAGAGAGCTGCCAAACCGAAAACCAAATCCACCAATGATAACAAGTGTGAAAAACTGTACTAAAAAAATACCCCCAAAACGGACAGACAGAATCCTAGGGCAAATGACAAAAGCAATGCTATAGAGATAGAATCACACACAGAAGCATCCACATACACACAAAAAGAGGAAAAGGGGAAAATATATATATATCGTTGTTCTCAAAGTCCACCTCCTCAGTTTGGGATGATTCGTTGTCTATTCAGGTTTTCCACAGATGCAGGTACATCAAGTTGATTGTGGAGCTTTAATCTGCTGCTCCTGAGGCTGCGGGGAGGGATTTCCCTTTCTCTTCTTTGTTCGTACAGCTTCTGGGGCTCAGATTTGGATTTGGACCCGCCTCTGCGTGTAGGTCCCCAAAGGGCGTCTGTTCTTTGCTCAGACAGGACAGGGTTAAAGGAACAGCTGCTTCGGGGGCTCTGCCTCACTCAGGCCGGGGGTACGGAGGGGTACGGAGTGCGGGGTGAGCCTGCAGTGGCAGAGGCCCGCAAGACATTGCACCAGCCTGAGGCGCGCCATGCGTTCTCCCGGGGACGCTGTCCCTGGATCCCGGGACCCTGGCAGTAGCATGCTGCACAGGCTCCCAGGAAGGGGGGTGTGGATAGTGACCTGTGCTCACACACAGTCTTCTTGGTGGCAGCAGCAGCAGCCTTAGTGTCTCCTGCCCATCTCTGTGGTCCGTGCTTTTAGCCGCGGCTCACGCCCGTCTCTGGAGCTCCTTTAAGAGGCGCTCTGAATCCCCTCTCCTCGCGCACCAGGAAACAAAGAGGGAAGAAAAAAGTCTCTTGCCTCTTCGGCAGGTCCAGACTTTTCCCCGGACTCCCTCCCAGCTAGCCGTGGTGCATTAGCCCCCTGCAGGCTGTGTTCATGCCGCCAACCCCAGTCCTCTCCCTGGGATCCAACCTAAGCCCGAGCCTCAGCTCCCAGACCCGCCCGTCCCGGCAGGTGAGCAGACAAGCCTCTCGGGCTGGTGAGTGCCGGTCGGCACCGATCCTCTGTGAGGGAATCTCTCTGCTTTGCCCTCCGCACCCCTGTGGCTGTGATTTCCTCTGCGGCTCTGAAGCTTCCCCCCTCCGCCACCCGCAGTCTCTGCCCGCGAAGGGGCTTCCTAGTGTGTGGAAACCTTTCCTCCTTCAAAGCTCCCTCCTACTGGTGCGGGTCCCATCCTTATTCTTTTGTCTCTGTTTATTCTTTTTTCTTTTGACCTACCCAGGTACGTGGGGAGTTTGTTGCCTTTTGGGAGGTCTGAGGTCTTCTGCCAGCATTCAGTAGGTGTTCTGTAGGAGTTGTTCCATGTGCAGATGTATTTCTGGGGAGGAACGTGATCTCCACATCTTACTCTTCTGTAATTGAGATCAGAAGCTCCACCCTAATGGCCTTCTTGGTCATAAATACCAGGCCTGGGCAAAATCTGGATCAGTGATTTTCATACAAAGGGAAATTTAATTACTCTGCAAAATAACGCAGTGATTACTTTGGGTTTTTCTCTCTGGCAGACAATGATACTGTTGGTATGGGAGAGGTGTGAAAGACTCATTCAGGGGAAGGGGAGACCCCAGCTTCACATCAGCAGGCTGCATCCAAGGAAAAAGAGACCATTCAAAGTGTCTCCTGGTTGGAAAATGGTTGGTAAACATTGGCAACCACTTGAAATTGAAATTTGATTTGTATTCTGAGCTCGAATTCCCTTCTTTTATTCTCCAAATTTCATTAATGATCTAACAATATAGCAGCATCATGTTAGCTCAAAGGTGACAAGATGAGTTCAAATTTTGGACTAGAGCAAAACGTGTGAGACTTCTCTGCATGCGGACGGGGCCAAGATAAGCAAAAGCAGGAGGATGGAAAATAACTGAGGTCAAAAATAGAGTAAGAAATCAAGTAATGTTTTGGTTTGTCAACAGAACAAGTGACCCCAGAAAAATGGAGCCACTTGGAACTCAGATTATCAAGAAATTACTAATGACGTGAAAAATAGAAGTCCATATTTTAAAACTTAGAAGACAGGCTGTGTCCTTGTTACACACAAATTGAGAGTTCAATACATTTGGTTGATGATCTAGTGTCTATACAATTCTGCTCCCTCTCTGATCTCAGAACCCCCATGGAAAGACAGTGGGATTTATTTTTAAAATCAATGGCACTTTACCACCTTTTGTAAATCTTAATACAAAGAGCTGTTCCATCATCTACTCATCTTTTGCTACCCACCTGACAAATACATCTATTTGCCACTTATTGTCATTTTTCTGTTTTGGCTTCCATGACCAACCAGATGGTTAGACATTTGGGAAGTCTGAAGGTCATAAAACATGTGATACATCCAAGGAACTACTTAGACAACAAGACAACAGACTTTGTCCCTTAAAGTTTGGAACTGAGTTATGCTAATGTTGCATTCACTTAACTCTATTCTGGTAGCTATTGAACATACTGTACATACTGAGTAACCCTGTATGGGATGATCTCTGTTTCTCTTTCTGTTTATTGATCAGTGTATTGTATCACTGGATGTGAGGTCAAAATATTATAAAGGGCTCATAATGTTCAAAATCTATTTAAACAAAGAGAGGAAACCTGTTGAGAAAAGTATGAGCTGCTGTCAACAAAATCAGAAGACCTGTCTGGTCACCCTCTCAGACATGATCAAAGCAGTCGCAGATGGGAGCAAAAGGAGGCATGTTACTGGGAGTGCCATCAAATCTCTGTCATAAAGCAAGTAGATACTGAATACAAATTTGTTAACTTCGAACAGAGTGACAAGAAGTGTTGGCACATAGGAATAACAGATTATGAATCTGGTCTAGGCTATCTGTTTAGAAATCTCAATGGAATCTGTGTCTACAGCGATGTCTGATGATTAGCTTAAGTAGAGTAAAACCAATTTTGTACCTTCTGATGGGTGATGGAAGAGTCAAGGGCTAAGAAAAAACAAAACGCATAAGGTCACAATGCTTAGTTGACATCGTTCTGCATTATTACCATGTGATGATAACCTGAGTGTCCACGTGGATTCGGTGCAGTCAGTCGACTCTCCCAATGTTTATATTCATTTCTAGTTATGCTTTCTGGAGCCGATGTTGTCGGTGTCCTAACCATATTCCTTCTGCCCTCCTTGGAGGTCATCTGAAGCCTGTTCCTTTCTAAATCTACAGTTCCCTGTGCCTCAACCAATGAGAAAGTAATTGGTGGATATTAAAAAAAAACCATTTATAAAATGATGGATAAATACCCCAGTTTCTGCACCCACACCCCTCAGTGGGCAGGTCTGAGCATCTTCCACACTTCCCTTGGAGGGTCTCCAGATGGACTGAGCCCCTGTTTCCAGTTGCTCATTTCAGGAGCTGGAGCGGGACCCTCCCTGGTCCACGCACGCTGCCACCTGGAACCACTTCCCAACTAAATGTCCACACCCACATCCTTGCCTTAGGGCTGCTTGGGGCAAACTTAACTGAGACATTTTTAAACATCTTCTCTCTTCTGCCTACATTCTTTAATAAGAATACATTAAACCCCAAAGCACACAGAGCCAGCTTTTCCTGAAAGACAGATTTTAGGAACAAAAAAGATGAATCAAATATAGTAATTCTCTTTCATGCCCATAACTTCATTTAATAACCAAATGTAAACCATGATCTTCATTTTAGCCCCACATGTAGACAGATGACTGGTTTTTTATAGGTAGTTTGAAAAGTACAGGAAATCAACTCCATATGCTGTGCAAACCAAATTTTTCTTTTTGTGTGTGTGTTAAGAATTTGTGTGAAGGTTGAATGGAATAAAGATTTTGGTAACAGCCAACCAGCCTAAGGAAAGGACCCATGACTTCTCCACTATCATGTGATTCTGGTACCATTGGTGGATGGCAAGACCTGTGATCAGAGTCCATGGACAGGATCCATGCTCTGGGGTCTGCACATCTCCTCTTGGTGATCACAGAATTGGGTATTGGGGTAAGCCTTAAATAAAAGCCTGTACTCAAATGTGGTAAATCAAGTCACTTTTAAATATGTCTTTCTTCCATTATAAAATGCTTTGCTCTGAAAGAAAAGCCCAATATTATGGCACACATGATAAATTTCAACTCAGTTCATAATCTGACAAGGTTAATATTTCCATTAATATTTCAGCTTTTTGCTAATATAGCTGTGTACCCTGCCAAATTATCTGAAAGCAACACACAAACTTCAGTGTTTAATATACTGGATATGATTTAGCTACATTACCTCCAAATACATTGGAGGAATTTCTTAAGGGGACTTTTGGAAAATCAAGCTGTCACAAAACTGACTGATATACACCATTGCTATTTCTTTCTCTTGCTACAAAAGATTGTCTACATACAGAGAATCTGGATAATTCCAGACTATTCAAAGGATCCAGTGAACAGCTTGACCTTGGTTTGAGAGTTCCATTTTAACACGACCCTTTTTTTCCTAGAACTTGTTCTTTTAAATTGTGCCTCTGAGAAAAGCTACAGAGCTCGTAAATTTCAACGTACTACTGCTCAAAATTCAGGACACTCTGCACTCCGAAGCATTTCTCATATAATGAAACAAAGCAGATATTTAACTTTATATTTATGCTACTTTTGAGATTATTTTGGTTGACAGGAAAATCTAATTTAAGCAAAGATAATTTGTACTTAAATTATGAGCTAAGATATAGAGATGTACATTATATCTTGTTCCTGCATTAAACCATGCATGTAATAAATATTTAAACCTGCTGTATTTTTCAAAAGGGAGGATGACAGGGCCATGCTTTTTTTTTATAAGAATTAAAAATTTTTTCTCTTTCCAAATTCTTATTTCTATTTAGTTCTTATTTTAAGTACAATTCAATTACATCAGGATGCCAAAAAAATTCAATAAACAGAAGGGATATTGTTATGTATTTTTCTTCTTCCAATAGAAAGTAGCTACCAGAAGAAACAGACACCAGATCCCTAGCAGCCACTGTGTTACACGTGGTGCTGAGGAGACAGATGATGTTATTCAATATTTTCCTGCAGTATAAAAGGACCAGGAATCCACTCAGAGTCAAATGTTGAAAACTCTGTACTTGGAAAATACCTGCCAGGGATGTGCATATATATCAGTATTTTCCCTCAGCTGTATCTTCTCTTGAAGCCAGCTTCATGCTTGCAGGTCTCTGAGAAGAAGCATCCTCCACTGGCACCAACCTCTATCACTTGCACATCTCTGAAGATAAGGTCTAGTAACAACTGCTATTGCCACTGTTTCTTGTTATAAAATTTAGTTTCTTTCTCTTAGGTCCATCTTTAGAAACTTTGCTTTACATCAATCAAATCAGAACACATTTAATACTCTTACTATTTGAGAGGCCTTGCTTTATCTTTCTTTGACTTTTACAAAAAAGTCAGTAGTCATATTTATGTATGATAGAAAGTAGCAGTACTTTAGAGTAGAAACAGCACCTAGGTAAGAGTATATGCGAGTCCTTCCCTTTCTCTGTCACTATATAGAAGACCTCAATTAAATCAATCCAGCCTAAGACTATACTTTCAGGGATCATTTCTATAGATAACAAATGGCGAAAATCTCCCAGAGATATCCATCTCAACACCAGCACCCAGCTTCACTCAAAGACCAGCAAGCTACAGTGCTGGACACCCTATGCCAAACAACCAGCAAGACAGGAACACAATGCCACCCATTAGCAGAGAGGCTGCCTAAAATCATAATAAGTCTACAGACACCCCAAAACACACCACCAGATGTGGACCTGCCCACCAGAAAGACAAGATCCAGCCTCATCCACCAGAACACAGGCACTAGTTCCCTCCACCAGGAAGCCTACACAACCCACTGAACCAACCTTAGCCACTGGGGACAGACACCAAAAGCAACAGGAACTATGAACCTGCAGCCAGCAAAAAGGAGACCCCAAACACAGTAAGATAAGCAAAATCAGAAGACAGACAAACACACAGAAGATGAAGGAGCAAGATAAAAACCCACCAGACCTAACAAATGAAGAGGAAATAGGCAGTCTACCTGAAAAAGAATTCAGAATAATGATAGTAAAGATGATCCAAAATCTTGGAAATAGAATGGAAAAAATGCAAGAAACATTTAACAAGGACCTAGAAGAACTAAAGATGAAACAAACAACGATGAACAACACAATAAATGAAATTAAAAATACTCTAGATGGGATCAATAGCAGAATAATTGAGGCAGAAGAATGGATAAGTGACCTGGAAGATAAAATAGTGGAAATAACTACTGCAGAGCCGAATAAAGAAAAAAGAATGAAAAGAACTGAGGACAGTCTCAGAGACCTCTGGGACAACATTAAACGCACCAACATTTGAATTATAGGGGTTCCAGATAAAGAAGAGAAAAAGAAAGGGACTGAGAAAATATTTGAAGACATTATTATAGTTGAAAACTTCCCTAATATGGGAAACAAAATAGTTAATTAAGTCGAGGAAGCACAGAGAGTCCAATACAGGATAAATCCAAGGAGAAATATGCCAAGACACATATTAATCAAACTGTCAAAAATTAAATACAAAGAAAACATATCAAAAGCAGCAAGGGAAAAACAACAGATAACACACAAGGGAATCCCCATAAGCTTAACAGCTGATCTTTCAGCAGAAACTCTGCAAGCCAGAAAGGACTGGCAGGACATATTGAAAGTGATGAAGGAGAAAAACCTGCAACCAAGATCACTCTACCCAGCAAAGACCTCATTCAGATTTGACAGAGAAATTAAAACCTTTACAGACAAGAAAAAGCTGAGAGAGTTCAGCACCACCAAACCAGCTTTACAACAAATGCTAAAGGAACTTCTCTAGGTAAGAAACACAAGAGAAGGAAAAGACCTACAATAACGAACCCAAAACAATTAAGAAAATGGTAATAGGAACATACATAATTACCTTGAATGTAAATGGACTAAACGCTCCCACCAAAAGACACAGATTGGCTGAATGGATACAAAAACAAGACCCAGGGATTCCCTGGTGGTGCAGTGGTTGAGAGTCCGCCTGCTGATGCAGGGGACGCGGGTTCGTGCCCTAGTCTGGGAAGATCCCACGTGCCGTGGAGCAGCTGGGCCCGTGAGCCATGGCCGCTGAGCCTGTGCATCTGGAGCCTGTGCTCCGCAATGGGAGAGACCACAAGAGTGAGAGGCCCGCATACCGCTAAAGAAAAAAAAAAAAAAAGACCCATATATATGCTGTGTACAAGAGACCCACTTCAGACCTAGAGACACATACAAACTGAAAGTAAGCGGATGGAAAAACATATTCCATGCAAATGCAAACCAAAAGAAAGCTGGAGTAGCAATTCTCATGTTAGACAAAATAGACTTTAAAATAAAGACTATTCAAGAGAAAAGAAGGACACTACATAAAGATCAAGGGATCGATCCATGAAAAAGATATAACAATTGTAAATATTTATACACCCAACACAGGAGCACCTCAATACATAAGGCAAGTACTAATGGCCATAAAAGGGGAAATCGACAGTAACACATTCATAGTAGGGGACTTTAACACCCCACTTTCACCAATGGACAGATCATCCAAAATGAAAATAAATAAGGAAACATAAGCTTTAAATGATACATTAAATGAGATGGACTTAATTGATATTTATAGGACATTCCATCCAAAAACAACAGAATACACATTTTTCTCAAGTGCTCATGAATCATTCTCCAGGATAGATCATATCTTGGGTCACAAATAAAGCCTTGGTAAAATTAAGAAAACTAAAATTGTATCAAGTATCTTTTCCGACCACAATGCTATGAGACTAGATATCAATTGCAGGAAAAGATCTGTAATAAATACAAACACAGGGAGGCTAAACAATACACTACTTAATAACGACGTGATCACTGAAGAAATCAAAGAGGAAACATAAAATACCTAGAAACAAATGACAATGGAGACACGATGACCCAAAACCTATGGGATGCAGCAAAAGCAGTTCTAAGAGGGAAGTTTATAGCAATACAATCCTACCTTAAGAAACAGGAAACAACTCGAATAAACAACCTAACCTTGCACCAAAATCAATTAGAGAAAGAAGAACAAAAAAAACCCAAGGTTAGCAGAAGGAAAGAAATCACAAAAATCAGATCAGAAATATATGAAAAAGAAATGAAGGAAACAATAGCAAAGATCAATAAAACTAAAAGCTGGTTCTTTGAGAAGATAAACAAAATTGATAAACCATTAGCCAGACTCATCAAGAAAAAAAGGGAGAAGAATCAAATCAATAGAATTAGAAATGAAAAAGGAGAAGCAGCAACTGACACTGCAGAAATACAAAAGATCATGAGAGATTACTACAAGCAACCCTATGCCAGTAAAATGGACAACCTGGAAGAAATGGACATTTTCTTAGAAATGCACAATCTGCCAAGACTGAATCAGGAAGAAATAGAAAATATGAACAGACCAATCAGAAGCACTGAAATTGAAACTGTAATTAAAAATCTTCCAACAAACAGAAGCCCAGGACCAGATGGCTTCACAGGCGAATTCTATCAAACATTTAGAGAAGAACTAACACCTATCCTCAAACTCTTACAAAATATATCAGAGGGAGGAACACTCCCAAACTCATTCTATGAGGCTACCATCATCTTGATACCAAAACCAGACAAGTATGTCACAAAGAAAGAAAACTAGAGGCCAATATCACTGATGAACATAGATGCAAAAATCCTCAACAAAATACTAGCAAACAGAATCCAACAGCATATTAAAAGGATCATACACCATGATCAAGTGGGGTTTATTCCAGGAATGCAAGGATTCTTCAATATACGCAAATCAATCAACGTGATACACCATATTAACAAATTGAAGGAGAAAAAACATATGATCATCTCAATAGATGCAGAGAAAGCTTTTGACAAAATTCAACACCCAGTTATGATAAAAACCCTGCAGAAAGTAAGCATAGAGGGAACTTTCCTCAACATAATAAAGGCCATATATGACAAACCCACAGCCAACATCATCCTCAATGCTGAAAAACTGAAACCATTTCCACTAAAATCAGGAACAAGACAAGGTTGCCCACTCTCACCACTCTTATTGAACATAGTTTTGGAAGTTTTAGCCACAGCAATGAGAGAAGAAAAGGAAATAAAAGGAATCCAAATCGGAAAAGAAGTAAAGCTGTCACTGTTTGCAGATGAGATGATACTATACATAGATAATCCTAAAGATGCTACCAGAAAACTACTAGAGCTAATCAATGAATTTGGTAAAGTAGCAGGATACAAAATTAATGCACAGAAATCTCTGACATTCCTATACACTAATGATGAAAAATCTGAAAGTGAAATCAAGAAAACACTCCCATTTACCATTGCAAAAAAAAGAATAAAATATCTAGGGATAAACCTACCTAAGGAGACAAAAGACCTGTATGCAGAAAATTATAAGACACTGATGAAAGAAATTAAAGATGATACAAATAGATGGAGAGATACACCACGTTCTTGGACTGGAAGAATCAACATTGTAAAAATGATTCTACTACCTAGCAATCTACAGATTCAATGCAATCCCTATAAAGCTACCACTGGCATTTTTCACAGAACTAGAACAAAAAATTTCACAATTTGTATGGAAACATAAAAGACCCCGAATAGCCAAAGCAATCTTCAGAATGAAAAACACAGCTGGAGGAATCAGGCTCCCTGACTTCAGACTATACTACAAAGCTACAGTAATCAAGACAGTATGGTACTGGCACAGAAATAGAAAGATAGATCAATGGAACAGGAACAGAAAGCCCAGAGATAAACCCACACACATACGGTCACCTTATCTTTGATAAAGGGGGCAGGAATGTACAGTGGAGAAAGGACAGACTCTTCAATAAGTGGTGCTGGGAAAACTGGACAGGTACATGTAAAAGTATGAGATTTGATCACTCCCTAACACCATACACAAACATAAGCTCAAAATGGATTAAAGACCTAAATGTAAGGCCAGAAACTATCAAACTCTTAGAGGAAAACATAGGCAGAATACTCTATGACATAAATCAGGCAAGATCCTTTTTGATGCACCTCCTAGAGAAATGGAAATAAAAGCAAAAATAAACAAATGGGACCTAAGGAAACTTGATAGTTTTGCACAGCAAAGGAAACCATAAACAAGACCAAAAGACAACCCTCAGAATGGAGAAAATATTTGCAAATGAAGCAACAGACAAAGGATTAATCTCCAAAATTTATAAGCAGCTCATGCAGCTCAATAACAAAAAAACAAACAACCCAATCCAAAAATGGGCAGAAGACCTAAATAGACATTTCTCCAAAGAAGATATACAGACTGCCAACAAACATATGAAAGAATGCTCAACATCATTAATCATTAGAGAAATGCAAATCAAAACTGCAATGAGATATCATCTCATATCAGTCAGAATGGCCATCATCAAAAAATCTAAAAAAAATAAATGCTGGAGAGGGTGTGGAGAAAAGGGAACACTCTTGCACTGCTGGTGGGAATGTGAATTGGTTCAGCCACTATGGAGAACAGTATGGAGGTTCCTTACAAAACTACAAATAGAACAACCATATGACCCAGCAATCCCACTATTGGGCATATACCCTGAGAAAACCATAATTCAAAAAGAGTCATGTAGCAAAATGTTCATTTACAATAGCCCAGAGATGGAAACAACCTAAGTGTCCATCATCGGATGAATGGATAAAGAAGATGTGGCACATGTATACAATGAAATATTACTCACCCATAAAAAGAAACGAAATTGAGCTATTTGTAATGAGGTGTATAGACCTAGAGTCTGTCATACAGAGTGAAGTAAGTCAGAAAGAGAAAAACAAATACTGTATGCTAACACATATATATGGAATTTAAGAAAATAAATGTCATGAAGAACCTAGGGGTAAGACAGGAATAAAGACACAGACCTACTAGAGAATGGACTTGAGGATATGGGGAGGGGGAAGGGTAAGCTGTGACAAAGCGAGAGAGTGGCATGGACATATATACACTACCAAACGTAATATAGATAGCTAGTGGGAAGCAGCCACATAGCACAGGGAGATCAGCTCGTTTTTTTGTGACCACCTAGAGGGTTGGGATAAGGAGGGCAGGAGGGAGGGAGATGCAAGAGGGAAGAGATATGGGAACATATGTATATGTATAACTGATTCATTTTGTTATAAAGTAGAAACTAACACACCATTGTAAAGCAATTATACTCCAATAAAGACATAAAACAACAACAATAACAACAACAAAAAATCACTCCAGCCTTTGAGGCTTAGTTTGGTTGTCTAAAAAATATGTCTGTTGGACTCAGTGAGTTGAAGGTCTCCATGCCCCTGTAAGTTCCTAGAATTTTATGGAACTACAAGAGGTTCTTTCTGGAATTTACCTCTCATCGTTTCAAAGTTGAACAATTAGTGACACAGAGGAAAGGACCCAAGTGCTCACAACCCAAGACCATGACCAAGACTATAAGAAGGACTGTGGGAAAGGAGAGGCCACTTGAGATCTTGACCAAGAAGACAAGGAGGAAGTTGGGTCTGTGCTGGTTCTTGAAGAGAGACTTCAATGAATTGGAGGAGGATGAAGAAGGGTCAAGAGCTCGGGTGTGGGATAGCCTCATCCACCAGAGGGCAGAAAGCAGAATCAAGAAGAACTACAATCCTGCAGCCCGTGGACCGAAAACCACATTCACAGAAAGACAGACAAAATGAAAAGGCAGAGGACTATGTACTACATAAAGGAATAAGATAAAACCCCAGAAAAACAACTAAAATGAAGTGGAGACAGGCAACCTTCCAGAAAAAGAATTCAGAATAATGATAGTGAAGATGATCCAGGACCTTGGAAAAAGAATGGAGGCAAAAATCGAGAAGATGCAAGAAATGCTTAACAAAGACCTAGAAGAATTAAAGAACAAACACCTAGAAGAATTAAAGTACAAATAAAAAGAGATGAAGAATACAATAACTGAAATTAAAAATACACTAGAAGGAATGAATAGCAGAATAACTGAGGCAGAAGAATGGATAAGTGACCTGGAAGACAGAATGGTGGAATTCACTGTGGCAGAACAGAATAAAGAAAAATGAATGAAAAGAAAGGAAGACATCCTAAGAGACCTCTGGGACAATGGTAAATGCACCAACATTCTCCTTATAGGGTTCCCAGAAGGAAAAGAGAGAGAGAATGGATCCAAAAAAATATTTGAAGAGATTATAGTCGAAAACTCCCCTAACACAGGAAAGGAAATAGCCACCCAAGTCCAGGAAGCACAGAGAGTCCCAGGCAGGATAAACCCAAGGAGGAACACACCAAGACACATAGTAATCAGACTGACAACAATTAAAGACAAAGGAAAATTATTAAAAGCAACAAGGGAAAAATGAGAAATAACATACAAGGGAACTCCCATAAGGTTAACAGCTGATTTCTCAGCAGAAACTCTACAAGCCAAAAGGGAGCAATATATTTAAAGTGATGAAAGGGAAGAACCTACCACCAAGATTACTCTACCTGGCAAGGATCTCATTCAGATTTGACAGAGAAATAAAAAGCTTTACAGACAAGAAAAAGCTAAGAGAATTCAGCACCACTAAACCAGCTCTACAACAAATGCTAAAGGAACTTCTCTAAGTGGGAAACACAAGAGAAGAAAAAGACCTACAAAAAACAAACCCAAAACAATTAAGAAAATGGTAACAGGAATGTACATATCGATAATTACCTTAAATGTAAATGGATTAAATGCTCCAACCAAAAGACACAGACACGCTCACTGAATGGATACAAAAACAAGACCCATATATATGCTGTCTACAAGAGACCCACTCCAGATCTAGGGACACATACAGACTGAAAGTGATGACAGACAGGCTCGCTGAATGGATACAAAAACAAGACCCATATATATGCTGTCTACAAGAGACCCACTTCAGATCTAGGGACACATACAGACTGAAAGTGAGGGGATGGAAAAAGATATTCCATGAAAATGGAAATCAAAAGAAAGCTGGAGTAGCAATACTCATATCAGATAATATAGACCTTAAAATAAAGAATGTTACAAGAGACAAGGAAGGTCACTACATAATGATCAAGGGACCAAACCAAGAAGAAGATATAACAATTGTAAATATATATGCACCCAACATAGGAGCACCTCAATGCATAAGGCAAATTCTAACAGCTATAAAAGAGGAAATCGACAGTAACACAATAATAGTAGGGGACTTTAACACCTCACTTACACCAATGGACAGATCATCCAGACAGAAAATTAATAAGGAAACACAAGCTTTAAATGACACAATAGACCAGATAGATTTAATTGATATTTATAGGACATTCCATCCAAAAACAGCAGATTACACTTTCTTCTCAAGTGCACGTGGAACATTCTCCAGGATAGATCACATCTTGTGTCCCAAATCAAGCCTCAGTAAATTTAAGAAAGTTGATATCATATCAAATATCTTTTCTGACCACAATGCTATGAGATTAGAAATAAATTACAGGGAAAAAAATGTAAAAAACACAAACACATGGAGGCTAACCAAAACCTTACTAAATAACCAAGAAATCATGGAGGAAATCAAAGAGGAAATAAAAAAAAAATACCTAGAGACAAATGACAATGAAAACATGATGATCCAAAACCTATGGGATGCAGCAAAAGCAGTTCTAAGAAGGAAGTTTATAGCAATACAATCACACCTCAAGAAACAAGAAAAATCTCAAATAAACAATCTAACATTACACCCAGAGGAACTAGAGAAAGAAGAACAAACAAAATCCAAAGTTAGTATTAGGAAAGAAATCATAAAGATTAGAGCAGAAATAAATGAAATAGAAACAAAGAAAACAAAAGCAAAGATCAATAAAACTAAAAGTTGGTTCTTTGAGAAGATAAACAAAATTCATAAACCTTTAGCCAGACTCATCAAGAAAAAGAGAGGACTCAAATAATAAAATTAGGGGAAAAAAACCCAAAACAACAGTTCAGGTGTGCCATGTTAATGGCCACTGTTTGTGGAGGGAAAGTCAGGTTGTTTATTTCACATTCTAGGAAAACTGAAATGCTTTGTGCAAATTAAAATCAATATGCACATCAACAAATCATTTTTCCCTTTTACAAAACAGTAAGTCCTTTGGTTGCATTCATGTATTGTTGTCTCATTTTATAAACCTGAGTCACATTCAATTTTATTTAAATTTAAACATTTTTGACCAAAAAAAGGAAAAATAGGTATAGGTGTGGCTCAGAGAGGGTATAAGGAGGTGGTATTCACTAGGGAGTCAAGATCAGAGGAAACTTGTGTCTTCCAACTTTATAGCCACTGACTGCTCATCCCACTTGCTCTGATTTGCAAGCTCAATGAGAGGATTGAGATGGCTGAGACACTTTTAGAGAGCACATCATTAATAGAAGGTGGGAAAAAAGAAACAGTCATTTACATTTGATTACTCTCCAGTTCGGAGAAGTTAGAGAACAGAAAGCTAATCAAGTCAAATTATAAATTATGTCTCTAGTCACAGGTGACAGAAAATTGATACTTCTAAACTTGAACTGTTTACCATCAATCCAACTCTTTCTTTAAAATAGAGCCTCTAGTGGAAAAAAACATCACTCATAAGGTAAAAAGCACTCAGTCCTTGGGTGGGAGACTATGGATGTCCTAGGATAAGAGGCACAGCTCTGTTCCCTGGACCGGGTAGCAGGGCGCATGGCTGTACAGGTGGCCAGAGCAAGATGGTGGGATGGTCCATGGGCATCACACGCATCTCCCTGGCCACTGCTCCCACGTGTTCTGAGACAATACAGCTCAACACCAGTTCTGTTATATCACCCAAAGGGGATCTCACCATGCAAACAGACCTCCACACTCACATGCTATAAAGTATAAAAGTAAAATACTCCAGAGTAACACTGATTCTGGTCTGATTTGCCTCTCAAAGGTCATCTGCCTATATGTAAGGAACACTCTCCAGCCTGCAATAGGTAAAGCCAGTTGAAGAAGATGAAAGAGAGAATGTGTGAAAACTGACCACACTGCTGGATTTCAGAGAAAAGAAAAACTCATGACGTACAGGTGGCCAGGTAATTTCTCCTGAGAAGAAGGTGGAGATGCTGACAGTACCGTCGACAGAAGGAAATGATAAGGTATAGATGTAATATGTGGGATCAATTGTACTCAATATTGCAAGGAGTAAAATGGAATATTTTAACATTCAAACGCAATCCCTCAATGAAACGGTGTGCCATAGACGAGCAGATAACAATGTAGTTATACACACCACACTGTAACTGAATAGTTGTTCTGAAATCTGTGTTGGCCCTTCCTTTCCTTGCCCCACTGATCATAAGCTTGGCCTCGTGGTCTGGTCTGACCAATGAAATGTGAGGGGCACGATGTGTGCTTCTTCTGAGCAGAAGCTTTAAGAGCAGTGTGAGGCTCACCAAGCTTTCGTTTCCCTCTGCTTTGGGGACCAGTAATGTCCCAGGTAGAAACTACTCTGAGCCTGAGTCCAGTGTAGGATGCAACGTGGCAGCCCATCTATACTGGACACATACAAGGTCTCCCTTCCATTATCGTTGCCAGCCCCTTCAGTTTGGGGGTACTTTTTGCCATTGCACACCTTAGCTATTCGGACAGATGCAACACCGTGAAGGGTGTGTACACCACCCCATGTGCTCAATCCTTGTGTGCATGTGATCTTCACAGCCGTTCTGACTTGGTGAAATTTCACTTACTCACTCAGGCACTTGGGGTTAGGAATTATACAGGGCAGGAATTTCCCCACCCAGGGTCAAACGTTTCTCTTCAGCTATAAAAAAACAGGGATCACTTCTCTAAAAGATTTGTTCTAAGGAAAGGCTGAAGTCTTGAGAATTTACCCATTCTGCTTGGCTGTAGCTGTCATCCTATGTACAAATTCCTGTTGTCTTTGTTCTCCAATCAAAGTGTTTGTTCTCATTGGTTGCCAAGCAACGGGCTTTCATCAGCTAGCCAAGTGCTCTCATACTTAAGAATGTTGGCAGTGCCGTGTCGCACAGTGATGTTTGTACCATCAACCATGAAAAGTACTGAGAAAGAGCCCGGGAGTGTGTCTGCACGGGCAGATCCTTTATGGTGGGGAGACTGCGGGTTCACTGTTTGATCCCTCAGTGGCTTGGGATTCTAGTCTGGACTGGGCTGCTCAGTCTAAGGCTGGATGTTTGGGTGTTTCATGTTATGAAACCATGATGAGTATAAGAGGTGTGGGGAGGGGTGAGGGTGGGTGCCAGAGGCTATGCAGCTTCGGAGGGGAGACCAGTTCCTTCAATGTTGCTACTAAGTTTGGCCTCAAAAAAGGTCTATAAATTCATGTTTGGAACATTCAGAATTGTTGCTCAAAGAACAGACCTCTATCTTACATGGAAATGAACTTTCTCCTATTCTTCCTGGGAAATTATAGAACTACGCTACTTGAATGCAGTTTCTGTGCTCTGTTTTAAAAAAAATATTTTATTGAAGTATAGTTGATATATAATGTGTTTCTTGGTGTACAGCAAAGTGACTCAGTTATATCAATACATGTATGTACATTCTTTTTCATATTCTTTTCCATTATGCTTTCTCACAGGATATTGAATATAGTTCCCTGTGCTCTACAGTAGGACCTTATTGTTTATGCATTCTATATATTGAACATACCAGTTTGCATCTGCTCACCCCAAACCCCCAATCCTTCCCTCCTCCACCCCCTCCCCCTTGGAAACCACAAGTCTGTTCTCTATGTCTGTGAGTCTATTTCTGTTTCATACATAAGTTCATTTGTGTCATATTTTAGATTCCATATATATGATATTTGTCTTCTCTGTCTGACTCACTTCACTTAGCATGATAATCTCTAGGTCCACCCATGCTGCTATAAATGGCATTATTTCATTCTTTTTTATGGCTGAGTAATATTCTATTGTATATATGTACCACATTGTCTTTATCCATTCATCTGTCGATGGACATTTAGGTTGTTTCCATGCAGTTGCTATGCTCTTAATTCAATATATTTTTTTCCATTCAACAGACATTAGTTGACTACTTTCCATGTACCAATTCCAGTTCTAAGTGATTTGTAATCATTATCTTGCTTAATTCTTCCCCAACCCAATAAAGTAGGTATTATTACTTTCCTCATTTTTACGAAGAGGTAACTGAAGGAAAAGAGGTTTGGAGACTTGCCAAGTATCCCACATCAAGCAGGTGGTGGAGGCAGTCAGTGGGTAGAGCTCTTCTTACCATCCAGAAAAAGAGGCAACATACAAAGAGGCACAAGAAGAAATAACGGCTCCAGCCAGTGATGGGGATGGATATTGTTCTACATGGTAGTGTCTCTGGGTGTGGTTGATTCCCCTCCCCACCCCTGTTTTTGGTGGGGAGAATAATCCTTTTTCCTAATTGTGCTGAACTTGGAGACTTGAACCCCAACGCAAACTTGGTCTTGGGGTAAGTCTCACAGTCTCCTATGGTGTTGACAGCCCTCAACCTCTTCCCACCCCTCAATCCAGACCCCTGCCAGAGGTGTGCCCCCAGCCACACTGGGGCACAGAGCAAATGCCAGCAAATATCAGAAGGCCTTCTTTGAGCAGGGAGGGAAACGAGGAGATTTCTGGAAGAAACTGCTTGCCATTTCTCTCATGAACACAGGACTGAATCCTGAAGTGGGCATTTGCTTTTTCGCTACTGTGAATGCGAAGCTGAGGAGCTGGCTTGGAGGGGTGACCAAGGACTCTCCAGCAGGGAGGTAGATGTTCACATTTCTGCTTATTTGTCCTGAAAACTAAAGCCTCCAGAGGAAAGCCTCTAAAGGCAAAACCTTGCAGATACTACCCTTTAAATATGGTGCCTACCCTTAAACACTAATTGTCCCCTTGGGCACTGATACTGTTGATACCAATAAATGAGAAAAAAGAGAGAGCGGAATTGCACTAATTCTCATTCTGCTCATTAAGCAATGTCCTAAGCTTCCTCAGGTACAAGTGAAAGATGCAATCAGCAAATTGGACTGCAAAATCACCATGGCAAAAAGTAGAAGGGCAGTCCCATTCCTGAACTATACTAAAGTAACTCAAATGAAAGGACTGTTGTTCGAACGCAGGAATGAAGGTGCTCTTTCTGCTGCAGTTTGCTGGACTGTTAACTTGTTACACACCCGATCTCTGAATGAATACTGTTGGCACATGATTTTTAAGCTTTATCTTTGTCTTTAAAAAATACGTTCTCTGTAATCAGGCTGCAGATTTTCTTTCAAGGATTCTCCCACCTAGATTTTACTAAGAGTTCTATCTTTGGAGAGAATGACATGAAATATTAGCTAAAAACAGTGACTCTGATTCAGGATCTCAGATGCAACTGCTGGGCCTCAGGGCAGCCCCCTACCCCACACACAACCACAGTGACATCCTGGTTATTCTGAATTACAGTTACTTGAGAAACAGCCAGTGCAAAAGGGATACTCTGACCCACCCTCTCTGCCCCCCGAAAGCAGCAAATAAATCTCCCCTGTGAAAGGTACGCTCCCAGTGCCAGGAGGGAGACACACCCTTATGGCCAGAGATAGGGAATTCAGGACCAAGAAGCTCCTATAAACAAACCTCGTTACTCCTTTAATTTACTACCCAAGCCCAAATTCAGTTTTGATTCTTCACTAATTAAGCACCCAAGCTTAAATTCCTTTGTCTTGTCAATTTCTCACAAATGTATTGTTTCTTTGTCTAAAAATATAAAAACTGCCTGCTTTGGCCCCTTCTAATGTTCTATTTCTATGAGATCTCCAAAGGTATGAACTAAATTTGTATTTTTTCTCCTGTTCATCTGTCTTGTGTCAATTTCATTATTAGACCAGCCAAAAGAACTAAAGAAGGGTAGGGGGGAAATTCCCTCCTCCCCAACACCCGGCTACCTGACAAAGAAAAAGAAATTGTGGCTTGAAGCTTCTATAATTTAAGAAAAGCATCTCGTAAGAGAGTTTATTGTTAGTTACATATGATGATAACTCAAGTTCAAATCATACAGGTAATGTAGCAGGAAACCTTGATTTGGTGTGTTTGCTAACACATTTGTTTTTTCTAAACATATACATTCTTAAGAATTCATCAAAATTTTAAGCCTGGAGAAAGCAAACTGGCAGCCCGTGGGCTGAGCCTTGCCAGGCAGATGAGCTCTGACTGGCTTGCAGGGACACATGCATGTTTGTGTGTGGAAAGAATCTGAACGCTATTACATAGGACATGCAATTTCATTGTACACATTCAGCTTGTCAGCCAGTCCTCTGCATCTGACTTCTCGCCTTCAGCACTACGGGCATCTGGGGCTGGATAGTCCTTTGTTCTGGGAGACTGTCCTGTGCATTGCAGGATGCTTAGCAGCTTCTACCCCACAGACCTAAACCTAAACTTGACTTCAAGAGTTTCTACCCACTGGATACCAGTAGAAATCCCATCCCCAGCCGTGATAACTGGAATCACCTCCAAGCATTGCCAAATGCTCCTTGGTGGGGTGGTGGCAGTCAAAGTCTCCCCTGGTTGAGAACCATTGCTCTAAATGGGAGGCTCCTCCCTTGGACCTCTAGCCCGACTACTTGTCCACTATTGCTCCTTCCCTTCCCCCACTTCATTCCTTTACTCCCTGGACTCCGAGGTCCATCACTCCAATCGCTTTCTTGCCTCCATCCTTCCAGAATGGAAGAGGACACCTCCCTAGGGCATCCCTTGGAAGATATCGTGGCTTCTGCACACACACCATTGGCCAGAGGTAATCATAAGGCTATAATCACCTCTAACGGATGATGGGACATGTCTTTGTTCAGGATGGCATGTGCCCAGGTAAAAAGATCCTCTTAGTATAGAAGAAGGAGAGAATGGATATTGAGAGAAAAAACAGTGGTCTCTGTCACATGCAGAGAACTCCAATGCTGCATTTCCAAGATGGAAACTATCACCTTCCTTTCCAGAGCTGTTCCTCCCCTTGTAACTTTAGTTAAGTTAAAGGTTGATCATCTGCTCAGCTGCCCAAGCAGAAACCACTCTCATCCTCGATTACTCTTCCCTCTTACCAGCCCGCATCCAGGGAAGCAGCGATTCCTGTCCTTCACACTGTGGAACTTGCCCCTTCCCCTTGCCCTACAGCCACTCCCCAGTTCACCGTCACCCCTGCCACCCATCTGATGAGTGGGTCATCTCCTAACTGGGCTTCCCACCTCCTGTCTTCCCCTCCCCCTTTCTCTCCTGCAGCAGAGGTCTTTCTAAAATGTAAAGCAGGCAAATCAGGTCGGTCCCAGCTCCAAATGTCTACTGACAAATCCTAAGCCCTCCAGGATGTCACCTCTGGTGTAGTGTATCTTGTATCTTGTGTTCACCAGAGGTGAACCCCACCTCCTTCATTTCTTCTTCCTCAGCCTCGAGCCTGTGGTCCAGCTCTTCTGAGTCACGTGCAGCCCCAGCCTGGTGCTGCACTCACCTCTTCCCTGGGACCTGGGACCTGGACCCCAGGCTCCATCACTCCGTTCCCACCCACACCACCGGCATTCACTAAGGTCAGCCCGGCTAACTCTTCAGTCAAGCTTCTAATCCCACACCCGCCACCTCTTCCATCACCTCCTCTCTGAGAGCTGTCTGGTTAGGTGTTGTGTGCTGTTTTGGCATCCAATGTTTACCCTCAAGCTCTAATCATCTGTTTACTTTCCTGCCCGACGCCGTAGATGGCACTGTGCCTTCTTCAATATTATGTCCCTGGCGTGGAACACAGAGCTGGGAACACAATAGAGACTCCATAAACATTTGTCAGATGGACACAGGAAGGAAGGCATGGATGTGTGACTAAGGCCCCACTACACTTTGTATAAGTGGGCAGCTCATTAAATAGTCTGCTTTTTCAATGATGGAAGTCAGGAGAACATTCTGGCCTCAGCTCTCATTAAGTGGATGGTGGGTAACAAATGTGGGTGATGTGTGACTTCTTTGGTTACCAGTGTCCTCCTAGTAGCCTGAGAGGTGTCTGAGTATGGTTCTGCTGTCTCTTCCACTTTGAGCTTTCTCCCACTTTGTAAGGTGTCAGGAAGAAATGGGAAGACATCCTTGAGTGCAGCAGCAAAAAAGAAATATATTTTGAAAATTTGGGGGTAATTTTGAAAAACCTGTGATTTTCTCCATTAGAAGAAATGACGGGAGCATGTATGTAACAAATATATGTATATATATTATATAAGTATGTAATACATGTGCATATATATCCGTATCTATATGCCTATAGATCGATAGATGTCTTTTAATCTTGTCACCATACATATTAGTTGGCATGTGTGCCTTTACATTCTTTCATGCATTTTTCTTAAAGTTGTTCTAATATCTCATCTTTCTCGAGCTGATGAAGTGGGCACTCTCCTTTTTGTTATTCTGCAGGTACAAATTCAAGTGCTCATGTATATTACATTGGGAAGGCTCCTCCTGTCTCTGACTCAGTGATGAAAGACGCACAACCCAGAGCACAGTGTGGAGGAGGTGAAGAGGAATGAATAACTTATGAACTGCAGCCCTGCCACAGTGCGAAGGGGGCAAGTTTTCTGCCAGGAAACAAAAACTGAGATCAGCATGGGAATGAAAGCTATGGCTCATGAGAAGACACTATGTTACACTTAAAAAAAAAAAAAAATATATATATATATATACACACTTATCAATTAATTTAAATTAACTACATCAGCATATGTAAACTTGGGAATTCTCAACTTTGTCATGCCCATAAAAATATTTGTCAAACAGTAAACATATTTTTAGGAGCACTTATTTGAAAGTGTGAAAGGCTGGTGTCTGATACAAGACTGAACCCTATGCAATGATTTCTAAGGAAAATAGCATCTTATTCTAAGCAGCTCCTGGGCCCCTACTGACCTGAGCTCAGGCCTGCTTTGGATTAGGGATGTATTTCAGTTATCCGCTGCTGCAAAACAAACTGCCCCGAGACTAGTGGCTTAGAACAATGATGCTTCTTTTTTTTCCCCCTCCTGATTCTGTGGATCAGCTGGGTGCTTCCTGTGCTGGTTTTGCTGCAGGCCAGTCACGTGACTGCTTTCAACTGGGGAGGGCTGGCCTGGCTGGAAGGCCCAACACAGGCCTTCTGTTGGTTTGGCGGTTGCTGCTGGCCGGCAGCTGGGCCTTGGTTCTTCTCCCTGTGTGGCCACTCATCCTCCATCAGGCTGGACTGGTTTCCTGGTGGTGATTCCAGAAAGCAAGAAGGGATCTCGGGGCCTCGTAAGGCCTTGGCACAGACTTCCTACGGCGTTAGTTTCCCATATTCTATTAGGCAAACCGAGAATCATGCACACCCAGATTCAAAGGATGGGGAAAAATGGCGGTGTTTTCCATCAGATACAGACTGGATGACAGACGTTTCCAACATTCCTGGTTCCAAAGGCATGGTGGACTCAAGGGTTAAATAATTTCTACAGGCCCTGGAAGCCCAGGGCCTCTCCATGCGGGACCCCAGGAGCCCAGTTCAAGTCAAGTCTCACCTTGACTTTCTGTGAATCTACCTTGCCTCCAGCTCTGCACACAACTTCTCTCTCTTCTTCTCATCCAAACACTTGCTCCAGGCTGGGCTGACACGACATAGGATGAGATGCAGGAGGACAGGCTCTTGGTGAGGAATTGAGGAGAATGCTACTTTGTTCTCTCTATGAGGTTCACATTTTGGCTTCTACCTCAACTTAAAACTTGGCAACTAATTCTTAGAAATGGCTTAAAGCAAACAAGATCGACAATGGAAATTAAGCAGCTGTCTACAAATGCTATGAGTCACTTTCAATTTATTTTAAGATTGTTTTAGACATAAATTCATATGAGTTAGCTCAGTAAAAATGTTTTTTTTTTAAAAACTAATGTTGACTTTTTTGTCAAGAAAATAAACGTAATAAAAATTAGATAGGATTGAAGAGATTTCTTAAAATAAACCATCTTGAAAGGGAAGGGGAAAATTAATGTAATGGCATTAAGATATGTTTCATAATTCACTCTTAAGTGATCCATTGAAAGATCTGGGAATGTTCTGTTATTTGTTGAGTGGTTTTACTAAACTGCTTTTCTGGTAGCTGATAAAAGCATACCATACCATACTACCCAAAGCAAGATGCTCTTTGCATATGGAATAGGTAACTTAATAGAGCAGAAGCACCCAAAACTTTTAATTCAATTGACGGACCTCAAACTTCTTACTCAACTTGCATTCAAAATCATGAAACTCACATAAAATGAGACGTCTGACTCAAACAGTTATCCTTTACTCAATACTGCAAAGCTACAGAATAAAAAATCACGTTTTAAAGTACCATACATTTCAAAAGTGAAATAGAATTATCTATTAATTTCCAAAATAATTATTTCAAAAATAAGCAAGACCTTAGATACTTATATTTACAAATCTTCTACCGTAGCTGAATGCTTTTGTCAGTACAACGATGCACTTGCTGCCTGTAATCTGCTTACAACAGCAATACATTATCAACAACAATATCAGTGACATCACTGGTCTAGTGAACTCACCAATCCCTTCCACCACAGTGAATAAAAACTTCTGGTCTAAACGTTTCCACAGAGGTCACCATCTGACCCAGTCTCACCTATGCAACTTTCCACCATTTCATTCATAACATTCCAGAGCTGCATCTGCTAATTTCTCCTTGAACGCTCTCTCCTGTTGTATTTTGCATTTTGTTTCATTCTTCCTTTTCCTTGCCCCTCATCTTAAAGGGGATGAGAAGAGCCCTCTGCAATGAGATTGCTGTGGGGTTAAAAGGATTAATGTTCAGAAAGGGCTTAGAACATGCCTGGCACACAGGAAGTCCTGTACATTAGCTTGGATGATCAGAAATCTCCTTAGACTAGTTCAAGTCCACATGTATGGTGCTGTTCTCCGAATGCCCACTTGTCATTTAATTATTCTCTAACTCTTTCACTTACATTGGTTCCCCAGGTACAGTCAAAATTACTTTGGGGGGAGGGAGAAGTGTGCAGAGATAATGCATTTTATTTACACATCCTTTGCAATTCTAGATGTTTTCTACACTTATTAAGTGATCAGTAATTATGGTTGTGTTTGTTGATGACTATAAGTGTATAAATAAAATTGGCAGCCAAATGTAGGTGTCATATTAAAACTATAGGGCAGAACATCCTGCTCACGATACCGAAGAGAACAGGCCAACGCTTATAAAAAGCAACAAGGAAAATTCACCAACTGCAGCAACAGAACACAAAAAGGCATGACCCAGTAACATAAACTCCAGGAACCAAGGGCCAAGAAGAGAAAGAGAAGATTCCAGAGCTGAGCACGAGGTGGGCTATGGCTATACGTGGCTCTTAACACCGCCCACCCTCTCAAGCAGTCTCCCTGAGCAAACAAAGGCCAGAGAATTCTTACTAATCCCTACAAACCCAGAGAGAGGCAAACTACAAGGCATTCTCCATTTCTGACTGAGGGAGAATGGAGACCACTGCATGGCGGAAACACTCCGGAGCCCCAGCTACTTTAAAAGTGTTCCTGCTGGACCCCAAATAAATTAGGAAAAAAACCATCACTACCGCAACTGACAAGGGGGGAGGAAGAGAAGAGTGGTAGGGGTCTCAGTCTACACCAGTGGTTGCAACTGGGGACAATTCCGTACCTCCCTAGGGAGCATCAGGCAGTTCCTGGAGACGATGTTCGTTGTCACACCTGGAGGATGCTACTGGCACAGAGTGGCTAGAGGGAAGGGATGTTGCTTAACATCCTACAGCGCACAGGGCAGCCTCACAACAGAGCAGGATCCAGCTCCATGTGTCAACAGTGCTGAGGTTGAGAATATCTGCTCTAGGCATCCGTTTCATCGCCTGTCGGGTTCATTGCATGTGCTTGAAATTTGGCTTTGCTTAAGAATGTGATGAAATAATTGGGTCAATAAAATCATATCATAATTCTTGTCCTCTGAGAAGCAGTGGAACTCACAGACCCTGGAGAATCACCCCATGTTATTGTTACAAGCATATGTGGGCTATTTTATGCTGAGCAAGACAGGGCTGTGCCTACTTCCATGTTGAGGGTGTCAAGGTGGCTACACGCCACTGTATTAGTTTTCTAGGGCTGTCGTAAGACGGTGCCACAGTCTGGGGGCTTAAACCACAGAGATGTACTTCCTGACAGTTCTGGGGGCTGGAAGTCCAGGATCAAAGTGTCGGCACTTTTGCTGGTTTCTCCCAAGGCCTTTCTCCTTGGCTTTGCAGATGGCTGCCTTCCACTTGTTTGTTCACACGGTCTTTTCTCTGTGTGTGCCTGTGTCCCGATCTCCTCTTCTTATAAAGACACCAGTGAGATTGGATTAGGGTCACTCTAATGACCTCATTTTAATGTAATTCCCTCTTTAAAGACCCTGTGACTATATACAGTCACATTCTGAGGTCCCAGGATTTATGGCTTCAAAGTATGAATCTGGGGGAGGACACAATTCAGCCCCTAACAGAGTCCTTCATCAGCAGCACAGAGAAGGAGGTTGTCAGGACACAGGGTTCCCAAGTGGCTGCTGGGATCCATGGGCGGACAGACACTCCCTGCTCGGTCTTGCTACCCGCTGCCTTTTCATCTCCAATGCCTCACCTGCTACTTGTTTAAATATTCTCAAGTGTCCTTAAACGTTCTCCAATCTCTTCTCTACCTGTCCTGGCCCTCACACCGCCGCCTTCTCTTGACCCCTGTCACCCAGCTGCACCTACACTCCTAAGCAGCAGGACGGGCCGCTGGGTAGCTTCCGAGGCTCGCCATTTGGCAAGGAGCCATTTCCTCTCTGGAGGGGTGGGATACTAGAGTCTCACAGCCTCTCGGGATAGAAGCGGAATTCTAACACTGGGAGGAAACAGCGCCTGGCACAGAGCTTCCACCCATACAGCCTAGAGCAGGGATTGGAGAACTTTCTGTAAAGGGCCAGGAAATGAATAGTTCAGGCTTTATGTGCCAAGTCACTTCTGTCACAACTTCTCAGTTCTGCCACTGTAGCAGGAAAGCAGCCACAGACAGGGAGAAAATGAATGAATGTGCTGTGAGCCAATACTTTATTTATAGAAATGGAAACCTTAACTGCATGTCATTTTCATGTGTCATGGAGCTTTATTGTTCTTCTGATGTTTCTTTTTCCTGATTTTTTAAAAAATCATCTAACAATGTAAAATACTTTCTTAGCTCATGAGGCCATTACAGAAGCAGGTGGCGGCCAGATCTGACCCTCGAGCTGTGGCTTGATGTCTCCTGAGGTAGAGAAAGTTCTCTTGAAAATCACACTTAATAGCAGGGCAAACACATCAGAACTGTCACCGACGAGTGAGAATAAAGGGTATATCCTTCAACCAAAGGGCATTATCACTATTATTTCCATAATCTCTCTCCCATATGTTGCTCAACTTAACAGTAAAATCCATAAAATAGATCTTGGAAACTCTTAATGCCCAAGTTCTCATTGAGCTCTCAGCTGAGAAGGAGAGGGCAGGGATTCCAAGCACGTGCTTGGGTGTTTTCAGGTCTGGAAGCAAATCCCAGCTACCCCATGTCCTCGTGTTCTGATGGTATTGACTTCTGCAGGGATCTGGATTTAAATCCACATCCTGGATTTAAGTGGCTGGTTGCCCTAGAGGTGGCCATCTCACCACGTCACCGGGATGATGGTGGGGCAGCGAGTCGTTCATTGCATAAAATCAGACGATGCAAGTTCGTGTCTGAGCTGACCGTTCCTTTGGGTTAGACTTCAGGCCGCCCTCTTACCTCCCTGGGCCTCGTTTTCCTCACCCTAAAATGGAGAGTCTGGACGAAACAATTCCCAAATCCTTCTTGCTATAGAAGTTGGTGAAGCAATAGTTCTATAACACTTATTTTTAGATAAAGCAAAAGAAAAAAGTCAACTTGAGTTTAGCTGCAAACAAAAGTATCTCATTTCCCCACTCAATAGCTAATTCTCCAGCAGTCAGAATTCAGAACACATGTTGCTTGATTTACAGTGGCAACCAGTAATTTGTGTGAGAAAGACTTAATTCAGAAGAATGCAAATATCATTTTTTCTCATAACCAAATGAGTTACAATTAGTTTGATTCATATGCTGTCTTGGATGTCTCCACCACACGCACAGTGAACAATACAAAGTTTTTCAGGCAGCTCTTTGACAGAGAGAACTATTTCTCAGTTGTGTAATTAATACTAAACATAAATCCTCCTCCATTTTCCTCTTGAACATCCCGTGCCCACCGAAGCATCATCTCCTATGAGTGGAACACTAAGGAGAAAAACCACAGGATAGGCTCACTTTTAGTGAGTTTTGCTCCAAGCATTCAACCTTTGGGAAATTGCCAGAATAAGTACATATCAGTGAAACTTGCAAAATAACCACCACCAACAAAAAATGTTTCAACTTTTCTCCCATTTTCACCTATATCTTAACATGTAGCAAATTTTTAATTAATTTCATTCTATCAAAAACCATATGACTCAAAGTGTTTTCCCATGTTTGATTTAGAAACCAAGGAGATATAAAACTGGGTTTAAAATAAGGAATGGGTATGACGTTGATAATTGAAGAATCAAAGTGTTAACCCCTAAGTCATTGCAAAGCACAGAGCTGATCTCCCTGTGTGATGCAGCTGCTTCCCACTAGCTATCTATTTTACATTTGGTAGTGTATATATGTAGATGCTACTCTCACTTCGCCCCAGCTTCTGCCTCCTTCCCTGTGGCCTCAAGCCCATTCTCTGTGTCTACGTCTTTATTCCTGCCCTGCCACTAGGTTCATCAGTACCATTTTTTTTTCTTTTAGATTCCATATATGTATGTTAGCATACGGTATTTGTTTTTCTCTTTCTGACTCACGTCACTCTGTATGACAGACTCTAGGTCCATCCACCTCACTGCAAATAACTCAGTTTCGTTTCTTTTTATGGCTGAGTAATATTCCATTGTATGTATGTGCCACATCTTCTTTATCCATTCATCTGTCAATGGATATTGAGGTTGGTTCCATGTCCTGGCTATTGTAAATAGTGCTGTATACATTCCTTTTTTATAGTCTTTTCCATTATAGTTTATCACAGGATATTGAATATAGTCCCCTGTGCTATACAGTAGGACTTTGTTGTATATCTATTCTAAATGTAATAGTTTGCATCTACCAACCCCAAACTCCCAGTCCATCTTCCTCCCTCCCTGCCTCCCTTGGCAACTGCAAGTCTGTTCTCTATGTGTATGAGTCTGTTTCTGTTTTGTAGATAGATTTATTTGTGCCATATTAACGCAACAGAATAGAGAGCCCAGAAATGAGCCCACACACCTACGGTCACTTAATCTTCGACAAAGGAGGCAAGAATATAAAATTGAGAAAAGACAGTCTCTTCAGCAAGTGGTGCTGGGAAAGTTGGAAAGTAAATCAATGAAGTTAGAACACACCCTCACACCACACACAAAAATAAACTCAAAATGGCTTAAAGACTTAAACATAAGACATGACACCATAAAACTCCTAGAAGAGAAATATACTCTTGGTATATAAAACAGGTTTGCGTTTTCTATTTGGGAGTTACATAACAGTATAATAGTATAGGTCTTCAATAAAGCCTTTCAGTCTGTGAACATTTTGTCACAGAAATTAATATAACAATTATTCTTTTAAAATATTATCAAATGTTTTGCATATAATATGCACTCAGTAAATGCTGAACGACCACTATTTTGAGATACCATCTGAGTTCCATTGGGTTACAGCAGCCTCTTAAATTGGATAAACATAGAACAAATTAGTTAGGAAGAAGCAGCATGCACAGGGAGGGTGGGATAGAGGACCACATCCTTCACAACCGGCAGACCTTCCATCACTCAGATGTTCGCAACCCTGGGATGGAGGCCAACGGCTAGCCCAGTGCTGTGGGACCTTCCTTTACTACACGTCTCACAGTTTACACCGTCTATCTTTAGGTTAACTGTGCAGTG
Organism: Tursiops truncatus; assembly: GCF_011762595.2. Classification (NCBI taxonomy): domain Eukaryota; kingdom Metazoa; phylum Chordata; class Mammalia; order Artiodactyla; family Delphinidae; genus Tursiops; species Tursiops truncatus. Next base: position 6,227,606 of record NC_047036.1, on the reverse strand, counting down.
TTTTTCACATACTAGACTCTGAATTAAAATAAATACATTAAAAACAAACATTCAGTTAATGAAAAACACAATACATTATTAATAACAGCTCATCCGTCTTGGGTGTTGCTCTGTGCCAGGCACTATACACGAACCATTAACTCTGACGGGAAGCCAGTGCATTAGGAATGTTACTATGGAAAATGACCCACGCTCACGCTGCCTGGAGGTGGCAGTGCTTTCATCCTGCTCGGGCTTCACTCATCTACACCGTTTACTCCTTTGGCTCTTTCTGTGTTTATTCCCTCTGATTGTTTTGCATTGCCTCCTTTTAAGAAATACCAGTAGTTTGGGTGACTCTCACAAAAATCATGAGTCACACTATTTCCTACCATCAGACCCACGAAGTCTACTTACTCTGCCTCTTAAACCAGGCTGCAGTTAGATCCAGATACAGTTCAACATATGTTTTAGGAAAGGAGTAGAGCCGTGATAGATTCTGGGCTATTCCCAAATTAGTAAAGACTCAGCCAAGTCATGAATAAACATCACATCTCTCATCACAGTTCACATCTTTGGGTCAGAATCTCAGAGCACTTGGCTTCATCCAGCGCCAAGCTGATCTCAGATGCCTAAGAAATAAAATGACAAGAAAGGCTCTGATTGATGAAATTCCCATTGATAACACAATGTCATATTCTTTTCTTTCTACAATTAAAAAATACCTTTGTTTTCTAGATCATCATTTTCCAATGTATGCTTATTGTTTTTGATTTATCTATGGTGTTCTCTTGATTTCTAGTGATTTCTCACATATCTTAGTCAAGTTTGTCCAGAGAAAACAGAACCCATAGAATGTGTGTATATCTATCTACCTATTTTCTATCTATCTGTCATCTATCTATCTATCATCTATGTATGTATGTATGTATCTATCGTCTTTAATTTAAAGAATTGGATCACGTGATTCTGGGGGCTGATAAGTCTGAATTGTGCAGGGCAGGCGAGCAGGCTGGAATTGATGTTCTTCTGACTTGAGTCCAAAAGCAACCTGCTGACAAAAGACCCTCTTTCTCAGGGAACCTCAGTGTTTTTTCTTAAGACCTTCAACTGATGCATGAAACTCACCCACATTATGCAGGGCCATCTGCTTTACTCAGAGCCTACTGATTTAGATGTTGATCTCATCTAAAAAAATACCTTCACAGCAATATCTAGACTGGTGGTTAACCAAACATCTGAGTACCACGGCCTAGTCAAGTTTACACAGAAAGTTAACTATCACACCGTGGTTTTCCATAGCTTCAGTAATGAAATACATATGTGATAGGAAAAGTATTTCATCTCATCCTCATGAGATTTTCACGAGAGCTGTTTGTGTAGAAATCTAGGAGGATTATATGTTAATTTTTCCTCTCTTTTTCTCCAAAGGAGTAGCAGAGTCACTGAGAAATGGCACAGGTGGGCAACAGCGAAGAGGTAAGATAAGCATCAATCTGGAGAGCTCAAACCCATCACCAGCGCGTCATCCTGCATCCCTGGTACCATCTGTAGTTGACTCACCTCACATCTACCTGTTCAACACTTTAGAACATCTTATTTTCAGTGGAGGGCGGGAGGTTAGGTAAGCAATGGTTTCACTTTTAATGTCCTTTACATTCATGAAATGCTTTAGTTTTAATTAGTTTGGTTAGTTAAAGGCAATAAACTTTTAGTTAACTTTAGTGAAAGTAATAATACACAAAATTATTCTACATCTAAGATGGTGATTTCATTGCTCTACCCACATCAGTACAGAATGTATTCATTCCAATCAAGGGAATGGTTTCTTCCCTCCTGAACAAGACTTTGGCATGTTATTTTATTATTTTAGAAGAAAAAATATTATGTTGACAGTGTTAAGAAAAATGAGTGAAGCCCATAGTGAATACTGAGAAAGAGTTACTCAGAAAAAGAAGAATCTTTTGGAATTTGGAAGCAGATGAACAGTTATCAAAAACACTGGTTCTCCTGCCCCGATATCTCCTTAGGACTTATATTTCCCAATGACAGTGGATCACACAGTCCTTGCCAAAACATCTTCTAGATATAGGAACCTGAAGGTGGGACACCAAATGGAGAGGAACAATGTTCTTCCTTTCCAGCCATGTCAATCATCCCTGCCAATATACCGTATTTTGTTTACATTTACACTTTTCCTCATTAGGGAAATACAAAAACCTAGGAGTCAGAGAAGTAAACTCCTCCCCTTTTGACAATTTATGAGACAGTTTATTTGCCCATGTGTGTTGAACAGTTCTTTTATTTATCCTAGCCTTAGTCTTTTCCTCCTTCTTCCATATATCTCTTGATAGATACCTCATTATCCCATCAAATGCCAGGACTGTGCGAGGACACCCATGACACAAAGCCTGCCCTCAGGAGTTCTTAGTCTGCATAGAGGACCTCGGCTACGAAACAGATCCCAGCAATGGACTTTGTTGGCTGTTTTACTAGAGCTACATTTCGAGGTATGGATGAGACAGGATGGAAGACCAGTCCAGGGAAAGGAATCAGTAAGCAGGACCCACAGTGGGAGTGGATGGAGCAGGAAGCCAGAAGGGCACATCTGAGCCCCAGCTCTCAGGTCCGTGGTGTGGGGCAAAGGGCAGGGCATATAGACCTAGACCACCAGGGCAAAGGTCCCCGTCCAGACATTATCCACTGCTGTGTGATTCTGGACTTCGGAGATTGGAATCTTAGCTTTGTCGTCGACAGTATAAGAAAGTTCCACCTACCCTGCATGTTTTCATCGAAGTTCCTAATAATAACATGGAACGTCTCTGGCGTGATGTGGGCACCTAGTAAACTCTAGTTCCCTACCTCCCAGGAAGCCGAAAGACACCTTTAACATGTGGGCAGAACGTGGGCACACGGGGAGGTGGTTCCTCTCCTTCCTGGAACTTGGAAAAAGTCATACAAAATTTTCCTCTAAGAATTATACCAAGGGCATCCCTGGTGGCGCTGTGCTTAAGAATCTGCCTGCCAGTGCAGGGGAAACGGGTTCGAGCCCTGGTCCAGGAAGATCTCACAAGCTGCGGAGCAACTAAGCCCGTGCACCACAACTACTGAGCCTGTGCTCTAGAGCCCGCAAGACACAACTACTGAGCCCGCGAGCCACAACTACTGAGGCCCGTGCGCCTAGAGCCCATGCTCCACAACAAGAGAAGCCACTGCAATGAGAAGCCCACTCACCGCAACGAAGAGTAGCTCCCGCTCTCCTCTACTAGAGAAAGCCTGCATGCAGCAACGAAGACCCAATGCAGCCATAAATAAATAAATAAATAAATAAATAAATAAATAAATAAATAAATTAAAAGGAAAAAAAAAAAAGAATTACACCAAAAACCAAACATAAATAAACCCAGAACAGGCATCTTAGAGAGTAATACGCTGCAGAATGGCATGTCAGAACCCAACAGAGAGCAATAGAAATTGGGCAGTGATGACACACAAGAAAAAGGCTGTAGGAGAGGCAAGGGATGATGTGGTCCAGGGAGAGGCCGGACAGGCTCAGGACCACACTGTCCAGGGTGTGACCTGTGTGGGCCTCTATGGGGAGACGGAGGTACTCTGGGGACACCGGTGGTCCAGCCATTACAACAATCCCTCTAGGCCCACTCATTCTGATTCCCGCTCCTGGGACATAATTACAAATATAACTGCACCTCCAATACACACGGCATAGACTGACCTGCAAACATGAGCATCTTGTTTAGGCAGCAGTGGGATTTCTCAGTGTAAATGCATAAATGGTCTGCCTTCCCCTTGTGATGCTGGTGTGTGTGAGACTGCTCCCAAGAGGGCAGCATGTGCTTGGGATGCCGACAGATTGGGGTGCTGAGCTTCCAAAGTGAAACACTAGCCCCTAGGTGGATACCCAGCACAGGTAGGGGACACCTGTGATCACACAGTACCTTTCAATGCAACAAAAGAAGAGAGCAGGACAGATGGCCAAGTGGTAGCCTGAGCACCATCTTCTCATTTCAATTGCCTAAAATGAGAGCCTTTCTTATCATCCCTCTTTAAACTGGAAGTCTTACTGGAGAGCAGAAACAGTTCTTCACAACTGAAGTCCAATTTTTAATGTTTTCTGTTTTTTTTTTTTTTAAGACGATGTTAGGGGTAGGAGTTTATTAATTAACTTATTTATTTTTGCTGTGTTGGGTCTTCGTTTCTGTGTAAGGGCTTTCTCTAGTTGTGGCGAGCGGGGGCCACTCTTCATTGCAGTGTGCGGGCCTCCCACTATCGCGTCCTCTCTTGTTGCGGAGCACAGGCTCCAGATGCGCAGGCTCAGCAGTTGTGGCTCACGGGCCTAGTTGCTCTGCGGCATGTGGGATCTTCCCAGACTGGGGCTCGAACCCATGTCCCCTGCATTAGCAGGCAGATTCTCAACCACTGCGCCACCAGGGAAGCCCAAAGTCCAATTTTTTAAAATGAGTTTTCCATTCAGCAGTGGGAGAAAAAAAAAAAAACAACTCACATGTTTTTCAGATTGAACAACTTGTGGTTCTGTCCCTTAGTCTGTTTTGCCCCATCTTTTGCCAGTAAATGTTTTTTATTAGATGCTTTATGGAGAGATTCTTTTGAAATGTTCACATAACCTCAGTTTTGATGTTTTCCATAAACAGAAACTGTCAGTGTTACCTTGAAAAAACATTTCTACTTGACAAGGCTTTGGCGCACTAAACCTGGATGCTTCCAGCTTGCACTTAATGGAAAGGACGGGCTGTTTTAGGCATTGGAGATCCACACAGAGGCCTCTCCAAAGAGTCATTCTTTGGAAACCACCTTCCAGCCCAAGTTGCTGAGTTCTTCAGATGTCTCTCCCACCCCTGCAATTCCCAGTTCAGGAAAGAATTCCTGGATAGCGCAGACCACCTAGCTCCTTCCCAGAGAGTTCTGGGACATGCAAAACTCGATGGAGGGTGTTCCTGGGTCCCTAGTGCCAGAATTTTCACCCAGAGCATTTGGCCTGCCCCAAATGTGTTCCCTCCACCAGCCTCAGGTAGTGGAGGGCTCCCAATGGTCTTCTAGAAGAAGCAGTGTTCAAGGATCAGGATCCCTAAAAGGGCCAGACCTCAATGAGCCCCACCCCAGTCCTTTCTTAAGGATCCCGCAGAAACACCCTTAATTTGTTCCCCTGACACGGGATTCCATTGGCTCACCAATGAAGAAGCCATGATGTCTTCAGGGTCTCCCAGTTAAAAGCCACAGTTCTGAGCCCTGGGGTTCCGCGTACCAAGCCGGAGGCTCCAAAAGCGAGTGTTACAAGGGCAGGATATCAAATACCGGGAGAGCATCCAAGGACACGAGCTAACTCTCACATCAGAGTGAATGGTGACAGTGCCGGGGGCCTCTGGGGAAAGCATTTTTCATAGGCCCGGTTATGTTTTCCACCATGTGAAATGCCCGGGCAATGAGCTGATGCTAGTCTAGGATTTACTGTCTTTTTGTGTGTGGTTAAATATGTATCAATCTAGAAGTTAGGTACATAACTCGGTCCACTGGAGCCATTTAATACATGCCTATTAGTAGTAGGATTAATAATTCTGCCAGTGATGTAAAAAAAAAAAAAGACGTTATACCTTCTCTCTGTTTTTAATCTGCTTGCGGGACATATATTAAGTTAACCTTAAAAATCCATTCCAATATACATGGGGTGCAAATACTGTTTGATTCCACTTATACGAGGTACCTAGAAGAGTCGAATTCATAGCGTCAGAGAGTACATTGGTCGATGCCAGGGGCTGGGGCATGGGGGGTGGAGGACGGGGGAATGGGGAGTTAGTGGTTAATGGGGACAGAGTTTCAGTTTAGGAAGGTGAAAGATTGGGGAGACGGATGACGGTGAGAGCTGCACAACAGTGTGAATGTACTTAGTGCCACTGAACCGTACAGTTAAATATGGTTACAAGAGTATGTTTTATATTATGTGACTTTTACCACAATAAAAAACAACATTAAAAAAAAACAAGAGATTAACCGATGGACATATTCATAGACTCTAACTCTTCTGGACTACTGGTTAGGGCTCTAACACCTACCTAATCCAGTTTAATATATGAATACACTAAAGAACGTTTGCTTATCTTTTGCTCATTCAAACTGAATGCGGGGATGTGATAAGATGCTGCCCTGAAGTCCACTGCTGACCTAAAGAAGCAAGAGAGATAAAGACCTCACACTGTTCTTCAAACAGAGGCACGTTTGGGCAAACTCTGTTCGCTCTCCCGATGTCCTGGTTCTTCCTGACTTTCTGCGCATGCTTCTGAGTATGGCAAGAGTACTCAGAACTTTTCTGAGCTCTTGTTGTCTTCTAAGAAACCCTGAAATAAAACTCTTCTCTCCCTGGAGGCTCTTTACTCAGAGCTGACACCCAGGAAACAGCATCCATGAGGGTATCCATGAGTGATGCCATCCAGGCAAGTGGGGGCCGCAGAAGAAGTTCCAACCCGAGTGACTTCGGGAGAGAAGGGAATAGCTTTCTGGGCAAAGCTCTTCTAGATCGAACACAAAATGTGCTCCAGACCATGTGAAATGCTAGTAAAACAACCATGGTCCCAGCACTGTAAATTAAAAATAGAACAGAAATCACTATAGCTGTGGTGTGGTGCTGCCAGCCGGTCTCTGGGCACCAAGAGGCAGGAGGGCGTCTATCGGCTGGGATGGCTGGGGAGGGGAAACCGGGCTGCTTCTTCTGGCAGCAGCTCAGCCCTGGGGGGCGGGGGGGCGGCAGCTGTTTCTGCACTTGCAGCAGCTGGAGGAAGGAGTCTCAGCTGCGTTTCTGCCTCTGCCCTTGGAATGGGAGAAACATATTTGCCTCTTGCTTCCAGAATACTAATTGATGCTAAATTTTGAACATTTGCTTGATTGCAAAATGATTATATGCCAACCTAAGGAGTTCTATTATTCTTTTGACCCCATCGTCTCCCTAAAATCTGAAATCTTTGTTTTTTTTCTTTTTGGTGTATGTGTGTGCTGGACCAGCAACTTTTATACTACCACTTGAGAGATGGTTATTCATAAAAGTGACGAGGCTACGTGTATTCGACTGAATAATGGCCTCCCTAAGACATCCATATGCTAATCCCAGAAGCTGTGGACAGGTTACCTTACAAGGCAAAAGGGACTTAGCAGATGTGATTCAGATAAAGATATGGGATGAGGAGATTATTCTTGATTATCCAGTCGGGCCCAGTATAGTCACAAGGACTCTTATAAGAGGGGGACAGAAGGTCGTAGACAGAGAAAAGGTGATGTAAGAACAGAAGCAGAGGGAGAGACCAGAAGATGGCACATGGTTCCCTGTGGCTTTGAAGATGGGGGAGGGGCCGTGAGCCAAGGTTGGGGGCAGGCTGTGGAAGCTAGTTTTGAAATGTGTCCCCTAAATATGAACGAGTTCCATTCTGAGAGTGTGTTCGTAAGTCCAATGTGTTCATAAGTCCAACAAAGTTAGTCTAGGTACCCAGCTAACACAGTCCACTGCTTTTACGCTTGCTTCCGGACATCTTGGGCTTGAAATAAAGATACCGTACCACTGTACTCTATACAGTACTGCACAGTAAAGTACACAAAAGCACAACAATTTGTAGAGGATGCACGCACGTGACGATGTACACCAGACACGTGAACTAACTTAAGTGACTGGACATGCAAATGCACATTCACATCTGTGAAAGTTAGCAACTTGAAGGTTCGTAGGTAGGGGACTTACTGTACTTCTCTGTTCCTTCTCACCCCAAAAAAGGCTGACTATGTGACCTCAGCCAATCAGATGTTTTCTAGGTTTTCTCTTTCTTATTCTTTATCCTGCAAAAGTCTCCTGGCTTCTGCCCCATTTTGCAGTTCTCCGAATGGAGACTGCTTCATGAAGCATTAAATGAAGTTTGTTTGTATCACCTGAATTGTCTTCTTTTATCTTTTTGTTTTGTTTTTGTGTTTTTTTAAAATTAATTAATTAATTTATTTTTGGCTGTGTTGGGTCTTCGTTTCTGTGTGAGGGCTTTCTCCAGTTGCGGCGAGTGGGGGACACTCTTCATCGCGGTGCGCAGGCCTCTCACTATCGCGGCCTCTCTTGTGGTGGAGCACAGGCTCCAGACGCGCAGGCTCAGTAGTTGTGGCTCACGGGCCCAGTTGCTCCGCGGCATGTGGGATCTCCCCGGCCCAGGGCTCGAACCCATGTCCCCTGCATTGGCAGGCAGATTCTCAACCACTGCGCCACCAGGGAAGCCCTATCGTTTTTTAACACTAGGAAAGGCAAGGAAACAAATTCTCCCTTAAAGTTTCCAGAAGGAACAAGCCCTACCAACCCATCGTAGACTTCTGACCCTCAAAAGGGGAAGAGAATACATTTGTGTTATTTTGAGCCATAATGTGTAGTGATTTGTCACAGCAGAAATAGGAAAAAGTACTACCTACATATAAGGATGTGGCTACCAGACCAGTGGACCAGGGTGTCCCGGAAAGGAAACCAGTGGGTGGGTGCAGATGTGAACTGTGCACTGTGGTGGGTTTGGGTGGCAGGGCTGGAGGGAAGAGTTGGGTCACAGCTTACCATGCAGCTGTGAGCACGTGGGTGGGTTTGTCCAGCCTGCAGTGCTTTGTCACGGGGCTGCAGCACTGAGACATGACTCGTGTTACAGACATGGACTTGAGGCCCAGGGAAAGTTTCCGAGGGATGTGCTGAGCTTGACATCTTCTAGTCTTGTTGCCTTCACTAACACTTATGTTCCCCATGATGAGGGTACTCTGGTGATTTATGGGTTGGTGTGGAAAGAAGGCTTTCTCTAGAACAGGGATTAACGGAGTGTGTGAAGCAAACACTGGAACTTCTACTTATGCATAGCTTTTAAAATTAAAAGTGAGAGACATACAGGCACTTAATACCTTGATTGACAGTGGCACCCTCTCTAGGTGATGGCCAGACACACAGGTGTCACGTACAACAGAGGGGGCACCAGCAGGAAGACAGGACTTCCCGGGCAGAGTGCTGGAGCTGGCATCTCTCCGATGGATCAGCTCATAGTGTGTGGTGATGCACCTGCTCTAGAACGTTCTGGTTAATTCTATAGAAAGTAAAATCTGTATAAAACCTCCTAATATGATGGACTTTCATACTACACAGTACCTTCCTGGTTACCTTGTGCGTAGACATTAAACTGAAATAGGTATTATGTGTTTTTTTAAATTTATTTTTTTTTATTGACGTATAGTTGATTTACAATGTTGTGTTAACTTCTCTTATTTTTTTGTGTGTGGGTTGTTTTTTTTTTTTTGGCCAAAATTACAGCAGTCCAAATTTGTTGATCTCTCCTGTCATGACAAAACTTCTAATATTATACTATCTCAGAAGTAGTTTTAGACACACACACACATACACACACGTACAATTAACCTGTTCTTTCAAAGTAAGATTGTCGTTTTAACCATGAGGGACAAATTGCTCTTTCTATAAGAACACATGCTATGGAGAAAACATGTGAAAGGCAGGCACTTAGAAATACTACTTCTTTATGTGATTTTCTTGACAAAAACAATATAAAAACTCTCATAGTTGTACATTTATATTCCTTACAAATAGAATTTTTAAATTCAGTTAAAAATCTCCCAAATGAACATTCAGGACATCTTGAGCAAATTCAGTACATTTGCTAAAAAATAAAAATGCAATACCTTCTGGCTGATTTGCAAGGACTGACTGACATCAGGAAACAATGGAGCATTTAGAGCTGAATTTCATCAAAAAATCTCTGCCTAAGTGCGGACATGATTGGAAAATGAGTATCATGATTTAAAGACCCAGTGTCCAAGCCTCTCCTCGGTTGGATCATTTGATCATTAAACAGAGTGTCAGAAATAACTGAACTTAAGTACAGAAAAGCATTCTACTGCAAAGTGTTAATGAAATAATTCTTAAGCAGTGAAGCATATTCCATCATAATGCTCTTACTAAAAGTATTCAATATTAAAATAATACTAAATAAAAGCATCTAGTGTATTTTCAAACTACAAAAAATTATTAAAAGATCATTTTCATTGTTGTCTACCCCTAATGCTAACCTGTTTCATAATGTACTTAAAATATGAACATATATATCTTATGAATAAACAAATATACATACCAAGGTGCATGGTTAATATTTTTTAACCCTGTCTGCACCATAAAAACCAGTTTAATGCCCTCTGCCTTAGAGCTATGCCTCCCTGCCCAAATCACCCTTCACTGGCTCCAAAGTAGTGGAAAGAAATAAACACGTGGGCAAAGTCACCCATGCAGGGCAAACGTATTGAGGATCCATGGGGCTTGGTGTTGGGGAGACTGCCCCTAAGAGCATGTGGAAGGATGTAGCCCACCTTGCCTCACTGCCGCTCTCTCCTGTTTCTGTGCCGTGATGGTTAGCTTTATGTGTCATTATGGTAACTAGTTGTTTGGCCAAACAAGTCTAGGTGTTGCTAGAAGGTTTTTTTTTTTAGATGTTATTAACATTCACAGTCTGCTGATTTTAAGTAGATGAGCTTCCAGCCATCAGCTTCGAGACCGAAACATCATCTCTTACCTGAACCTCCAGACTGCGGGCCTGCCCTACAAATCGCGGGTTTTCAAGCAGCCACCAACGCATGAGATAATTCCTCTAAACAGATTTCTCTGTGCGTATCCGCACATCTCCTAAGGGAACCCTGACTGGTCCACAAGGAAGGGAGCCAAGCTAGAGTCAGCCAGCTTGTCCCGGCCGTGCCTCTCGCTCCTCGGAGGAGAAGGATTGAGGGCAGCTCCTGCCCTCTTTTCCTTTCTGGCAGCACACTGGTTTCCTTATCTACTCCTTGCCGCCTTCCATTTTCCGGGTTGAGTGTCCAGCGCGGGCTCCTGCAGCTGTTTCACTCCACCAGGGACTGGGGCTAAGTGACCTACCTATGCTACTTGAGGCCAGATCCAAGCCCAGCTCTCCAAGACAGCTTCGTCAGTAATAGAGGTGGACCCCTGGTCTCCATCTGTCTGACTTCTGTTTATCCTTCAGTTCACTCTGCTCTCACACTGGGCAATGAGGGGGCTGTGTATTGGGCGCCTCATAGCCCACAGAGCACACAGGCCACGGGGCACAGCTTACCAGCCAACGGTTGATGTCGGGTGTTACAGGTCAGCGTGGGGATACCTGGGCAAGGCTGTGAGTGCAGAGCGCAAGCAGCTAGCTCTGCAGAGCTGCTGACGGCTGCCGCTCTTGGGATTGCCTCCCTGGGCTCAGCTGAGGCATCAGCCAGGCTGGTGGGAAGTCAGGGAGAGTAGAGGGAAGGAGGAAGAGATGACAGGCAGAAGGGGAGAGAGGGCTTTGCGTGTCTGGGGGGCTGCATGTCGGTGGGCAGTCGTGGCATCCTAATGGCTGAGGTCGACCTTCTGAAGAGGGCCTGATTCTACCCCCATTCTCCCTGCAACCTGCTGCTCTGTTGCCATAGCTGCTTGAGTCCCAGTTGAAAAGTCTAGATTTAGGAGCACAAAAGCAAAGAATTACCGTGAAGAGACATGAAAGTTAAGTGTCCGCAATTATATGCCTAGTTCCGTATTTAATCGCTGTGTTTACTTAGGCCTGGCTTATCCTCCCGTCATAGGCAATTAATTTCACACATCAGTTTGGAAAGCTGGTAGTTTGTAAATGAAGGCTCTCCATGGGTACCTGAACAGTTGTGTGTAGCTGGGCCACAAGTCTAATTCTAAAGGGGACCTTCCGAAGTACTCCTAGGAAGTTCCACTTCGTGCAAATTGATTAGACGAATGAAACTGTTTCCTGTAAGTTGTACCATTCTGGTAGAGATGGCTCATAGCAGAGGCATTATTTATCCTTAGTAACTGGATGTCCCAGTCCCACAAGTGTCCTGTTACAAGCCATGGATATTTGAGGACTCACTGGCAAGTGTAACTCTTAGAAACCACAGAGCTGTGGATTTCAACACCAAATGCTAGAGGTTTTCAGCACGTTTGCAGACAAACAACAAAGATTTTGGTATCAATTTTACCAGACTGCTTTCATTTTCATTCCAAAGCTGGTGGCAAGCAATGCCACAGCCTACACAGTACAGTAACCTGGGTATTATGAAGTTCTTGAATAGAACACAAACACACGCACACACACCCTCCTGAACACAAAGGAGACACGTTGGTTTATGCCAAACCTCATCTTAAAGTACACCGCGTTGGAAAGAGCTACATACTTACACATTGTTTGACTGGTATTGCCTTGAATAGAGTGAACAGCTGCAGAATAAGAAAAACTGTACCTATACTGAAAAGCAAACCCTTGCAAAGTTAAAGCCGATGATATTTCTTGTTTCTTTCATCTCAGAATCTGAGTGATGAGCCTGTTGAAATATCTGCTTTTCAAAAGATTCTTGGCATGAAATACATCTTAGTGCTTTAAATGCAAGCACTGAGAAAACTCAGTATGGTGGCTAATTTTATGGGTCAAGTTGGCTGAGCCACGGTGCTCAGATACGTGGTCAAACGTGATTCTAGGTGTTTCTGTGAGAGTGTTTTGGGATCAGATTTATATTCAAATTGGTGGACTTTGAGTTAAGCAGAGTACTTTTCATAGCATGGTGGGCCTCATCCAATCAGTTGACGGCCTGAATAGAACAAAAGACTGTCCTCCCAAAGCAAGAAGGAATTCTGCCACAGATGGCCCTTGGACTTGATCTGCACTGGTTGTTCTCTGGTCTCCAGCTGCCACCCACCCTGCAGATTTTGGACTTGCCAGCCTCCATAACTCTGTAAGCCAATCTCTTAAAACAAATCTCTTTCTATGTAAACACACAACATTTTGGTTCTGTTTCTCTGGAGAAGCTTGACTAATAGATTCAGGATTAATTAAAAACTAATGATTCTATTTCCTTAGCTTCGTGTTCTCAACAGAAGTGCTGCAGTGAATACAAATTTCCTCACTAATGAGAAGGGAAAACAGAAACTTGCTGCGAAAAATACAGTGAACATATCAAAGAACAGTATAGCCCAAGAGTGAAAGAAATCTCAAGAAGAGGGGTTACGGGAATCCATCAGTTCACAAGAAAACTCTGGGAACAGAGAGAGGGCCCATATGGCATGGTAACTTGTGTCCAGGAGAGGCAATGGTACCCTCCGCCCAGCTTCCGGGTTGCCAAGCAATCCCCGGTTCAGTGCATTTGACCGGAAATCCCCATATTCAGAAAAGTCTGAAGAAGGCAGGGTTGTCACTGCACCTGTAGGTCGGAGCCCTGAGGCCAGGGACACTCATGTCCATTATGTGGTTCCTTCTATCGGCCTGGACAGCTCCGTCACACCATGTCACAGCTGTCCCCTTGCAGGGTCTTATGACTGAAGGAAAATTATTTGCTGGGAATTCCGGCATCTGATTTTCAGCAGAGAGAAAAGCAAAGGTCTGGATTGTGTCCATCTGATGGGATACTGTGGCCCCTGCCAGAGGCTTTGACGTGAGGGGTCATTTCAGAGGCATGGGGGTGGGCACTGGTTGGTCCTCGATTCAAAAACTTAGGTCATTAACCCTCTACAATAGTTAAACCCTTAGGAGGAAAGAATAAAGGAGAATAGTTCTGTTGAGCACTTTGCTTATGGGTTAAAAATCAGAAAGACACCCTTGTGTGTACATGTGTGTGAGGGGGTAGAGGCAGAGCACAGACAGAGATGGAAGGCATAGATGGCCTGGGGCTGGAGAACGACAGGCAGCCTCCTGTGACATACGGAACCCTGCTCAATCCTCCTGGTCGCCTGTGCCGGAGGCAGACGGCCCCACAGCACGCGGTTCTCGTCCTGTCTTCCTGGAACACTTCACCCTCACCTACACATCTACAGCAAAGTACCCATGATGAGGGGGGCAGATACTCAATTAGCCTCACTGATTTTCAACGACCCACGACTCACGCCCATCCAGTCCCATTGTGCGCTAGCGCTTTCCACGCCACTTCGCTGGGCAGTGTACGTTAGTATCACCTGTTCAGAATATGACGGCTCCATCATAGAAGACTGCATGCCCAGGGTTTCCTCCTCCCCACTATATCTGAACCCGGTGAGCTCTGTTGTTCCTCCTTCCGAAGGATTCCTGTCTCACATCTACCTGAGCGGGCAGAGCTGCATCTTATGCCTCGCCATCTTGCTTTTGTCCTGAAGTGACAAGACACTGCCATCTGGAGGTCAGCATCCCATCCTCCCGGCGCTGTGGGGTGGGAAAGGATGTTTGGCCACAGGGCTACCTCGACAGTGAGGGTCCCAGGTTCACTTTGACATGAGATACTAAAAATATTGGTAACCACATACAGTGCTGAACATTATTTAGTGAACGAATCTATATTCCCCAATTAGTTCTCTCAGCGTGCTGATTACTCTGGATCCGTTGGTTAATCTTGTTTTAAAGAATCCTGAAAATTTCTAAAGCGTAGCATCAGTGTCTAATCAATGCAAACCATTTAAGGAAGTGTTTCAGAAAACAGCAGCTCATGTCTGTGGAGAGCGTTCTACGGGTCAGAGCTGTGCTAAGTGTCTTCCATCCTTCTTTTATAAGACGCAGCTCCTGGGCAGCCAGGAAGCATCTGAACCCAGAATGTGTAGCTCCAAGGGCGTCTCCCACGTGGCGATCGGACACAAGTGGGAGGGGGCTTTGCTCGCTTTTCCCACAATTCCTAAGCCATAATAAACAAGGTTATAAAAATGATGTAGATGCTTCAGAGAACTAAAGTTTGGGCTTTCTTACAGCTCCAGTAATGGGTCCTGAAAACATTCAGGAATAACAATAAAAGCAACAAAGAAACACAACCCAATAAAAAGCCAAGAAAGTAGAATTCCTCCCTGAGGCCATCAATTTGCAGCTACCGTGGGATCACTTGGCTCCAGCCCTGAGGCAGAGGAAACAGGCACCCTGAATCCTACTGACACAACAACCAAGAGGGCTTCTGTGGGAGGTGTCAATCCCAAGCCCAGACACGTGTCTGTAGATACCTTAGCGTCTAAAACCTAACAGGGATCTAGAAGTGATTCGAAAACTTGATGGAAACATTTATGTTCTGGCCACTAATATCTCCGAAGCACATATTTCAGAAAGGTACCATGGCTAGGAAGCAATACTCATTAACGTATTTTTTTTCCTAAATGAACATTTCCTTGTCTCAAGGTTCGGCCTCACTTTTTGGTATTTCAGGACGTCATAGGTTAATTATCCAGACTACTGATGTCAATATGTGGGTGATCACGTTTTCCAGACTCCCGCAAAGAGTAGACATTAAAGAAAGGTTTCTTTAATGCTTCTCCTCTTCTCTCTGCTGGACCTGCAGCCAGGAGGCTTTCTCCCCCACCGCCCTGTTAGAACCTGCTGGAACTGCTCTACTTGAGGACACAGTTGATTGCCTTCCTTCTGAAACTCTTTATTTACTTGGGTTTCTGAGCACCACCCTGGCCCAGCTCCCCACCTGCTACAGGATTCATCTCTTCTTAGTGACCTTTGCTGACATCTCCTTTTCTCCTGGGTCTTTGGATGTCAGGGTCCCTTGGTGTATGAGTTCAATCTCAGAGCCTTGAATCAATCTGCTGGCTCCCCTCAGTGTGCATTCACAGCCCAGCCCACGGCCCTGGGCTCCAGACTTACAGCTCTAATTGCCTTCTCAACACTTCTCCTTGGATTTCTAAACTGAACTCCTAATTTGCCCCACAAACTGCCTCATTTCCCAGGAGCCAAGATTTATTCATCCCGAGTGATGGTAAAAATGTATAATTTTTGAAACCTCATGTTTCTCGTGAGAGGGAAAAGCACATGATAATATTTCACCCTCATTAAACACATGAAAATAAATGGTCTCAATTGCAGAAGATTATCTAAGGTAATTTTAGCTTGAATCAATAAGTAAATATTCCTGATGGCATGTTCAGTGTTCTAAATAATAAGGTAATTATAGACAATCTAAAGAATAATAAGCTACCTACTATTTATTTAGCTATATGTGCCAGGAAAAGAGTAAACTCTTTACATCTTGTATTCATTTAATCCTCACTAAATGCTGCAACATGGGATAGGGATGATTACCATCCTCATTATTACATCTTGGAAGTTTGAACATCTCAAGAGAGGGTTTTGCCTGACATTTCACAAGTGAGCCAAACCCAAACCCAGGCTGGCTGGATCCACTGTCCACACTCCAGGGGAGGGTTATGGGAGTTGTTCTGGGAAAAGGAAAGGAACAGAAGGAAATATTCTGAAATCCAAATTTCTTAGTAATTGTACCTAGTGCTAAAAAAAAAAACTGTAAACAGACCTACTAGTACATTGCATTTAAATCCAAGCCCTTCCCTGTCTACACCTGCAATCCCAGTAGAGTCAAGCGAATTGAAACATTATCAGTTCCAACATAATGTACATGGAAAAATCCCAGAATTGTGGAAGTTACATTTTCGGTCTATTCCAAAATCTCATTCCCTTTTCCCCACTTTTGTTTTTTTTAAATTATATTTTCCCTCTGGATAATATTTCATTGCTTTTTCTACAAACTGCACTGCAGAACTTACGTAACGACGAAAGTTAGCGTGTCATGGTTAGGGCAAGTCCCAGGGGGAGAGAAGATCTTCTCCTAGAAATGGAGGGAAGCAGTAATTCCAAGATATTCATAAAGAACCCAAGCCTTGCCCTCTTGATTTAATATGTGCATGTTTAACAAAATAAAATCAGTGTCAAAAGAGCCACTTTCACATCAGACACTGAGATCCAGACACACAACCTCTTTGAGGTCCTCACAGGGACAATGGGCTCCATCCAATAAAAGGAATTATAAAGGATGGATGAAATTTGCAGAGTGGTATACAACTGTTTCCTCTTATCATTAGCACTCGTAACAATTACACAGAAAATGTAATGACAATTTTTTTATAGCATATCCAAAATGTATCCTACCTTCAGGGGTAGATAAAAGAAATATTTGTCTATGTTGTTGTTATGTTTACAATATTTCCACACTAAAAAAGATCAAGGGCAAAACATTTTTATGGTTAAAACCTGAAAGCTGGATTTTCCTTCAGCAAGAGAAATAGCAATTTTATGGGCTTCCCTGGTGGTGCAGTGGTTGAGAATCCACCTGCCAATGCAGGGGACATGGGTTTGAGCCCTGGTCTGGGAAGATCCCACATGCCGCGGAGCAACTGGGCCCGTGAGCCACAACTACTGATCCTGCACGTCTGGAGCCTGTGCTCCGCAACAAGAGAGGCCGCGATAGTGAGAGCCCCGCGCATCACGATGAAGAGTGGCCCCTGCTCACCGCAACTACAGAAAGCCCTCGCACAGAAAAACGAAGACCCAACACAACCAAAATAAATAAATAAATTTATTTAAAAAAAAAGAGAAATAGCAATTTTAATCAGTCTCCCCCTTTCTGTTCTTTCCCCTCTCCTGTAATGTAAATGGCTCAATATTTTTATACATGTTACTGCTTAATGGAAAAGGTAATGGAAGTGCTCATAGCTATAATCAGAGAATGATTTAAAACTCTTACCTTTTATAGTTCTACTGATCCGTTTTTATGTCTGTGATAAATGTTTATAAATCTGCTTAGGGCTGGAAACCTCAGCAGGGTGAAATAAATTTGAAGAGGTGGAGGTGGGAGGATATTGTTATTAATAGACATGAAATTTATTTACTAGAAGAGAAAATCATTAAGCAAATTGCACTTTTTACATCAGTCCCTCTATAGTCTTGCCCAACAAATGGCGTTAAAGGAGAATCCTTTGATGCTGGGTTTCAAATCAGGACCCCTGGACCCTAGGCTCAAGACAGCTGCTGTTCACCCCGGCAGTTACATGACCCAGAATGAAGAGGAAGGTGCTAAACTGCTGGACGAGCCCCATGCACCGTCTGCAGACCTTTGCAGGCCTCCTCTCTGCCAAGTCTCCAAGGAAGGGTACACTAACCACTGAGCAAGGTCTCGTCAGCAATTTTTCCCATCAGCATCTTTATATGCTAACAGTACTCCCTGGGCAACTGTCCTACAAACAGAGAGGAATAATTTCTGTTCCCAGGGAGGAGCTCCCAGAACCCAGACGCCTCACTCAATTCCTTTTTATTAAAATGTGGGAAAACATCTTTCTTCTGCCCTATTTTCTTTTTTATTGCTCCTTATTCCATAAGGCTCTAAAGCACTGAATTTTTTTGAGAAAGAACTTCGGCACAGTCTCTAAGCATCATTTCACTTAGAGCAACAGCAGCAATACTGGAATGTGTACAAGGTGCCCGCACCCAGTGGCCTCACAATTGAGGGAAATCTTCAGGATTTGCGTTTCTGGAGGTGCACTTGTGCTCCTCTCACCTATTTTTTCACTGACATAGTTAGTGCTGTGAAACATTTTTTTTCCAGCATTGCTACTATCCCTGATCTTGAGGTGCTCTGTGTAACTTCATTCTTTCTTACCTGATGCCTGATTTGTAACGTACCTGTGATTTGTCTTAATCGGGGATGGTAAGACATGGATACACAGGAATGACAGTAATGGAAGAAGTTTCTAGACTTACAGATCCCTTGGAACAGGAAGCATGGCATGCCATGCAGGGCCACGGGGTCAACTGGAGGAGAGGGAGTGAGGGGGAAAACGTGGGCGAGTTTTTCTGTGGTTTCCATGGGAAAGGGGAGGCAAGGGAGGGTAAACAGACTGGCTAGTTTGCATAATCACAGTAGGCTCTGGGGCCGTGGCTTGTTGTCTGGTACTTGGCCTTGGAGTGATTAGGGCAGGCGGACCACCGTCTGGAGTGTGAGAGCCTGACAGAGAAGGTGCTTGGGGTATTGGGCCTGGATTGGTTGGTTTACATATGAAAGGTGTCCAAGCAGACAAGTCCTTTTCTCCCTCCATGGATTATCTCGAGGCGATAGTCTCCAGGAAGAGCCAGGCCAGACATCAAAACATGAGAAAATACAGAAAATAAAAAGGCATGTGTCATACAGGGCTCTCTGTGTGGTGGCCAGTATTCTAGAGGCCATGTGTTTATCACTTCTGAGCATGCTCGCTCAGGGACAGAGAAGTGAAGGGCTGTGAGGAGTGTGTGTGTGCCCGTGCACACGCAGACCGGGGAAGGTTGCATCTCATCTACGGAGTAGTGAAAACACTGCTTGCAAATGATGCCAGTGAAACAGCAGGGGCTCAGTCACAGAAACAACACTCTCAGAAAGCAGAAACTGCCATTGTTTAGGTAGAGACAAAAGAAGAAAAATGACAATTATACAGTATCCAAGTACTGCAGAGAGTCCTGCAATGGAAGAGTGGTTTCTGAGGGAAGTGGTTTGATAATGATAATGACGGTGATGACGATGATGATGATTATTGATGATGTTAATATTTATTGACATCTTTCAATAAATCATAACGCATAAATCTCCATAAAGAGGAGTTCCTACGTGAGGTCAGCAAGGTTTCACTTCTCTGATACCGTGTGCTGTCAACTTCCCTGTCACAGACGGGAAAATCACTGCCAATGAGATGAAATAAGCAGATAGGAGATTCCTCGGGGATGAATTTGGAAATTTGGGTCGTTACCACTTTTGGGCTATTATGAATGATACGTAGTGATCCAATAAACACTCACGTACAAGTTTCGTACAAATGGACATATGCTTCCATTTCTCTTGAGTATGTACCTAGGAGTATAATTGCTGGTTCCTATGGTAACTCTATGTTTAACTTTTTGAGGAACTGCCAGGATGTTTTCCAAAGCAGTGACATCATTTTACAATTCAATCACCAGTGTACAGGGATTCCAACTTATCCAAATTCTCCCCCAAACTTGTTACTTTCTGTCTTTTTTATTGTAGTCATTTTAGTGAGTGTAAAGTGATAATCTCAGTGGTTTTGATTTGCATTTTCCAGATTTGCTAATGATGAGAATCTTTTTATGTGCATATTGGCCATTTGTATATCTTCTTTGGAGAAACGCATATTGAAATCCTTCAGCTCTTTTCAATTGGAGTATTTTGGAATTTTTCTGTCACTGAGTTGCAAGAGTTCTATATATATATTCTTAATACAAGTCCCTTCTCAGATACAGGATTTGCAAATATTTTCTCCCATTCTGTGAGCCGTCTTTTCATTTTCTGGATGGTGTTCCTTGAAGTGCAAGTTTTAAATTTTGGTGAAGTCCATTTACTGATTTTTTTCTATTGTACTTTTAGTATCACATCTAAGAAACTTTGCTTAATCCTACATCATGAAGATTTATGGCTATATTTTCTTCTAAGTGTTTTATAGTTTCAGTTCTTACATTTAGGACTTTGAACTATTTTGAGTGAACTTTTTGTAGATGGTGTGAGGAAGGGGTCTGACTGCATTCTTTTGCATGTGAGTATCCAATTATCACAGCATCATTTGTTGAAAACATGATTCCTTCTTTATTGAATTATCTTGGCACCGTAGTCAAAAATAATCAGTTACAAATGTGATGCTTTATTTGTGGACTTTCCATTCTATTACACTGGTCTGTATTTATGCCAATATCATACTTTGTTGATTACTATAGCTTTGTAGGAGTTTTGAAATCATCAAGAATGAGTCCTTCGTATTTGTTTTTCTTTTTCAGTATCATTCTGGTTGTTCTGGGTCACTTGCATTTCCACATGAAACTTAAGATCACATTCTCAATTTCTATTTATTCTTCTCCATGTGTGTGCTATTGCTGTTGCACACAACAATAATTATTGCACACGATCATTGCCATTATAGTGTGGTACAGTATACATATTACATCTATATAGTCACAACCTCAAAAAACACCTTGCTATCATTATTACTGTACACAATTTTATGTCTTTTAAAGAAGAGAGAGAAGAAAGAAAAACAAGTATATATTCATAGAGTTTGTTATATTTATCTTTTTAACATGAATTTTTTGGTTGACGGGTAATTTTCTCCCTGTCAGTGCTTTGAATATGCCATCCTACTGCCTTCTGGTCACCATGGTTTCTCATAAGTCGGCTGTTATCCTCATTCAAGTTCCCTTGTAAGTGATGAGACACTTTTCTCTTGCGGCTTTCAGGATTTTCTCCCTGTGGTTGGCTTTTAGCATTTTCAGCATGATGCCTCTGGGTGTGGATCTCTTTGTATTTATCATACTGTCAGATTCTTGGATATATCAGTTTTGGGGAAATGCTCACAATTACTCCTTTGAATACTTTTTTCTGCTTTCTCTCTGCCTCTCCTTCTGAACCCCCACTATGTTCATGTTGGTGCACTTAATGGTTTCCTACATTTCTCTGAAACTGTGTTCATCTTTCTCCATTCTTTTTCTCTCTGTTGTTCAGTCTGCATAATATTTATTGATCTATTTTCAAGTTTACCAATTCTTTCTCTTGCCAATTCAAATCTACTCCTGTTGACTCCTTTTAGTGAATTTTTCATTTCAGTTATTGTACTTTTAATTCTGTAATTACCACTTGGCTCTTTTAGAATTTCTATCACTCTATTACTATTCTCTATTTGATGAGACATTGTCATCACACCTTCCTTTACTTCTTTTAGCATATTTTTTTTTAAAAAAATGAGCATATTTATTGTGGCTGCTTTGAATTTTTGTCTTCTATGTTCCAGAGACATAGTGATAAATCAAATTTTCAAAGTTCCTTCTATAACGATGTTTACTTTTTAACTGAGTGATAAAACCAGGTGTCATCAATCTATGGCTCACTGGCTAAATCTTGTTTCCCACCCATTTCCCGATGGCTTATAAGCTAAGAATGGCTTTTACATTTTAAAATGTAAAGTGTGTGTGTGTATGTGTAACAATATGCCTTTGATGAGACCAGTGGTTTGATTTTACCTCTTGGCCCACAAAACTTAAAATGTTTATTATCTGGCCCTTTACAGAAAAAGTTTACTAACTTCTGATATAGACAAGAGGCAAAAATAAAAGTGAAAAATAAAAGAATAAAAAAGGAAAAAAGGGAAATGATGTAATGCATTGGTAAGTGCTACTAAACAATACTGTTGGGTCACCGAAGGATCACGGTGGTACTATTATCAGCATAGTCTCAGGGTCACCACTAGGGGCTGCCACTGGAGCAGAGACTTAATGGTAGGAAGGCAGAGAGCAAAGGGAACAGTGTCAAGAGTCCTTTTGCAAAATGCACCCAGACAGAGAAATAAAGCACAGTCCAAAAACAGATACCAAAATCCACAGATGCTCAAGTCCCATAGTTGGCCCTCTATATCCATGGTTCCCCATCAATGGGTTCAACCAACCACAGACTGTGTAGTACTTTAGTGTTTATTGAAAAAATCCATGTATAAGTGGACCTACACAGTTCAAACGCAAGTTGTTTAACGGTCAGCTGTAGTTTCCTTCCTCTTTCCCTCACTCTCTGCCTACAAATGCATCTAATGGTATGCAGATTAGGGCAGGTTACGTTTAGATATTCCAGACTCTCAGAACCTGTTACATTTATGGTGCTTGATGAAGAACACTGAGATTTCAGCTGTGTTTCTTATAAACTGACTGTGCATCGGGAGAAAAACAGTGTCCAGAGAACTCAAATTTCTGTGCTGAATCCTATATGATATCAGAATGTAAACAAAAATAATTTTGATATCAATTCTCCATTCCAAATCAACACAATATTTTTAGCTCAATAACATTTTACTCAGTTGTTATTCCAAGTGAGGAGCAGAACAGGACAATAATATTACTTCTGCTTTCAAAGTTACCATATTGTTTGAGAAAAGAACAAGGCAATTCCTTCAGTGAGTGTATCTCTCAATATTAAGAAGATTGCACTTGTGTGACTCTGAGAATGTAAAGATGATAAGCATTTTCTTAGCCAGAGGAGTGATTTATTAGATGGTTTTATGTCCAGTAAGCATTAGTAGCTTAACTTCTGATCCATTATTGCTAAGAGCAAAAGAATTTATCCAATTCTATTGTTTATCAGAACTTGACAGCATATTTATTCTGCAATGGTGGAAATGGCTTTCTTCACGAATCTAAAATAATACCTTCTTGCTCATCAAAATTCTATTAAATAACATAAAATGATTTTTTTTTTTTTGGCGGTACACGGGCCTCTCACTGCTGTGACCTCTCCCGTTGCGGAGCACACGCTCTGGACGTGCAGGCTCAGCGGCCATGGCTCACGGGCCCAGCCGCTCTGCGGCATGCGGGATCTTCCCGGACTGGGGCACGAACCTGTGTCCCCTGCATCGGCAGGCGGACTCTCAACCACTGCACCACCAGGGAAGCCCCATAAAATGATTTCAATTCATTTTATCTATATTTAAAAATGTCTAAGTTTTATGACTCAAGATTAGTTTATTTTATATGTTTCAGTTCTCACAATAAGCCAGTCTTTCTGTCCCTAGGCATTTTACTTGACAAAGATTTTCTTAAATTATTAAGAAACTCTGTCTTTTTCTATTGTCAGGAAATGTGCTTTGGTGAGGGTGTCCATTACCTGAAATGACTAGAATAAAGAATACTGACATTCTTGGGTCACCAATTGATGATATTTGTGGTAGAATATACTTCTAGTCTAAATAGTATTTTTTCCATTATGTCATAGTAGTACTCCCCTTTGTAAATGCAAAGATAACTGTGAACTTAAGAAACTATTTTAAGTGGATGCTTTGCTCTGAAGAGCTTCTTGTAATGAGCATACGCGAATTTCTAAAATTCCCGAAAGTAATTAGCTAATAAAATAGGAGTAATGTGCCATGAGAAATGAACGCCATGTCCACGGGATAGAAACGAATGTCCACAGATAGGAAGGAGTTAAAAGCTTAGTGGCAACAACTCAAAATCATAGCCAGAACTTGAGATGCAGTGAAAATGAAAGAAAGGACACCAATCATAGAATTTTCTTTGAAGGTTTCTGAGATATTGAAAATAAGATTGGTAACGTGTAAAATCACGGGCCACTAGGCAGGTGGGAAGTCTATTGAGGCTCAGAACCCTCGTTTTACACACGAGGAAAATGAAGCCCAGTGAGCACTGAAATCACTCAGAGGTGCGCCTTTCCCCTGGGCCCCTCCAAGGGGAAGCGAGAGTAAAGCAGAGGGTCTGATTATTTGTCCCTTTGCTTTACACTTTAAGTTTGAAATATTTCGATGCAGAGAGAAAAAGAGAGCAACATCAGGAAACATCAAAAGTCAAGGACAATGCTACTCTCTCACTTCATCCCAGCTTCCGCTTCCCACCACTCAAGTCCATTCTAAATGTAAAATAGATAGCTAGTGGGAAGCAGCCGCATAGCACAGGGAGATCAGCTCGGTGCTTTGTGACCACCTAGAGGGGTGGGATAGGGAGGGTGGGAGGGAGGCACAAGAGGGAGGGGATATGGGGATACATGTATATGTATAGCTGATTCACTTTGCTATACAGCAGAAACTAACACAACATTGCAAAGCAATTATATTACAATAAAGATGTGAAAAAACGTCAAGGACACTTTGATCTGAAGCAATTAGAAGTGATGATTCTTTGTAGAACTTTATGTACTTCTAAAATGTTGCCAACTGCTGGTGGAGAGAGAATAGAAGGCACAATTAAGAGGCCAAAAGTCCAGCAACATACTAGCTGGTTTACAGCCTTCATTCTTGGTCCCTCTGTATCTTCTTATAGTTGTTACTTTCTTAATTCTTAAGAAGTGTCAAAAGCATTGCAGATTTCCAAAAGTTTAGATTGAGGCTACTTTTCCGCCTAATATTCAGGGGTACTTCTCAGTGTTCATGCAGTAGGTGAATCCCTGTGCAAAACCGTCCATTCACAGCTCACAGAGACCAGAAGCCTGAGAGGTTTAAGATCCACACAACCTCCACCTAGTGACTAAGGGCCCAGGTGCACTGCATGCTGGCTACCATTCAGTGATACTCCAGAACCCTGACATACATGCTTCATACCTAGAACAGCCCCATCGGGTGGGGCAGATTACTACCACTATTCGCATTCTACAGACCAGGAGATCCAGGCGCAGGGAGGTTAAAAACCAACAACCAAGTCAAACAAAAAACACGTGTCCAGGGTCGGTCACACAATCAGGCAGGGCTTCACGTTAGAAGTTGAAAGGCACACATACACTCCAAGGAAGGACAGAAGGGTCTGCTCAGTGAGGAGATTCTGGTTAGAATGGAGGTCCTCAACCTCTCCTGAGAGCACCGAACTTGCTTACAGTAGCTTTTTATAGGAGGCAAGCTTCAGGCTGAACGCGTCAGGAGGATGACGCTGGGACACGTGAAGTAAAGAAAAACACTCCCAAGAGCAAATTATTCCCAAATGAAGCCTATGCCTGAGTCTTGCCTTCAGGAATTTGGGTGAAATCACCCATCTGCATAACCTTTTGCTAAAACCTCAGTAATTCCCTGCCATATGTATGTATGGAAAAAACACCACAGCATGAGATGATTCTACGTAATGCAATATTTATGATATTTATAAAGAATTCGGTTCCCTCAGATGAAAGATGTTATGTAAATGCAGGTACCAATAATGCTGAAGTGAATAACATGCTTCAGGAGATTCTGACATTCACAGCTTAAATGTAATAAGGTCTTTTCACCTGGTCCTTAAACTGAGATTTTATTGCACATGGATGTAAGAAAGATATTAAAGCCTCAGCCTGAAACTGCATAATTCAGGATGGCTTTTCCTTACATAAGCAATGCCTTTTTCCTTTGCAATGAAATTTGAATTACCACTTAAAGAGTTTTTCAAATTTAACACAGGACCTGCTTTGATGAATATAAAAATCTAATTCTCCCCTTTAATGCTGTTTGAAATTAAAAATATTCACTATGGGGCTTTCCTGGTGGCACAGTGGTTGAGTGTCCGCCTGCCGATGCAGGGGACACGGGTTCGTGCCCCGGTCCGGGAAGATCCCACATGCCGCGGAGCGGCTGGGCCCGTGAGCCATGGCCGCTGAGCCTGCGCGTCCGGAGCCTGTGCTCCGCAACGGGAGAGGCCACAGCAGTGAGAGGCCTGCGTACAGCAAAAAAAAAAAAAAAAAAAAAAAAAAAAATCACTATGACTGAAAGCAATGGGGTAAACCACTTCTTATTTTTAAATGTTACGTTCTAGAAGAAATCAGTTTTTCTAGACAAGATAAGACAGCCTCAATCCAATAACTCCCAAGCTGAAATCTGATTTCTAAAGTGTTTGAATTTTGTTCCTCTTGCTGTTCTAATTAATAGTGTTACTTTTACACTAGGCAGCTATAATTATTTAGTTTTATTACTTAGTATGAATTCTCAAGTTTTACCAGTTTCTTGGCTCACGAAGTTTCTCTTATCCCCTCTTTTGTTTGAATTCATTTTTATTTGTTTTACTGGAGGAAATCCTCAAATTTCCATGTCATTATACCTGTAGGGGGTTGCATTTTCTGAGCCTACGTGTGCCTGAAAATCACACTGCCCATTTATGAATGGTAGTTTGACTTGGTGAACAAATGGAAGTGCAAAATACTTTTAAGTATTTTTAAGATTTTGCTCTACTATTTTTTAACATCTGGTGTTGCTTATGAGAAATGCAAATCTGACTCTTGTCCCACAGCAATTATCCTTGTTTCCTTCTTTCCAGAAGCTTTTAGAATTTCTCTCCTTCTTCTTAGTACTGACATGTTAGCAGCATAGAAATGAGTCTAACATGGATATCTGGACTGCCTGTCCTTGAATAAACAAAGAATCAGGCTCAAAACTCAAGTATCTTATAGTTTCCGTATATATATATATTTTCAGTATAAAGAAATATCTTTAAATGATGGCTTAAAAGAAGACGAGGATAAAGATATTACTAGAAAGAAAGTAATGTATGTGATTGGGAATTTGTTCACTGGTAACCTGTTGATACATGAGTCATTTTCCTTCCCAAAGCTCTTGTACAAACTGGACACTCTCTCACTGGTGACAAGGTGGGGACATCCTTTAATCTCCCCAGTTTTCAACATTTCCTTCTTCATAAGTTTGTCAGCTGAAAAAATATCTCCTGGCTCTTTTTTTTCCCGCAGGGCTTTGAAGATGCATATGCTGGTTCTGTTTTTATTATCACTCTTCAAAACTCCCCAGTGAAGCCAGTACCCTATCACATGAGCCTCAGTTGCCCTTCAGTCCTGATATAAAGTGTCAGCTACCTTCTGTGGACTCTCTTTAGGCCGTCTGGAATTCAGAATGCATATAAATATACTCTAAATATATACATTTAAAATACATGTATTTATAAATATGTATAAATATACAAACTTAGTGATCACATATATGAATATATTTATATAAATATATATAGTAAATATATATATTATATATGTGTACTTGTACACATGGGGGGAGCATGTGTGTGCACATTGGGAACATGCCCCTGGCTCAGTGATAATAAAAATGTATAAGACACCCACAGTTCTACTGAGGTAGGTAATGTCATTACTTCATTGCTTTGGTCTGAATGTCTGTGTCCCCCTGGTATTCACACATTGAAATCCTAGCCTCCAGTGTGATGGTTCATTGGGGGTGATCAGGTCATGAAAGCAGAGCCGTCACAGTTGGGATGAGTGTCCTTATAGGAGAGACTCCAGGAAGCTCCCTTCCTCCATGTGAGGAAACAAGGAGAAGTCAGCTGTCTGCAACCACTGCAAGAGGGTCTTCACCACAACCCCATCATGCTGGCTCCCTGACCTTGGACTTCCAGCCTCCAGAACGACGAGCAATAAATTTCTGCTGTTTACAAGCCACTCAGTTCATGGTATTTTGTTACAGCAACCTGACTGGACTAACTAACTCACCCATTTTACAGATGAGGCAACCAAAGACCAGAAAGGTTACACAACTTTCCCTGAGTCATGCAGGTATCAAGGGGTGTCAAAGGATTCAAAATCAAGAATGAGGAAACAGAACCATGCTTACAACAATTACACAATACTGCCTCTCAGCAAACAGTTCAAAGAACAGCTGTTAAGGACACTGTATTTTTAACCAGGTCAGTGTGTTTACATGTTCAGCTTTGCCCTGATACTAACTGTGCCTTTCAAGGATTAATATGACATGAATCTGATGAGGGCAGGGTGCAGGAAAAACCAAAAGAGGTGGCAGTGGGGATGTCAAATATAAAAGACACAGCAGAGCAATTGTTGTTTGGGGATATTCAAAGGAGAAAGCACAGACAAAGTGTGTGTGGTCTGGGTTAAAATGGGGTTCGGACATTCTGAGTATGTGGTATTAATGAAAAATGCATCTAGAACCCAGGAAAAGATGGAGGCAGAATTAGTGCATTGAGAGCCATCAATCCAGACAGAATGACTGAAAATGTGTGATGAGCTGAAAACTGACCAAGACAAATATGGAGAAAAGATGTCTCTGTGCAGAGTCCTTACAAACATGTGTGTGTGCTTGGTGGGAAAGAGTGTCTACCAAAAATGTGGAGAGAGAGAAAAAAGTTAGGGATCTCAAGTGGTACCAGGTAATGGGAACCAAGAGAGAAGGTTTTTGTTTTTCCCTCCAAAAATATTTTTTTCCAAAAAAATATTGGCAACAAAAGTCAACACTGCAGAAACTTAGGATGCAAATACCTTTAAATTTAGCAAGTGTTTTCAGCTGAACAGTGAGCTTTGATAGCAGTTGGGTAGTGAACTTAGGAAGTGGGTAAAAAGGAAAGAGAAACAAAGAGCGGTCCCTACTTTCTCAAGAAGTTTAGTGGTGAGTGAAACGGAACAAGAATGAAGTCACTCGTGAGATATCTAAGCAAATATAACTTTTTCTTAGTTTATGCATTAATTTCAAAATAAGAGAAACCGGAACATTTATTAGCAAAGAAACACATAGATATGTGTTATTAGGACCACTTCGATAAAAAGCAATTACAATGTTAAAATGTTGGTGCATATTCTAAAATGTTCACAAAATACGTTAGAAATAAAGCAGACACCTTACAAATCATAATAAAAAGGAAAGGACATACAAAATAGGATGACGTTACTATAAAAAAAGATTAGGAAACAGCACTCAGTATCAGGAGACAGAATGAGAGAAGCTAGATATGGTGTAACCATTATGATGACAAATGCAAATGGTCTATATTTATCTCTCTAAAGTCAAACATAAGTTTAGATTTAAAAGCAAAATTAAAATGCCATGGCTTAAAAAAGAAATGTTTAAGGAGGTAGAAAAACTAAAAACACTTTAAAAAATTTGTGTATTTAATTGTGAAAGACAAAATGATGGACATTTCCTGTAATCACAGGCACCAAGAAAACTGCCCCACAGAACAATGTCATTCAGTGTAGTATTGGAAGCTCTTGATACCAGAAAATGTAAAAAAATTAAACAGTTTGAAAGTGATTATCATATCAGGAAGAAAGCACTATTAGAGTAAATAGAGAATTTCCTGAGGGTCTGGTTACAAGATAAACACACATCCCAACAATATACTGTTACAATATACAGCATACTGTTCATAGACAGACAAAAGTCATGCTGAAAAGAAAATAACCTCTTCACAGGAACCTATAAAAATTTCAGAATGAACTTATTAAGACTGTGTGGGATCTCTGCAGAGAAAACATTAAAAGCTTTGCTGACTGAGTTAATGATACAATTTGTAAATAGAGAAATCCAACATTTCCGAATGGGAAAGTTATAGGAATATATTTAAGAACCTGAACAAAGTGATACCCCCCAGTCTATGCAGAAAAATAAAAGGCGAAAAATAAATCAAAGAAAATTCTAATTAAAATATAAATAAAAAGGAAGGGTGCTGGTAATCTTGTGAGATACAGCAAATACCGCAAAAAAAAAAAATTGCATTATAAAGGTTGAATGTAGAAAGAGAAGGGCGGGGGGAGAGAGACAGCACAGGATACACAGATGTGTCTTGACACATCTGGAGTGTCATAGTACGTGTCCTTGCCTACTCCATGCAGGCAACTGTACCAGGCTCTAAGAATACAAAGAAAAATAATGAAATAATAGACAGCCCTGCCACCAAAGGATTCACAGTCAGGTTTCAGGATGGCAGGAGTGGGCCCCAGGTAGGCCTCTGGAAATGAACCCCAGAGTCACTTCGTCTGGTGGTAAACTCCCGGGCAGCTGCCAAGATGGCAGCCACATTTTGAGACCCAGTGACCTGTGGATGGGAAAGGCCATTAGCAGGAGCCTGGGCAAGGACACCTTCACACGTGCCACCTTTTGCATCATGTGAGTGGGTTTTGTGTTTTGTTTTAATGCACTTTTCTTCCTCCAACCATTGGATCTTGTCCCTGAGCGACAAAGATTTCACACGACAAAGCTTGTCCAAGGAATGGCCATTTCTTTCAGGGCTGAGATGCCTGCGTAGCCTGCAGGCCTTAGATTCCATCAGATTGGCCTGAGTCAATGATAAAATATTCCTGTTCTTATTCTACACTACTCCTCTAGAAAATTAAGTCATCTGGCACACAAGGCGCCAGAAAGGAGCCTAAAACAGGACTGGAAACAACAACAAAGAAAATTCCATTCTGAGGCCAAACATTATTCCCTGGACTCTGGTCATTTGGAATCTGGCTAATCAAGATGTGCAGGGGTCCGTGGACAATAGTAAGAAAATCTCAATGTATCTGCTGCTGCCTTTTCATGCTGAATCTTAAGAGGTGGCTGAAGCTGCCATCTACTGCTCTTTGTGCTTTTCAATTCAAATAATTCTGTGGCTTGTGGATGGATTTTTATCTTCAGGTGAAATGCCTAGCCTTGATTTTCCATAACGAGAATAATGCTTTTAGTAAAACTGTGAAGCCTTGAGACTTTTACACTCTGTGTAGCGATCCTCCCAGGAATACGGTTATAACGGCACATTCATTGATATGTAATCTTTTTTTTTTGCAAAGAGGATGAAGTATTTTTCCTTTAACATTGAGGCTTATGGTTTCATTTTAATGGGTTTCTAAAACATAGTTAACCCAAGTTGAGGCTTGAGTTTTTGTCTTAATTCATCCTCTTTACTTTACCCATAGGCCTCCCAACGTTTTTGTTCCCTTTCATGGTTTCCATGTTGTTACTATTTGCCTATTTACAAAAAACTCTTTTTCATTGTTTCTATTTGGGTTCAAAACTTTCCAGGTGCTATTAGAACACGAGCCAGCATACACATGAGCCAGCTGTGATTATTTGTAACTGTAATCCAGGAACTGAGTTGCCTTTCTAGAAAAATCAATCAATCCCTCTGCCCATCCCTTCCTGAGAATGATTCAATGATTCAGAATAAAGAAAGACATGTTGGGAAACTATGTAATATAATACAGCAGAAACTATTAATAGCTTAAAATGTACTGCCAGAGATGCCACAGTAAGCATGTAAGACAACATCGGTTTCCATCTTGAGTAAAGAAAGTCTTGACCAAACAAACTGCTCCGCATTTTTGGCTCCCCTTTCCTGCTACACATGTCAAAGGAGCCGTCAAAACTCATAGCATGCCCTTCCTCACCTCCCGTTCAATTTAACCCCTCTGCCCGGCGACCGCCATGCTGCCAAGACCATTGGTCACTTCTTCACGCTCTGCCCTCTGCGACTCAGCATTTGACTAAGTTGACTGCTATCCCCCTAAACTTCCTTTTTTGGCTTCTACTGAACCACACTTTCTGGCTTTTCTCTCATGTAATGGGTGATCTTTCTCAGTGAATGGCTAACTCTTTACCCTCTATCTCTTTTCAAATATTGGTACGCTTTGGGGGTTTGGCCTGGGTCATTTTTGTCTTTTCTAACCCTAATCTCTCCCTGGGGGTTCTCATTTCATCCTTTGAATACGAACTATATGCTGATGTCTTCCAAATTTACATTTTCAGCTCCCGATTTCATTTACAACTGCCAGCTAGGTATCTCCTCTGGGACACACAATAGGTATCTCAAACTTAACTGTTCAAAACTCAACTCGTGATTTCTACTCCACCCCCTGATAAGTATTGTTCCCAAAGACTTTGATATCTAAGAAGTGGCACACCAACCATGATCCAGTTGCTGGAATTCAAACTTAGGCATCTCTCTTGATTATTTTCTTTTCTTCTCACCCAACATTTAATCCAACAGTAATCCCTACTGGTTTCATTTCAAAATAGGTCCTTAGTCTGTCCACTCTGACGCAAGCTGCTCTTAGCTCAGGTCTGGACTACTGCCATAGCTTGTAATGGGTCACCCTGCTAACCCTCCTTCCTCCTCCAATCCATCAAAAAGATACATGCACCCTTATGTTCACAGCAGCACTATTCACAATGGCTAAGGCATGGAAGCAACCTAAATGCCCATAGACAGGTGAATAGATAAAGAAGATGTGGTACATGTATACAGTGGAATACTACTCAGCCATAAAAAAGAATGAAATAATGCCATTTTCAGCAACACAGATGGACCTAGCGATTATCAAACTAAGTGAAATAAGTCAGAGAAAGACAAATATATGCTATCACTTATATGTGGAATCTAAAAGATGATACAAATGAACTTATTTACAAAACAGAAACAGACTCACAGACATAGCAAACAGACTGTGGTTGCCAAGGGGGAGGCGGTGGGGGTGAGGGATGGATTGGAAGTTTGGGATTAGCAGATGCAAACTATTATATATAGGATGGATAAACAAGGTCCTACTGTATAGCACAGGGAACTATGTTCAATATCCTGTGATAAACCATCATGGGAAAGAATATAGAAAAAGAATGTATATATACGTATAACTGAATCACTTTGCTGTACAGCAGAAATTAACACAACATTGTAAATCAACTATATTTCAAAAAATAAAAATAAAAAGAATGTTAGCCAGTTCACATCACTGTCTTATTTAAAACCCTTCGGTGACTTCCCACTCCACGTATAATAAACTCCCAAGTCCTTAACACACCTTGTGAGGCCCAGTGTGGGGTCTGGTATCCGACTGCTGTCTCCTTCCCTCTTCTCTTCTCATTCCCAATGATCCCACTGACCTTTATGCTCCTCAAACAGGCCAATCAGGGTCCTAAGTCTAGACCTTTGTAGGCCCACTCCTTCTGCTGAGAGCATTTCTCATCACGTCATCATAGGGCTGCATATTCCTGTGATTCATGTTGCAACTCAACTGTCACATCCCCAGAGAAGCCCCCCTGACTGGCCTCTTCAATGCACCACTCTACCTACCCCACTAAGCTTTGTCACATTATCTTTTTGTATCTTCTCATGAAAATTCTGCCTTCTGACAGTTATGATCTGTCTCCTGCCATTCAAAGGTAAGCCCAAAGACAACAGGGGCCTTTAGTCTTCTACTAAGATACTACTCTATTCCCTGGGTTAATCCCCTGGCACATAACAGATAATCGAAGAAAAAACTGTGAAATAGAAGTTTAGATACATAAGAGGGACTTCCATAGTCTTCATAATCCTGTATTTAATAGAAGAATATATGTAAAAACCCTATTTTAATTTAGTAGTTTATGCACAGGTTTATATGCACGTCATTACCTCTAATATTCCTCATATTTCATTCCTGAGTGTATCATAAAGTCCTACATTCTTTCACATTTATGGAAAACACAGGTTTGGGGGAGGAATTTTCACATCCAAAAACATACATATATTAAATGGCCAATAACAGACCAAAGGATTCTTCTTGAGAAGCACAAGAACAAAATTTCCTAAAACTCTGAGGATACTCAGACAACTTAAAAAGGGAAAACTCCAAAGAATAACACCTTCTGAAAATATATATGCATTAACAAAATTCTAAAGCTCCTAACTCATAGTTTTCAATTTGTTATAAACATTGGGGAGTGCCTTGATTCAGCAGGCACAGCCCTAATGCGATGGGAGGTGTTTTTATCTGTGACTATGCTTATGGCGATAGACTCTTAAACACAAATTCAATAACTTTAACATTTTGAAATCAGCCCCATGCTGGTGAGCCCAAAATGCCTTTTTTCCCCATTAACAGGTATGCTGGACTATCTCTGACTACGTTTTCAGGAAGAAAACTATGATTGCAATCACAGAAGATCTGACATTGACTTTGGTTTTGGAGTAGGGCACACATTTTCTCCTGTGTGTGACAAATACCAGAAGAATGGTTACTGCAGCCAGAAGGACTGATTCTGGAACTCTTTTTTATTGGGTTTGTTTTACTCATATCAAATGATGTTGAACTTACTTGAGTCTTTCCATTACATTATCCTTTTCCTATTATACAATCTTGCAAGCATCAAACTACTGCGTCACAGGCTATAAAAAATAAGCTGTCTCCAAGAAAAACTGAAAACTTTCAGAAGCCAAAAATATCAAAACCGGATGCTCTCCTGAGGGTGCATCTTCTGTTTTTTGTTTGTTTGTTTGTTTTTGTTGTTGTTTTTTTGTGTGTGCGTGCTTCTCTAGTATTATCGACAAACATTAGCTTGGGATAAACTGCAGCAATATAAATGTTCCCCAGGTGTTTCTCCAATAAGACAGGTGAGTGGCTTCCTCACAATGGACATTAGATTGG
The DNA here is from genome assembly GCF_011762595.2 of Tursiops truncatus. Lineage (NCBI taxonomy): Eukaryota > Metazoa > Chordata > Mammalia > Artiodactyla > Delphinidae > Tursiops > Tursiops truncatus. The sequence goes on along the minus strand of NC_047036.1, from coordinate 6,193,157 downwards.
GGTTTTGCTCAAGGGTCTTACAGGGAGGAAACTTCTGGAGGTTTTATTTTACCATTTAGCTTTTCTCCTGTCATGATATAAATAGGCATTTGCATACATTGCTTGATTAATTACTGTAACCATACTTTATTTTTTTCCTTTAGAACAGGATGTCTAACTTTTTAAAGAATAAACACTGATGCTATTTTCAGCTCCTATTACTAATCTCCTGAAGTGATGCTCTTCATTAGGCATCAAGATTTGACATTGTTTCCAATGGTCTTCCTCCTCTTTCCCCTTGATCTTTGATCTACAGCTGTTGATTCCTCCTTAAAGGAGCCAGAGTACACGTTCACAGCATGGCCTTCATTGTAGTCTTTGAAAATATGTAGTGTTCTCATCCATTCTAACTAAAGAAATCATCAGAAAATATTGCAGGCTTGATGATTTGAGGGTTACTCATATATTTTTTCTGGAATTGATTTTCATTTCCCATTTATAAGCTCCTATAAGCATCATGGCATAAACTGTAACATCCCAAAATATCTTGCCCTGGTATTTCTCAATGATACATAATATCTGATTTTTGAGAGAATTTAAGCAATCAATAGTATACAATGCCATGTAAACTCTTAAAGCAATTCTCTTTTTTTAAAATTTTATTTTATTTTATTTTTATTTTAACATCTTTATTGGAGTGTAATTGCTTTACAATGGTGTGTTAGTTTCTGCTTTATAACAAAATGAATCAGTTATACATATACATATGTTCCCATATCTCTTCCCTCTTGCGTCTCCCTCCCTCCCACCCTCCCTATTCCACCCCTCCAGACGGTCACAAAGCACCGCTGATATCCCTGTGCTATGCAGCTGATATCCCTGTGCTATGCAGCTGCTTCCCACTAGCTATCTACCTTACGTTTGGTAGTGTATATATGTCCATGCCTTCTTTAAGTTCATTTTGATGCATTCGAATGGCAAACACTGGGAAGAGAACTCGCATGAAATCTCAACTCTTCATTTTTTCAACTTCCAAGCAAAACATAAGTGTTACCTTCTACATCATTCGATCTTTCACTAGTGAGTGGTGAGAAAAAGTGGTGACTTACATAAACTATGTCCTTTCCATCGAGGGACTGATACCAAGAGAAAAAATTGTAATTCATCACTTAATGAAATGGAAACAAGTGGCCACCAAGAATGATACAAGTTATGACTCCATCAAGGAAGAGATACCAAAGAAAAAAAACGACACAAGTGATTATTAAATAAAACAGAAAAAAAGTGGATAGGGTGGGAGAAAAGTTTAACTCATAACCTTTGAGGTTGCAAGTTGGGGTCAGCCTATCTGAACCAAACTGTATGTACCGTGTGATGTTTTGTGTTTCTCATCTTCTGCTGTCTCCGCTGGCTGCACGATCCTACCCAAAGATCATGGAATAACATTTATACTGAAACTTGCTGCTTTCATTCTTCAGGAACTGCAGTGCGAAAGTCTCACTCGCTTGAACTCTTCTTGGGCTCTCAATGCCCAATTAGGTTTTTATCAAGAAGCATTACTTGATTTGCATTTCTCTAATGATTAATGATATTGAGCATCCTTTCATGTGTTTGTTGGCAATCTGCATATCTTCTTTGGAGAAACGTCTATTTAGGTCTTCTGCCCATTTCTGGATTGGGTTGTTTGTTTTTTCATATTGAGCTGCATGAGCTGCTTGTATGTTTTGGAGATTAATCCTTTGTCAGTTGCTTCATTTGCAAATATTTTCTCCCATTCTGAGGGTTGTCTTTGGGTCTTGTTTATGGTTTCCTTCGCTGTGCAAAAGCTTTTAAGTTTCATTAGGTCCCATTTGTTTATTTTTGTTTTTATTTCCATTTCTCTAGGAGGTGGGTCAAAAAGGATCTTGCTGTGATTTATGTCATAGAGTGTTCTGCCTATGTTTTCCTCTAAGAGTTTGAAGGTGTCTGGCCTTACATTTAGGTCTTTAATCCATTTTGAGTTTATTTTTGTGTATGGTGTTAGGGAGTGTTCTAATTTCATTCTTTTACATGTAGCTGTCCAGTTTTCTGAGCACCACTTATTGAAGAGGCTGTCTTTTCTCCACTGTATAATCTTGCCTCCTTTATCAAAGATAAGGTGACCAAATGTGCATGGGTTTATCTCTGGGCTTTCTATTCTGTTCCATTGATCTATATTTCTGTTTTTGTGCCAGTACCATACTGTCACGATTACTGTAGCTTTGTAGTATAGTCTGAAGTCAGGGAGCCTGATTCCTCCAGCTCCGTTTTCCTTTCTCAAGATATCTTTGGGTATTTGGGGTCTTTTGTGTTTCCAAACAAATTGTGAAATTTTTTTTTCTAGTTCTGTGAAAAATACCAGTGGTAGTTTGATAAGGATTGCATTGAATCTGTAGATTGCTTTGGGTAGTATAGTCATTTTCACAATGTTGATTCTTCCAATCCAAGAACATGGTATATCTCTCCATCTATTTGTATCATCTTTAATTTCTTTCATCAGTGTCTTATAATTTTCTGCATACAGGTCTTTTGTCTCCTTAGGTAGGTTTATTCCTAGATATTTTATTCTTTTTGTTGCAGTGGTAAGTGGGAGTGTTTTCTTAATTTCAGATTTTTCATCATTAGTGTATAGGAATGTCAGAGATTTCTGTGAATTAATTTTGTATCCTGCTACTTTACCAAATTCATTGATTAGCTCTAGTAGTTTTCTGGTAGCATCTTTAGGATTCTCTATGTATAGGATCATGTCATCTGCAAACAGTGACAGCTTTACTTCTTCTTTTCCAATTTGGATTCCTTTTATTTCTTTTTCTTCTCTTATTGCTGTGGCTAAAACTTCCAAAACTATGTTGAATAAGAGTGGTGAGAGTGAGCAACCTTGTCTTGTTCCTGATCTTAGTGGAAATGGTTTCAGTTTTTCAGCATTGAGGACGATGTTGGCTGTGGGTTTGTCATATATGGCCTTTATTATGTTGAGGAAAGTTCCCTCTATGCCTACTTTCTGGAGGGTTTTTATCATAAATGGGTGCTGATCATTAGAGAAATGCAAATCAAAACTACAATGAGATATCATCTCACACAAGTCAGAATGGCCATCATCAAAAAATCTACAAACAATAAATGCTGGAGAGGGTGTGGAGAAAAGGGAGCCCTCTTGCACTGTTGGTGGGAATATAAATTGATACAGCCACTATAGAGAACAGTACAGAGGTTCCTTAAAAACTACGAATAGAACTACCATACGACCCAGCAATCCCACTACTGGGCATATACCCTGAGAAAACCATAATTCAAAAAGAGTCATGTACCAAAATGTTCATTGCAGCTCTATTTACAATAGCCAGGACATGGAAGCAACCTAAGTGTCCATCGACAGATGAATGGATAAAGAAGATGTGGCACATATATACAATGGAATATTACTCAGTCATTTAAAGGAATGATACTGAGTTATTTGTAGTGAGGTGGATGGACCTAGAGACTGTCATACAGAGTGAAGTAAGTCAGAAAGAGAAAAACAAATACCATATGCTAACACATATATATGGAATCAAAAAAAAGAAATAAGTGGTCAGAAGAACCTAGGGGCAAGACAGGAATAAAGATGCAGACCTACTAGAGAATGGACTTGAGGATACGGGGAGTGGGAAGGGTAAGCTGTGACAAAGCGAGAGAGTGGCATGGACATATATACACTACCAAACATAAGGTAGATAGCTAGTGGGAAGCAGCCACATAACACAGGGAGATCAGCTCGGTGCTTTGTGACCACCTAGAGTGGTGGGATAGGGAGGGTGGGAGGGAGGCAGATGCAAGAGGGAAGAGATATGTGGACATATGTATATGTATAACTGATTCACTTTGTTATAAAGCAGAAACTAACACACCATTGTAAAGCAATTATACTCCAATAAAGATGTTAAAAAAAAAAAAAGAGGCATTGCTGTGAGATGCTTCACTCTGGACTCCATGTACCAACTCAGATGCAGACAGACAACTGGGGGAAATGCAGAGTCATGCCGTGTGAGCAGCAATGTCTATTCTGCTCGTGAAAAGTAGACTTCCGAACGTGGTGAGATGGGACTGTTAAGAGTGTTGGCAAGATTCCCCATGTGTTCTAGCAGACAAAGCAGAACATTTCTCTGTTCAATCTGTTTGCTTCAAGGAAGAAGGGAACTTATTATGGAGGGCATTCAGGAGATGGCACAGCCGGCATCAATCACTACCCACCCCCCTCGCTCCGCCTCAGCACGGTCAGTGGCTTGGCCAGGGTGGCAGCTGATTTCTGTTGCTTAAGTTAGTGTGTTAAGTCATGAGAGTTCAATGCAAGACCAGCTACTCATTACTTTCTTAACAGGATACCCTTCTGGATGCTGGAAAGACTGTTTCTTAAATGTGGCAAGAGATCAAGTAGAAGAACTTCCATCAGAGGAAAAGAAGTTAGGAAATTTGACCAAGGTCACACTGAAAGATGACGTACGTAACCAGGATTCAGCTCAGGTGGCCTCCAGGGTCCACTACAGAATGGAAACCAAGGCACAGACAGATTTAACACTGCGGCTTCTTGAGGAAATGATCTTTCATGTAACTTCCTAACAGTCTCATGGACAATATGTTCTTATCAGGGCAATGCATTACCTAAGGATAAGCCAGGTAAATGTTTGCTATTGTCTTATGCTTTCTTATGTATCTAGTAATAGCAATAACACAGTTAACTAAAAAAAGTCCTTTATGACTGGGAAAAATCTCTATCCTCAGAGATCACTCCAAACAACCTAGGCAGAACCAACATGAGAGGCAGAAATAACAACACTTACTAGCTGAGTGACCTTGGACAAGTAACTTGACAACTACTTTGTTTGTTTTAAGTGGGAAAAAGGACTTAAATCATAGAGTTGATATATAAGTTAAGAAGACAGGGTAGTAGGCTGAATAATGAACCTGCAGAGATGACCCTGTTCTAATCCCTGGAACCTGTATGTTACCTTACATGGCAAACCCAGAACTCTGCAGATGTAATTAAATTAAGGACCTCGAGATGGGGAGATTTTCCTGGATTATCCTTATGGGAGGCAGGAGGGTTAGTGAAAGAGAAGCAAGAAGATGCAAGGGCAGAATCAGAGATTAGACAGGAGGGTTGGAGAGACAGACAGAGAGATCGGAAAATTCTATGCTGCTGAATTTGAGGATGGAAGAAGGGGCTAGGACCCAAGGAATGCAGGCAGGCTCTAGAAGCTTGAAAAGGTAACTAAACAGATTCTCCCCTCAAAGCCTACAGAAGGAGCCCGCCCTGCCAATACCCCGACCAAACTCACGAGACTGATTTTGGACTTCTGGTCTCCAGAACTGTACCATAGTGAATCTGTTCTGTTTTAAGCCACTGCATTTGTGGTCATCTGCTACAACAGCAACAGGAAACTGATAAAACAGTATATGTAAAAGAACTGAATAGACAACCTGGCACGTTATGAGGACTCAGAGAAATATCGGTTCCTTCTTTTTCCTTTTCCCTCATGAAAAGGGACCAAATTTTAGCATCCCAAATCTACAGCAACTCCATCTACACTTTACCTCGCATCATAAATGATTCATGCAATACATTCGGTAGTGCCCTAATATTACCTGCTATCATATTAGGATAAATATGGGTACATTTATTATCTACCCAACCGTGGACACAAAAGGACCACTTATTTGCTCCATTGAAATCTGAAGAGAAGAAACACACTTTTGCCCGAGAGACCAGAAGCCTACTGGTTCACTAACGGCCCCCATGGTGGGCTACAGATCCAGGAATAACATGGGGTCCACACCTCACTTGACTAGTATTCCCCCTCCACTGAAACACATATTGTGTCATATTCAATCCACAGGATGGCTCCAGAGGAAGGTAGACCATATGAAGGTTCTTTGAATTACATTACTTTCAAACAAAGACAACATATAAATTGAAGAGTGTTTATTTTCTTTCTATAAAAAAAGCAAATCCAGTTTGCAGTCCTACAGAGGCAACATTTATTTCAACTGCCCAGGCAGTTAAGAGAAAGGGTTCCTGTTTTGCTCTGAATCCAGCTCTCATCAATTCTTGAGAGTCTATTACACACTCCAAGGAGAAACACCTGCTTGATAAAGAGCCTCTATGGCACTGACATGGTACACAAGAAATGGCTTTTACTGCACGATGTGACACTTAAGACAAAAGTCAAAACTCACCATTTTCAGGCCCCAAAGGTGGCCTCAAGGCTAATGCGATGCATTAGTTTTCCCAGTTAGTAAAAAAAATATATATATGATTTTTAGTGTTTATCCATGAGGGCACTTTTAGGGCAAGAATACAACTCTGAGAAAATCTCTGCTAACATTTTTCATTCCCTTCTCTCTCCAACTCTTATAGCACAAATACTACTTTATTCAAACATGATTTTTAATCTCAAGAAATTCATCTCATTTGCATCTAGGAAAAATAGCACAAAATTTGAAGAAAAGAAAGTACAGAGTTGAGCAATTTTGAAAAGATTTCAGAATCCCTAGCCACTTCCCAGTAATATCAACTATTTGTAGACCCCAGGGCGGTTGCAGAAGGGACAGCTTCCTGGGCTCACAGGACATTTGCCTTCCTCCCCAAGGATTAAGGACGACAGGGGGCTGAAGCTGTGAAAGAGGCCCAGTAACTATGCAAGACGGCAGCCCTCAGTCTCTGGGAGTGTCAACTCACTCTGCGGCAACTGCAGATATAACATTAAAATGGATGGTATCGATTTTAACCAAATGGTGGCTGAAACAAATCATCTTGTAGCTGCTCAGCACACACCCCTACCCTGAATGAAGCCCTTTGAAGGACACTATTGTTTGTCCTAGTGACTGTGGATAAAGCAAAAATGGTTTGTGGTATATTCAATATCTCGTAATAACCTACAATGGAAAAGAATCTGAAAAAGTATTACATATATATATCTGAATCTTTGCTGTACATCTGTACATCTGAAACACCTATATATTTAGATATATAGAGATATGGATATATAGAGAACATGCATAGAATATATATATAATATATAACATACATATAACATATATAGGTATCTATATAGATCTATATAAATATAGCTATAAATATCTGAACCACTTTTCTGTACATCAGAAACTAACACAACATTGTAAATCAACTATAATTCAATATATTTTTTTAAAACTGGTTTGTGGTAACGGGTGGAGAGGAAGTGGCATGTGGAATCCTTGCACCTTAATTTGGTTTGTGGCCACACCAGGCCTTATGGTCTCTGAGACTGCTCCTCTGTGTGAAGGATACCTAGATTGCCACTGGCCAATTTTTATTTTTTTCCTTAAATCTGTACGATCACACCTTACTGATTTTATTAACTATGGAAAATTTTCATTCCCATTTAATTACATGCTGGTCTGAAAAAAAAAACTATAAACATTTATTCTATTCTAGAAACATATTTTCCAAAATCCAAACAAGAAAACTACTACATTACAGGCCCAAGACCCTGAGAGCTGACTCCCAAGTTTGGTAGCAAAATACATGTGTGGTGTCCAATTATATTTTATTAAATATCTTTAGTATAAGTTCTTTGTCTTCAAAGTGTCCCTTTTCTCTTTCCTTATTTTAAAAAGGATCATTGGCTCCTTTTCATAAACTTGTAAGTGGACGCCCTTATAATACCTCGCACGATGGTCCCATAAAGTCTGTAGCACGAGGTGTGCCTCACTGGTCTAGTTCTGGAGCCAAGGACGGTCAAAGCATGGCCCTTCCTGACCACTTGGATGACACCTGGTCCTGGTTGCTCAAGGTCTCTTCAGGGCAGGAAGCAGTGCAGACCAGGTCAGCAGTCTGACTTACCACTCTGTCAAATCTGTACTATAAACATTAGGTTATATAAACCCTCAACTTGGAATTTCAGGTCTTCCTGACCTTGGTGCAAGTGATGGAAAAGAAAGTTAAATATGACTGCCAGGACCAACCTGATCCAGTCACTGCTGTTTGAAAAAGGACACCATCTCTCCCAAAACATCTGACCTCTGTAGAGGGAACAATCGTGAACACTAAGTGCTGTGTGTTGAATCTATGGACTTTTCTAGAACCCAGATTTGAACTATTACTGAACATGGATAAATGTACAGTATATGAAGATATACCAGTTAACAGACCCACGTCAACAACTGTCTATTTCTCTTAATGTGGAACACAGAGTTTGATATACATAGGGACCAAATAATTAAACATTAATATCTGAATACTTTTGCTATACATGTTGTAACACAAATTTTTTTTTAAAAAACAAACTGGGAGATTTGCTAATACCAGTGGGAAAGCAATATTTACAGCCACATCGCAGTACCTTGAATCATGCCTGCCACAAACTAGATGCTCAGTCAATATTTGTTGAATGACAAACAGACCTCCCTGTTTTCAAAAAGGAATCCAATTACTATTCATAGGTCCATACACAAATAAAAGTCTAGTGTCAATATTTAAAGGATTTTTTTTGCTCACCACCATAATACATTTTGATGAACTTATATAAAATGGACTAACTCGATACAACTTAACAAATAATAATAACACATCTTCTATGTGCCAAATACTGATGAATGTGCTCAGAGAGGGGTTCACAGAGAGTCATGCCAACCATCACCTTTATAGATGGAAACTGGGTTCCTGTGGAAATACACAAACCCAAGTGAAAAAAAAAAACAACAAAACTATTCATATGGATATTCCACCATGACCTGAAGTTAAGCATGTCAAGATCAGGACCCCTTCCTGGTTTCCCCTCCAAAGCATATCTGCTTCACCAGCTTGCCACCATCCTGGATGAGACCACATGGATCCTAGCTGGCTTTGCTTCCCACAACTCCTACTATCTCCACTTCCTATTTTTGCAGTGCTTCATCAGAGCCTATGTATTTCCCTGATGTATGTTTCCATGCATCACCCACATCGAACACTGCAGGACAGCCCTCGACACTATAACAACTAGTTCCCTACCAGACCTTCCCTCCCAATTCCAATCACCTCCCTCAAGGATGAGCTCAATCACCCCAGCCCACTTCATCATTTCGTCCCATCCCACCACAGGTGGAAAACAGGCCCTATACGAAGTGCTATTGACGACACAGGCAGATTTCAGGTGGGGCACACTCTTGCCACAGAGAAATATGCTTTCACCCAAAATGAGTGTCTTAATAAAGTGTCACTGTAATAATAATCATTATCATTATTATTTGAATGGTGGTTGATGTGGCTGTCAGCACGTGGGTGATCCTGGGGTTGCTGGGTCTGAGTCTGACGATGCCATCTCTGCTTGTTGGTTCATGATTCAATCTACCCAGCACACCTCCTGAGGCTGGGCAGGCAGGGCAACCAGATAGCTACTCTGGTTTCCTTCTGATGCCCGTGAGCAGGTGAACTGCACACTCGACATTAGCAGTGACAACATCATTTCAACAATGTCTCAAATAACGTGGACGTAAGATTGAACATGCATTTTACCTGCTGACGCTTTTCAAATTCCAACTTGATCCGGGACTTGATGCAATTGCAAGTGTCCTGATACGTCTGCTGCAGAGCGAGTTCCATGAGGTGCTTATGGTACGCCCCGGCCAGGTTCCCGCAGATGAAGATGATCACGTTGGCCAGGATCTGAGGACACAAAAAGCCACTCAGTAGGGCGACCGTTTATCATTCGAGAACAGAACAACACCGCAATGCACGTGAGCAGCAGTCTTCAAAGAGATGACTCTGCCTGAGGTTAATTTTATTTCTGTTCCCGAACTAACATTTTTATTTACTTAACAGAAAAGGATTCCACCCCCTTCTTGGATCCGTGCCCTCTGACAGGTCACTTTGCTGCCCCTCCCTTGTCTCTGGGCTCAGCCATGTGATTCGCTACAGCTAATGCAATGTGGGTGGGAGTAACTGAGTGCCAGATCCAGCCCAGGTTTAGAAGGCCTGGTGTGTTCTGGGTGACATTCTTGTGTCTCATCAGGAAAAGACTAGCCCGCTGGTCCTGGGAAGATGAGAAACTCATGGAACAGAGACACTCAGCCAACCGATAGTCCACTATCGAGGCCACTGGGATTTCATGGTTGTCATACAGCATTACTGTGGTACTCGATGATACAGGCTGTATTCACTGAGCCTGGAGAAGTTATATTCCCCATTATTTACTGTTTATATAGGAATATAGGAACCTTTCAAACCATGTAACTTGTTGCTCTATTCATGATAAAAACCGTTCATGTTCACAAAAATTTGTGGTGGGAGGGGAGAGAAAAATATATAAAGAAAAACTACAAAGAACCTATAATTGTCCTGCCCACGAAGAACTTGGTGCCATATTTTCTTTTGTCAAGACCGTTACCTTGTTCCAAAGGAACCAGGTTCATTCTGAATGCAGAGTTTTGCTTTGCTTTTTTAATTTAACATTTAATCTGATTTTTTTCAGATCATGAAAATTCTGTAGAAACAGGATTTTGAATGCTTAGATAATATTCAGTTCTATGACTATATCATAACTTAGTTATGTCTATACTATCTTTATTAATATTCTTTATTAATAAAGAATACTTTATTACTTACTTTATTAATATTCTTTATTAATATTCTTTGCATTTGCTTTACGCTACAGTGGTCAACCTCGTGTCTAAAGCTTTGGCCTCATATTTAATCATTTCTCAGGCTCAATTAGTAAAATACACTGAGTTGAAAGCCTTGAATATTTTAAAGTTCTTGATACATATGGCAAAATCGCTCTGAGAAAATGTTCCACTGATACTCTCACCACCAGTGTATGACCATGGTCTTTTCAAGGCCCACTATTAACACAGAGCAAGTGGTACAAACTAAATAAAACTGAGGATCCTGTGTTCAGGGCTAGACCTGCACAGGTCTGGCAGGGCATGCACGGTCACACCTGCAGAGAATGTCCCTCCGCTCTCACCCACCTCCACATGACCCTTCCTCTCACCAAACGGGCACTCATCCCTTCAACAACAAAGTCAGAGCGTCTGTGTCCAAAAGCTCTGTGCTCCTTGCTAAGGGTCTCCCACTGACACAGGTCAGCTTAACACATCAGTCAACTGACATGGGCAGCATGCATGCCAGGACTCAAACACTCTTGGGGGAATTTTTATTCCTAAGCCTTCAAGGTTCCCATGACAGGACTTCACAGAGAACCATGCCATCCTCCCTCTGCACAGTGTAGTACTCCCGATGATTAAAATATTAGCTCTGTGCATTGCTGAGTGCGTGCGTGCATGTGTGTGTGTGTGTGTGTGTGTGTGTGTGACATGCATCTGTGTGTGATTTGCATATGATACATGCATGATACATGTGTACATAATATGCATGTAAGATTTCTGTGATGTGTATGGTGTGTGTGATTTGTATATGTGATATATCCACGTGACACGTGTCTCTCTCTGAGTGATTCATGCATGATGTATGTATGTGGTACACATGTGTACCTGGTATGTGTTATGTGAATGATATGTGTAATGGATGTGTGCATGTCGTATGTAATTTATATATGGGATAAACGTGTGGTTTGGGGTAGTGTGTGTGGTGTGTGTACATCATGTGCACACCTGACACATGCATGTGCTCTGTGTGTGCCTCAGCACAGAACAGGGGAGCAGTGTGCTCGTCTTCGGTGTTGCTCCCAAGCATTTCTAGTTGCACAGGCTCTGTTCCTTCCCACTGCCGTCCTTTCCCACATCACCCCCGTGGATGTCAGTCCTTCGAGGATGTGGGAAAGCCCGTGAACTGCCTGGCTTCCTGCCTGAGCACAGCTCATTTCAGAGCCGGGCCCAGGGGTACACTGTTAATTTAGTCCTGTCATGCTTTGCTTCTGCAAAATGACCATCTGCTTCGCTAAAGATTCTTCAGACCTTGACATTGCTGAGTTTGCTTTGAAGAACAGTGACCCAAAGAATGCAGGAACCAGAAGTGCCAACACAAACCAGACTGCCCGGAATTAGAAAGCACCAACTCTTTCCTTATTAGGTGCAGCTGAAATAATAATAAAAATAACTGTGATTATCTATAAGAGCTTCTTCTTTTTCTCCTTAAAAATGCCTTCAAACAAAGACGCAAACATTTTAGGAACTCAGTTCCTCCAAAATAAGAACCAAATGTAAGCAAGGGAACTGAATAAAGCCATCCCCTGTCCCCTGGCCTCCCTCAGCAGGGAGTACGAAAGGGGCATCTCTATTACAACTCTGCCTGCCTGACCCAGTGCCCTGGCAACTCTGCAATGTCATGGGATGGAAGGAAAAGCCTTCTTTCGCTTACTCATTCATCCATTCATCCATTTGGTCAATGGATGCTGCATTGCTTCCAACAACATGTAATTCGAACCCTCCCTGGCTATAGATAATTAGAAAGAATGCACTTATAGATTTTTATTTGGATATGTAAAGGAAATGCTTAAGAAATAAACAGCTAAGAGTTTTAATGCCAAGTTGTTATGGTCTTTCTCTTCTGGTGGAAAATTTAATCAAATTACAAGCATTTTTCTGATCCCTGCTTTCATCCTAAAATACCACAGTCTAAGGTTAATAGAATTAGTCCTGGTATTTTAACAACTACACATATTTACATATGTGATTGATATCCTAAAGCATTTTTCCGTCAAAAGGGTGCATTCATATAATGACTCTATAAAACCTAGGGCACAAGAAAGTGATGCGGTTAAGGTTTTCTTTTCAAAAATAATATCACAGCATTTTACTTCCTAGAAGACTGTTTAACACACAATAAAACACACAATAAAAAATCCTATTTTCACAATGTTGGATTTATTTTATAACATCATACTGTCTTGATGTCTTCTTTTATCTCATTCCTTCATTTAGCTACTCTCACATCTGTCAGAAAATAGGAGAAGAAACTTAGCTTCCCAAGAGATGTCTTGGAAGAAAATAAATTGTTTAAGGTAATAACAGCAGCCAAGGTTCACCATGAAGTTTCAAATTAGGCCTTAAGATCAAGCTTGACCCACGATCCAGAATCTGTGCAAACCGGACTCTGCTCAGTTATCACAGAAGCCTGGTTGTCTCCACCACTTTCCATTTCCCCAACTTCACTTGATGTGAGGGTGGGAAGATTGGTCAAAACTTGTCAGTGATTCTCAGGAGATGCATAAATAATCAGTCCTGTGCTGGTGGGAAGGCCGGTACCCACCAGCAAACTCTGATTCTGCTTCTTTCACAGCCATCACCTTGCCTTTCCAAACACACCTTGTTTCATTCTTGCAAGTCCAGAAAGTAAAACAGCCAGGAAGATGGACATTTTTGTTATTTCATTTTATAGGCAAAGAAACAAAAGTCTACAAAATTAAGAGACTGGAGGGCAGGGCTCCACCAGGCTCTCAGGATTACCCCATACCCACCCACATGGCCCTGATTCACATGGGCCAGGGCACATTCGTCTAGCGCAATCCCACCCTCTACTTGGGCATGGGGAAAGTATTTCTGAAGAATTTCTGAAGAGACATGTGTAAGCTTTGAAGCAGCTAACATCATCTTCCTTTACAAAGCATTTGTATTTGATGCTATAAAGTGCCTTCATCATTTAAAGTTCTTTTAAGTGGCTGCAGTTTGGAGACCACACGTCCATGGAGCATTTAACTATGATGCTGGTACATCGACGTACGTTCAGAGGAAAGTAACAGGACGTGAGGCCGTTCCTAACGGGATCAAATGACCAAGGGCAACTGACCCGAGCAGGGTTATTTCACCCAGGAAAAGGACATTTAAGGATGTGAGCTCACTGTCTTCAAACAGTTGAGAAATTATCACGAGGATTAGGTGACCACTCAGGTCCTCTGTGACTCTTTTAAAGAGTTTTAAAATTGTTCAATACTCCCATTCTTAACCTCAGGTTAGGGGTTGCCGATTACAATGTCCACAGAGGTCAGCAGGCAGCACACATGCAAGCTGAGGGTGGGGTGAGGCTCCTGGTAACAGATGAAGCCCCATCACTCAATACCATGATTGCCCTGTGAGCTCACTGCACAGGGCTGGAGGAGAAAGGACAGTACAGCATTTAAAACAGGTCCTCAGCTTAAAACAAAGCAGATCATAAATATGCAAAAACACCAATTATAAGTCAAAGGATAAAAGGGATTATAAGAACTTGATGAACCGAGCTGCAAATGAATATTCAGCAAGCTCACTGCATCTCATAAGCATCAAATTTGGCTTAAATAAAACAATGCTCTTGCTTGGGAGAGAAAATGATCAAGGTAGAATTTTCCTTAACTGAGCTCTCAAACATGGCTACAGAGAATCACAATTCCATCTCCTCAGCATTTCCTGCAACCCCCAAAGAATTAAGTTTGCTATATGCCCTGGCCCCAGGATTTCTGTTTTTTATCAGCCTTTTAGTATAGACCAGAAACACTGTGCTTTGGCTTTAACATCTAATGATCCTCAGGTCACATGCTGGAATCTTCTTCTAATTTAAAATCCCTCCAGATAAGGAGTGGAGTCAGAAAACATTATGGGCTGAATGTCATGTCCTTCCCAGATGTATATACTGAAGCCTTAACTCCCAATATGATGGTATTAGAGGTGGGACCCTTGGGAGATAATTAGGTTTAGATAAGGTCATGAAGGTCCGGTCCCCATGATGAAATTAGCGTCCTTATAAGGAAAGGAAGAGACTCTCTCTGTCTCTCTCTGTCTCTCTGTATCTGCCTGTCTGTCTCTCTTCCTCTCTCTGCCATGTGAGAAGGGGTGTCTGCCAGGAAGAGGGCCCTCACCAGAACAGAATCATCAGCACCTTGATCTCAGCCTTCCCAGCCTCCAGGGATGTGAAAAATAAGTATCTCCTGTTTGCACCACCCAGCCTGGGGTGTTTTGTTATGACAGCGTGAGCTAAGACAGAAAGTTATGAAGAAAATTGAAAAACCAACCACCTCAACAATGGGTGTTATTAGCGTTTTGGTTGGTTAGACTGGAATTGAAAATTGGGAGTCAAATGCAATTTGATTTCCTATGGAAATGGCCGCTAGAAATAGTACTGTTGGTTGTGATTATTATTTTCATTATTCTCTTTTACATTAGAGCTGTTATTAGTAGGTCTTTTTGAATAGCATACATTATGCTATTTTTCCAGCTATATTTGGGCTAAAGGGCTAAAGAATCTTACACTTAGGGTTCAAGTTTGGTATCACAGCTAGATAAAATTTCAGGGAGGAGTTTGAGAGTCATTTGCTTCTCTCAGGAGTGTTCCACCAGCTCATTACAGGCCAGTGGAAAGAGATGGGCCTAGAAGATACTCAAGATCTTGATAGAAAGTTCCTCTCACAAATTAAGTCATTGAGAACACATCTTCCCTAGAAGGGAAAGCTGGCTTCACCCTGCAGAAACCCAGACTTGTACATCTCAGCTCAGGGATTGCAAATTTGAAACTGATGGGGAGAAAGCTGGCTTGATTAATAGTTTAGAATAACAAAAAGGAGACAAAACATAGAGTTTCCAATATTCAGAACTCAGTGGAAGAAGAATGCACAAGACTCCATTCACCGAGATCCATAGGTCACTCTGCTTTCCACAGAGGAGTGCACCGTCGCACGTTTGTTCTCTCATCCAGGCTCTCTCTGATTTCAAGCACGTGGAAGAATCTTAGCTTTCAGGGTTTAGTTCCCCTCCACCACAGGAGCGAGAAGAGCAAACAAATAAGCTGTATGGAAAGGAGGGAGCTGCTAACTCCAGAACTCATAGCCCACTTCTCCTGTGGCCAAAATGGGACCAGTCATTTCCTTTTTGCTGTTAACTTACTCTGCAGGCCATTTCTGTAAAACAACACCAGCAGACACTCTTCTCCCCACTCTCTTTGTTTCACAGAGCTCCAAGCCCAATTGGGAGTTTACCTGTGATTACAAAGGACTTTTATTAGAGTTAGTCTCCATCTGGTCCAAACTGTCTCCTGCCCTTCTGCTGGCACAGTGACATCTGAATGATTACATCTGACATTCTGTCAACCAATCGATGATTAACTGAACTTTACATCTTTACTAGTACCCAATAGAAGCCACTGTCTCCTTGGTCTTTGTGAGTCCACATAGTTGAATGAAAGTTAATTATTCCAAAGAGGTTCCACTCTTTCAGAAACCCAGAGGACGAAGCAGTGCTGGATTGTCCAATGGGCTTAATAAATGCTGGTTTCTGGGTATTCCTGAACCTTCTCTCCCATATATGATGACATATGCGCAATAGGAGAACACTTCTAAGTGCTCTGTCTCAGTGCATTTCAAAAACTTTAGAAACATATAATTATATACTAATTAAAACTCAAATTTTATTCACCTTGAATCAGCTCACCTAAGGATCTGCACTAAGCAATACAAAATTTGCCTAATTCTGGTGATTTCAGTGGACTTACAAGTGAAAAAAAAAGATATTTGAGCACACTTTAGACTTTAATTTAGACAGATAATCTCTCTAATTAATCTGGATCAGTGAAATTTAGCTTCATTTAAACACTATACACAATTATCTTCACTTATCACTGCTTTATAGGTGACACATTTGATCCACATTTAAAAAGTTGAGGCAACAGGTGTTCAGATTCAGTCAACAAACATGACCAAGGCTATCAGACACTCCAACCTGTGCAGCTTAGTTTAAGATGAAATGATACACCACTTCATGTGAGATAAATATGTCTCTTCAACCAATAGTGCGCAAGAAGGGATGCACATCTTTTATGGGTACTCGGGGTACATTTGCATGGCTACCCCATTGGCAACTTGCATTATGACCTACTTGTGACCCCATTTATAACCTACACAATAGTAGATAAATTAGAATTAAGCAAACCAAGCACAATATACCCTGCCAATTATGACTGAAGAAGAGGACACCTTATTGTTGAGTGGAACTAAATGTAGATATCAAATGTAACATGATAACAGAGGGACAAGTTTGCTGAGGGCAATAACACCACAGGGATAGCACAGCCAATCCTGGGTATGAACTTAAACATGACATTAGCAAGTGCATTCACACGGAAGTGATAGATTGCAAAGTCCTGTGCAGTCACGGACTCCAAATACAGGAGAAAAAACAATGAATGCTATGATTCTCAAGGTCTACCCTGGAATTGCCCTTTTTAATCAGACCAAAAGATATTCCATAAAGTCATGCTGTGATTAAAAAAGATAAATAACTGCTAAAAAAGATAAATAACTGAAACCTTCTGCAAATTGGAAAACAAAGAAATTTCCTATTACGAACTAAACTAGATGTTTCATTAATGATACTAATTAGGGGAGGGGATGGCTGGCAGCAGCTTTCCTTTTAACAGGATAAAAGGCTGAAATGCACTTAAAAGTAGTGTCTCCCCGGAGGGTGCTCCTGGGTTTCCTCGCCACCTTCTTTCTTCTCCTACTGAGGGTTTTCCTGAGGAGTGGGTCTTGGAGGAAGCAAAGAGATTTATACCGTTGACACCAGACTCTGACTTCTGAGCAATTTCAACCAGAGAATATATTGGGCTGGCCAAAAAGTTCGTTCGGGATTTTGTACACTGCTACAGAAAAACCCGAACAAACTTTCGGGCCAATGCAGTACATTAGTTCCACCCAAATCACCAAGAGGCATCTCATGCTCTCTCACAGGGCCACGACCAAGCAGCTCTTCCCAGTCAGCACCATTCCAGGACCCTAATCAAAAGGAATGGGTTTTGCTAAACCCGTGTGTGCGCTAATCTCCTTGGGCTGCAGGGACAAAATACCACAGACTCAGTGGCTTAAACAATAGAAATTTTTGTTTGTTTCTTTGTTTACAGTTGTGGAAGCTGGACGTCCAAGATCAAGGGGTCAGCAGGGTTATTTTCCCCTAAGACTTCTCACCTGGCTTGTAGATGACCACCTTCCAGCTGTTTCCTCACATGGCCTTTTCTCTATGCAAGCCTGTGTGCCCCTGGGGTCTCTCTGTGCGTCCTAATCTCTTTTTCTTATAAGGACACCACCCTAATGGCCTCATCACCTCTCCAAATGCCCTGTCTCTAAATACAAACACATTCTGTGGTACTCAAGGTTGGGCTTCAACATTACTCTCTTAACTTTCATATAGAACACAGAGCAGTGCTAATTATACTTATCATGTTATACACTGCATCCCCAATACTTATTTACTTTATAACTGGAAGTTTGTACCTTTTGACTGCCCCTCACTCAATTCCCCCACCTCCAACATACTACTGAGGTTTTTTTTTCTATTTTTTTAATTGAAGTATTCTTGATTTACGATGTTGTACTAATTTCTGCTGTACAAAGGACTCAGTTATACACATATATACATTCTTTTTTTATATTCTTTTCCATTATGGTTTATCCCAGGAGATTGGATATAGTTCCCTGTGTCTTTAAAACTATTGAATTTTAAAGACAGATTATTTATAAATTACCAGAAAATTCCCTTAAAGGTTAACCCTGCATTCTTTAGAAATTTGGGGCTGGTAGCTCTTTTGCAGAAATGCCACATACTGCTGATGGCTTAATACAAACTAAGACATTCATTACATCACTTCATTTGTTCAAAAAACATTTATTGAGCATTTATTTATAATCAACTAAATGTTATATTCTCCCCACCCAAGAAATCAACCTCGCTGACAAAAATGTAATAAAACAGACCGATAATAAATGTCAACAAAGCAAGCAAACAAAGGCAGGTGATGCAAAGCAGGCTTCTAGGAGCTGCACAGGTGAGATTTCAGAGGGATGGCCGTGATCGTCCTACCGTTAGGGTTCCCCATTAGCGGGCCGTCTTTATGAGACTTATGGATGCCTGTGGTTGAAGGAAAACTGCTGATAAACTGAGCATGCATCGCATACATCCTCCAACATTACTATAAACTTTTACTTGCAAAAAGTAAAACCACTAATGCAGAGGTTCCCAAATTTTCTTGTTTCACAATGCCCGTAGTGTCTTCTTAATATTTTCATAGCATTCCTAGGCCAAAGGAGATATCTAACAGTCTTGTTTATTAAGTAGTAAGGTCTGAACTGCTTAAGCATTATGCCCTAACAGCTTAGGAGTTGTTGGAAGAGAAATCCAACATATATATTGAAATAAAATATTATAATTTTATTTCATTCTTAAGTAGCCACTTACTATGTGACTTACTACGGGCCCTCAGTAGTCAGTGTGTCTGTTGAGCATTGCATCTGCACAAACACTAGACTCGGATTCAACACCGCCACCCACATTTCCTATCCTGTCTTGATTTCCCCAGGCCACTGTTCTTTTTCCCGGTCACATATGCCAAAAACCCAGCTTGACAATAAAAGGAATGCAGTGCCACCTAATATTGACACCATCAACTACCTTAAGTTGATTTCCACAGTGACAGATGTCCAGTGTTGCTAGGTTCCCCTTGAAATTTTAAAATATCCTGGGATGCCCTGGTGGTGCCTTAACACATGGTTTGGAAAGCACATCACTAATGACATACAATTTCAACATCAATAACAAAAATATATTAACTAATTAGGTAGAATAAAAAGGGTTATTAAACTCATGATGGGTCTGCTACCTATTTTCTCCTTAATCGACTCTGAGAAGACACACGTGATTCGACCAAAAATATATGAGACTTCATATGGGGAATCTAATTTTTTAAAAAAATAATACTAATGAACTTATTTACAAAACAGAAACAGACTTACAGATATCGAAAACAAACTTATGGTTACCAAAGGGGAAACATGGGGGGAAGGGATAAATCAGGAGCTTGGGATTAACAGACACACACTATTATATATGAGACAGATAATCAGCAAAGACCTACTGTATAGCACAGGGAACTCCACTCGATAATCTGTGATAACCTATATGAGAAATGAATCTGAAAAAGAATGAATACACGTATATGCATAACTGAGTCACTTTGCTGTACACCTGAAACTAACACAGCATTGCAAATCATCTACACTCCAATAAAATTGAGTATATATATGTATGTGTGTATATATATATATATATATATATATGACTTGTTGGCAGTTTACACAGAGGTGTCTGTTTCTCCCAAGTAAACCCGAGCTGGAAGTATTATTGTGCAGATTCTCGGAAGCTGCAGCCCGGAGTAGCAATGGGTTTAACCTTCTGGGTTCAGGTCTTCTCTGTGTCATTAGTGATAGCAACTACTTCCTCCCCAAGCCAACTAGTCTTCCTTGGGGACAAGAAGCCGCAATTAAATATACCCCGTGAGTCCAGTTTCAGTCAAGGGCTCACCCAAAAAAGATGGCGTATGCAAAAGAGGCAAAGTCTCATGAAATGACAATTTACAAAGGTTTTCAGATGGTGGGTTTCACATACACTGTCTCAGCCTATCAAGAAAATGAGTTAAAGCCCAAACCCTCATTTGGGACCATAATGATCATATTTTTAAAATCTCCAGTGTTTTCCAAGTCTAAATACATTTCTGTGATGAACTAACATGCTTCCTGATGGTGTGAAGAAGCATTTCAAGCCAGGAATGAAACAGAAATCTATCCAAGGCTACTAGAATTCCAAAGAATGAGTATAAAAAGTTAAAAATACTCATTTCTATTTTCCAGTGGACATATTACGTAATAAATCTGCCCACTAAAATTCCAGAGTAAAATTATTAGATGAGCAGTCCAGGGGTACTGATTTTTTAAGGACAATAATAAAGAGTAGAATTCTTAGTTCACAGCTAATGAAATTCCCTTTATTTTGCATCATATGTAAATCAGTCATTAACCAATTAGGGTAATGTTTACTATCTCACAATTTAACTATTTGAGAAACAGTTTGATGCCTTTTTAGAATGAGTTTGCAAGGATATTTGGAATATGAAATTCAATAGAAACAGCAAAGAAGTTTATTGCTATAGGTTTAAAAGACAAAGAGGAATTATCTCTACACTGAGAAATTATCTCTATACTGGAAAGAAGAGGCAGGACATGCAGAGCTTCCCGTGATCAGGTGGTCCTGAAGGTTGTTTTCCCCCCATCAGAGAAACGGAAATGTTGTGCTTGCTACAGGAAATAGTTTTCACACCTTAAGGATTTCTATAGGCAATCACACACTGAAAGATGCTGATGAGAAAAAACCGTGCCTAGCATCAAAACCACATGGGAGTAGAATTGGAATGGAGGAAACGGTTTGATTTTAGAATATGCATTTAGAAATTTCTTTGTTGGGATGAAATTTGACAATCAAATTCCACCACTTGCAAGAAAAATACCTTTTAACCTTGATGCAGAAGAAAACCACACAGCCTGGACCATCACCTTGATTATCAATTGTCTCCAGGCAACAGGGATTTCAGGCTCCAGTTCATGCCCGCTACTTCTGTCATCAATCTCTCCCTCTTTGAACCATTCCCAGCAGCAAGCAAGTCTGCTCCCAACCGAGCAGTGCCTTCCCTAAATACAACACAACCCTGCCTTCTTCTTTATTTCCCATTTCCCTTAACAGCCGAACCTCAATGGCTTGTCTACTGAAGCTCTTCCTACTTCTTTGGCCTCTGATTCTCCATATTCCATTTCAAACTATGTAGCAACCCCAAGAAGCCACAAAAACTACTCTTGTCAAGCTCACTGGTTACCTACAACTTCGTCAATCCCATCCACTCCTTTCCACGCTCCCCTTACCGTGACTCCCGAGCAGCGTCTTCAGCAGAGCTGGTCCCTTTCTCCTGCCAAGGATCCTGGTCTCTCTCAGCTTCCTTGGCCCCATGCTCCCTGGGGTCTGGCCATTCGGCTGACTCCAATGCTCTGACTCAAATACTGCCCTCTCCGGGGCTCAGTCTAGGTCCCTTTCTCTTTAAATTTCTCCATTTTCCCCTTGCAGGGACATCCATATACCTGGCGCCTTCTTCAACACCATCTAAATAGCACCAACTCCCAAAGGTGGACCTTGAGCCCAGACCTTCCTTCTGAAGTCTAGACCCAGAAGAGTTGGCCTGCCCACTTTAATGTCTACACTGAACTCTTCACACATCTTGCCCCAGTCTGCATCTTTAGTTTCTATTCATGCCCTACCCCTCAGTTCCACTCAAGGTACTGTGCCCTCCTTGGGGGTCATCCAGCTTGCCCATCTCTCCAGGCTCAAGGTCTTTACACACACAGTTCTCTCTGCCTGAGAAGCTCCTTCCTGCCCCTCTCCCTGTGTGGGGCCTACTCACACCTGGCTTCCACGACAGGCCTGCCATGAGCGTGCTCCATGAGGGCCTCCTGGTAATCCACCAGCTGCACCCTGCTATTTCTCCCAATATCACTTTGCTTCCCAAAAGGTGATAGCTTGTGTTTACCCATTAGCTTATTGCCTGTCTCTCCTGTTTTGCTCTATGGTCCATGAGGGCAGGGATCCCATCTGTTTTATTCCATTATGGATACATTGGGTAATTTGTATAGGGTCTGTCATAACATGTTCTTGGTAAATAGTCTCTGTTTCTTTTTTCGCTTTTGTTTGTTTTGCTTTGTATTTTTGTCTCCATTGGGTCTTCATTGCTGCACGTGGGCTTTCTCTAGTTGCAGCAAGCGGAGGCTACTCTTCGTTGCGGTGCACAGGCTTCTCATAGCGGTGGCTTCTCTTGTTGCGGAGCAGGGGCTCTAGGCACATGGGCTTCAGTAGTTGTAGCACGTGGGCTCGGTAGTTGTGGCTCACAGGCTCTAGAGTGCAGGCTCAGTAGTTGTGGTGCACAGGCTTAGTTGCTCCATGGCATGTGGGATCTTCCCGGACCAGGGATTGAACCTGTCCCCTGGAAGGTGGATTCTTAACCATTGCACCACCAGGGAAGTCCCTGGTAAATATTCTTTGAATGAATGAATATAATTCCTCATATCCACATGATTCACTACACCACAATTGGAGAGATACTAATTCATATACTGAATAAAAATATTTTTTTTTCATTCAACAAATATTATTGAGGGCCCACCATGTGACAGAAGCTGTTCATGGTACAGGGACTATAATTTTAAGTAAACAAAAAAGACAAAAATTCTTGTCCTGGTGGAGCTTAAATTTAACTATGATTTTTGGCTTTGGATCAATCCACTCCATTATTCTGCCTTTCACATTTGGGGAGAAAGCTTCGTAATTGCTTTGTCAGATGTCATCCTTAAGAGAAGGGTTATGCTTTGACATATACCTGATGTCCCTTCAGTAATTCCATGCGAATAACACCTGGGACAGACATGAAGAATTTGGACCCAAAATTGTCCCATCAGATTTAACCTGAAAAGGATGCAGATACATGTTTCATCACCTGAAAGACAATGCAATTCTGGCCAGATTTGATTCTGATCTGTGGGGTGAACAAAAACATCTGAAGAAAGATATGTGCAAAAAAGGAGGGAGGTGAGTGGGTGGTAAAGATTTTAATTTTGGAAGCAGAGAAAGAGACTAGTCTCTGAGGAAAACAATGTTGTCTGGAAGAGAAGTCGTCTTGTCAGCGGATTCCAGTACCTGGCCCACCTGGCTGGTGTATCCCTCTAAGTGGAGCCTCATAGTTTAGGCTTTAGGAAATGGATTTCTTAGGCCATACATTCTCAGCAGGGGCTCCAAGAGGGCAAACACTGGTTCTCGGGGAAAGCCAAAAAATTAATCTTTTAATGCATGATACACAGATATGCATACATAAATAGATATGCAATATACCTGTGGTATTAAAATGTCATGGGGGATTGGTTAGAAAAAAAACATTTAAAAAGTCTTCTTAAGAGAGTAGTAATGGAGAAAGGTCGAGAAACATTGCCTTAAACATACAAATCCCCACTCCACCTGTGTTATAACTAGGCTCATGGGTGACCTTTGGACAAGGTGGCTTCTTGCTATAGAGAGAGAAGATAAGAGATGATTTTATATGAACAACTAACTGGTCTACCCGATAGGCATATTCCGCATGATAAACTAATACATTGGCATCCTGGGTTTAAATATCATTCTTTGCCACTTTTGTTAGAGCAAGTCAGCCTCCCACATTTGGTAGAGTTTGGATTACTAACAAGGTAACACTTCAGAGCTCTCCAGACCACGGGCCACTCCCTGTAGAGGAGCCAATGCCCCCGGCAGACAGATGCTACCTGTGTAGACAGGCTTCCCCAGGAGACACATCTGTCTGATTACATCATTCTTTGAAGCAAGACCAGCTCATTTATGACCCCATCAGCCACAGATTAAAATCCACCCTTCTTAACCTTTGTATCTTTCCCATTGGTAATGTACATAAACTACACCCAATTCTGTACAGGTCTTTTGCCATCTCTTACAACTATAGTGAATCTAATAAAAACATCACCATAACATACAAATGCAAATTTCATGCACAAACTGTGCTCTATTTAGAGAGCCAGAAACTTATATTTTAAAGCATGCTTTCGATTCTAAGTACGATACAAATACGTCTTCTGATTTTGTTGTTAGCAATCAGAAAAGCAAGATAAACTTCAGTAAGGTCCTTACCTCACCAGAGCTCACTGCACCAAACTTCTGAAACAGGCTGTGCATTAGAATCACCTGGTGCTTTAAAAGGATGCCTAAGTGCCCAGAGCCCACTCCTGGAGACTCAGTAGGTTATTATTTTTTTAATATAAGTCTCCCCAAGTGCTATGTTTTCCACTACCACTGGAGAAACTAATGTCAATAAAAAAGTAGATAGCTAAACCCGAATATTGCCAGAACAAAGAAACAATTCAAGTGGAGGGAAGAGCTGAGAATTTAACAATGGATTGAATAATGGCTAATGCTAATGAGGATGAGCTTCTCCAGAAGAAGGAGGGCTTTGCTATTCAAACTAAAGATGGGAAGTGTGGTGTACTTATTTAAACCAAATCGAAGACACCCTTCCACTCATTCAGGAGGGCTCCTACACTGATTAGAGGAGGGAGATGAACACTGCAGTAAGAGGACTAGAAAATTAACTTGGATAAAGCTGAGGTTGAGTGGTGGGGTATGGGAGCGGGGGAAGAGGAAGCAGCTGAATAAGATATGGGCCCAGGCCAACCTCAGACACTCACATCTGAACAGACAGTGGGATTTCAAAGGACCCGCAGTAACAGGGGAACGAGGACCAGGGGTAGGGATGGAAGACAATATGTACACAACATGACATCAAAGAAATATTTTAGCGAGGTTAGGCTTCCCAGTAACTTCTAGAGAAATATTTTTAAATGCACCCTTTCCAGACTATAGAGTTGCTACTATCGTGGGCATATACGTTTTGTTCTGAAAGCAAATAGCAAACACTCAGTAGTTTCTAAGAGAAATGGAAAACAGAAATCATCTAGTTAGAACCAGTTAATAAATTAGCATTTGAAAGTTATATGTCATTCTCTTGTACCTTTCTTAGAGCAAGTCAGCATCCCAGGTCCGACAGCGTTTGCATTAGCAAATCTGATAAAGTTGGCTTAACAAGGGGATCAAACTTCAGAGCTACAAAAATGCTCCCAGGTGGAGCCTTTGCTAATAAAAAATGTTGTATTAAGTGATCATTGATCAAATTTAGATTTAAATGTAAAATTGTCTCCTTCGTAAATAATAATAATAAATCTTACTAAATTTTGCCTTAATGGATGATAAATTAACACAGATACATATTACCTGCATAAGCCTTTTTTCTCCAGGTTTCTCCTTCATTTTAACCCCACATCACGGCTGGATGCAGGCCCCCGGGAGAACACTGTGGCCTAAGAGGATATGATTCTGAGTGAATTTTCCGCAATAAAAGCAGAGGCTGCACCAGAACCTATGAAGTTCTCTTTTACACGCTTTACTAACACCAGTAATAAAACATCCATGGGTTCACGCATAAACATGGCATATTCCCCACCTAACTAGCAGTCTCGCCCAGGTTTCAAAGCAGCCTCACAATGACTGCGTTGGAGCTTTCTGTCAGTGGAGGTGACCACAACCCCACGTTCAAAAGAGCATTCACCTGTATACTTAAAGGGAAAAAATCCTGCAGCCTGGTAATTTATGTACTTTGGAGTTAATTATTGCCTACTGACTTAACAGCTGTTCTCATCAGTCCTGGCGTCAGACAAGATGACAGTATTAGATGGTGTGTGACGATGCGTCAGAACCCAGACAGTCTTGGTTACACAAGCACTCTGAGGGAGCAGCAAACTCTACTGATCAGCTAGTCAAGACCTTTCCCACCACCTTTTCTCCAGGTACCTCCCAATACAGAAGCTAGAAATCCACACAATTATTTCTCCCAGTTCTCGTGTAACTGGAAGTGGCCGAGGAACCAGATGTGAGTGAAGTAGCCTTCAGAAGAGAAAGGGCCTCCGTGTCAGCTTTCAATTTCTTAATAAAAAGGAGCAGATGCAATTCATGGGAAACTTCCACTTTCCTATCCCATCTACTTGCTTTGAAGGTAGATGAAATGGCTGGATCTGCAGCAGCCTCCATATGATTGTGAGAGAAAAGCCAATGCACTCCTGAAGACATCAGTCCTGATTTCCTTAATCCGCTGGACTAAGGTCGGTAGCCCACTACCTTTGGATGTGTTATTTTTTTGAGGCAAATAAATTCCCATTTGTTTAAGCCTCTATAGTCTGATTTTCTGTTTCTTGCAGCCAGATGTAAGGCTGACTCATTTGGTGGGGACAGCCAACTGAGTCAGCAAACACAGCCTTTCCTGTGTTGTAGCATAAGCTTCTGTCACACGTAGTTTTCTGAGTATGTTTGGTGTAAAGCAAATGAGTAAGTTGAGACCATACATAAAAGCCACGTATGGAATGTACTGTAAACAGGATGACAAACCAGTAAGAGAAGGAATTCAGATGGATCTGAGAAAATTAACCTCTTCACGGTGACATATGGGATGATCTAAAGGAGACTTCTTGAAAGTAGGCCTTGAGATAAGTACTAAAAGGTAGGGACGAGTTTGCTCCACTTTGAAGGTCTGCAAGTTGAAAGGAGGCAAAGCTGGACAAACTGGGAAGACATCCTGGCATGTACCAGCTGGAGGGACTAAGAAAGAGCAGTGGAAACAGAAGACACATTCTTTCCCTCGAGGAGCTGACTGTAGAGTTATAAGGGCAGAATAAACTCACAAAAAGAAAACATCAAAGCAGATTTTGTTAAGGTACCATTTTTTTTATTACAGTGGGTTGAATGGAACCCCCTACTTAAAAAAAAAAGCCATGTTCACGTAGAACCTGTGAATATGACTACCTGGAAAAAAATGAAATCTTTGCAGATGTAACTAAGTTTAGGATCAGAGATAAGTTCATCCTGGATTCGACTGAGCTGTAAATCCATTGACATGTATCCTACAAGAACAGAAGAAACAGGGAAGATGAGGGAAGATGGCCATGTGAAGACAGGAGTAGAGATTGGAGGGATGCAGCCATGGTCAAGGAACACATGGACCACCAGAAGCTGAAGGAGGAAAGGAAGGATCCCCTCCAGAGCTTCTGGAGGGAGTGTGGCTCTTCTGACACCTTGAGTTTGGACTTCTGTTCCCCCAGACTTTGAGAGAATAAATTGTATTTGTTTTAAATCACTGAGTTTGTAGTGATTTGTTACAACAGCCCTAGGAAACTCATACTCTGAAGCACACTATATACTTTACTGTCGAGAAAATATGAGGGAAGTGCACTTAAGGCAAAAAGAACCTAAAGAAGGAAGAGAAAGAGAGAGCAGGATTCTTGGAACAGGGTAAGGGAGGAATGAGGAGAACTGAGGTTTCTCTTTGGGTCCTGGTGCAGATTGTCCACTTGTTAGATGAATCCTTCTCCCTCAGCAGAAAGCTGTGTTATTTTTATTCTCAAACCCAAAGCTGAGCCTATCTTATGGGACTTTGTTTTGAACATTATGGGACAGAAGGTAAGGGTTCGGGACAGGTGAGCCTTCAGAGTCAGTGCTCATGTCATCTTCCTACATAAAGCTGAGAGCCCAGACATTATGACTGTCCCTCTAACGGAGTTTTGCTCAGTACAGAGGCCTAAGATATAGGTAAGGGTGATGGATTTGGCCTTTGTGAATTTCCTCCACAATTCTTTTTCCATTTCTTAATTCACCATGGTAATAGTTTAAAATTAAACTATTAATAACTTACTATTATACTGGTCTTAAAAAACACTGTCTAAAGAAAAATAGGCAGGAAGGGCTCTCCAGGACCAGAGGAGCAGGAGAGGAGCAGAGGGCGTCTGCCCACCCACTGGAGCCTGGGAAGCCTGCTGAGCTCCAAGGCCGGGTCCCCCGCCCTCTGAGAGCAGAGGCACGTCTAGGCCCCTTCTATTCCGTGGCGCCTAAGTCCCACCCCACACCACTCCCACAGGGCTTTTTCCAGCCCTGTGAGGCCTAAGCATAGGCCTCACTCACTGCCTAAGCCCCACCCCTGCCTAAGCCCCACACTCCAGAGCCAAGGCCTTTTCTGCCTTTTCTCTCTTTCTTCTCCTTTTTTTTAATATCACGGTACTGTTTTACCTTCCAGTTGTTTCATCTATATTCTTATTTTTATATTCTTTCTAACATGTCTGTAGTTTCCTAGTCTAATTTTATTTTTTACTCTTTGTTATTGCTCTCCTTTTTTTCTTTTTCTTTTTTCTTTTTTTTTTTTTTTTGCCACCCCACGCTGCTTGCGGGATCTTGGTTCACGAGCCAGGGGTCGGGCTGAAGCTCCTGCAGTGGGAGCTCCAGGTCCCAACCACTGGACTCACAGAGAACCTCAGACCCCAGGGAATATTCATCAGAGTGAGGTCTCCCAGAGGTCCTCATCTTGGCACTAAGACCCAGCTCTATCCAACAGCCTAGAAACTCCAGTGTTGGAAGCCTCAGGCGAAACAACCAGTAAGACAGGAACACAATCCCACCCATCAAAAAATTTAAGAAATGAGACAGCAAAAACATGTCACAGTTGAAGGAGCAAGGTAAAAACCTACAAGATGAAATAAATGAAGAGGAAATAGGCAACCTACCTGAAAAAGAATTCAGAGTAATGATAGTAAAGATGATCTAGAATCTTGGAAATAGAATGGAGGCATGGATTGAGAAAATACAAGAAATGTTTTACAAAGATCTAGAAGAACTAAAGAACAAACAAACAGAGGTGAACAACACAAGAACTGAAGTAAAAAATACACTAGAAGGAATCAATAACAGAATAACTGAGGCAGAAGAACGAATAAGTGAGCTTGAAGCCAAAATATTGGAAATAACTGCCAAGGAGCAGAATAAAGAAAAAAGAATGAAAAGAATTGAAGACAACCTCAGAGACCTCTGGGACAACACTAAGTGCAGCACCATTTGAATTATAGGGGTCCCAGAAGAAGAAGAGAAAAAGAAAGGGTGTGAGAAAAATCTTTGAAGAGACTATAGAAGACTTCCCTAATATGGGAAAGGAAATAGTCACTCAAGTCCAGGAAGCATAGAGAGTCCCATACAGGATAAACCCTAGGAGAAACACAGCAAGACACATATTAATCAAACTAACAAAAATTAAATTCAATTAAAAAAATATTAAAAGCAGCAAGAGAAAAGCAAAAAATAACATACAAAGGAATCCCCATAGGTTATCAGCTGATTTTGCAGCAGAAACTCTGCAGGCCAGAAGGGATTGTCAGGATATACGTAGTGATGAAAGAGAAAAACCTACAACCAAGAATACTCTACACAGCAAGGATCTCATTCAGATTCGATGGAGTAATCAAAAGCTTTTCAGACAAGTAAAAGGTAAGAGAATTCAGCACCACCAAACCAGCTTTACAATAAATGCTAAAGAAACTTCTCTAGATGGGAAATGCAAGAGAAGATAAAGACCCACAAAAGCAAGCCCAAAACAATTAAGAAAATGCGAACATACATATTGATAATAACCTTGAATGTAAATGGATTAAATGCCCCAACCAAAAAACACAGACTGGCTGAATGGATAAAATAACAAGACCCATATATATGCTGTCGACAAGAGACCCACTTCAGACCTAGGGACACATACAGACTGAAAGTGAGGGGATGGAAAAAGATATTCCATGCAAATGGAAATCAAAAGAAAGCTGGAGTAGCAATACGCATACCAGATAAAATAGACTTTAAAATAAAGACTGTTATGAGATATAAGGAAGGACGCTATACAATGATCAAGGGATCAATCCAAGAAGAAGATATAACAATTATAAATATTTATGCACCCGACATAGGAGCACCTCAGTACATAAGGCAAATGCTAACAACCATGAAAGGGGAAATAGACAGTAACACAATAACAGGAGGGGACTTTAACACCCCACTTAAACCAATGGACAGATCATCCAAACAGAAAATAAATAAGGAAACAGAAGCTTTAAATGACACAATAGACCAGATAGATTTAATTGATATTTGTAGAAGATTCCACCCAAAAGTGGGAGAATACACTTTCTTCTCAAGTGCACACAGAACATTCTCCAGGATAGATCACATCTTGGGTCACAAATCAAGCCTTGAAAAATTAAGAAAACTGAAATCATATCAAGCATCTTTTTTGACCACAATGCTAGGAGACTGGAAATCAATTACAGGAAAAAAAGTGTAAAAAACACAAAACCATGGAGGCTAAACAGTGTGCTACTAAATGACCAACAGATCACTGAAGAAATCAAAGAAGAAATTTTAAAAATACATAGAAACAAATGACAATGAAAACACAATGACTCAAAACCTATGGGACGCAGCAAAAGCAGCTCTAAGAATGAAGTTCATAGCAATTATAGCAATTATAGCAATCTCACCTCAAGATACAAGAAAAATCTCAAATAAACAATGTAACCCTACACCTAAAGCAATTAGAGAAAGAAGAACAAAGAAAACCCAAAGTCAGTAGAAGGAAAGAAATCATAAAGCTCAGAGCAGAAATACATGAAATAGAAATGAAGAAAACAATAGCAAAGATCAATAAAACTAAAAGTCGGTTCTTTGAGAAGATAAACAAAATTGATAAACGCTTAGCCAGACTCATCAAGAAAAAAAGGGAGAGGATGCAAATCAATAAAATTAGAAATGAAACAGAAGAAATCACAACTGACACTGCAGAAATAAAAAGGATTATAAGAGACTAATAAAAACAAGTATATGCCAATAAAATGGACAACCACGAAGAAAGGGACAAATTCTTAGAAAGGTACAATTTTCCAAGACTGAACCTGGAAGAATTAGAAAATATAAACAGACCTAGCAGAAGCAGTGAAATTGAAACTGTAATTAAAAATTTTCCAACAAACAAAGTCCAGGACCAGATGACTTCACAGGCGAATTCTATCAAACATTTAGAGAACAGCTAACACCTATCCTTCTCAAACTCTTCCAAAAAATTGCAGAGGGAGGAACACTCCTAAATTCATTCTATGAAGCCACCACCACCATGATACCAAAACAGAAAAATGTATGACAAAAAAAGAAAATTATATACCAACATCACTGATGCACATAGATGCAAAAATCCTGAACAAAATACTAGCAAACAGAATCCAAGAACATATTAAAAGGATCATACACCATGATCAAGTGGGATTTATCCCAGGAATGCAGGGATTCTTCAATATACGCAAATCAATCAATGTGATACACAATATTAACAAATTAAGGAATAAAAACTATATGATCATCTCAATAGATGCAGAAAAGCTTTTGACAACATTCAATTCATCCCATTTATGATAAAAAGTCTCCAGAAAGTGGGTATAGATGGAAACTACCTAAACATAATAAAGGCCACACATGACAAACCCACAGCAAACATCATACTCAATGGTGAAACACTGAAAGCATTTCCTCTAAGATCAGGAACAAGATAAGGATGTCCACTCTTGCCATTCTTATTCAACACAGTTTTGGAAGTTCTAGCCATAGCAATCAGAGAAGAAAAAGAAATAAAAGGAATCCAAATTGGAAAAGAAGAAGTAAAACTGTCACTGTTTGCCGATGACATGATACTACACATAGAAAATCCTAAAGATGTCCCCAGAAAACTACTAGAACTAATCAATGAATTTGGTAAGGTTGCAGGATACAAAATTAATGCACAGAAATCTCTTGCATTCCTAAACACTAATGATGAAAAACCTGAAAGTGAAATTAAGGAAACAATCTCATTTACCATCCCAACAAAAATAATAAAATACTTAGGAATAAACCTACCTAAGGAGGTGAAAGACTTGTACTCAGAAAACTATAAAACACTGATGAAAGAAATCAAAGATAACATAAACACATGGAGAAATATATCATGTTCTTGGATTGGAAGAATCAATATTGTGAAAATGACTCTACTACCCAAAGCAATCTACAGATTCAATGCAACCCCTATCAAACTACCAATGGCATTCTTCATAGAATTAGAACAAAAAAATTTACAATTCGTATGGAAACACAAAAGACCCTGAATAGTCAAAGCAATCGAGAAAGAAAAATGGAGCTGGAGGAATCAGGCTCCCTGACTTCAAAATATACTACAAAGCTACAGTAATCAAGACAGTATGGTAATGGCACAAAAACAGAAATATAGATCATTGGTACAGGATAGAAAGTCCAGAGATAAACCCACACACATATGGTCAACTAATTTACGACAAAGGAGGCAAGAACATACAATGGAGAAGACAGCCTCTTCAATAAGTGTTGCTGGAAAAACTGGACAGCTGCATGTAAAAGAATGAAATCAGAACACTCCCTAACACCATATATAAAAATAAACTCCAAATGGATTAAAGACATAAATGTAAGACTGAACACTATAAAACTTTCAGAGGAAAATAGGAAAAACACTCTTTGACATAAACCACAGAAAGAGCTTTTTTGACCCACCTCCTAGAGTAATGAAAATAAAAACAAACAAATGGGACCTAATGAAACTTAAAAAGCTTTTGCACAGCAAAGGAAACGTAAACAAAACGAAAAGGCAACACTCAGAAAGGGAGAAAATATTTGCAAATGAAACAACGGACAAAGGATTAATCTTCAAAATATACAAACAGCTCATGGAGCTCAAGATCAAAAAAACAAACAATCCAATTAAAAAATGGGTGGAAGATGTAAATAGACATTTCACCAAAGAAGACATACAGATGGCCAAGAGGCACATGAAAAGGTGCTCAACATCACTAGTTATTAGAGATATGCAAATCAAAACTACAATGAGGTATCACCTCACACCAGTCAGAATGGCCACTATCAAAAAATCTAGAAACAATAAATGCTGGAGAGGGTGTGGTGAAAAGGGAACCCTCCTGCACTATTGGCGGGAATGTAAATTGATACAACCACTATAGAAAACAGTATGGAGGTTCCTTAAAAAACTAAAAATAGAACTACCATATGACCCAGGAATCCCACTACTGGGCATATACCCAGAGAAAACCATAATTCAAAAAGAGACATGTACCACAATGTTCATTGCAGCACTATTTACAATAGCTAGGACATGGAAGCAACCTAAGTGTCCATTAACAGATGAATGGATAAAGAAGATGTGGCACATATATACAATGGAATATTACTCAGATATAAAAAGAAATAAAATTGAGTTATTTGTAGTGACGTGTTTGGACATAGAGTCTGTCATACAGAGTGAAGTAAGTCAGAAAGAGAAAAACAAATACCATATGCTAATGCATATATGTGGAATTAAAAAAATAAAAAACAGTACTGATGAACCTAGTGGCAGGGAAGGAATAAAGACGCAGATATAGAGAATGGACTTGACAACATGGGGAGGGGAGGGGGAAGCTGGGACAAAGTAAGAGAGTAGCATGGACATATATACACTACCAAATGTAAAATAGATAGTTAGTGGGAAGCA
The DNA here is from genome assembly GCF_011762595.2 of Tursiops truncatus. Classification (NCBI taxonomy): domain Eukaryota; kingdom Metazoa; phylum Chordata; class Mammalia; order Artiodactyla; family Delphinidae; genus Tursiops; species Tursiops truncatus. The sequence goes on along the minus strand of NC_047036.1, from coordinate 6,159,361 downwards.
GCTGCATAGCACAGGGAGACCAGCTCGGCGCTTTGTGACAACCTAGAGGGGTGTGACAGGGAGGGTGGGAGGGAGGCTCAAGAGGAAGGGAATATGGGGATATATGTATACGTATAGGTGATTCAATTTGTTGTACAACAGAAACTAACAGCATTGTGAAGCAATTGTACTCCAATAAAGATGTATATATAAAAAAAGACACTATAGCAGAATTAAAAGAAAAAAAACAAAAAGAAAAATAAACTGGATCAGGAGCAGAGAGGACAGTGAAGGGGCTTCTGATCTTAGGTTCTGAGCAAAGGCTTTGACCACGTGGCTCTGTCCTTCACCTTGGGAAAGGTGGGGTCGTGCCGGCTGTCCTGGATCTCAGTTCCCTCATTACTCACTAAAGCGTTTGAAACCTGGCCTAGAGGATTCCATGCTACCAACTTGATTTGTGACTCTGATATTTCAATACTCATGGACAGAACCTATCCGACAATACTTAGACATTTGACGTTGGGCCAGTGGCCTTCACTCCAATCACCGTGCCCATAACCTTGAACTTTCTGATCACATGAACCATCGCATCCCAGAAATATCAAACTCACTGCCCATCCCTTCTTCCCTGCCAGCTTCCTACAGCCTCACCTTGACCATCGGTTGGCCCTCACTCCTGGCCCTGCTTTTTCTGCTCATCCATTGGTTTACTTGCTGGCATTGCTTCCTTCTCTGGAGAGCTGGGAACTTACCACAGATGATCTGAGCTTTCCCCTTGCCGGCCTCCTTGTAACCATATCTGCTGTGCCTATCCAGTCATGAAGCATGGATTGACACCATCTGTCTTTCCCACCCTGATGCCAAAGCACACAAATCCAGAGAATTCCCCATGGATGTAAGACTGAGACAGCTACACAGTTGTGGTCTCCAATCTTGGGGCACTACCAAAAGGTCACCTCAATACCATTTAGCTATTACTTCCATCTTTCTCCAGGACTATTTACAAACTTTGACACTCTGAATCCTTCCCACTGAGCCCTTGCCTTCATGCTCTAAAAGCCAGTCTGCTCTCTATTTCAAAAGAAAACGGAGGTCCTCCTTCACTCCCCCGTCGTATGACCCCAGTTTACACCCACACCCATGTTTACATGGGTTTCTCCAGTAAGAGATGTCCCTTCAGTTCAAGGACAACCTCTCCATCTTGACCCCAAACTCTCCTCTGGGGCCTCACTGCAGCTACCAGACCTTCCATCTCCTCCCACTGACTGTCACTAAAGGGAACGCTTGTATTTCTCTAGGTCCTGCCCATCCTTTCTCTTTTTAGCTCTACCAAGCTTCTTGGAAGATAAGTGAGTCCCAAACTTGGGTGGGCATCAAAGATTCCTTGAGAAGCTTTTATGGATCCCTTGGGTCCATCCCACACAGACCAGCGAATCAGAATCTTCAGGAGCATGCCTCAAGAATCTTTTTGCAAATATCTTTCTATTCTGTCCTTTTTTGATGATCCTCTCTGGCCCTGACCATTCCTCAAGACTCCTCTGCCCCCCAAATTCTGTACACCTTGGTGCTCTCCACGGTCTCAGTTCACTCTCACAAGATTCAAACTAAGTGAACACGTCGGCTCCCAGGGTTGACACAATCCCCTTCAGTGCAGCATCTCCCTGATGGACCTGGGTCTGCAGTCCGACTCCCCTTGCAGGATTCAGCCCGTCACAGCCAGTTGCCTGGCACACGCCTCCACCTGATGGACCCTCAAGCACATTCCAAGATCTGGCCAAAAGGAATTCCCCATCTTCCATCCCTAAAGTCATCCACCCTCCACCTTCTCTATCCATTTGGTGTCACTGCCCACAACCCGATCACCCAGACTAGCAACAGGACACCATTCCTTGATGTGTACTTTCCCCATACATCTGACATTCATGAATCTCTGACAATATTATGTGTTAAATATCTCTTGAATCTGTGTCCTCCCCATTTCCGTTCTCCCTTCTGTTCTGTTCCTCTATCAAGTCTGGACTCTTGCCACAAACTTCAGTTGGCCTCTCTGCCGTTGGGCTGTCCCTATTCAAATGTAGCTGGCAGAAGCCATTCAAAAGTGATACAGATGAATTCTAGCTGCCTGCTCCAGCCAGCGCAGGTGGGTGATGCTGGGGCTATGGGCACCTCCCAGGTCTCAGCAGCTCACACCCTAAATGTCCATTTCTGCCTCAAGCTTGAAGGCCACCAGGGGTCAGCAGACGGGTGAGGACCCAGGCTAATATGGGCTTCATCTCACCGTGGGCATCCACAATTACCGCGGCAGAGAGAAGACAGTGGCACAGAGGCTCCTTTGGGAGATGCCACAAATCTCTGCTATGCACTTCAGCAAGTCACCTGAGCTCAAGGAGAAGGAAAGTGCAAGCTTATCATGTGCCTCTGGGGGTGCACAGCTCAAATCCCCACCACCAGCACTGGGCAGGCCTCTGCCCAAACCTCTCCATGACCTAGAGCTTTGTCTGCAAACTTCACTATGCATAAAGAAGATCAAGTATGCACATTTAAAATACGAAATTCCAGGACCCACCTCCAGAAAATTCTGATCAGTTTGGAATGTGGCCCAGGAATCTACATTTTAACAGACTTCCAAGGTGATTATTTTGCTGTGGTCCATGTGCAATACTTTAAACACTGGCTTACAAGATCAAGTGTAAGCTTCTTAAAATAGCATAGGATGTCCTTGATGCTGGGACTCAGGCTGTCTCTGGAAGCCCACTGACACTCCTGCCCCACCTTGGAGCCACCTTGCTTTTCGAGGTGAGACCACCCCACCCCAAGATTCTGGCCATTAGCCTTTGCTCACTGTCTCTGCTCCATGCTCACCTTCTCCTTCCTAGTGTTTGGCCTGGTCAACTCCTCAGCGACCCCAGGACCCAGTCCTGCTGGCACTGGAAGAGGAAGGCTTTTCAGCTCCCGTCCCAGCCCTAGCCGGGTCAGGCGGCATCTCCTGTACTTGACCACCCCGTCTGTGGTGCTTATCTTGTGCTGAACCAACTTGGGCAGGATTACCTACTTCTGAGGATATTCTTTCATTAGACTTTGCAACTAAGAGCAATGACTATTCCACCACCCAGTATAATGCAAGGCAGACAGGGTGTTCCACACATGATGGTTGAATGTGTCAATGAGGATAAAGAACAAATAGATGGATGGACGGATGGTCTATTCCAGCGCCATGTTTCTATTGCACATTTCATTCCTGTTCCATTGCTCCCAAGGGAAAACAAGTTTTGACTTGGGAAGGTTGAGGGCAGGAGGCAGAAAGGCCAGGACTGGGACCCCTGGTGGTTCGAGCGCTGCTCACCATGGCTTTGAAACCTCTGGATTGCTAAGGGGCCTCCAGTGTGCAGCCCGAGGGCATGGGCTTCTCAAAGGGGGCTCTGTGCAGGAGCCGCAGAAGCTGCCCGAATGTTTGCTTTGAATCTGGCCCAAGCCAGAGCCCTAGCCTCCCCCCAGCCCCTGCCTCCTTCTCCTTGCCTTCAGGCAGACACCAGAAATAGCAATTGACGGAGGGAGGGAGGAACCAGAGAAAGCCTAACATTGTTTCCTTGCCCTTCAGACAGTTAAATAAAAGATCAAGATAAATAGAGATTCTGGATTTCGCTCTCTGTACAGTTCTGACCTGAGACATGTCTTCTGGGCTTGGCTCTTAGAGGAGCTCAAAAACTAGCTCACAGAGCTGCTTTCTCCATTCACTTGTTTTTCCTTGACTTCACTTTCCTTGCTTATGTGAAATTTGTGTAACTTGGTGTATTATTTCTATGTAGCCCATCTTAATGCGTCTTTGAAACACAATGAGGACTGTTTTTTTTTTTTTAAAAAAAAGCATGACTCCAATTCACTGACTTGGTAGAGGCCATAACATCAGTGATACATTGTCTCTGACACTGAATTCTGTGAGTACTAATTAATGATAATAATAACAATAATAACAACAACAACTGTGGCTGCAACATGAGCTGAGGTATACCCAGAACCTACTGTGGGCTGGGCACTGTTTCAAGCAGAACCTAGGTATGAATTCATTTAATGGCTTTAAGTCCCCATTTAATAGATGGAGATGCAGGGATAAGAGAGGGGAGGAGACCTACCCCTGATCCCCTGAAAACCCAGCGGCTTGAGCACAGAGCCTGCCAGCCCAGCCAGTGCACTCTTTTGCCTCAGATGCACAAGTCACAGAATTTATTTATTTTTATTTATTTATATTTTTAGTTGAAGTACAGTTGATTTACAATCAACTTATACTTGTGTCCGTTTCTGGTGTACAGCAAAGTGACTCAGTTTTTTATATATATATATACACACACACACAGTTTTTTATACACACACACACACACACACACATATATATATATATACACACACACACATACATATATATACATATATATTCTTTTTCATATTCTTTTCCATTATGGTTTATTACAGGATAATGAATGTAGTTCCCTCTGCTATCCAGTAGGACCTTGTTGTTTATCCATTCTATATATAATAGTTTACATCTGCTAATCCCAAACTCCCAATCCATCCCTCCCACAACCCTCCCCCTTGGCAACGACAAGTTTGTTCTCTATTTCTGTGAGTCTGTTTCTGTTTCATACATAAATTCATGTGTGTCACATTTTAGATTTCACATTTAAGTGATATCATGTGGTATTTGTTTTTCTCTTTCCGACTTACTTTGCTTAGTATAAGCATCTCTAGGTGCATCCATGTTGCTACAAACGGCATTATTTCATTCTTTCTGACGGCTGAGCAATATTCCATTGTGTATATGTACCACATCTCCTTTACCCATTCATCTGTCGATGGACATTGAGGTTGTTTCCATGTCTTGGCTCTTGTGAATAGTGATGCCAGAACACTGGGGTGCATGTATCTTTTTGAATTATAGTTTTGTCCAGATATATGCCCAGGAGTGGCGCTGCTGGATCATATGGCAACTCTGTTTTTAGTTTTTTGAGGAACTTCCATATTGTTCTCCATAGCGGCTGCACCAATTTAACAGAATTCATTTTTATGATAACATTTTAGATTTGTTGTTATTGCTCACATGCTCTCAAGTAGCCAGAAGACAGTTCCTTTGGTCAGTTTCAGTCAACTAATCATCAGGTAAGTGGGTCATTGTCATAAATACCAATCATGCTGTTAGTGAGGGAACGAGGGGCTATTTATTAGCATGAACTTGGAGCTCCGTGTTGACTTGGGTTCCTATGCCCCACACATGGGCCAAATCAAATGGTAGGGCATTTGATTATCATGGAAATGTACCCACTGGCGAGGCTGCTGTTGTGTGCCTCAGGTTATCGGAGAAATAGACATTTAAAAAATTACAGTCCACTTCCTGCTAAAGGAACTATGAGATACAGGTTACCAAACATGAAAGCATAGGAGTGATGTAAAATATATAAACATATGTAATATAAATATATTTTACATATAAATATATTGAGAAGTAAGTAAAGGAATATATGGCTGCAGAATAACACCTACTGAGAAGTTTCTGGATACATACATATCTCCAGATATATATCATATATGTAATTTTTTTCACCATGTGGAGAAAGCAAAGGGGGTCTACCAAGTCTGACAGTGCTGGTGGACATAGGGGTCACCCTTTCACTCCCCCACTCCCTGAGCCTGAGAAGGAGGGGACACCCCAAGCAGGGCTGGGACACTCGCAGGGGCATCCTCCTGGGAAGGCCTCTGGAGAGAGTGTGGTCCCCAGACTCTGAGAACACTAAGAAAGGACTATTTCTAAAACATCACCATATAAAATTTCTGGTATGTCTACATAACTTGCTAGTATTTAAAAATTAAGTCATTCGCCAGACTCGCAGACATAGAAAATAAACTTGTGGTTACCAAAGACAAGAGAGAAGGGGTAAGGGGCAAATTAGGGGTATAGGATTAACAGATATAAACTATTATATATAAAATAGATAAACAACCAGGATTGACTGTATAGCACAGGGAATTATGCCCACTATCTTGTCATAGCCTATAATGAATATAATCTGCAAAAATACTCAATCATGATTCTGGACACCTGAAACTAACACAATACTGTAAATCAACTATACTTCAATTAAAACAAATTTTTAAATAAAAAGCAAAACAAAACCCACCTAACTGTTTGGATATGCATAGTCTTCACAGATACTGCTCATGGCAAATGTCCTTCATTAACAATTTAAAAGAAAGAATATTTCTGAAACAAAAATGAAGTCATTTGTAACTTAGAGACACCCAGACCTCGGGAGATGCCAAACACTTACACTTTTGTTTGTGAACATTAGACAGGTACCTTCGCCTCCAACAAGAGGATATGTGGGAGGACAGAGTAACAGACTGCTCTTTCCTTGGGGTTCACACTGTTATTTACAAAGCCAGGAACTGAAAACATTTCATGCATGTTTGGAAAAAGCCAATTTAAATGCTCCTAAATATTTCTGAGGTTTAGGAGATTGACATAAAGAACTTAAACAAAGAGTTATGGGAAATGGTTCTCTAAAATAATAAAATACAATTATTAAAATAATAAATGCTTGAAAATTAGCAATGACAATGGTCAATAAGGAATGTGCTGCTCACTAAAAAAGTCAAGGTAATATTCTCCACTCTTTAATAACAGCACTGTGTTTTTTTAATTGACTCCTACTTTCTTTTTGAGAGCTTGCACTGGGGTATGAGCAGGGGTTCGGGTGCTTGCTGCAATGTGCTCACTATAAGGAGACAATTATAATTAGATAGTGAACAAAACCACTAACCCTTGTAAACCACTTTGCCTTGAAGGACAAAGAAAATAGATTAAAAGGGAGGGGAAAAAAGGTAAACCAATTTAGAATGATATACCAATGTCTCCGATAATTGGTTAAGAGAAGCAGTCAGGGCACCAACAGATAGCGTTTAGCAGGCTCTGGGTTCTGTCCATAGAAAGTGGCCTTGAGGCGCCCTCTTCCTTAGACAGTCTTCCTTCCTGCTGTGAAATCAGGCTCGTGATGTTGACCACAGAGGGTCAAGGGGCTTCTCTTTTTATAAGAGTTTTGGATTGTTTTCTTTAATAACTTTAAGTAGTTTCTTTGAAGTGAAGGTTTCACAAATATAGAAAATCCATCCTCTTGGTGCAGTTTTGTTCACCGGGTCATTTATTCATCAAACATTTTACTGAAAACAAGACAGACAAATGCCCTCCTGTACACTTACATTCTGCCTGTGGTTAATGCTGCCATTAATTGTCAATAGTTAATTACAAGCTGCAGAGTGCAAAGAAGGGAAGTGCTGTGACAGGACCACACAAGAGCTCCTGGCTGCTTACAGAGAAAGGCAAGAGACATTGGAGGAAAATAATGATTATCATTCTAAAAACTAGAAAGGGTCTGGGGCTCCTCCCCCATGAGGCTCCTCCCTCAAGAGGCTCCACCCAAGAGTCCTCCCCCAGGAGGCTCCACCCTCAGGAGGCTCCTCCCCATGAGGCTCCTCCCTCACCATGCTCCTCCCCCCACAAGGCTCACTCTTATGTTATTTGAGTTTTTGCTTTTGCTTTACTTCCAAAGGTTGACCAGGCATTCCTCTGGCCCAACATTCTCCAGTCCTTGGAGTCCAACATGCTGCCGCAGATCGTCTCATTCTCCACATCTGATTGATGGGTTATCTGGACTGGTCAACCACTGGCAAGTATCCCACACTGGCCACCTCATACCACTTCCATGGCTAGTGCCCAGGTCCCCACGTCTCCACCCCTCTCACCTCTGCACGGGCCTCTAAACCAATCTCACGACTCTGCCCTCCTCTCCACCTGTTGCCTCTCAGCACAGCAGCCATTAACTCTGAATGAAAGTTAGATCAGTCATTCATTTACTCATGTTGCTATTGTGTCTTCTCAAATCACCTGAGAACAAAGTCAGTGCCCTTGACATTGTCTCCCGAGCCTATGTGGTCCACTCATACTGCCTGTCCAATCCCACTGCTTTCGTGCTTTGCTCCACATGCTGGCTTCCCTGAATCTAGAACTCTTTTAACCCACACGTCCACATCCTTTGATCTCGCTCAAATGCCATTTCATCAGTGAAGCCTTCTCTCACCAGCTTATTCCAAGTAACAATACCTCCCTCCCCCAGCACTGGAAAGCCTTTTTCTGCTTTATTTTTATCCATTCAATTATCACACTCTGCCGTATTATATGTATATATTTTTACAGGTTTGCTTATTGTCTCACCTTCCCCTAACTAGAATGCAAATTTCATGTAGTAAGTGTTTTTATTATTTGTGTTCACTGCTTTCCTCAGCTTCTAGGAAAGGTGCCTGTGACTAATTAATCCATGTTGAATGGATGTCTTGAATAGATGTGCATCTGTTTGGGTCGGTTTCCCAAAAGTAGAACAATTCCACTCTCCTCTTTTGAAGTGAGTTTTAACAGCTTTTTTTTTTTTTCACTTTACTCATCCAATCTCTTCTTTCTTTCTCCTCCACTCCTTCCTCCTTGGCAACACAGAGTCCTGGGGAGGAAGAGAGGAGTGACTATACTCATCAGGGTTAGCAGAGAAAGACACAACGCCACACTCTGCTAACGCATGCCTTCTCTGTATGCAGGTGACCCTGGCCAAGGTCAACCCAACACCTTATTTTATTAAACCCCCTGCAAGACAAGTTCACTTTCTTGAGAAGCAGCCCCAATTCATTGGATAGTTTCACATGTTATGATAAAATAATTTTCATTGAGCTCATGAGACAAGGAACTTCTTTGGGTTGAATACTTAAATGTTCAATATTGGAAAATTTTACACATGAAAAGTAACTTTTGGTAAGATTCCAAAAGTGCCTGGAAAACACTGTTGATGGGAAAGCATTATCTGTGGAATATTTGTCACAGTATATCACTGGAGAAAATAACTCTTACACTGGAATTTTTAAATCCAAAACATCAACTTATGGATGGACCTAATACCTCTCAATGAGTGCTTTTGGACATTCAAGCACACATTTCACAGATGAACCTCGTGGGTTTTAATGCAAATTTTGCACCTTCCTCAGAGCAATAAAAATCAGGAAGTCCTCCTCTGATAGCAGGCAGGTTTCTGGACACCAGGAAGCTTTTAACCATTCTGTCCCAGAGCATCTCTCTGCCTTGAGGCTCCCAGTACCACCTCTTGGTCTTGGTGCTCCTTCTGGATTTATTAGGTTCATGGTCCAGGCAATTCAATCCCAGCCCTACAACCCTCAGCAAGTGGTCAGATGATTCCCACACTTTATGGAAAGAAAGGCTTTCCTTTAACAGTAGGTAGACACTGCTGATAAGACCGACTCTCTTTTGTGTATGAATAACAAGTCTTTGATTTTATGAGTAACAGTCAGGGTCAAGACGAATGCTGCCCTCAAATGTAATAAATGAACAAGAATGCTTATCCTCAAGCAGAGCTGCTGCGGGTCCCCAAACCTACCCCAAACGAATCTTAATCAGCCTGCACTTCATCTTACAGATAGAAAAAAGGCTTAGTGCTAGTAATATCTAACTATGAAACATAAGTAAGATAAAACCTCAAGCTATGTATTTTATCTCACATAACATGATAAATCACAGCTTACCAAGAGGAATTCTCCCTTCCATTAAGTTCAACTTTCTAAAGGAAATAAGTTATACTTTGCTACTACTTTATTGAGTGAAGGTGTGTTTAGTATTCTACATAATTACAACAAGATATTCTTGCAATTGCCTGTTCCCAGATGAAGCCCAGAATTTTTATTCAAATTTACTTCATTCCAAAACTTCCCTGGTTCAGGATGTTTATTTTTCTTAATTTATTTTTTTTACTTTTGGAACTTTTTATTTGGAAATAATTTTATTAGAGAAAAGCTCCATGAACAGTACAAGGAACACACATATACTCTTTACCCAGATTCTCTCTCTTTCCCTCTCTCTCTCTCTTTTCATATATGTATACATATACGTATATAAGGAGATACATATATATGCATATACATATTTTTCTGAATTTTTAAGAATAAGTTGTATATGCGTAAAGATAAGAATATTCTCTTACACAGCCACATACAGACTACAGTTTTTAACATTGACTTTCTCCTTACTTAAGTTAAAAATGAATACATTTAAATCTATATTTCTAGGTCTCACTTTTCTTTTTTTTTAACATCTTTATTAGAGTATAATTGCTTTACAATGGTGTGTTAGTTTCTGCTTTATAACAAAGTGGATCAGTTATACATATACATATGTCCCCATATCTCTCCCCTCTTTCATCTCCCTCCCTCCCATGTTCCCTATCCCACCCCTCTAAGTGGTCACAAAGCACCGAGCTGATCTCCCTGTGCTATGCAGCTGCTTCCCTCTCTCACTTTGTCCCAGCTTACCCTTCTCCCTCACCGTATCCTCAAGTCCATTCTCTAATAGGTCTGCATCTTTATTCCTGTCTTGCCCCTATGTTCTTCTGACCACTTTTTTTTCTTTTGTTTAGATTCCATATATATGTGTTAGAGAACGGTATTTGTTTTTCTCTTTCTAACTTACTTCACTCTGTATGACAGTCTCTAGGTCCATCCACCTCACTACAAATAACTCAGTTTCATTCCTTTTTACAGCTGAGTAATACTCCATTGTACATATGTGCCACACCTTCTTTATCCATTCATCTGTTGATGGACACATAGGTTGCTTCCATGTCCTGGCTATTGTAAATAGAGCTGCAATGAACATTTTGGTACATGACTCTTCTGAATTATGGTTTTCTCAGGGTATATGCCCAGTAGTGGGATTGCTGGGTCATATGGTAGTTCTACTTTTAGTTTTTTAAGGAATCTCCATAATGTTCTCCATAGTGGCTGTATCAATTTATATTCCCACCAACAGTGCGAGTGGGTTCCCTTTTCTCCACACCTTCTCCAGCATTTATTCTTTGTAGATTTTTTGATGATGGCCATTCTGACTGGTGTGAGATGATATCTCATTGTAGTTTTTGTTTTGTTTTTTCTTGCAGTACGCAGGCCTCTCACGGTTGTGGCCTCTCCTGTCGTAGAGCACAGGCTCCGGATGCACAGGCTCAGCGGCCATGGCTCACGGGCCTAGCCACTCTGTGGCATGTGGGATCTTCCCAGACCGGGGCATGAACCCACGTCCCCTGCATTGGCAGGCGGACTCTCAACCACTGTGCCACTAGGGAAGCCCTCATTATAGTTTTGATTTCCATTGCTATAATGATTAATGAGGTTGAGCATTCTTTCATGTGTTTGTTGGCAATCTGTATATCTTCTTTGGAGAAATGTCTATTTAGGTCCACTGCCCATTTTTGGATTGGGTTGTTTTTTTGATATTGAGCTGCATGAGTTGCTTGTATGTTTTGGAGATTACTCCTCTGACAGTTGCTTCATTTGCAAATATTTTCTCCCATTCTGAGGGTTGTCTTCTCATCTCGTTTATGGTTTCCTTTGCTGTGCAAAAGCTTTTAAGTTTCATTAGGTCCTATTTGTTTATTTTTGTTTTTATTTCCATTTCTCCAGGAGGTGGGTCAAAAAGGATCTTGCTGTGATTTATGTCATAGAGTGTTCTGCCTATGTTTTCCTCTAAGAGTTTGAAGGTGTCTGGCCTTACATTTAGGTCTATAATCCATTTTGTGTTTATTTTTGTATATGGTGTTAGGGAGTGTTCTAATTTTTTTCTTTTACATGTAGCTATCCAGTTTTCCCATCACCACTTATTGAAGAGGCTGTCTTTTCTCCACTGTATATTCTTGCCTCCTTTATCAAAGATAACGTGACCATATGTGCATGGGTTTATCTCTGGGCTTTCTATCCTGTTCCATTGATCTATCTTTCTGTTTTTATTGCAGTACCATACTGTCTTGATTACTGCAGCTTTGTAGTATAGTCTGAAGTCAGGGAGCCTGATTCCTCCAGCTCCGTTTTTCTTTCTCAAGATTGCTTTGGCTATTCGGGATCTTTTGTGTTTCCATACAAATTGTGAAATTTTTTGTTCTAGTTCTGTGAAAAATGCCATTGGTAGTTTGATAGGGGTTGCATTGAATCTGTAGATTGCTTTGGGTAGTAGAGTCATTTTCACAATGTTTATTCTTCCAATCCAAGAACATGGTATATCTCTCCATCTATTTGTATCATCTTTAATTTCTTTCATCAGTGTCATAATTTTCTGCATACAGGCCTTTTGTCTCCTTAGATAGGTTTATTCCTAGGCATTTTATTCTTTTTGTTGCAATGGTAAATGGTAGTATTTTCTTAATTTCACTTTCAGATTTTTCATCATTAGTGTGTAGGAATGCAAGAGATTTCAGTACATTAATTTTGTATCCTGCTACTTTACCAAATTCATTAATTAGCTCTAGTAGTTTCCTGGTAGCATCTTTAGGATTCTCTATGTATAGTATCATGTCATCTGCAAACAATGACAGCTTTACTTCTTCTTTTCTGATTTGGATTCCTTTTATATCTTTTTCTTCTCTGATTGCTGTGGCTAAAACTTCCAAAACTATGTGAATAATAGTGGTGAGAGTGGGCAACCTTGTCTTGTTCCTGATCTTAGTGGAAATGGTTTCAGTTTTTCACCATTGAGGACGATGTTGGCTGTGGGTTTGTCATATATGGCCTTTATTATGTTGAGGAAAGTTCCCTCTTTGCCTACTTTCTGAAGAGTTTTTATCATAAATGGGTGTTGAATTTTGTCAAAAGCTTTCTCTGCATGTATTGAGATGATCATATTGTTTTTCTCCTTCAATTTGTTAATATGGTGTATCACATTGATTGACTTGCGTATATTGAAGAATCCTTGCATTCCTGGAATAAACTCTGCTTGATCATAGTGTATGATCCTTTTAATGTGCTGTTGGATTCTGTTTGCTACTATTTTTGTTGAGGATTTTTGCATCTATGTTCATCAGTGATATTGGCCTGTAGTTTTCTTTCTTTGTGAAATCTTTGTCTGGTTTTGGTATCAGAGTGATGGTGTCATTGTAGAATGAGCTTGGGAGTGTTCCACCCTCTGCTATATTTTGGAAGAGTTTGAGAAGGATAGGTGTTAGATCTTCTCTAAATGTCTGATAGAATTTGCCTGTGAAGCCATCTTGTCCTGGGCTTTTGTTTGTTGGAAGATTTTTAATCACAGTTTCAGTTTCAGTGCTTGTGATTGGTCTGTTCAAATTTTCTATTTCCTCCTGGTTCACTCTCAGAAGGTTGTGCATTTATAAGAATTTGTCCATTTCTTCCAGGTTTTCCATTTTATTGGCATAGAGTTGCTTGTAGTAATCTCTCATGATTCTTTGCATTTCTGCAGTGTCAGTTGTTACTTCTCCTTTTTCATTTCTAATTCTATTGTCTTCTCCCCCTTTTTTTTTTTTTTTGCGGTACGCAGGCCTCTCACTGTTGTGGCCTCTCCCGTTGTGGAGCACAGGCTCTGGACGCACAGGCTTAGCGGCCGTGGCTCATGGGCCCAGCTGGTCCGTGGCACATGGGATCTTCCCAGACCGGGGCACGAACCAGTGTCCCCTGCATCGGCAGGTGGACTCAACCACTGCGCCACCAGGGAAGCCGAGTCTTCTCCCTTTTTTTCTTGATAAATCTGGCTAATGGTTTTTCAATTTTGTTTATCTTCTCAAAGAACCAGCTTTTAGTTTTATTGATCTTTGCTATCATTTCCTTCATTTCTTTTTCATTTATTTCTGATCTGATCTTTATGATTTCTTTCTGTTAATTTCAGGGTTTTCTTGTTCTTCTTTCTCTAATTGCTTTAGTTTTAAGGTTAGGTTGTTTATTTGAGCTGTTTCTTGTTTTTTTAAGGTAGGCTTGTATAGCTCTAAAATTCCCTCTTACAACTGCTTTTGCTGCATCCCATAGGTTTTGGGTCGTTGTGTTTTCATTGTCATTTGTTTCTAGGTATTTTTTGATTTCCTGTTTGATTTCTTCAGTGATCTCTTGGCTATTAATAACTGTGTTGTTTAGCCTCCCTGTGTTTGTATTTCTTACAGATTTTTTTCCTGTAATTGATATCTAGTCTCATAGTGTTGTGGTCTGAAAAGATACTTGATATGATTTTAGTTTTCTTAAATTTACCAAGGCTTGATTTGTGACCCAAGATATGATCTATCTTGGAGAATGTTCTATGATCACTTGAGAAAAATGTGTATTCTGTTGTTTTTGGATGGAATGCCCTATAAATATCAATTAAGTCCATCTTGTTTAATGTATCATTAAAGCTTGTGTTTCCTTATTTATTTTCATTTTGGATGATGTGTCCATTGGTGAAAATGGGGTGTTAAAGTCCCCTACTAAGATTGTGTTACTGTTGATTTCCCCTTTTATGGCTGTTAGTATTTGCCTTATGTACTGAGGTACTCCTATGTTGGGTGCATAAATATTTACATATGTTATATCTTCTTCTTGGATTGATCCCTTGATCATTATGTAGTGTTCTTCTTTGTCTTTTGTAATAGTCTTTGTTTTAAAGTCTATTTTGTCTGATATGAGAATTACTACTCCAGCTTTCTTTTGATTTCCATTTGCATGGAATATCTTTTTCCATCCCCTCACTTTCAGTCTGTATGTGTCCGTAGGTCTGAAGTGGGTCTCTTGTAGACAGCATATATACGGGTCTTGTTTTTGTATCCATTCATCCAGTCTATGTCTTTTGGTGGGAGCACTTAATCCACTTACATTTAAGGTAATTACTGATATGTATGTTCCTATTACCATTTTCTCAATTGTTTTGGGTTTATTATTGTAGGTCTTTTCCTTCTCTTGTGTGTCCTGCCTAGAGAAGTTCCTTTAGCATTTGTTGTAAAGCTGGTTTGTTGGTGATTAAGTCTCTTAGTTTTTGCTTGACTGTAAAGCTTTTAATTTCTCTATCAAATCTGAATGAGATTCTTGTTGTGTAGAGTAATCTTGGTTGTAGATTTTTCTCCTTTATCACTTTAAATGTGTCCTGCCTCTCCCTTCTAGCTTGCAGAGTTCCTGCTGAAAGATCAGCTGTTAACCTTATGGGGATTCCCTTGTGGTTTATTTGGTGTTTTTCCCTTGCTGCTTTTAATCTTTGTTCTTTGTATTTAATTTTTGATCGTTTGATTAATATGTGTCTTGGCGTGTTTCTCCTTGGATTTATCCTGTATGGGACTCTCTGTGCTTCCTGGACTTGATTAACTAGATTAACTATTTCCTTTCCCATATTAGGGAAGTTTTCAACTATAATCTCTTCAAATATTTTCTCAGTCCCTTTCTTTTTCTCTTCTTTATCTGGGACCCCTATAATTCGAATGTTGGTGCGTTTAATGTTGTCCCAGAGGTATCTGAGACTGTCCTCAGTTCTTTTCATTCTTTTTGCTTTATTCGGCTCTGCAATAGTTATTTCCACTATTCTATCTTCCAGCTCACTTATCCGTTCTTCTGCCTCAGTTATTCTGCTACTGATCCCTTCTAGAGAATTTTTAATTTCATTTATTGTGTTGTTCATCACTGTTTGTTTGCTCTTTAGTTCTTCTAGGTCCTTGTTAAATGTTTCTTGCATTTTGTCTATTCTATTTCCACGATTTTGGATCATCTTTACTATCATTATTCTGAATTCTTTTTCAGGTAGACTGCCTATTTCTTCATTTGTTCGGCCTGGTGGGTTTTTGCTTTGCTTCTTTATCTGCTGTGTGTTTCTCTGTCTTCTCATTTTGCTAAACTTACTGTGTTTGGGGTCTCCTTCTCGCAAGCTGCAGGTTTGTAGTTCCTGTTGTTTTTGGTGTCTGTCCCCAGTGGCTAAGGTTGGTTCAGTGGGTTGTGTAGGCTTCCTGGTAGAGGGGACTAGTGCCTGTGTTCTGGTGGATGAGGCTGGATCTTGTCTTTTGGTGGGTAGGTCCAAGTCTGGTGGTGTGTTTTGGGGTGTCTGTGGCCTTATTATGGGTTTAGGCAGCCTGTGTGCTAATGGATGGGTTTGTGTTCCTGTCTAGCTAGTTGTTTGGCATAGGGTGTCCTGCACTGTAGCTTGCTGGTCATTGAGTGGAGCTGGGTTTTGGCATTGAGATGGAGATCTCTGGGAGATTTTCACTGTTTGATATTATGTGGAGCAGGGAGGTCTCTTGTGGACCAGTGTCCTGAACTTGGCTCTCCCACCTCAGTGGCACAGCCCTGACGCCTGGCTGGAGCACCAAGAGCCTGTCCTCCACACGGCTCTTTTGGGCAGTCTGAGGTCTTCTGCCAGCGTTCAGTAGGTGTTCTGCAGGAGTTGTTCCACATGTAGATGTATTTCTGATGTATCTGTAGTGAAGAAGGTGATCTCTGCATCTTACTCTTCCACCATCTTGAAGCTCCTCTCTGTTCCTTTATTTTGTGTTTTGTGTTTTGTGTGTGTGTGTGTGTGTATGTGTGTATCGCTATTCAGTTTATTGATCTGTTGGTTTCTGTGCAACTCCAACTCTGAATTCACAGAAAGTTATACAAACAGGTTAGCAAATTCTCCCTCACTCTTTTACTTATTTTATAAATTTTATACAGGTTCTTAAGATTTTAAAATTTTCTTTAAATTTTATCATTATTTTTCCAGTTCCAGAACACAATGAATATGGGGCTGGAATTTCATGTTAAGTGGGGGAAGGATGGATGCAGCTGGATCTCAGAGTGTTCCCATTGGTAGCACAGGATCCTCTGCCATTTCTTCAGGTTTCGTTTTCTGTCTTGTAATAAAACTGTGCTTTATTTTCATACAGGTGCTGAAACATTCTGTTTGACCCTACTCTTCAATGGCTTTACCAATTATCAGAAACAAATAGTTTTTACTTTAGAATATTATTTTTAATTGATCCAAAGATATCAACTTCCATTTAGAAGAAAACATTTCCAGAGTCTTTTCTCATAATATTTAAAAATGATTTCCAGATGGATTATATTTGAATGAAAAAAACAAAAATATATTAATAAATATTTAGGGTGCCCTAATATTGGGAATGGGGACAAACCTAGTGGCAATAAATGAAAATGGTCATGTTTGAGGATTTAACTAAAAAATTAAATTGAAGTATAGCTGATTTACAATATTATATTAGTTTAGGTGTACAAAGAATGATTCAGTAATTTTATAGATTATATCCATTTAAAGTTATAAAATATTGGCTATATTCCCTGTGTTGTACAATATGTCCTTGTTTATTGTTTATTTTATACACAATAATAGTTTGTATCTCTTAACCCCCTGCTCCTATCTTGCCCTGTCCCCCTTCCCTCACTCTGCTGGTAACCACTAGTTTGTTCTCTGTATCTGTGAGTCTGTTTCTATTTTTTTATATTCATTTGTTTGCTTTACTTTTTAGATTCCACATATAAGTGATAATATACAGTGTTTGTCTTTCTCTGTCTTACTTATTTCACTAAGCAAAATACCTTCCAGGGAGGACCTAAAATTTTAAATTGCATAGTAAAAGCCACTATAAACAAGGCTTGGGTGGATATACTTGCAACACATATTAAAAATCAAATGGATTAATATTGCTGTTATAAATATAACTTTTACAAATTGAAAAGAAAAAAGACAAATAACCCTGTAGACAAAAAGATTTAAAAAGCTACTTCAAAGACGAGGAAATTCAAATGGCCAGGAAGCACAAGCATCTTCAAAAGCTGAAAAGATGATCATTCCAAAGTTTATCTCCTACATTCATTTTGAAAATGGTAATGAAACTACATTAACACTGAATTCCCTTTAAAAAGGACCACAGATTCAAATGGTAACTACTTTTTTCTTCAGTTTGAATATTATTTTTGTTACCAATGGTAAAATAGGAAAAAGCTGAAATACAGTTTATAGTAATAAATAAACCTGATAAAAGTGCTGAATATATAAATACATATATTATATAATACATAAATTGTTGCTATAAATAACCAACCTTTTAAATGCCCAGAAGCAAAAGCACACTGAACTCTTTTTCATATGTGTTAAACATAACGACATTTATACTGCAGGTTTCTGTGGGCCAATTTCATCCACACCATAATGTTCATTACTTTTGGTATCATTACTGAACTATACCATGGCCCTGTCAAATGTTTTGTACAATATTTCACCTTTTCTGATGATGAAAGGCAGGCAACACTTTCTTAAACTATTAAACTACCTTCAGAGAGAAAAATCTTGCTTCCTCTCTGTGGCCCCAAATGGACAATTTATTTTTTCCCAAATGCAACCAAACACAAAAACCCCAATTTTTAAAATATGCCTTTGAATAAACAGAACATAAGGGATTCTAGAATGACTATGCAACTATTTTTAAAAATAGAGTTTTTAAAAGATAGCCAAAGTTTAAATACAATCTAATTTTGCTGCAGTATGTCTTCAGTTTACACTGTTCTCTGGTACATCTGTCAAGAACAGCTTCTGGCATTTTCTGAGTCAAGGAAATTAAATGGCGGAACTAAAAGATTTCCAGTATCAGTTAATAATCTCTACTATTCTAGCACCTTTTGCAAGTGCCCCCTATTTAGTTTTCTTCTACCTCTTTTTACATCATTACCCTTTTTTGTCCTTTGCACTTAGTTGAAGTATAATGACTCCCAAAATGACTCATTTCCTTTCATCTCATTTCCAACAGCTCTTGTCAGCTTTGATGTTGGTTTTAGTAGAGTCTAAATATTCACTTGGGCATGGGATTTTACCATCCCAAGCAGCCAGGCCCATCAATGTCAGCCACAAAGTCCATGAGCCAACTGTGTCTGACACCCATACATGCAGGTAGGAGGGAAGAGTTCTATGACCAAGGGGCCATTGGAATCAGTAGTGAAAGGACCCATTTAACCTTGCTTGGCTCCCGCTTTACTTCTTCTGATGGTTTTAACATACTAGGGGGAAGAAAGGCTTCCAAGGTGCTTCCTCCAGGTGCAAGGAGTAAGTGCCTGGAGCAGGTGGTGCTGCATCATATGACAATCCCCCTGGAGAAGTGAGATGGAAACCTCTCTCAGGTGCTCCAGCTTCCGGCAGACAAATGAGAAGAAACACCAAAGAAAACAGTGCAGAATTTAGGGCCCAGAGGGAGTCCCTTTTAGGCTCAGAAAGGACTCCCTCACTACAAGATTAGATATTCACTATGTTTTCCTTAATTATTTGTTTACACTATCTTTTCACTTGGACTTTATTTTGGTTGTTGCTGGATGGTAAAAGTTTGACAAGCTTTTTTCCCCTCAGTTATGTAGCCAGTTTCTCACACTATTTGCTGAATAACCTTCGTCTTTCTCACTGGGTGGTGATGCCTCCTTTATAACATGCTGTTTTCACGATACTGCCCAGTGCTCAAAGATGAGTTACAAGCAAATTACTAGACAATCACAGGGAAGCAGGCACCCCAAGCTGGGGCAGGAAGAAGGGTGAGCAGGGACTTCCTGGAGCAGGTGAGTTGAGTCCCAAGGGATGAGATGGTTAGTCATGTAAATGATGTCATATTGTGACTGAAAGCAAAGGCTCTAGGCCTTGGCAGGCAAGGGTTTGGATCCTGACTCCACCTGCCATTGATAATATAATTCCGGGTAGTTCCTTCACATCTGGGCCTCCAACTCTTCCCCTGTAAACCTGCGGATTAAGTGTTCTCTGTCTATCTCTGTTTCTATTTCTATCTAACTACATATCTATCTATCTATCTAATTATCTCTGTAGATAGATAGATGTAGATATGGATATGGACACAGACATAGGTAGATTCTCCATATGCATCCACATTACAAGCTCAATTCATCTTGTCTTCACTTGCTCACTGTCGTCATTTCAAGATGACTCTTCATTCTCATGTGTGGTGTGATAACAGACCACCTACTCCTATCATAGTGTCAGCAGACTTACAAGGATACCTGGCTGCAGGCCTCTCTCCAACAGTCTGTAGATTATCACAGACATGTCTTGGCAAACCAGAGACAGCCAGTTAGCTACCTGAACACGTCCCCTGGGAGGCACAACAATCAAGGTCCTGGTCAGCTGCTTATTAGATTAGCTCGACTCCTATGCTGAAATGAAGCCTGGTAGCAGACATGATGAAATTTAATTAACTGTACATTTCCTTTCTGCCACATTTGTCAGAATTCATGAGTTGACTCAGAATCACATGGTACAGACGTTTGCCTGCGTGGAGGAGACCCTGGGAAGGAAGACGGGGAGGGTGAGTAGGGATGAGTGTTACAGAAGCTGATAAAACGGGTAGGCCTGTAAACTCCTTGGAGACCTTAAACTGGTGGCTTTTTAAAAGTACATTTCCAGGTTGAATTTCCACATCAATTATTAAGTGGAATTATTCTCTCAAACTCTAAGCTGCTTCCATCCACTGGTCATGGATTAGTCCAAATTTACAATGCTGTTTTGCCACAAAAAAGAAAACAAGGTAAATAAAATCAGTGCATTATTTTCCTCCCAAATATAGTCATAATCCTATCAGAGTTGAGACAGGGAAAAAAATAAACTAAGGTGGTAGAATTTGGGGGCAAGCTCATTCTTGCCTAATACAGAATCAAGTCCAGTAATTTTCTTTGATAATGAGGTCTGCATTTCCTCACTTAGCATATAAGGCCTGGCTTTATATTTATTTCTCTGTCCTATAGCTACTAGAATAGAAGGTGGGTGTTTAGATGGATAGTATATTTTCACTCCACAAGAACCAGAGTTGGAAGATCTCATGATAGTAAGCAGTAAGTTGGTGCCAGACACCTATGACAAACTTGCCAGTAATTGGTGTTGTCATTCTTTTACATTAAGTCATTTTGGCTTGTGGCGTTATCTTCACTGTGATTTTAATTTGCATTTTCCCATTGACTAATAAATCTGAAGCCCTGTTTGAGACCTTGTTCCTGTGCTTATGGGGCTTTTTATATGTCATCCTTTGTGCAATGTCTGTTCAGATTTTTGTCTGATTTTTAATTAGGTTGTTTGTCTTCATATTATTGAATTGCAGAAGTTCTTTATATATTCTGGATAAAAAGTTTTTTGTCAGACCTGTATTTTTCATTATGTTTTCTTATCTTTGGCTTACCTAGTCATGTTCTAAATGGTGTTTTTGATGAGAAAATTTTATTCTTTAAAGGTTATTATTTTCTGTTTCCTGCATAAGAAACTCAGTGTCGATTTTACCCCCAACAAAGATGTTCTTTAGTGTTTTCATTTAGAAGCTTTATAGTTTTAGTTTTTACATTTAGCTACAATTAGATGATTCACCTGATCTAATTTCTTTTTATGGTGACAGGTAGAGATAGAGGGTTTTTTTGTTTTTGTTTTTTGCATGTATATCCAGTTAATTCAGCACGATTTTTTTTTTTTCACGGTACGCAGGTCTCACTGTTGTGGCCTCTCCCGTTGCGGAGCACAGGCTCTGGATGCACAGGCTCAGTGTCCATGGCTCACGGGTGCAGCTGCTCCACGGCATATGGGATCTTCCCGGACTGGGGCATGAACCCGTGTCCCCTGCATCGGCAGGCGGACTCTCAACCACTGCGCCACCAGGGAAGCCCAATTCAGCACCATTTTGAAAAGACTTTCATTTACCATGAGATGACTTTTGCATCTCTGCCCAAAATCCAATGACTGTATAAGCTGGTCTGTTTACGAACTCCTATGCTGACCTATCAGTTGATCAGTTGGCTAAAGCCAACCAAGGTAAGTACTTTAACTCTGCTCCACTTTTACAAGATTACTTGGACTCTCCTAAGTCCCAAATTTCAACATAAATTTTATAATCAGTTGATAAATTTCTATAAAAACCCTGTTGGACGTACAATTGGGAATGATTGACTATATACAATGATCTTCAGATCATTTACATTTAAAAAATTTTGAGGCTTCCAAGCCACAAACACAGCATATTGCTCCCCTTACTTTGGTCTTTTAAAAATGTCTTTCAGAAAAAGACAAATACCATATGATATCACTTATATGTGGAATCTAAAATATGACACTAATGAACTTATCTATGAAACAGAAACAGGGTCACAGACATAGAGAACAGACTTGTGGTTGCCAAGGGGTGGGCGAGGGAGGGATTGGGAGTTTGGTGTTAGCAGATGCAAACTATTATATATAGAATGGATAAACAACAAGGTCCTACTGTATAGTACAGGGAACTATAGTCATAATATCCTATAATGAACCATAATGGAAAAGAATATGAAAAAGAATAGGTATAACTGGATCACTCCACTGTACCCCAGAAACTAACACAACATTGTAAATCAACTATACTTCAATTTAAAGAAAAGAAAGAAAAATAAATAAAAATGTCTTTCAGCAACTGTGTAATTTTAAATGTAGAGATCTCACTTGTCTTTTTTTAAATTTCTTATTAAATACTTTTTTACGTAACTGTAAAGGGAATTATATTTTTATGTTTCTTTTTCAATTTTTCCTTCCAGTATATAAAAACACAATTGAGTTTTGTATAATGGCTTTGTACAGTATCTCTCAACTTTGCTATATTCATATATTAGTTCTACGGGTTGTTTAATAGATTCCTTAGGATTTTCTGTGCAATTAATTTGTCCTATGAAAAGAGACCGCTTTACTTGTTACCTTCCATGTTTCCTCTTCTTTTTCTTGCCTTGTTTCGCTTGTATGACCTGCCATAAAACATTGAATACAAGTGCCTTGTTCCAGATCTTAAAAGAAAAGTGTTTAATATTTGACTATTAAGATGTTAACTGTATGTGTTTTTCACATATGCCCTTTATCAGTTTGAAAGTGTTCCCTTCTTTTCTAAATTACTGAGAGTTTATACCATAGAAGATACTGAATTTTGCCAAATGCCGTTTCCATTTATTGCAATCTTCATATAGTTGTTCTCTTTTATTCTGTAAATGTGGTGGACTAAATTGATTGAATTTTCACATTAAACCTACTCCACATTCTTGGAACAAACCTAACATGGTCAAGATATCGTCTGTATATACTGATAGATTTGATCTGCTGAGATTTTAGCAAGGATTTTGCATATAAATTCATTAAGAATACGGGTCGGTTATTTTCCTTATTTTGAATATTTTTATTAGATTTTGATATCTGGATTATGCTGGCCTCATAAAATGAGTTGAGAGATGTTCCTTATGTTTCTATTCCTTGTAATGGTTTGTGTAAGATTGATGCTATTTCCCTCTTACTTATCACCAATTCATTCTAAGAGGGTTTCTTGCTCTTTTAAATTCTATCAGTTCTAATTTCAACCATCTGTAGCACGTACATATTCGTGACTGTCATGTTTTCCTAATAAAGGCAGTAAATCACCTTATTGTGATGTCTGGTAATTCTCTGGGTATTGCATATGATGCTAATATAACTACTGCAATCTTACAGTGCTTGCTTTTATAGTGTATCTGTCAAATCCTTTAGCCTGTATGTCTTTCTATTTAAAGTGCCTCTCTTGTAAACAGCGTATAACTAGGTTTTGCTTTTTACCTGTTCTGATTATATCAACCTCTTACAAGTGTACTTAGTCCATTCATTTTAACATAATTATTAACAGAGTTGGGTATAGGTCTACTATTTTACTTGTGGTTTTATTTGTCCCATATGTTTCATGTTCTTTTCCTCCTCTCCTCTTTCCTTTTGGTCATTGAATTTTTTAGATTCCACTTCAATTAGTCTATTGGCTTCTGAGTTCTGTCTCTTTGTGTTGCTATTTGGGAGACTGCTGTAGTGAGGACAAGATACAGCCCTGACTTTTCCACCTAATGTAACATGAGAACCCAGTGCCCCTGCTGTGGGCCGCAGGTGCAGTCTCTGTTCAGCTCCTGTAGCCTCAGCTGCATCCTAGGGTTCTGTCGTGTTCATGGTTATTTCGAGAGTCAGCCTGAGGTTTGTATGGAGTTTATATTCGGGACCAGGGTCCCTCCCTCTGTGGATCAGTCCTTCCCAGCTTTTCCCCTCCTCCTGTTCTAGCGACTGTCCTGTCAATGAATTCCTTTACTCATGGTACAATCCAGGGAAACTGCAGCATTCTTCCTGCATTTTACGCATTCCTCCTGGGGCTGCCTGGAGTCTTCTCTAACCCCCCAAATCCATAAAAACAGAAAATCCCTCCAGGGACTGTTCCTTTACTCCCAAGTGTTGAATCCTACCTGATCCTGCTTCTTTTCAGTCACTCCCCAGTGCCTGCAGGAAGTTTTGTTTTATATTTTATCTACAGTTTGGTTTGATAGGCGCTACTCTACCATAAATGAAAGTGAAACTCTATTACCCCATTGTAAAGATGGGAAAGACTGAGGCACAGAGTTTAAGTAACTTTCCTAAGGCTTACCATTTCAGCAGGATATTGTTATAGCAAAAGACAATGAATTCCTCAGTTGGCAGGATATACGTCTGGGCCACTATGAAGAGCCCTTAGTTGCAACTGTCTGCCTTTATTCCCACCACTGCAATCAGCCCACTAGGAAAGATCATACGTGGGCTCAGAGTGTCTTTGTTCCTCCCCACCTCCCACCATTAAGTTCCAAGGAGGTCCACCCTGTTGGCAGCACCCTGAGAGGAGCACAAGGCGTGGGGGAGGGTGGGGAGGGCTGGCACATTGCCTATTCAAATATAAAACCTGCAAGTGAAGCACTGTCCCCTGGCATTGCGACAGCTCACACTGTAAGTCAGGTAAAAGGCAAGTTCTGAAAATAATATAACCACAATTCTAAAACATTTAGTTACTACAAAGACATCAGATAAACACACAACAAGATTTATTGCAAAAATCCCCAAAACAACAACAACAAAACCAACAAAAATAACTTGCTAAAGAGAATGATTTCTCTTTTAAAAATATCTGGGCGGCAAGTAGGAACATGAGAAAGATATTTCAGCATATGGGAAGGCGAGTAGAAAGAGCTAAGTGTTGATGCTGGGGAAACCTCGGTGCTGTGTTTACATAACTTTCTAAATAAAAAAGCACTGGGAGCTCAAGACTTCTTTCAATTTCTTTCAATTTCAAGACTTCTCTTTCAATTTGACCACTGGCACCATCTCAGTGCACAAGTCAATGCTTCAGAAGGACGCCTCTCCAGAAAATTCTCAGAGTGCTCTCAGGTAATTAAGTGCCAAGAAGCAAAATACCAATGATCCACAGCTGACGCATTCTCACTTCACAGATCTCTGATCAATGCATATTATGTTGATACAAACTTTCCAGGAGATAACACAGCCAGGGGCCTTCAGCTCGCTGGAGTGTTTTTTGTTTGTCTGTTTGTTTGTTTTTGAGAAAGCTGGAGTGAGCACTGCTGAGAGCATGATGTCTTTTCTGAGAACAATTAGGACACTTTCAAGTGTGTTCTGGTGGCCCCTCTGCCCCGGGCATAACAGCTACTTCTCTCCTGCCCTTTTCCTCTATGCATGGGCCCCAGAACTTCAATTTCCTCTCACCCTTGTCAGCAATCAACACTTAAGTGCTTTAACTCAAACAACTTTTCTTTTCTCTGGTCCAATGGAGTCCCGTAGCAAATTGTCAGAAGCTTCTCTTTTTCTCCTGTTCCAGAGGCAAACTAGGTCCCTTAAATTTTCTAACTTTGGTTTTCATTTATTATTATCACTTTAATATTATCTTACACTGGTAGTTATGAGAAAGTATAAATCAAGGGGCAAACAGCACGCCTAGAGGGTATTCACAATACAAGGAGATGATCTTCTGAGAAGTTTCTCCAGGTATCTTCTGTGACATGACTGAGGCCAGAATTAATACTTTTCATGGCTGTTGACTCCATCCCCACTGTGCCAGATTCATAAATTCATCAGCATCTTACTTTGTTCCTGGAATGCAAATCATAGACACCTTTTTCCTTTTAGAAAGAACCTCTATGCCAGCTACCTGGATGTCAAAATCACATATATGTGTGTTAACTGCCAATTTGATGGAAGGTAAAATTCTTCTGAAATATTCGAAATATAGGATGAATCTATTTTAATGTCTTCTACAGAACACAAAGCAGCTTCACATACATGCTTTAAAGACTATCTTGCTTTCTTCAGTCATATATCTGATATTCGATTAAAATTGAAATGCTTATTTACTTTAATGTAATATAATCATTCTCATCCCACAGGTCTGCCCTAAAACTTGACCTGTTCAGACTAGCTTTCCTTGGCCACCCTGACATACTTCAACGGTCTCATTTCTCTGCCTAGCAGAGACCAACTAATGCTTGGAATAAGAGATACTCTAAAAACTTGAGAGATTAACAGCATCTCTATCATGAACTCAAGGAAAAAAGAATAAATTTCAATATAAATTAACTAGAAAGGAATTGAGCACCCTGAAATACTGAAACTTCTTAATGAAGATACACACTGAAAGGTGACGTGATGTTAAAAAGTTACATCTTCAGTAAAGATAAATCTATGCAGGTAAACCACACTCACACAGAACTTTTCCCCCAAATAGTGTGACAACTTTAAATAGGTTTGCTGGCTCTACTTGTTAGACAAAATGTGTTTAATATTTGGGAATGTGCTTAGAATAAATCCCCCAGTTAAGAGAGCCCTTAACAATGATGTCTATGGGGGGGGGGGTGCGGTGAATAAAATGGTTCAATTTCTGTCTTCATTTACAAGCTGTGTGACAACTAGCAAATTACTTCAATTACCTGAGTCTCAGTTTCATATCCTGTATAGTAGGAATACTGCCATTTTGTGCATTTAAAACAAAATTATGTGTTAAGTTCTATGGCTTTGTACAGTGTCTACACACAGCAAGCATTATAAAATGGTAGCTATGATTTTTATTTACCCGAGAAACCTTGGAATTCTTGGATGGTATTACAAGCTCTTATGCCAGCTATCATGAGAGGATTCCTGATGTTTTGTAACCCTGTTTCACCCAAACCCTCTAGCACATCACTGTCCTGTGGATTCCAAATGCAAACCTGGAGATGCAGATGCAAGAAGGAGGCGCGGGGAGCCTCCACCAGCTGTAATTAACGAGCGGCCTCTGCCCACCGACCCACAGGGAGTGTCTCTGGAGTGACATGAGCACAGTTTCCAGCCACCTTACCCCTCCCCCAAGGAGGCACACTCTGAGCTGCAGATTTAGCACAGAACCACCTGTGGCAGCCCTGTGACAGCTCTGTTACTGCCACCCGCCTCCTGGGAGGGCCTGTGTGCAGCAGAATGAGCCAGAAAGAAAGCATTTTTGGCTCCACTTCAATGGGGACTGGAGGAGGGAAGCAGAAGGTGCTCAGACTCGCAGACTTCTGGTGCAGAAATCTCAACCCAGAACACCATACCCAGAGGATCCATTCTAGCATATTCTACACGACATAATACTTCCTTGTTGCTTTAGTAAATAGAAAAAGAATAGACCGACTTGTCAAAAACAGACAGACAGACACAAACACACACACACACACTCTCAGGAACAGGTCATTATTTCTTGAAAAGCAACAATGTCATGTTAAAGGTAATTCATTTTAAAAATATCAATTGTGTTTTTCAATAGATCTGATTATTTATAGTACATTAGACTTTTCTTAAGCCTTGATTTGAAAATAGAACATTTTGGTAAAGATAGTCCATGATACATATTTGATTGTAAAAATACAATTGAAATTTAATTTTCTTAACTGACCCATAATTGGCTATGTAGACCTTAGTCCCATTCTAAAAGAGTCAATATAAAATGAATGGCTTTATCAAAGGTATGCACAGGAACAAAATATCTATTATTCTGACTCTGGAAGTCCTAAGGTTTAGGAATATTTAAGATAAGAGCTAAGCGTCAGTTAAATCAACAAAATAAGAGCAGGAACTACCAAAAGTGACTGTAAAGACACTTTGCATTTCAGAAATTCTACATTACCTTTATGAAATCAAAGCAACCACAGCACGACTGTTTCTGCAACATATTTTTATATTAAATAAACCTTAATGAGTTTTTAAAAATAGCACTATATATCTTATATGCTTATTTTAAAGCACAGAAAACAGATAATCCAAAAGAAAATATTAAAAGTTACTTATGATGCAAATACCTGTAATTCAACACAATCCATTTCAGTATTTTCATGAATATCCTTCCAATAGTTGGTATTCATACCCAGCTATTTTTCTTTCAAAAAAAAGAATGGTAATAGTCCCATGATTCAGAATCTTGTTTTTTCACATAATAATATAAATAAATATTCCCCCTATTATTAATCTGCAAAGTTTTTATATTATATTCAAATGTAACAAACTTTATTTAACCCAACCCCTACAGTCAGATATTTCATTCTTTCCACTTTTTGCCATTATAAAATATACTGTGATAAACATTCTTGGAAGCTAAAGTTTTACACAAATTCATTGGTATTTCCTTCGGATACAGGATGACAAGCGTCACTGATGGGTCAAAGGGCATTCTACTGTGAAGGTCATTGTTATATGGTAACAGATTGCCCTACAAATATGGGATCCAATTTAAAGGTCACGGGCCCATTTGCATACATTCTCATCAACCCTGGGTTTTACATTTATCTGAAAGCCTTGCCACTTTGCAAATGCTTTAATTTAAACATTGTGAATATTATATTCACACCTGTTGGTGTGTGTGTGTGTGTGTGTGTGTGTGTGTGTGTGTGTGAGAGAGAGAGAGAGAGAGAGAGAGAATTGCTCCATATCCGTAGCTTGTGTGTCTTCTCTCCCCCAGCCTGTAACTGTTTTTTTAATTCATTTGAAAACATTCCTTTATCCATTAAGGAAATCAACTCTGTACTGCAGAGGCTGCAAATGTTTTCCCAGCTTTTTATATGATTATATTATTGTTTAGAATAATTTCCATGCAAAGAAATTAAAAACCCATGTAGTCAAATAAGAAAGTCTTTTCCCACGTGTTACTCTTTTTAGAACCGTAATCCATTTCCCCTGCAACATGGAAAAGGGGTGATTATTTGTCACCATTCTAAGAACGACTCTCGTGACACACCCCCCAGTTACCCTCTCCAGAAAATACATTCAGTAATTTCTTGTATCTTATGTGAACACGAATTTTCATAATGTCACGTCACTAGCTTAATAAGGTGAATTTTAAAGAAACCAAGCCTCAAATTTCTTCAACTAATGACCAAATAATATCAAATCTAAATACATTACTCGGCTCAGGCTTCCATAATAATGACTATGTACCAGGTGATTTACAAAACAGAAATTTGTTTTCTCACAGTTCTTGAGGCTGGAAGTCTGAGATCAAGGTGTGGGCAGGGTTGGTTTCTTTTGAGGCCTCTCTCCTTAGCTTGTACATGGACTTCTTCTTCTGATGTCTTCATGCTGTTTTTTCCCCTCTGTGTGTCTGTGCCCTAATAGCCTCTTGTAAGGATACCAGTTATATTAGATTAGAGCCCACCTTAATGACCTCACTTAACCTTAAATACCCCTTTAAAGACCCTATCTCCAGAAAGAGTCACCTTCTGAGGCACTGGGGGTTAAGACTTCAAAATATGAATTTGGGGGCGGGGAGCAACACAATTCAGCCCATAACACTAATTAATACAATTCTTAATTCAAAAGAATCAGTTAAATAAAATTAAAAAAAAAAAACAAAACCCTGCAGCCTGTAACTAACCTGGTCAATTGTTAAAACAAGCAAACAACATTCTCCTTAGGAATTAATTAAACAAGACCCCAAATCCTGTAACATAATACTCAAAATGGCCAAGGATCAATGCCAAATTCCTAAGGTCTAAGAAAATCTCAACTCACAAGTAAAAGGAAAATCAACAGATACTAATCCTGATATATTACAGATGTTAAAATTATCAGACTTTAAAAGAGCTATTATAACCAACCTCCAAGAAGTAAGGGCAAACACTTTGGAAATCAATACAATAATGGAAAGTCTTAGGAAAGAAATAGATGACACATGGCAGAATGAAATGGAGCTTTTATAACTGAATAATACAATAACTTTTTAATTTGAAGTTTAAACTACTACTAATATCTCATTTGAGAATTACATTTATGATTTCAGGTTAATGGTATTTTTCTAATTGCTAATATACTTGTATCTTTTTAACTGTCAAAAATGCTCCAAATCTTGCTTTGTTTTTCATCTAAGTAATCTCAATTTGCTTGTTTTCTTGTTTAAAAGAGAGCCATCCTAAATTTTTCTCTGAAAGCGGTATCTCCTTTGAATCTTCTCCCAGGGCTCACCTTTGACACTGATGTCATGGATACTGGCACTGGGCCACAGTTTCCAGGAGAAGTTCCAGGACAACTTTTGTGGATGGACTTTTTTTTTTATTTACATCTTTATTGGAGTATAATTACTTTACAATGTTGTGTTAGTTTCTGCTGTATAGCAAAGTGAATCAGCTATATGTGTACATATATCCCCATATCCCCTCCCTGTGGATGGACTTTTAAAGGGAAAGACTGGCAGTGATACAAACCTAAAAAAGTTGTAACGTTCACCTTTACTAATTATGAAAAATACTTCAGATCTTGTGCTGTTGAGTGAGCTGGGAACCAATGGTTCATAAGTCAAATTGGCCATTTCACACAGCTCCTGCAGCACCAGTGTTTCACAGAAAATTTATAAATCAATAAAAAATGGGGTCTTGCTGTCTTTTGCTTAAAAAGCCAACAATAAGAAAGAGTCATCTTTTTAAATGTAGTGAAGAAAATGCTGAGCAACATTGCTTTCCATAGATGGAACCTAAGCTTTAGATTCCATAAAAGAAAATGATTCACATAGTACATATGTTCCAAAGTACAAGTTATTGCTTCTGAGTTTTGCAATAAATCTCTAGTGACATATCAGCTAAGAATATTTCTGGTAGAATCAATAAACAATGAATGAACAAAAAGAGGGTTTCTGGGACCCTGTAAGACTGAAGGCTTAGGGCCTAATAATGAAATAACATTTACAACAGTCAAAGACAGATGTCTGCTGCCCTGTGTCACCATTTTTTTTAACACAAAATAAATAACACCACAGTCCTATTACCATGAAACTAAGTTGAAATAATATAATATTTGAATTATTACCGATATATTGAGATTTAAAAGAAAGTTTCAAAAAGCCATAGTCTAGGAGAAAGGGTAAAATTCTGTAGCATGGGGGCTTAAAATATTTATTTATTCCTGTGTGGTTTTATTTTCTACTCCTAAATACAAGCTTTTGGTTTTGTTTTTGTTCTTTTTTAATGCCTTGGGTCCTCCTTATCTTACATAGCTATTAATTATCTATTGTCTTTTTCTTCTGCATTTCTTTTTCATCTCATCCTTATTTTTGGCCCCCATTTAATGGCTTCTACTCATGTTTCAAAGCACTGGTTCACCCACTCATGACATACTGAATTAGGAGGGAATGTCCACTCTATGTTTCCTAGTCTTACAGAAGTCTCTATTGTGATGGCTACATCAAATGCTACAGCAAAGACATGTTATGTTAAACTGTATTTATTACAACAATATTACAGAACACTGAAATATTTTAGCTGGTCCATTTAAGTTTCTTATGATGTGTAACCCACAGTTCAGTGGTTCTAGTCAAAAAGTCAAGCAACCAACCAGTTTTGATCCATGTTTCTCTGTGCTTTCATTTTGTCTCCAAAAGTGTATGACTGTCAGACATTGTGGTCACAGATTCTCGATGAATCACTAATTCACTCTGGTTTGGAATCTGACCTTTAGGGAAAAGCTTAAATGAAATATTTAAGCAGAAGTCAGATGGTTATATCTACAGGAATGAAAAGGTTGTGTGACCTTAAGCAAGTCACTTAATTAGTTTCTTCTTTTATAAAATCAATGAGATTGCTTCATAAGATATCCAGGGCTCCTTACATTTCCAAGATTATTAATAGTACTTTTAATCTTCGCCTACTGAAAAATTTTCATCTTCAAACCAGAATGAACGTTCCTGAACTTCTGTGAATGGAAGACTAAATCAGCAAGGCTAAATTAGATTGAGATTTAATTCTCAATAGCCTTGCTTTGGTCATTAGCATCAATCGTCTTTGTTTCTCCAAAGGCAGACAAACAATCTTTCTTTTCTTCTTAAACCCGAACAGTTCACCATTTCAACTATGAGCTTGTTACCTGGGGAACCACAGCCACCTTAGAGACAGCAGTTCAATAACAACTGGGACAGAAGTCACGTAGACTAATGGGATATGAAAACCAAGCTTCAAATATTGTTTATGCCAAGTAACTTGGTGATGAAGAAAAGCAGGAATAGTGGGGAGTCAGCTAAGCAAAGTCAACTGGTAACTGAAGAAACTTCGCTACACACCTGGGCGGGAGCTGTGGAGTGTTTGGATGGTAGGCATTTATGTATGTTTTCCAGGACTCTTGGGTCATGTCCTTGCATTGTTTCAATTAATTGTGTCTTTAGTGCCTATCTTTTGAAGGCCAAATTATTTGTCATAGACTACATATGTTTTTAATGACATGGCCCGAGACTTTTTTAAGCATCATCTATCTGTAAGATCTCACCCACACCCCCAAGGCAGGTCAAACCACTTACAGCAGGTGTAGGTTCAAGGAACATATCTGTACTCTTAGATCTCAGTGCTTGTATGTGTAGTAACCTCGGCCTTCCAGACTTAGTTCTGTGGTGCTCTCTTCTCTGGAGCTTTCCCCACCCACCCTAGGCTTTGAGGAGCTCTCTCTCTGGTGCTACCTGGCACTCACCACATTGAACTGGGATTGCCTGTTCCCATGTCCACGCCTCCACTAGAGCATATGGCCCCAGTGTAATGCACTTTGGTCTATAACTATTAAGGAGGGACAGCCTCTTAATGAAAAATAACTTATGTTTTAGTAGCACATTACAGTCAAAGCTCTATCGTAACCATCTGTTTATTTGACAATCAGCCAATGAATAGACATTGCAGGTTTTATTACCCCAATTTAACTTGAAAGGTTGAGAAGTCTACAGATGTTAACTTAATGTCACACCTGGTCTATTAAATCATGGCTGAAGAAATAAGAAAAATATATTCCTCACACACAAAAGGAAGCTATGCAGCTACAAAAAATATGACATTTTCTAGAACAGTTGTCAGTTGAATAGAATTAAGTAAAAGTTCACCTAGCTCATGAACTGGGCCGTAAAGAGAGCTGGTGAATAGTTTCTGATGTAATTAGAAAACTCTAAAGTCCCGTATTTCATCTCCAAGGAGGAAGACATTTCAGCTCTGGCAGCAGCATCAAACACAGGCCTTTCTGGTGAGGAATTCTCACCCGTGGTAGGAGCAAAAACCAAGGTCATGCATCAACACCACCGACCCTGAAATCTGTTTTCATTCCCAACGAGAAATTCACCATAATGCCATAGTACACCTCTGGAAGTGAGACCAGGCACTCAGATGACATACTTTCCATGACCTAGGAAAAATGACTTAAAAAAGCAAAGGGCTGTCAACATGCTAATTACAGTAACAGCCCTAAGGATAACACCACTTACAGTCATTTAACTTTCTTTTAAATTACCTTACTAGAGACTTAATAAAGAGTTATGCCTGTGATTAAACTGAGAGGCTGAAGAGTCAAAGTTCAGAGCCTGAGTTATAGAAAACAGCTATATTTTGTAAAGTAAGATTGCCATGATGATGTGGAGATGAATCAGTTACGAAATCAACGGTGCTGGGAGAACACGCATTAATAAAAGGAAAACTTTACTTGGATTTTGAGCTCTCTTCACATACTACATTAAGTGCCAAATGGACAAGAAGTGAAATATTTGTAAAAATCAGACCACAAAATATTAAAAACAAAATCTAGAATGTTGTTCTCTTAAAGGAAGAGAATTAATTATAATGGAAAAGGTGGAAAAGGTGAGAGAAGGCAGTTCTGCCTGTGACAGAGTTACACATCCGAGCTTTTTTGAAAGGGGGGTCCAGGTCAGATTTTTATTTTTGTTTCCGTGGTTTGATATAGTGAATTATATAGATAGGTATTCACCAAAGAAGAAAATGTGGATTGACTAAATACAGAGATGAAATAATTATATAAATATTAGGTACTTCAGTACAATGAAACCCAACAAAACTAAGATTAAAGGAAGAATTAGGAAACAGCAGAGATAAATATGACAGGTGAGACTGAATATCTAAACTGCATAAAGAACTGGACTCATTAACAAAACCACATCCCTAAAAGGCAAGAAGTTCCAGGTTTACACAACATGAACTATAAAGAAGTAAATGATCCTTGAAAAAATGTCAGTTTCATTAGTAATTAAAGTAAAAAAGACACAAATTCTTAAGATATGTTATTACATATCATCTTAGGAAAAAAATTAAAGAAATGCCAAAATCGATTGCAAGCAAATTTGTTGTACTTGAAACAGCAGAAACTAGGAAGAGTTTTGTGAGACAATCCTACTTGTTCTAAGGCAATAATTCAGAGGAACACAAATAGCAAAACTAACTGCTGAACGACTAACCATCCAAAGACGGTACAAGAGCAAAACTTTTAAGAATCAAAGGCTGCAGCAATAAAAAAGATGAGTGTAAACCCTTTACACATGAGCAAAATTTTATCTAACTTATCATCTAAAAAGTAGAGAAAAAATTATCTGTATACCACGATTAGCCCTAAAAAAGCGCTATGGCAACAGATGGATCTAGACTGAAAAGAATCTCCCAAATTTAAATATTGGCTATGTGATAGAGTTGTTCTTGTAATCTATTTTAAATTATTTTTAAATAAATTTTACCAAAAATTAGTAAGACTGATCAACATATTATCGAAATAATAAACTCTAATGAAAAATTATCGTAGACTTAGCCACTTTATTATTTCCAAGACCAAAAATATTATATACTTGGAAACTTCCAAATATTGTTACTTTGTAACTTCACTGGCAAAATCCTAGAATACTAGACAAGGTCATGCAGTGACCAATTCCCTCATTCTGCCATTGAGGAATCTGAGGTCCACAGTGTGACACTAGCCCCTGAGGAGGGAGAACGGTCCCTCCATCCAGCACCTTCCCAGGCCTCACGGAGGCTCCGGGGTGCTGCAGATTGGTTTGCAAAGTGGAGTTCATGTCTGCAGAATCACAGTGTAAGAAGAAAATAGATTTGGAGGTGTTCTGTGTCTCCTAAGAACAGTATCCTTTCCTCTTACAGCATCTTATGATGCTGGGGACTTGCATTATAGATGACTATTTACAGCTGCCCTCAGGATGCTCTGACCCACCTCGGCTGACATCCTTGCTGAACCCAAATTCTCCTTCCCTCATGTACGCTTGTACCAGTGCTTCCCTTACTCCAGGAGAAAAATCCTCTTTGCAGAATATGTTTTGCTCATTATTAGAAACATAAGAACATTCTAGATTTATTTTTTACCTTAGTTGAAGAAAGCTAAGTTGGTTTTGTCAAAGCATTTTTTTTTTCTGAGAACTGGGGGTGTTAATAAGTGTTAAATTATTATCTGGGAAAGCTGGACAGACTGGCTCAGAGAGCTGTTAATCTTCAATTGGTAATGGGATTTCACAGAAGAGCAGACAGTACAGAGCCATCCATTTGGACACAAGACCCTTCTTCTATGTGGATCATCGTGGAGACTTGGGTGTGTGAAGACATTTGGGAGATGCTAGCCTATTTGTTATGTATCCAGGTGGCCCCTGTAAATCAAATTTACTTTGTAGTTCGATCAACTATATGAGCATGACGTATTTTTGGAAGAGAAGATGTTTCTCTTTTCAAAACTTGTGAAGCAAACTGATGTTGGAGAAAATAATGGCTTAAAATAGATTTTACATAGGCATTATTCATCTGCCTATTGATATGAACTAAAGTGGGTGTCATAAAGCATTGATTGTAATGAAGGCAGTCCATAAGTTATTTCAGCACATAAAAAAAGATAAGCTGATGAAAACTCCTCAATTCTGCATTTATTTCTCTAGCTTTGAAAAGAGACGGAAAGCACTTCTGATGAATGTCGTAATGAGTTGCCCAGCATTTCATTTATGTATGCTTTGAAAGACTCTTGAATAATACCAAGTGAATTCACAATTAACTTGCGAATGTCAATAGACCAGCCCTAAAGGAAGGAGGCAAGAGGAAAGGCATAACTTTTCCTCTTACTCCAGCAAGTGAGCCAAGGAGTCAGCACACCTGCTGGCGTGTGGGTTGATACAGCCGTGTGTGTGTGTGTGTGTGTGTGTGTGTGTGTGTGTGTGTGTGTGTGTGTGTGTGTGTTTGCACGTGTGCGTGTGCTATTCTGGTCTCTGAGGGTTTGGCCTTATTAAGAGCAAGTTCACCTCCACCTGCTCCAGCACTTCGCTTTGGAAAAAGATCAATGAAGTGACAATTTTCACACATAAATGTTCCCACTAGAAAATTCACCCTGTAGAAAACAGAGAGACCTTTATTCAATATTGTACTTTCCTGAAGTCTCCATCATTTGTAGTATCAGTTAATGCTTATTTAATGTCTCTTGGTAAGAGTCCTGCATTTCGGGCTTTAGGTTTTGTTTTTGTGCATCTTCAAGAACAGAATGAAACCTTTCATTTTCTTTGGGGTGATCTTCACTGTGGTTTATTTGAGTTTTGTTGGGTGGCAGCAATGTGTGGAGTCTAACTAAGTGACTTATAACGTGCCTTCCTGCCAAGCCCAGGGCTCTTAGCAGGCACCAAGACTCGGTGACCGTTTCAGGTTCAGGAAAGCAGGCCATCATTGCAGAGAAACAGTGACCGAGATCAGAGGGCAGCTCCCCTGATGCCACCATGAAGACCACAGGTTCTGAACAGCCCACACGGGGTAGACTCCTAGCTCTACCACCACCCAGCTAGGTGGCCTGGGGCAAATTAGCCACCTTCTCTGTGCCTCCAGGGCTGCTATGAGAAGCATATGGGTTAATGTACAGCATGCTGGCAACTCTGTGGGTGTGCTATCCGACTCCTTCCACTTAAAGTACAATGAATTCCTTGACTTTCTCTATAGGTATGTTACTCATATTACAATACCTCTCTTGTTATAATAAGAAGTGAATCTTAAATCTTTTATCCTCTGAACGTAGTCCATAAATGTGTCCTTATGCTGAATTGCAAGGATAGTTCTTGACTCAGCAATGGCACCAGATCAACAGATAACCTTACTAAGCTGTTTGTGGAAAAATGCGTTGAATAATTAAAGCTACCATGTTCAGCGGGAGAAAGAACATCTTAACTATGGTCACAAAGACTGTCTTCTATAGAATTAACCTTTTAAAAATAATCTATTTAAATAAATTCATTTAAAAATCAAATAGAAATGTGGACGTAAGCATCACACATATTCAAGATATGTCTGAATGTGCAATTAGAAAAAAAAAAACCTTCTTTCTCTATGGGCTGTGCTTGGGATGGTACTTGGGATAAAAGCAGGAGGAGTCTTTGCTTAACTCAATTGTAACACCCAGCCTACCTGATTATTCACTCAACCAACCAACATTTATTGACCATAAACAACATGGAGGGTGCTGTGGAGATACAAAGCTGAAAACACTAGGGTCCTCGCTCCCCAAAACCTTAGAACATGGAGATGGTCATGTGCAACAAATTTTAAGATATAATGTAAAACTGAAGACCAGGCACTACCCAAGGCAGCACTGGGTTGTAAAGCTGTAAAGCTCCTGGCTCTCATTTACAGCATCCTTGCCTTGTGCTTTTCCTGCTGACCTGAGATGAATCCTCACCAGACACAAGTAGTGTGGTCTTCTTATCAACTCTGGAAGATCCTATTTTTGTCTAGGTTATATAAAATTATATGAGTCATTCTATTTTATATGTATGGCTTTTAAAAGCCTCCATATATTAAGCCAGCTATGAATATACCATCAAGAGGACTGCAACCATCAAGAGGGCAGTCTGCAGATTTTGATTTTAAGAATCAAACAGGAGATTTCAAAAAAGTGGGTTGTGGGCTTCCCTGGTGGCGCAGTGGTTGAGAGTCCGCCTGCCGATGCAAGGGACACGGGTTCATGCCCCGGTCCGGGAAGATCCCACATGCCGCAGAGCGGCTGCGCCTGTGAGCCATGGCCGCTGGGCCTGCGCGTCCAGAGCCTGTGCTCCGCAACGGGAGAGGCTGCAACAATGAGAGGCCCGCGTACTGAAAAAAAAAAAAAAAAAAAGGGTTGTAACTTTGGAGTAGGCGTACATGGGAAAATGTCCCAAGCCTAAAGGGCACACAGGCAGCCTCTCCTCTGGGCTCAAGGATGCTCGGGGTAAAAGCCGGGCTCTCTTCCATGGAGTGTACTCATCCTATGTCTCACCTGAATGTTTTATTTTTTATTTACCTTTTATGAAGTCTATGTCACTGGACCCTGGAAAATTATGGAGAATGGAGGATTTCCGTCAGTCATAAATGCAGACGACATTTATGGAAGGACATTCATACATATTTAGCTAGTTTATATTGGTTCCTGTTTAAGTGGTGTGATTTGCTAATTCCTTTTAACTTTACTTTTTAAAAAGCAAATGTCACAGATTGCAAATTTTGTGAATAGATTCCAAATATGGTGAGATCAAAGATTAAATCTGCCTCCCAAAATGTCAGGAAAGAGAACAAGACCGATACGATGCATTTAAAGCAGTCTGCAGGACAGCAAAATATGCTGATTAAATCTGAGACCCAGAATTTAAAATGATAAAATAAAAATACAAGTAAATGCCGCCGTGCAGGAGGATGCTTCAACATTTTTCTCAGCTGGACTGAAAATCTGACATTGGTCTATAAGGGCAGTTTTGGAAAACACAAAAAAGAAGACCTAATGACTTATGAGTGGATTCCTAGGATGAGTACAGAAAATAGTTCATAAATACACTGAGACTGTAAGAAAAGGGAACTGTTTTGCAAAAAATTTAAAGCCTTGAGTTTCTTAGATTTTTAACTAACAGGCTTTTCTTTTTGAAACATGTTTTCATCAGTGTCATCAGATGGTTTATCTACTATTTAAAGACCCCTCCTTCTCTCCTTCCTTGTGTGTGTGTGTGTGTGTGTGTGTGTGTGTGTGTGTGTGTGTGTTCTGAACAGGGATGATCCAAAGGAATTACTTTTATAAACTATCTAAGTAAAATATAAAAGACTGACATATTTCCTGTTCAGCATCAAGCACAGTGAATTACCTCAGCAAATGAAACTCTGCAAGGATCACACTGAAGGTAAGCCAGACAAGCCTTTCCACTAAAATCAGATGACACAAGAATGTCTATTTCCCCCCCACTTTACTGAATGACTTTCCAGGATCGAATGAAAACAAGTAAGAGATATAAATATTGAAATTATTATAAATTATAATATAATTATAAATTATTATTCACAGACATAATCATTCATGTGGCAAAGAAAATAGAACAAAAAATAGGATTATTAAGAGTGTTCAATTAGCTGGTCTGTTAGAAGCTACAAATATTCAAATTGATAGTTTTTCCTATGTATCAAATAGTTATGATATCATTAAAAAAATTAAAAACCCATTCACAGAGTTAAAGAAGATACAAAATACTCTAAATTAATAAAAAATGTACAAGGGCTATGTAATCAAAAGGATAGGATTTTGCTGATGTACAGGGAAAATACCACACAAATACATTGCTAAATGTGCAATACAGTATTCTTGGGTGTGAAGGCTTGGGATTATAGAGAACCGAAATTAGTACCTTGGAGAAACTGAATAATTCAGTGGGGTTAGGGGAAGCTAGCAAGACACAAAGGTGGCTGTTACTGGGATCACGGCAACAATATGTAGTTTCTCCCAAGAAGGGACCAAGCACCCCACTCCAGGGCCACCAGGTGCTCTGCCGGCTGCCACATGTACAGAGCACATGTACCTTCTGACCTATGGATATTCCCCATTATGTTACAATAACTGTGTTTAAAGACTGTGTAAACCTAGGCATTAAATTGTCTCTACATTCTAATAGTTCTGTGAAGAGAGATTTATTATCTGCCTTCACATTTTAAAAATTCACATTTTATCTTATATTTTAATTTGCTTGTTACAAGTCATTGAGAAGGCAAGAAAAAATTTTTTTATTAAACAGTGGCTAGCTGCAGAAGGAGGCCAAATATGTGTTTTTAGGCCACACTTAATCATAATCTTGACCTTTCCCCAAGCACTGTTAAAAATCAATGGGAACAAAAAGAAAATCAATAATGGCACAAAATGCTCCTATATTTTTTTAAAACAAAGAATGAAACAAATGATAAAAGTTAAATATTAGAAAATTGTTAGTGGAATTCAGGCAGACTTTTTCCCATCACTGTTCTCCATGAGAATCATGCTTGAATACCTTCAATTCAGGCTCATTCAGAGGTTTCAAGGCCATAAATTTCAAAAGATAATGCTCAAGATGACATCTGGATGTCCCACTTGTGCAAAGAGGATGAACACCACAAAAAGAAACTCAGGCAGTGACTTGGGGGTGGAAGAGACATGAAGATTTTTTAAAGTGGCATTTTTCCGCTTACACTAGAAAATTTTTGTTTCTTATTTGTAACTGCTTTTGAAAAATGAAAACACTTAAAAGGCAGAAAAGTACAGAAAAAAAATAATATAACAAACACATCCACATCTATAAAAACGATGTAAAGAATTACTGAGAAACACCCTTTCCTTTTTCTTTTCACAGGGACCACTGGCATCCTGTCTTTTCCTAGACTTTTATCATATCTGAATAGTACCAGAAACAAAGCGCAGTGTTGTTCTGTATGTTCTAATCGTACCAAATGGCATTCTATATATACCCAGTATTGAGCAATTTGCTATTGTTCACTCATTTTGATGTTCTGGATGACCATCTCTCCTAGAACATATAAACCCAGTTTGTTTTATTAACATTTGATTAATATTCTTGTCTCTATACCATAAGCTAATTTTTTCATTTTCCTACTGATGGACACATCATTTGCTTTCCATTGTGTATTATGATAGATGATGCTGAAATGGATATTTTGGAAACTGTCTTCTTGGGGACACTCACTGAAGTCTCTCGAAGAATATCAAAAAAGTAGCATTTCTGTTCAAAGGTATACCTAATTTTATTCTTCTAAAGCAATTATTTTAATTTTCACTATCAACAGCCATGTACCAGCTCTCAATCCTTCATATGCAATCCTACCAAGGGATTGTCAGGCTCTTCAAATGTTACCAGTCTGATGGTTGTGTGACTGAAACTCCCTGTTGGTAATTTGCTTTCCTCTGACTATGAGGGAGGTTGAATATCAATCCCTCTGTTCTTTTGTAATTTAGATACCATCACTGAAAAATGTATTTCATATACTTTCCATATATATGCATTTTTGGCATCATGATTTATAGGAGAGAAAACTTTTATCAGAGGTATTGGTGGCAAACATCTTCTCCCAGTCCTGTTTCTTCACTTTTTTTAGTGGTGTCTTTGCACAAATGAAATTTAAAATTTTAATGTTCTAAAATTACCAATCTTCCCTTTTTAGTTAGTGCTTTTTGGGTCTAAAGTTCTCAAAAAAGCATGAGCCACAAAGGAAAAGCTTTAAAACTGAAGCACAGAATGTTAAAACCTTCTATACCATAAAAGTTATCACAGGCTAAAATTAAGTCTATGATACACTGGAACAAATGGTAATGACCATAATAATGGCTCAGATAATGTGCACCCATTAAAGACTATTTTGATGCAAATGTATTCACATATTTATTATTTATTCAATCATTATTGGTTTGTTTGTTGTGGATATTTATTTAAATAAAATTTTATATGTGCATGGACAAAAGGAATTACAAATTTAAATATATAGGAAGTTAATTTTAAAAAATGTTCTTTTTCAATAATTTATTCAATCATTATCATATTATTATTCAATCATTCATTCATTCATTTTTATTTTTGTTAATTGTTCATTTTCTAGAACAAAAGTTTCACAATGTTAGGAATTTTTAAATATTTATTTATTTCTATAGAACAGTTCTAGGAACATAATAGCTTGTCTATGAATTGAATATTTGCCTTCACATTTTAAAATTTCACATTTTATCTTATATTTTAATATGACTGCTACAAGTCACTGAGAAGGCAAGAAAAACAATTTACTAAACAGTGTTTAGCTGAATGATGAATGAATTTCTGCACTTTAAGGAGATACGGGAGATGTGTGCAAAATTTATAGATAAAGTTGCTCACTACAGCATTATGTATACCACTGAAACATTGAA
This sequence comes from Tursiops truncatus, assembly GCF_011762595.2. Taxonomy (NCBI): domain Eukaryota; kingdom Metazoa; phylum Chordata; class Mammalia; order Artiodactyla; family Delphinidae; genus Tursiops; species Tursiops truncatus. Next base: position 6,117,267 of record NC_047036.1, on the reverse strand, counting down.
AATTATCTAAATGCACAGCTTTAGGAAGCTGGTTAAGTAAATGGTGTTCTTTATCTGAGATGTCCAGGATGGTAGCCACTATCCACAAATGACTGGTAAGCACAAGAAATGTGGCAGCGAGGGAACTGAAATTTTATCATATTTAACTTAAATTTAATTTTGAATAGCCACATATGGTTTGTGGCTACAATACTGGACAGTGCAGATCTAAACCATGAGACTAATAGAATCCAAAGGGCTGGGTACATTCACTTGAAATTTGTTGCCAATTTTATTATCCGAAAAACGTGTGTGTGTGTGTGTGCGTGTGCGTGTGTGTAAAAGTATGGAGATCTTTTATTCTTCTGAATTGAATTAGTATTTAAAACCAAGTCCCACTATAAAAAGATAGATGAAAATTGTACAACCACACACGCGTGCACACACACTCATATATATATGTATATGATGCAAATGCTGGCCAAAATGATAGGAATGCAATATTCCTGAAATAAATTACACATGCTTGAAAAGTAGCTAACCCTCTTATTTTAAGAACATTGTTAAAATTAACTTCCTATATATTTAAATTTGTAATTCTTTTTGTCCATGCACATATAAAATTATATTTAAATAAATATCCACAACAAACAAACCAAGTGCCCAATAAAGTGTATGTTTCCTATTTGAATTTAAGCAATTGAAACTACATAACTGACCATTACCAATTTTAAATCAAAAAGGTCTGAACAATTTGCCAAAAATGCACTCCTACCCCAAAACTCAAACAAACTGAATATCAAGTGCTTCCAAAATTTTCATAACTTTTAATAGAATTGGTACTTGAAGGCAACCATTCAAATATGTAGCAGGACAAACAATAAATGCTGGAGAGGATGTGGAGAAAAGGGAACCGTCTTGCACTGTTGGTGGGAATCTAAATTGATACAGCCACTATGGAGAACAGCATGGAGGTTCCTTAAAAAACTACAAATAGAACTACCATACAACACAGCAATCCCACTACTGGGCATATACCTTGAGAAAACCATAATTCAAAAAGAATCATGTACCACAATATTCATTGCAGCACTATTTACAATAGCCAGGACATGGAAGCAACCTAAGTGTCCATCGACAGATGAATGGATAAAGAAGATGTGGCACATATATACAATGGAATCTTACTCAGCCATAAAAAGAAACGAAATTGAGTTATTTGTAGTGAGGTGGATGGACCTAGAGTCTGTCATACAGAGTGAAGTAAGTCAGAAAGAGAGAAACAAATACCATATGCTAACACATATATATATATAGAATCTAAAAAACAAAAAAATGGTTCTGATGAACCTAGGGGCAGGACAAGAATAAAGACTCAGACGTAGAGGATGGACTTGAGGACACGGGGAGGGGGAAGGGTAAGCTGGGACGAAGTGAGAGAGTGGCATGGACACACATACACTACCAAATGTAAAATAGATAGCTAGTGGGAAGCAGCCTCATAGCACAGGGAGATCAGCTCAGTGCTTTGTGACCACCTAGAGGGGTGGGATTGGGAGAGTGGGAGGGAGACGCAAGAGGGAGGGGACATGGGGATATATGTATATACATATAGCTGATTCACTTTGTTATACAGCAGAAACTAACACACCATTGTAAAGCAATTATACTCCAGTAAAGAGGTTAAGAAAAATATGTAGCAGGCATTCAACAAATATTTGTTGATTGATGAATGGCTGTTAGTGAGGGCAACTCCCTCGCCTGGTCCCTCATCTGTACAACAAATGTTCAAGGAAGAACACCCCCAGGCTACAGGAGGACTCAACAGGGCCATCACATAACAATGATTTGGACACATGACTTCAAAGAGGTATTTGTCAAACAGTCAAGTACAGAAGGTCACACAGGTGAATACAATGCACACCCACGTACCTACCAAGAAGCCTGCCTTGCCATCTGAGGCTGAACTGATTATAAAAACACCACTTTTTTCCATCACCAAATCTTGGAGGGGGATGTAACTGGGACGACACATGGGAAGCGGAGGGAGGACCAGGTTGGGAAGAAACAGCAGGATGGTTTTCAGCCATAGTCCCCGTCTCTTCACATTTTGGGGACAGTCACTGACCCCTTTGAATATCTAGTGAAAACTGTTGAAACATCTCAGTATATACAAAAATATTTCATAGAATTCAAGATGATGCCTGAAAACCCAGGAAATCTGTCGTAAACCCCTGCTCTGGGCTCGAATGTCCAGCGAGAGTCTGATACCTGATGGAGGCTGTGAATGACAAAACAAAGGTGGGTTTGACCCAGGACCCTCTTTGCTGGGACTTGTAGACACTCAGTGATTAAAGAAGTTGGTCTGGCTACCCAGTGACATACTTTTAGGCCTTAAGGAATCACATTTGAAGTCTCTGTGGGCTTACTAAGAGCTTTATACATATATTGTCTCAAAAGAACTACACGATGGACATGCACATGTGTTCATCAAACCCCACCCAGATCCTTATTTACAGCAAGTAAACATTTGGTGACTGTAATTATAATCAAATATGTACTTCCTGTCCCCAAATAACCACTTCTTTATTAAGAATAGCATATTGTCTTCATCACAGTCAAAATACAAAAATATGTTCAGTCTCCACAATGCCATGGGAACTCTCAAGTTCTCTCACGCAGGACAAAAGTGCTCAGATGAATTAACGCTTTTGCTGAAAAATCAAGGCAAATCCCTTCATTTATTTTTTGTTTATTTTTAATTTAAAAGGTGATAAATGTAAGTTTAAGCATATTCGAAATGTGACTAATCATTTTCTTTTCTATAGATAGCCTCGGTATAGCTAGCTTCAGCACTGAAGTAACTAATGAATTCACATTTATTTGTTTCTTTATTTAAACCTGACCTTTTAATGTAATGCTCTTTTTACAGACTCAGGGTGTTACCTAGTCCAAGCTGGCTCTGCTCACTGCACGACAGGCCAATGAATCGGAGACGAGGAGTTGGGCAAGGAGTACAACTATTCGGAAAGCCGGCAGACCGAGAAGATGGCAGACGAGTGTCTCGGAAAAGCCATCTCATTGGGGTTTGGATGCCAGTTTCATTTATAGCACAGAGAGGGGGAGGAGATGAGGAAATAAAGTAAAAAGGCCATAAGATTTGCAAATATCCCCTGGAATGGCCAGCCTCGGAGGGGATGTGTTACTTTCTTCTTTCTTGTAGCCATCCACAGGTGGACAGGGTCAGGATGCTTCCCTGAACAAAGGCGCTTTGGTTTAACATTCAGGCAGAGGGGCAGGGTTCCCCAAGGCAGGCCATTCTGTATAGACAGTATCCTTTCAGTGAACAAAAGCAGCAGAAGCAAAGGTTAAAGTAAAAGAAACAGATCCAACATGGAGTCAGATTTGGCTCTTCCCTGTTACAAGGATGCTTGAATGGCTTGTTTTTACTTGCTGAATTCTAAGCCCTCCATGTTTCTTAAATAGTTCATGCCATAGTGGGATTTTCATAGTAACACTAGCGAGGACTTATCATTTGTCATGCTTTGCCTTGCTTACTATTTCCCCACATTTTTCTCTTATATTTTGAGAAAGCAAGGGGGGGGTCACACTCGTGCCCCTGTGTCTGTGCACTGAGGGTGAATATTATGGTAACAGTGCTCTGAAGTCCAAGGGCACCCGTCAGTCCTCCTAACAGACGCGTTCTCATGCAGTAGAGCGTCCTGCCTGACAAGCCCTGCTCCACGCACAGTCCGTGGCCGCTCTGCACCCTCTGGTGCTGGGGTCTTGCTCACCATACTCCCCTCCGCTATGTGAAGGGATGAACTGCTTGTCCTTACAATGCTTCTTGAAATGATGTCTCCAGGACCAACTGAGTTAAATTGTACTTTAAGAACAGATGGAGATAAGATGTGCTCCTGTTTTACAGTTGGACCACTTTTTCCTTCCTTTTCTTTTCTGAAAAGTGTAACAGTAAGATATAGAACTTTCTCAACACAAGATGCCTAAGCCCAAGGAACATGCCATTAAAAGAAATGATGAGAGAACCCTATTGCATTTCAGTGGTGATCCATGATCTCTGAAACTCATTAGGGGATAATGTCCTATGTCTTGACTGTTCTAGTATCTACATGGGATCGTAGATTTGTTCAACCTCATGAAAATGTATACTTAAAATGTTGCGTCTTATTGTATGTAAGTTTTATCTCAGTAAAGTTCACCTGAAGTCTTTAGGGGAGCACAAGTTATGGGGGATGATTTGGAATTGGGCCTCCATTTCCAAAGACCCATTTGGAATGTTCTTCCTTGGCCTTCTAACTGGGTCCCAAGAAACAACCACCCCCAGGAGTGACCAATTAAAGACCTTCACAACTGACCAGCACAGCACTGGACCTTTCCTTCAGGAGTAAGATGAAGGTGGGCCATAAAATTTCATCATATCAAAAAAGAATAGCAATAAAGAATGTATTTTAAGTATTTAAAAATACTATACAGTTCTAAACCTTTAGTATGAGTAGACTACTAAAAGGAAAAAATATATAACTTCCTTTAAAATTTTTTTTAACTTCTGAGCTCTCCTGAAAATTAATAAGAAGGACAATCTATTCCGGCACATTTATGGTTGAAAATGATAAATGCTGAAATATTATAAAAAGGAGAACTTATATAAGAACACATCTTTCTACCATCTGTTTTGAGTGACCAGACCAAAAAGGGTGGGAAGGAGAGACCACAGAACGTTTATAAAATGTGTGATGTTCAAGAAATATTTCTTAGGAGAATAAATTATATTATATTCCAAGGCTTCAAGCATGTGAGGCACAGCAGGTCCAACTTCTGCTAACATTCTTAAAAATGATATTTGGGTGATGTTATTCTCTTAGAAAGAAAAAAGCAAGGTTTTGCAATAAAGGTTCACACTCGTTAAGTCTTGGCATCCAAAGCTCTGGATGAGAGTCTGTCAACCATCAAAATACTGCTTTTCACTGATGAAAGATTTGGAATACAGACTCTCATTTCCAGAGGGATACTTAAAAACAATGCAGTTAAAATGTGGATCAAGAAGAAAAGTTTGCTTTTTCCCTTTCTTTTTTTTTTTTTTTTTTTGCTTTTTCCCTTTCTTAACAAGTCAGTTTATCTGAAGAGATTTATACCAGTTCTACAGCTGGTTTCATGAGAAAGAGCCTCTTCTAAGTTTATCAGGAGTCTGTATTCATGGGAGAAATTATGACAAATGTATTGTTCCTTCCAATCATTAATTCTGTTCAACTCTACCTCCACATATTACAGGATTCTTATTAAGCAATGGATAGTAACATTTTAATTAAATGGTACAACTTTGTACTGATTTCATTATTTCTGCTAACATACTGTTTAGGCAATAAAATTAAGTATATACAGAAACATATATAACAAACCTCTCAAAGACATAAGCTAGAAAAATAAAAAAAGGTAACAGGCATAATTCTAGACAAAGTGTAGTCATGGAGTATCTTTCAAAGGGATCTGGGACCTCTGTAGGACTCTCCAACTCTTTTTCAACTAGTTACTTAATAATTACATACTGGACACTCAAAGGTAGATACACAGTAGTATGCAGTGGAAAACATAGTCGCCAACTCTTGAAATAAGCTCCCTCCAAAAATAGGATTTTCCAGAGTTGACCAGCAGACTGACACTACTCGTGTCCAGGTGTCAGTGTTGGCGACTGATCGATCGCTGAACCTTTGGGGGTTTACTAGTGTTTGGCACACAGTGGGCTTTCTTAAATATTTTGAAGAGTAGAAGAATACATGAATAACGATGAATAAGTATCCATGTTGTCTTTTTAAAAAATTTTTATTTTATATTGGAGTATAGTTGATTTACGAGGTTGTGTTAGTTTCAGGTGTACAGAAAAGTGATTCAGTTATACATATACATATAATCTATTCTAGTATCCATGTATCCCTAAAAGAAAACCACAGACACTATTATTTCTAAATACGGGTTTTGTGGGTCTCTCGATGGAAGCCTGGACTTACTGAGAGAAAGTATGAAGCAAAATAAGAACTCAAACGTGGACACGTCCTGATAGTGGAAACTAGGTCAAGTCATTTAACGCTGAGTCTCAAATTGCCATTTTTTTAATCGGGATAATAATATTATTTTTATGATTTTCAGGAGGGTTAAAATAACTGTGAATGTAAATTACGAAGTCCCTGAATCATAACCATCATGAACTCAGACTAATTTTCCTTCCTTTGTTTCCTCCTTTCTCAAACAATATTTTTAGAGCCACTGATAGAGTGAAATGTCATACAATGAGGACTTATCCTTGAAGACAAACTTTGCAGAAGGTTTTGAATATGATAGTATGTATAGGTTAAGAAATGAATAAAGAAACACCTAATTCTGTCTGTGAGAGGTCAGGAAATATTTCTCAAAGTAGGTTTCTCTAGACCTGATTTTAAGAAGATGAATAGGAATTCTGTGGTCAGAGAGAAAAGATGGGGCAGAGAAAAGAGAGGATGTCATGGAGTATCAACCATGGAGTATAAAGTTCCAGGGGCCTCAGGGAGAAGCAGATCTGGGGAATTTTTTTTTTTTTCGGTATGCGGGCCTCTCACTGTTGTGGCCTCTCCTGTTGTGCAGCACAGGCTCCGGATGCGCAGGCTCAGCGGCCATGGCTGCTGGGCCATGGGCCCAGCCGCTCCGCGGCATGTGGGATCTTCCCGGACCGGGGCACGAACCCGTGTCCCCTGCATCGGCAGGCAGACTCTCAACCACTGTGCCACCAAGGAAGCCCAAGATCTGGGGAATTTTTAAGAGGATTAGTATGGTTGAGATGTTGAGTGTGAATGGAATTCTGGGTGAAGACGGTGGGCCTGTGATGGTACCCAGGAGCCTGTGCTGTCTCAGGTAGGTGATAAGGGGCCACGAAGGTGTGATGTAGAGGAGTGGATTGAGCCTGGATGCAGGGAGACAAGGCACAGGGATGCCAGGTATGGGGTGAGAGCATTCCTCCAGGATAGTAGAGGATCAGGAAGCAGAGTTCATGGCTAAGAGTGAAATAGACATATCATAGGGTCTTATCAACTGGCTTAGTCATCAATGAGTTGTCAGAGGTTGTCTAAAGAAATAATGTTAATTCCAAGTAGTTCATATAAATGCAATTTTCAATTCAGTGTCACAAACATGGATTGGATCACTGCCATCGAGATCCTCTGCAGAACAAGCGTCAAAGTCTAATTTCTCCCAGCCATGCTCATACTGGCAACACATTTCTTATTGAACGATACTCCTGGGGACAGAGATTTTTGGATCCAGTACACTGTTAATGGTTAACTTTCTCTATGGTAAGTATATGTTATAACAAAATTGGGATATACTGCTTCTGAACTTTGAAAAATCATTTCTTGGTCAACTTCACAGAAACCGAGAAGGTTTGGGTTACAGTGTTAATTGTCAGAAAGTTCTTAAATGTCATTTAAGGAAAAGGTGATCCACTCAGATCAATAGAGAGAATTTTAGAATTAGAATTTACCACTGTGGGTAGGGCTTAATCTGCGTCCTCACTTTTGGAATGCTGGAATGTCAAGGCAGGACTTCAAGAGCTCTATTTGCAAAGAATTTCTAGAGTCCCAGGAAAACAAAGAAGAGAAGAACAGCAGCCAATGGTCTGGCCACTCAGTGAGGGCATTCTGACTCCCCAAGAGGGAAGCCATGGATTAAAGGAGAAGGTAGAGGTGCTCCAGGTAGATTTTGTGAAGCAGGAACTGACTGAAAGTTTGGGTCTGTCCAGGACACTGTAGATATTAGCTGGAGAGAGATGTGTACGTGCACCCTACATGCTCCCCACCCAGCTCGCAGGCTCCCCAGTCTCCTGCGCAGGGACTACAGTTAATGCACCATGAGAAATGTGAAAGCAAGACGGCCAGGTGACTGTAGGGCCCTAAAATGAATGTTGGTCACTTAAAAATCAGACCATCACAATTTGGCCAAAAGAGTCATAATCACATGGAAAGAGCCATTTAGATTTCAGAAGCACTGGAGGAAACATCCAGCAGCACATGAGCATTTGCTTATGAAATGCTTTGTCTTTAGAAAGCAAACCGCAGAAACCTATGGGTATAAGAGACCCCAGTTTGGTAAACTCTAGTGTTGTTTCCAGACAGTCTCTGCACCATCCTGGGGGAAAACTCCATTTCATTCAGTTCCATCATCTTCAAACTTGGTCATGTGACTTGTGATGCCCTTCCTGTCAAGGGAACTGTATTTCTCTTTTCAACTAACATGAGGTTTGAACAAAGACTTATCAGGGAAAGTGACATGAGCCACTTCTGAGCAGAAGCTTTAAGTGCCAAAACATGACTCTGCCCTCTCATTTCCCGTTGTCATGAGCCCAGTAATGTTCTAGATGGGAACAGTCCCTCCACCTGGGATCTGGGGGAAAGAAGATGTAGTGAGGACTACAGTAATTATCTGTGATGAGAACATAATGTGAGCAAGAAACAGAACTCTGTGGGCAGTCACTGAGACCCATTTGTTATGGCAGCATAGCATCACCTATCCTGACTACTCTGCCTCGTTCATAGTGTCCACGGTCCTTGGTAGGGATTATAAAATAATTCCAGCAGGACAGAGCCCATAGCTGTTATGTAACACTACTGACTTTATGAATGCCTTTCTAACGTTCTTTTTCAGTATTGTTGTCCCCGCCTACAGAACACCACCTGTAATTATGTGCTGCTGACTGCAGATGCAGCAGAAACTGCTCAGCCATAGGCTCTGACTTCAAATGAATGCGCTCAGCCTGCTACCTCTCCTCACAGGGCAAGCGATGAAGGCGGACAAGTAAATATATGGCTGCATGTTTATTTTTAATTTCATAAAGTTCATTTATATGCAGGTTACAGATGGCTTTGGGGTTCTAGGCAAGTTGCCAGAAAGATTCTTTAGGTCCTAAAGTCTGGGCATACAGTCTTGACTTGCCTGCAGTTGCAGCATATTGCAATGATTAAAGTGTTTGAGCCTGAAGACAGATTTCAGATCCACTGTTATTAAGAAGAGGTATTCAAGCTCCTGGCAAAAGCAGAGGCTCTAATAGCTTGCTCTAAAGGGATAGAATAATTGGGAGCCACTGTGCAGGACTGAAATAGAAACAGTTTAAGCAAAGAGACATAGAGCACAAGTGGCATATAGGTTCCTGACATCGAAACTCTACTAGCTGTTCATTCTTACGCACAATTTTTTCTCTGCAGGATTTTATTTTCTCACCCATTTTTAATTATTGACTTTTATATTTTGAGATATATATGTGTATATATAATATATAAATATATTTTATGTAGTAGATTCATTATGATTACTTTAAGTAGGTAATGCTATTTTTTTCTTTTTATAATGAAGAGAAAAATCATTTCTTTTTATAAAGAAATCATGGATTTAGACACACTTGAGTTGCTAATATTTGAATTTTCTGGGCAAAATTATCTAATTTAGAAATATTATTTGGTCTAATGTGTTTAATTTGGCCCTATGAAAAAATAAAAGCAGTTTCACAAATGCTATTTCTTGCTGCCAGGTTCAGCCTTGAGATGGGCATGTGTCAATCTAACCAGTGATGGTTTCATTTCAGCTGTGCATGGATCCCAGAAGGAGGATTCGAGACTTTAAGAAACTTCCTTCTATGAAAGGGACCCTCCTACACTGCTGGTGGGAATGTAAACTGGTGCAGACACTATGGAGAGCAGTATGGAGGGTCCTTAAAAAACTAAAAATAGAACTACCATATGACCCAGCAATCCCACTCCTGGACACATACACAGAGAAAACCATAATTCGAAAAGACACATGCACCCCTATGTTCATAGCAGCACTATTTACAATAGCCAGGACATGGAAGCAACCTAAATGTCCATCAACAGAGGAATGGATAAAGAAGATGTGGTACATATATACAATGGAATATTACTTCACCATAAAAAGGAACAAAATAGTGCCATTTGCAGAGACGTGGACAGACCTAGAGATCGTCATACAGAGTAAAGTAAGTCAGAAAGAGGAAAACAAATATCATATAATATCGCTTATATGTGGAATCTAGAAAAATGGTACAGAAGAACTTGCTGGCAAAACAAAAATAGAGTCACAGATGTAGAAAACAAACTTATGGACACCAAGGTGGGAAGGGGGTGGGATGAATTGGGAGGTTGGGATTGACGTATATACACTAATATGTATAAAATAGATAACTAATGAGAACCTACTGTATAGCACAGGAAACTCTACTCAATGCTCTGTGGTGACCTAAGTGGGAAGGAAATGCAAAAAAAGAGTGGATATATGTATACATATAACTGATTCACTTTGCTGTACAGCAGAAACTAACACAACAATGTAAAGCAACTGTACTCCAATAAAAATTGAAGAAGAAAAGAAACTTCCTTCCATTGAATTTAGGAAGATGGAGCAGCTTGTGGGGAGCAGGAGATTGTGTGACATTGCCCTTGAGCTTCACCAGTGAAGCAGTGAGCCCCGAGAAAAGCTTTTCACAGAAGAACCGCTGCCATGGTGCCCAGCAGGAGGTTGGAAGTGGTGAGGGAAGAGGCGGAGCCTCTGTACTTGAAGAAACTAAAGCAAGTGAAAGTAGAAAGCAGGTCAGCACCACCTGAAAGCCCTGCTCAGTGCAAAATGCCATGTGTCAGCTCTCAGTGCAGACAGCCTAAGATCCACTTGCTCAGGAGGAAGGACGCCAGGTGTGCCATTGATAATGAGGAACAAGAAGGCTGGCGAGCTCAGAAGGTGTCTAGTTTTGGAGGCTTGTTAGAAATGCCGAGAAAGCGCCCCTTTGTACTTATGCTGTAGAGCCAGGGCGCCTGCTGGCTCTGGCTCCCCAGGTACGTCCACCTGCCCATGTGTGCCCTCACCCAGAAGAGACATCACGCAAGACCCGAACCAGGATCTGCTCCAATAAACCTTCCAGGACCTCCCGGGCTGAGTTAGGGGCTCCCCGCTCATGCCACCCAGCCCCCATACTCAACTCCAGCAGCACAGAAATCTCACTACCCTAACTCTCTGAGTATCTGTCTTGTCCACTAGATTACGAGTTCAGGGAGGGCACAGAACAGTTCCTAACCTGAGTCTCTACCAAAGGGCCACGGGATGAGAGAATGAATAAGATGAGGATGCCAGGGGCCCCAGCTCTGGGTCCTGGATTCACCCACTTCCAGGGGTGACACAGGCAGCCCTCCCCTTGAGGAGACATCCTACACAGGAGCAGCTTCTTGCCAGATAGCAGCAATGCGGGGTGTTGACTCTTTGGGGGTGTGCAGAAATAGCACATTCTCGAAGCAGGCCCCAGCCCCACAAGCTCGTGGAACTTGAGGTTGAGTAGTAATAGACACTGAACAGGCACTAGAAAGGATGCAAAGTCCTTTATGGTGAAAGCGTAAGGGTTTAGGAGAAGGAATGGAGTCCTACTTGGGTCTGGAAGAGTCAGTTTCTCTAAGGAGGTGACAACTGAAGCTGAGACCTGAGGAAGGAGAAGGGACTGAGGGAAGGAAGCAAGGGCAGAACTTTCTGGAGTAATCTGGAAGTGGTGCCTGATTGCAGGGGGCTGAGGGAAGGGCAGCGCTGGCTGCAGGCACAGGAGCCTGGATTGGAATCCCAGCTCCGTCACCTACATGCTGCGTAGCCGTGGGCAAGTCCCTTCGTCTCCCCAAGGCTCTGTTTTCACATCCAGAAAAGGGTGGGAGGAATTTTATTACCTGGGTTAAGTAAGATGAAACATGTTAAATACTTGGGATTAAATAAAATGAAATATGTTAAACACGGTCAGCGCAAATAAATGCTGTTGGCAATCATTCTATGATTGTCGTTGTATTCCTTATGCATCATCATTCGTTCAATGCCTGCTCTGGGCAGGGCACTGTGAGAAAATGTTACATGAACTGGATTTCTGTTCTGTCTTGTATGGGGGAGAGCACGAGGATCAGTACAGGAAAATGTAAAAGCTTCATTAGTGTATGTTCAAGGCATTTCACACGTACTAATGCAGGGGGCTTTATGGTGCATTGTTGTACAGATGAAAAGGGACAGTGAGAGCAGGGAGGAAGCTCATCTTTGATGAATAGCTTCCAAAGACAGAAGAAATGAATTGTTGCCAATGGTTCTGGAAATGATCATTTGGAGGTAGAAATTTCCTCCTGCTTCTGCAATGATCCCTATGCAAAGACCGGGCGCTCAGACCTCACTCGAAACAGCTGTGGTGGCTCCGATAACACATCCAATTGCCAAGCCTTTAGGGACTGTGGCTGAGCTGTGGGTCAGGTGGGGATTACCACGGAACTGCAATTGCAGAGAAGAACAAACGTGCAAAAGTGTTGCTTATCAGCAGGAGTGGGACCCACTGATGGCACCCTAAAGGATTATGATGCTCTGTCACCTTCAAAATCACCTTCGGGAGAAGCAACTGCCCTTCTAACAGACAGGCCAAGTTCTCCAAGTACAAAAGCTTTGGCACATTTAAAATAAATACAGTGGAAATGTGTCACTTTTCTAAGCTCGGACTTCTGTGACCGTTAGGGTTGGGTAGGGTGGATCTGGACAGGTGTTTATTCCCTACCCTAGAAACTTCTGCGAGTACCTCCGGGATGTAACGGGCATTTATTTGTCTGCTTCACAGGAACACTCATCCTCCCACATCTGGTTCTTTCTTTGACAGGGAGGAGAAACTTACCCCTGATTTGTAAGTAGCCAGCACCGCAATTCACCAGTAGGGAGCCAGCTCTCTAATAAGCTACTTTTCTTTTCCATGTAAAGACAAGAAAGGCAGAAAGGCATCTGTTCATGGACACTGAACTTGGTAGCTAAATCAGGATGGCTCACAGAAACACTGTATAATGGGATAAGGAAGGATACCTAAGGGTGAGGTGTGTGTCTGCGGTCACCAGCTGCCTAGACAGCCCCCAATATTCCACTCCTGCTGCTGTTCACACCTGTGTTACCCCCTCCCCTTGGGTGTGGGCTGGACCCAGTGACCTGCTCCAATGACCAGACCGTGCAAAGGTGATGGGTCAGATGTCACTTCCAAGATGAGGTGACAAAGACTGTGACTCTGTCTTGCTCTTAACTTCTCTCTTGCTGATACGCTGTTGCCCTATCCCTTGCTTGCTCTGAAGAAGCTAGCGGCCGTGTTGTGAGCTGCCCTATGGAGAGGGCTCAGGAACAAGAAGCTAAGGCCACCAGCCAATAGCTCATGAGTAACTGAGGCCATCAGACCAACAGTCCGCGAGAAACTGAATCCTGCCGACAACTAAGTGAGCTCGGGTCCATCCCCAGCAGATCTTAGGATGTCTCTGTCCCAGACAACAGCCTTGAGACACACCCCAGAGTCAGAGGGTCCAGCAAGACTGTGCCTGGATCACTGACCCACAGAAACTGTGAGACAGATAATAAATGTTGTTTTGAGCCACTAAACCTGGGGTGGGGGGAATTTGTTATGCAGCTCGAGATGACTACTACACACACACTTAGTATAGTTACCCAGAAATGAAGGAACTGAGAGGCCAAGTTAGAGGAGCAGGGGTAAGGCAACCCAAAGGTTAGAGACAGAGGAAGCCCACAGGCCTCTAACCCAGACCCCAGGCTGGAGGGAAAGGGATGGAAATGATGTTAGCAGAGCCTAGAAGTTATTGGACAGAACCAAACTGGTCCAGTCCATCAGGAGCTGGCAGCACAGAGGAGAAGCAAGTCTGAGGAAAGAAAGGAAGAAGTGTTGTTGCTTTTCCCTTCCTGTGTCCCCCAGACTCCTGCTGGTGCTGGTGCAGAGCCTGAAGCACCCTCTGCTGGGTGCGATGCAGAGCAGAGAGGAGAAGTACAAGGGGTAGGCTGGGCCAAACAGGACCAGGCCTGGCCCCAGGAGCACCCCCATCAAACACCCGGGATTACTCGTGCTCTCTCCTTGGGAATCCGTCTCAGTTCGGACTCCCAGATTTAACCTGGTTTTCGTTTATTTGTGATTCAATATGGGGGGAGTTTCCTGGAAATGCTCCCCATCACTCTTCCTTGTTTTACTCACCCTCCTTGCAGATGAGAGCGCTGTGATGGGTGAGACTGGAGACGGGACCGGCCTGTGTGGTGAGCTGAACAATGCCTTCCCCCAAGACGCCCACGTCCCAATCCTCAGAACCCGTGGATGCAACCTTACGGGGAAAGAGGGACTTTGCAGATGCGATTAAGGTAAGGGTCTTGAGAGGAGGAGAGTGTCCTGGATGGTCCAGGTGGGTCCAAGAAAACAGGGAATTTTATAAGAGGAGGGGTAGAAGGATCAGAGAGGAAACAGGAGATGTGGTGATGGAAGCGAGAAGTCAAAATGATGCAGGAATGTGGGAAGCTTCCGGAAGCTGGAAAAGGCAAGGGGGCGATTCTCCTCTAGAGCCTTGAGAAGGAGCCAACCTGCCAAACCTTGACTTCATCCCCAGTGGAGTGGATTGCATCCTTTTAAGACCTCCGGCACTGGGGGAGAATAAAATTAAGTATTTTAAGCCACCAAATTTGTGGTTACTTTTTACAGCAGCTCTAGGAAATAAATACTGTCTGCTCACCTCAGCAATCCTCCCTGGCTCTGTGGGATCTTCCTATGAAAGGGAGCACAGGTTCTGGTGGGTGGGCTCCTCCTCCAGGGGAAGCGGTCAAACCCAGGTGGGGAGTGGAAAAGGATGAGGTGAAGTGCTAGCAAGCTCACTTGCTCTGTGGTCCTAATGGACCCCCGTCTCTCTGAGTCCTGAGTGTATCTCTCAGCTGGTTTTGAAAGAAGGGGAATCTAATATGGTATGTGCTCCTGAACCTCAATCAGCTTCATGTGTGTGAGGGGAATCGGTAACTGTCTTGGTATAAACTCTGTGTGTGTGTGTGTGTGTGTGTGTGTGTGTGTATCTCCTAATGGTTCTGTTTTCATGGAGAACACTGTCTGAAACACAGACACTAATCAAAAGAGAGCTGCCATAGTCATAGCAACTTCGATAAAACAGACTTCAGGATAAGGAAGATTATCAAGGACAGAGGAACCATACATAATGGAAAAGAGTGACTTCTCCAAGAATAAATAATAATCCTAAATGCATATCCAACAACAACAGAGAGTCAAAACATATGAGGCAAAAACTGATAGGACTGAAAGAAGAGACAACTCCACTATCATAGTTGGTGACTTCATATCCCTCTCTCAGTAATGGATACACCAAGTCAGCATAAAAATCATTAATGGTAAAAAGGACCTGAACCACAGGATCAATCGATCTGACCTTGTTGACACTTATAGAACACACCATCGTACAACAGCAGAAAGCAAGTTCTTCTCAGAAACACGTGGAAAATTCACCACAATAGACCACATCCCAGGTGATAAAACCAACCTGAACAAAATGAAAACAAAAACTCCACCTGTCAAAATTTGTGAGATGCAGCAAGCACAGTGCTTAGAGGGAAATTTATAGTACTAAATTTGAATGTTAGAAAAGAAGATCTATTATATATGACATAAGCTTTCATCTGGTAAATTAGAGAAAGAAGAGAAAATTAGACACAAAGCAAGTAGAAGGAAGGAGATAAAATTAGAGCAGAAATTAATGGAATTAAAATCAGGTAATGATAGGGAAAATCCATAAAAATCAAATATGGTTGTTTGAAAAGATCAATAAAATTGATAGACTTCTATCTGGTTAACCAACAATTTAGAATAACTGGAGGGATTTATAATGTATTTGTTTTATATGGTGCAGTATCTTTGCATTTAAAAGAATTATGCTGTTTCTACTTCCCAGTTGGATTATTGAATCAGAGTCTAAACCAGCGTGGTGATAACAAACAAATTGATAACAAACAAATTGATAAAAGCCTACAGTTTTGGAAACTGCCACTGGGTGAAAAGCTCTGGAGAATTCCACGGAGGGACCAAGGAAGTGGTCCTTAAGATTAGGAGCCTGTGTGGCATCACTTTGCTGCCTGCACATCTGTTCTCTGATCTATCGAGCCACACTCATTTCACATACAGGTTTCTGAGTTTCCAAGGGTCGTTCCAAGACCTGATTCCAAGTTCCAAGAACTGATTGTTCTTCTTGAGTTTTTTTTTTGTTTCTTTTTCATTAAAAAACAAATACAGAAAGCAAGAAGAAAGAGAGCTCCAAGTGACTTGTGTCTGCATCTGGAAAAAGAATATGTATTGAAGTCTTTCCAGTCGGAACCCCACAGTCAACACTTCTTCTAACTGAATTTTCTCCGCACTGCCTCATAACAAACACCTGAGCCCCATTTCACAACCACACCATCACCAGAAACCTTTTACTTCTCAGTAGGCCCGCTATTTTCCCTTTCATTATTTTACAGAACAGATTTTACACAGATGCTTTGCACTTTGTTTACATAATCATAAAAGAATAGAGCTGGAAGAGCAATCGGGATCATTTTCTCCAAGCCCCTCATTTCACAGATTAGGGCCCTTGGGTGGGTCCAAGGGCTGGAGTCACAAGGCTGCTTCCTTAGTGGTGGAGCTGGGCCCGGAGCCCACGTTCCCATGTTCCCGGGTCAGCGTTCTCTCCTCCGTGCCTGTCTGTGTCTTCTCACTGTCACTGTCACAAAAGGTGATTATGTACACATATGCCTGCTTCCCAGATATAATCAACCATCAACAGTGGGGATGGTTCAACCTTAGGCTTTGAAAAGACCCATTCTTTTGGTGATGCTTTCACTGTCTTTCATTTAAATGATCATGGA
Organism: Tursiops truncatus; assembly: GCF_011762595.2. Classification (NCBI taxonomy): domain Eukaryota; kingdom Metazoa; phylum Chordata; class Mammalia; order Artiodactyla; family Delphinidae; genus Tursiops; species Tursiops truncatus. The sequence goes on along the minus strand of NC_047036.1, from coordinate 6,100,533 downwards.
CCCTGTGTCAAAATTTTAATTCCTCCTCAGTCTGCCATGAAAGTCAAGAAAATCGCCTACAATTCTCCTTTCATCATGTGATCTCTGGGAAAGCTGAGTCTTCTATTTCATGGTTCATAACCGTGGGGGTGGGAGAACATGTTCAGAGAATTCCGTAATGGTTAGAGGCCTGGGCCTGAATCCCATCCACACTTGCCATTTGCAAGCTGGGCAACTCTGAGCCCCCTGCTGCCACTCCCATTCTCAGGTTCCTCTCAGTAGTAGGGAGAGGTTGACTGAGTCAAGATGCTTGGGAAAGTAGATGTTAGTTAACTCAACTCAATGAAACAGTAAATGTTCATCCATTAGTTATTATCAACCCGTTTTCTGGAAATGCATTTCTCAGTAAAAGACATGAAGACACAGCTATTTCCGTTGATATTATTATTTCCTTTTGTTTGATGTGGACACACATCACATGCTCTTGCTCAGGAGAAGTCACTGTTCTGCCCCAGCTTAAACCAATCACATACAACTTGCAGGCAGCTAAGATCCTTAACATTCTTCGTCACGAGAAATTCTGTTACTTTATGCTTCTTCCCCTTTTTGCTTATGCAGATCACCTTTTGACCCTCATGCATTCAAAATCAATCTAATCTTAAGTGATTTGTCACATGTTCTAATTAGACAAAATTGCTTTCGACTCTTTATTCTACTTGCATTCTATCCAGTATCTCCTCCAGACTCATGTCATCAACATTGCTCTAGGGCTGCTCTCGGCATCACCTCTGTCACCAAACAAGCCTTTGATTTAAAATGTGGGACAGGCAGAGGCAGGGATGACCCTGCAGAGTACACCTGAATACTTCCTTTCACACTGCGGGGCACACTGGGTCTGCCTGCTCTGTCAGGGACGAACCCTCTGGGTGGCACTGCGTTCCCAGACCCTGTTTCTCTGTCTCATCCTAAAGACCTCAGGCAGGATCTCATTAAGCGCCTTGCTAAAATACAGGCTTCTTCTGTCTCCAATATCTCCCAATCTAACAGCCCACTGCGTCTATGAAGAGCTTGTGTTCCCATCAGACCTTTAATAAATGGGAAGGAGTTTTGTATTTTCCCGCATATATTTTCATTTTACAAGCCTTGCATTTCATACCATCTGCTGATGTGGGCACTTCTCATGCTGCCAGTCAGCTTAAATTTTATTTTTAGATGCCAGCTTTGGGCAGACCATGAAAATCCTGCAGGCTAAATTTTCAGACGTTCTAAACAAAATGTCTCAACAATCTTTTAAGACCCCGTGAGAATGGATGGGGTCAGAAGCCGAACTCACTGAGAATCTCTTGTGGTTCTTTCAAGAAAAGAGAAATGCAAACAGCTGCAAGTGGAAAGGGATCAAATAACTGCTGCTTATGTAACTGTATCCTGTACACTAGTCAGGAGACTTGACTATAAACAGGCAATCGTATGTGAAACACAGCACTAGGGGAAATTCTCAGCCCAGAGAGTGAAACCTGACAGCTAAGTAAGCAGATTGCTGGGAAGACCCCAAAGGACGGAATGAAAATCCTTAAGCGTCTTTTCTCCTAAGAAGGTTCTTATCTTCCCTTGAGCCTTCCCTCAATTTGACTTAATAAAAAAAAAAAAAAGAGAGAGAGAGAGAGCGAGAGAGAGAAGCAGAGGTAGAAATGTGCAGACACATTAAGAATCAACATTCCTTCAGCAGTATGTGCAGTCTTGTTTCAGCAGCAGCTGTCTTTGTAAAACAGAGATCCAGCCAGGCTACGAGCTGTAAGAAGTGCTGATCGGTATACCCTGGGACATTTTTATTTTACTCTTTTGGAAGACTCTTTGGGGGAAATTTTTAGCAGGACCCTGCAAGCTGAAAAATGTATGGCATGTATGCCTGAATTTCCCAGTCAGTGACACATTGTTGAAAAATATTAACTGTGTTACATGAACTCTGAAGCATCTGCTCAAAATCCAGCAGAGGATGTTGAGACACATCCAGGGCACCACGGAAATAAGTGATGGGAAAAGGAGAAAAATCCTGAGTCTTACATCAGTAGTGGAGGTGTTGAGACCAATGAAATAAAAATTAACCTCATGTTCACCAGGGATGTGACACAAGTGAGGCCTCTTACAAGGGTCACAGAACAAGATGGAGGTCTATTTCTGAGAAAGGGTGGCTTTGGAAGTTGCATATTACAAATTTCTGAAAAATAACAAACTATGTTTAAGTGAATGGAGCAGCAAAGGCATGTAAGTATTTTGTGGGGTGATAAATTATTATAGTTAGAGTGAAAATAAGATTTCTAGTTATTATTCTACAATGAGTCAATATGCCGAGTCTGATTTTGTAAATAAAGTTGTATTGGCTCACCGCCACATCTATTTGCTTGCATGTTATTCATAGGTGTTTGCAGGCTGCAGCGAGCAAAGTTGAGCAGTTGCCACTGAGACCAGATGGCCCGAAAATTCGAAAATATTTACTCTGTGGTCCTTCCCATAGAAAGACTGAGAACCCCTGTTCTACAACATACACAGGCCTTTCTTTGTTGCTCTTGGTCGTACTCGTAAATCCAACTGACCATCTCACAGTTGAGTGACAGGAGAGACTTGGTATCACTTTAAATCACCTTCTAAGTTCTAAATGCAGAATCCAGGACTGCAGATGTCTTGACTATGGTAAATTGTTGGTGAAGAATTCTATTACAGAGGACACAATCACCACCCTTTGTAAACTGCTAAGAACCTGCATTTCTGTTTCTCAATGTTACTTACAGGTCTCCTAGTAGATGTTAAGGTGCCTGAGGTTTTCTTGTTTTACATCATGCTCATCCTGGAAGCACTTAGAAAAGGACTGGAATGCAGCAGTTACACAAAATACATCTTCTGGATAGATTGATGAACTTGCAATTGACATTAATAAGTTCTCTAAATTTACAAGAAACAGATTTACTAAAATTATAATCTGATTAGTAAAAATACTACAATTTAATTGATTTGCAATACTACAATTGTAATACTACAAGTTAATTAAAGTTACTGTTATTAAAGAAATTAGTTTTGAAAGCTACCTCTTAAATCACCTCTCATACTGCATAATGGTTTTCTACAGTTTTGGACATTTCACTGTTGATCTAATTGGTAGAGGGTTATATGGGTTCCCCTTAAGGTTTATATGATTCTTCCATTAACTGTTCTAAAATATCATCATGGAATATCTTTCTGGATGTTGAATGTTTTCACCCATTTAAATACCTCAGGAAGAAGTTCTCTGCTAACTTTAAAGGTTGATTATATGTGCGTTACTGAAAAACAACAAAAAGTAAGCCAGAGAGAGAGAGAAAACGCAGAAAGCCATAATCATAGCCATAATGGCTTCCATTTATTGAACACTTAACATAGGCCAAGCACTCGCCAGGAATTATTGACACGTGGTCTCTAATCCTCGGTCCAGTTCTGTCCTTGGCCCTCTTTACTTACAGATAAGTAAACAGATGCTCAGAGAAGCTAAGTTACTTGCTAAAATTTGTACAACCAATTTATGTACAACTGGGATTTGAGCTCAAGTCTTTCTGGCTCCAGAATTAAAGCTTTTTCCATTATGCATCATCCTGTCTTTGAAAAGGGGAAACATCTTTTCATCTGGGGGACTCAGCAAAAGAATTTAACTGCTTTTGCTAGTGCAGCATACAAGTAAGCTTTCCTAGTAAGCTTGAGGTTCTTAAGATCAGATATGGGGAACAGAGGCATTCTACGTATCTGGGAAACATCTGCATGCCTGGAGAGAGCAAAGAAAAAGTCCCTTCTACAAGGAGCATCCAGGAAGTACAGGAGTCAGAAAAGAGATCCAGTGCACTTGAGATGAGAGGTGCAATGATGGCTGGGCTCCAAGAGCCCAAACTTGGGCTCCTGGGACAAGTTCATGGGCCATGGAGGACTTTCTGCAGGGGACACCTGGCTCATTCTCAGGCACTGGACAGGTGATAACAGGAGGATGCTCCAGATAGAGGACAAAACAGATGTAACAGCACTGACATGAGAGGAGGCAAAGCACAATCAGGTACCCGCAAGTGGCTCAGCCGCTGCAGAGCTGAGGCTGGTGGGAAGGGGTGGGGCGAGGCTGCGGGTGCTACAGGGCCTAGCGCACCATCCCAAGAGATCTGGGTTATTTGCTCTGCAGGGAATGAGAACCATTGAAGGATTATGAAGGCAGACTTGAGTTTTAGAATGATGCCTTGGAGAGCTGTGGGTCAGGCCCGGAGCCAAGCCAGCATCTCCTGCAGCACCCCCAGGAGTAAGTGATGCATCCAGGGCAGAGGCAGTAGGATGAAAAGTTTAGGAAAGTGACTTTTGACTAATACCGAAGACAAACATTTGCTGAGACCTGGAACCAGAGATCATCAAAATGATTCTTACATTATATGCAACTCAAAAGGCCGGGAAGAAATGGAAATACTTTTCTACTTTGTGGATGTTATAAATATTAGATTTTAAAACATGTTAAATAAGAAATGAGAATCTTAAACTGATCCAAAAGATAAGCTCAAAACAGTTCTTAAGATTTTCCATAAGAATGCAACACCAGGGTAAAATTTCTCCACACCTTCCTCGTCTTTTTATCCAAATCCAAAAAATTATTTAAATTCCATATGAGATAGAGTTAAGGAAAGGAAAGGAAAGAACTGTGTCATTCTTTCTAGGTCATGAAGGCTTATTTATAAGAAAAAACAGACCCAAACTCCTCAAAAGTCCAAAAAGCTGTTAGATGAGTAGTAAAGGTAAACCACAGTAGAGGGAAATATCCAGAATAGGTTTTGATACACAGAAGATCATGCAACAAAAAGAACTAAAAATGTGGGGAAATTGATTTGCCATGAAATATTGATGTTTACAGTCAGAAGATCCCAATTCCTAGAGTCATCTGAGAAGGTTCTCTAAGAGAGGTAATTAAAATGATAATCAAGTGAACCAAATACTAATGAACCAACTCTGCAGGATTTGCCAGGAGACAATAGTAATGACAGTGCATCCCACCTGCACAGGTGAGGTTCTTCAATTCACCACCTCCTAATCTCTGCTGGGATCCACCCACCTCTGTCTCAACAACTGTCACCTCCAATCTCACAACCACCAAATGTGTCCACAAGTGACTGGTCCACTTAAGAACCACTGTGTCTGGGACACAAGACTTTCACCCCATAATAAGAAGAGTTTGCTAAGAATCCAGATACTCTTTGGCAGGGAAAGACTAGAAGATCTTCCAAATGAAAGCCTAGCTCTGCCTACAGAACTTCCTTGGTGCTCAGTCAAGAGAAGCAGTCATCGACCTGTTAAGAAACCTTAGGGACTCCCCTGGTGGTCCAGTGGGTAAGACTCCATGCTCTCAATGCAGGGGGCCTGGGTTCGATCCCAGGTCGGGGAACTAGATCCCCACAGGCATGCCACAACTAAAGAGTCTGCACGCCGCAATGAAGATCCCGAGTGCTGCAACGAAGACCCGATGCAGCCAAAATAAATAATAAATAAGTAAATATTTTTTTTTAAAAAGACCACTTCAAAAGAAACCTTAAACCAGAGGTTTAGATCACAGTATAACCTGTAGCTTGAAGCACTAAGTACTTCCTTGACCAAACTTCCAGAGGTATGTGTAAGGCAGTTTACTTCAGATTAATGTCCTCAGTGTCTTCAGGATTTTTGAAAATGTCTTTATTTCTCAATTAATAGGAACCCAAATCAGTGACCTTCTCTGCCTCATTAACTAGCTAAAATATGATGATCTCTATGGGTTCAGTAACCAAGTGCACAGGGGCTGCTGGACTCAAGCATCCAGCCTACTGTTCCTATGGATCATGTCAATATCCCTGGAGCCAGTTCAGGTTCACCTCATTTTTCTGTCAGTGATGAGTAATCCCAATCTTGAACTTCCCTTTGTATATCCAGTTTCCTAATTCTTCAGTCGTCTTTGTATCTTTCCTCTGATTCCTCTATAATACAGTAAGCTTGATTTAAAACTTATTTAAAATTCATGTGAGGATTTGACTTATCTTGAAGAAAACAAAAGGATAAAATAAAAGTTTGAGGGCGTCGGGGCTGTTTTCACTCTTCCTGATTCTCTTTAAAGGGCACCACTACCTGACCCAGCAGTCATGCTCAGAGACAGTGCAAAGAGAAAGGACTGCCCGCTGTCCCCCTCGCTGGGTGCTGTCCAAGGCACACGGATGCTTACAATGCTGCTACACCCGGTCATGCGTGTGTGTGCCTATTCATTCCATCCCTCATGTGTCTATTCATGCAGGCATCCATTTAACATTATGTACCCCCGGTGCTGGGACAAATAAAAATATTTAAAAGCTCTGGTTCCTGCCACAGGTCTCAAAAGCTCATATCAAGGCCCAGGGAACGTGTGACAGAAGGACATACAGACAAATAAGCATCATGAAATACGATGTGAGGATTCCTGTGGAAAGTCATAATAATAACACAGAGCAGGAGAGGATGGGACCATGGGGAAGGTTCCCACCACCTCAGCCTTCATCTCCAGATCAGTGATTCCCCACTGGTCCGTGAGAAGCCGAGGACATGGGTCCCTTCACCACCTCAACTCTACTTCTGGTCTACTCGGGTCTCTCTCCCAGCAGAACAGGTCAAAGGACAAAAGGAGAGCAGGAATGTCCAGGATTAGAACAGAAGGCTCGGTAGCATCATGAGTGCTTTGAACAACACTGAGACTCAGACTTGCTAAACTTTTAGTAAACCAGACAAACCAATTATTGGAACTGTGTCCCCCCACCCCACATGAATTCACACGTCGAGGCCCTAACTCCCAGTGTGACTGCACTGAGAGTGATGATGGAATTCGGATTAAATGGAGACCGAAGAGTGGAGCCCTGATCTGGTCTAATTTTAGTGTCCTTATAAGAAAAGACAACAGAGCTTGCTCCCTCCCTGTTCCTCTCCCTTTCTCTCTCCGTCTGCCTCTCCCTCTTTCTCTTTCCCTCTTCCTCTCTCCCTGCTATGTGAGAGCACAGTGAGAAGGTAGCTATCTGCCAGTCAGGAAGAGAGCCATCACTAGAACCCATTCTGGTACCCTAATCTCAGACTGCCAACATCCAGAACTGTGAGAAAATAAGTTTCTGTTGTTTAAGCCACCCAGTCTATGCCATTTCGTTACAGCAGCCTGAGCTAATTAATACACCAAGCCATGGCTAGGAATCTTAGGAAAATATTCTATATTATAAATAAAACTCTGTTTAAACTCTTCATCTGTTATTTTCTGCTTTCCCTTCCCATTTTTGGTCAATGCCTTGATCTAGAGTTTGAGGCTTAGGTATGGCATAGAAGGTGAATTTTTAAGAAACTAAAGAAAAGGTTAAAAACTAAATATTTCCAGTTTGACCCACAAAGATTACAATTCTTCTTCTTTTCCTAAAAATTATCCAGAACACCAAAGAGCACAGGAAATGCATAGGTAATTTATATTTTTGACAAAATTAGAAGATCGGTAGAAACTCCAGATTCCAAAGTGGGTGTGAGGGCTACTAAATGTAAGCAGGACCCAGAGGTGGGAAACCAAGAAAAGACACTCTAAGAGAACCCCCATAAAGGAGGCTGTAGATTCAGAAAGGAAGCAGAGATGTACCTTAAGGTGAGGGGCCTGTAAAAGCCAGGTCCCTGTTTTGCAATTGTAGGAATACTGCGGGGAGCCCTCTTGGATTCAGGATGTTCAGGAGGCTATAGGCTCCAGAAGGAATGGCATCACTAGGAGTATGGTAGGAAGCAGTCCCACTCTGAGGTAGGAGATTCTGTCAGTTAGCGTTTGTGTGGCTATAAGAACACAATGACTTGAATGCCATTTAATACAGTGATTCACCCCCACAAGTGCTCAGAGAGTTCTAGTGCTAATGATGAGAATGACTGGCAGTAGCAGTAGTAGTATTTAGTTCATGTTAAAAGGGCACTCTGGGGCTTCCCTGGTGGCACAGTGGTTGAGAGTCCTCCTGCCGATGCAGGGGACGCGGGTTCATGCCCCGGTCCGGGAGGATCCCACGTGCCGCGGAGCGGCTGGGTCCGTGAGCCGTGGCCGCTGAGCCTGCGCGTCCGGAGCCTGTGCTCCGCGATGGGAGAGGCCACAGCAGTGAGAGGCCCATGTACTGCAAAAAAAAAAAAAAGGGGGGGGGCACTCTGAAAAATAGTAGAGTAAATGCAAAGTATTAATAAAACATCAAATAGCAGTAAATTTGCTGGACTTCAAAAATAAAGAAGTCCATTGGGCAACCAGGTAGAAAGATCAATTTTGTAAGGGAAAAGAGAAATTCAGGCTGGCCTTAGATTACCAAACAACGACCTTAATAAATTCTAAAAAGTAGAAATAACATAGACAGTTATCTAATCTTAACGCAAAAAAGGCTAAAATTAATAACAAAAACAGAAGAGAAAAATCCACAACCATCAAAACAACAGCAAACGTTTTTCTTGTGTAACAAAAGAAATTCAAACCAAATCAGCAAAATATCTAGAAAATAATGATGATGAGCACATATAAAGCACAGAGCTAAAGCAGGCTCCAGAGGAAAATGTATAGCCTTCAGTATTTACATAAATATGAGAGAAAAAATAAATTGATTAAGCATCTAACACAAGAAGTTCAAAATAAAAACCAAAGAAAATTAACGTAAGGAATTAACAAAGAAAAAATCTGAAATTAAAAAAAAAACAGAAATTCAATAAAAATAATAAATATATCCAAAACTCATTCCTTGGAGAAATAAAGAAAAATAAATTTAAAAATTTGCTAGATGACTCAGGAGTTAATAGAGAAAGGACAAATCCCAAGAATAAGAAACTAACCAGGGAAAAGTAAACATCAGAACAGAAGTAATTGAAACTATGAAAAGAGATCACTCTACTCTATAAAATATAATTGCAACTTTAGATGAAAGAGACTGCATTTATAAGAGTATATCTTTGAGAAAAACACCCCAGAAAAGAAAGTAAATCTAAACAGAAGAATCTGCACAGAAAAAAAGGGGATGATCTTTAATCTAAATAAACATTTGAGATGGAAGATGGTCACCCATGAGTGAAGCACAGCCCATGGCCAGTGCTGCCTGTGTTTGCTCTTATTATTGTCGAAACAGATCCAAAATCCCTCATAATTCATTAGTCAAAAGAATCAAGCAGAAAATTAGATAAAAACACAACATGACCTACTGAGCTAATTCCAGATTCAAGAACCATTCAATATTATAAAAGGGAAGAAATCATACAGTCTTGCCCACGGGTAATTTTTTTTAGAAACTCTTTTGATAAAGTTCAAGATCAATCTTTAAAGAAAAGAAAAAGAAAATGTCTGTAAGTAGGAATACATGGTTACTTCCTTCAAATTATAACATTTATTTAACTTAACCCAAAAGCCAGCATGTTGTTTAAAGGACAAACATCAACTCTACTAAATAAAAAAACAGACAAGTATGTCTACTATCACCACATTACTGTCAACGTTTTTCTAGAGGTACTAGGCAAAGCAATTGGAAAGAAAAGGTGGCTATAAAAATCAGAAAGTAAAGATTTACTTGAAAATGATGTGATTATATACCTCGAAATCCTAAAAGGGTCAAATGCAAAATTACTACAAACAATGAGAAACTTTAGAGTGGTTGGAAGAAGCATATTCACTGAAAACCTTTTGAAAGCTTTATCTCAACTTTTTTTTAAAAAAGTGACCCCATCACCTATTTTTAAAAATGGGGCAAAAAGCCAATGGCAGATGTTTAGTTCCCCTACCTGTCTGCAACTGTTCCTCAGGAATCCTTGTTGATTGCCTTATGGATGAGAGTTTTGTTTAAGCAAGAGTGGAATTCCCATATGTTTCCTCACTCTAAATCCTTCTAGTTTTGCTTTATTTTCCTATGTGTTACCATAAATATCTTCCAAGGAGGTATCTTCGTATGTTGCACACCATAGAGCTTAGTAATACCTGAGTAGTCAAGTGAAGGGGAGCCCCATGGACTCTCTGGTCTTGGAGAATACATGGAGGGTCTGTAGCAAGCCATGAAGGAGAGGAGTGGAACTGCTGTCCATCTGTGGAAGTTGGTATCGGGAGCGGGCTGAATACAAGCCCCCAAGTTATGTCCACTAGGAACCTCAGAATACTACCTTTTTTTTTTTTTTTTGGCATAAGGGTCTTTGCAGACGTAATTAAATTAAGGATGTTGTTTTGAGATCATCAGAGTGGGCCCTAAAGACAATGGCCAGTGTCCCTATAAGAATGGGACAAGATGCACAGACACGAAGAGAAGGCCACATAAAGATGGAGGAAAGGAAGGGAGTTTTGAAGCCCCAAAAGTCAAGGTACACCGAGGATTTCTGGCAACCACCAGAAGCTAGGAAAGAGGTATGAAAACCTTCTCACTCAGAGCCTCCAGGGGACCAACTCTGCCACAGCTTGGTTTTGATTTTTGTGAAATGATAAATTCCAGAATTTAGCAATTGCTGTTGTTTAAAGCACCTAAGTTTGTGGTAATTTTTTCAGCAGCATTAGGAAACCAATACAGTATCTCAGCTGAGGGGGTGGAAGAAGTGATGCAAAGAGATGGAGCTGTATACATGCAGGTGTCCAGGACCACAAAGCTGAGATGCAGGATGGTCTGATCCAATGTATCACAGTACCATTGGCTGGTCCAAATGAGCAATCCCCAAGGTTGGCTGGGGAACAGGAGTGGGCTTCTCCAGGGAACAAATACTCCAGGGAAAGAGCTCAAGATGTCCAACTGGCAAGTGATCCTATAAACACCTCCTTCTCACTCCTGACAAGGGTTGAGTCGTCTCTTGGGTCTCCAAAAGCTGATGTCTTACTAACCTACAGAAGCACAGGTCCCCAGGTATTAGCTGAACTTCCAAACTTCACTCATCAGTGTAGTGTGGGCTTCTAGCATCTCACCAGGATGAATCTCACTGCCTTGAGTCTGCAGAGGACATTCCACAGGATGGTCAACCAGTCCAGACATGGGCTCTGAGGGTCTTACGTATGTATGATGCTACTTTTGCCCTACTCAGTTCCATAGGTCATTTGGACTTTGATTATTAACATATATCCTCAAAGCATTTTCATGTTCCATTTATCTCACTTCTATAAAAGTCATTTAGACTATATTACCGCTGCTGCTGTCTACTGTTTACTGAGGACTGAGGACGAGGCCAGCCTAACAACAGGTTCTTCCTATACACCAGGTCATCTAATCAGCACCAAGGCCAGCAACGTTCTAGGGAGGTTGGTGTTACTGCTGCCATTTTAGAGATGAGAAAACTGAGTAAACTAAAGACTTAGGCCAAGTTTATGCGATGCTGCAGTTTGGTTTTCCAGGAAGCACATATGAAACAGAGCTGGGTGTTTAGTAGGGAGTGCCCTTCAGATCAATGCCCAAGCAGAGGGAAGGACTCGGGACTTGGCAGAGGGAGAAGTTGGGCTGGGATGCAGGCCTGACAACTTCAGACAGACTCACCGAAGCTGTGGTGCTGAAATGGCCAATCAGAATTGTCTTGCATTGGGCCCCCCACCTCGATCAGTCATGGATGTGGCCCGCCCTTGGAAAGTCATGACCTTGGGCTGGCAGCTCTGTGCAGCTGAGGCAGCCTAGAAGGGACTAAGGATGGAAAGCCAGCTGTTACCAACACCCCGAAGAGCTGGACAATCAGTCTTTGAGGGGGCTCCGGGTGGTCCACCTTCATGTCCACGACGCACAGCTATAAAGTGGGAGAAACTGAATCCAAGCCCAGATTCCATCTGAAACCAAAGTGCTTGCTGTGTCCACCATCTCATACTCTCTGACATGCCATTCATGAGCTGCTGAGAAGGACAGCAAAAGTGATGAACCCAGAGTCTGGCCGGCAGGAACTCACATCTCCCGGGGAAGCAAATTTGATGTACATCATTCTCAAAGAGGGCACGCTGTGATTATTGCTGCAAAAATGGATAGAAAGTACGTCCCCTCCCTTAGCCTGTCCAGGTCATTGCATTCCACAAACATAAAGAGGATGTTGTAGTTCTATCACTATGCAGTTATTGTTATCAACACTTGATGTTTACTAACTGATTCATTAACTGTGCACCTGGCCCAGTTAAGTCCTTTTCATTTATCATCTCATCCAATCATCTCTGCTGTCCTAGGAAGAAGGCATTATTATTATTATTTCCACTTTACAGGTAACTAGGAGCATCCCCAGCCCTGTCTGTCCTTAGAATGTCTCCCAGTGACTATCTGTACATCCTCTCTCCATTGCACCAATGGAGTTTCATTGGGTTTCTCTCTACTCTTTAAAGAGATACCTTAGGACCAGAGCAAAGTTCTCGCTAAAGTCAAGCTGCAGATATATTACTCTCTCAAGTTCACACAACTTAGCAGATTCATCATGTGACCTGCAAGTACCTAGAAGGAGTCTGTCTCGTGTGACTCCCCATAGGGGTTGCTGACTTTCTCACTATCCACTAAGGGTTTTAAAAAGAATCATTACTAGCACGACATTGTAAAGCAATTATACTCCAATAAAGATGTTAAAAAAATAATAAAGTGGTATGTTTGCTTCAAATAATAATTAAAAAATAAAAAGCATCATTGATGGTTTAATAAATGACTAGAAATCAGTATCTTTCACAAACTATCCTCAAAAATAAACATTTGGAATGGACAGAGCCTCAGATCTTTGTATATACTGTAACAAAAATGCATGGATTGGTGAAAGTACTAGGAAAACCACCTGTCAAGATGTCAGCCAGTGGAACATGCCATTCAGCTGACATTTAATCAATCTGTAATGATGTAAGTCATCTGACATGCATCCATTGCTTTGAATGAACAGAAAGTACAGAATTCAGATGACAGGTTCAAGAAGAGGATAGAGACAGCTGTTGGGGGATCGATGGCATTTTTCATTTTTAGAGAAATCCTTTTTCATGCTCCTTTGATCAAATCTCCAAGACAAAACTCATAGTCTGAAAGGGCTTCCCTTTACCTCTGTTCCTTCTATCTCCTCCCCAAAACAGGTTCACAAATGTTGGAAAATAAACTTAGGTCTCATTCCATCATTAGAGTCAAATAGTTAACTACCAACGTGAAGCTTCTCTGTCTCAGACACTTTTTTTTTTTATTGAAGTATAGTTGATTTACAATGTTGGGTTAGTTTCAGGTATACAGCAAAGTGATTCAGTTTTATGTATATGAATATACATATACATATATCTATTCTTTTTCAGATTATTTTTCATTATAGGGTTATTGCAAGATATTGAATATGGTTCCCTATGCTATACAGTAGGTATTTTATCAGTTATCAGTTATCTATTTTACATATAGGAGTGTGTTTCTGTTAATCCCAAACTCTTAATTTATCCCTCCCTCTCCTCCTTTCCCCTTTGGTAACCATAAGTTTATTTTCTATGTCTGTGGTCTATTTCTGTTTTGTAAATAAGTTCACTCGTATTATTTTTTCAGATTCCACATATACGGAGACATCATATGATATTTGTCTTGCTCTGACTTACTTCATTCAGTATGATAATCTCTGGGTCCTTCCATGTTGCTGCAAATGGTATTATTTCATTCTTTTTTATGGCTGAGTAATATGCCATTATATACACACAACATCTGCTTTACCCATTCATCTGTCGATGGACATTTAGGTTGCTTCCATGTCCTGGCTATTGTAAGTAGTGCTGCTATGAACATTGGGGTGCATGTATCTTTTTGAGTTATAGTTTTCTCTGGATATATGCCCAGGAGTGGGACTGCAGGATCATATGGTAGTTCTATTTTTAGTTTTTTAAAGGAACCTCCATACTGTTCTCCATAGTGACTGCACCAATTTACATTCTCACTAAGAGTGTAGGAGGGTTCCCTCAAACATTCTTAAAATTGCCAGAGCATTTTTAAATGATTTGGCATCCTGCAGGGAAGTGCTAATTTTCGTTTTGTTGTTCACTTGCCCTACAAAACTCTCTCTGATGCGACGATGGTGCAAAGTTCCTGTCATTTAGAGGAGAATGAGGTTTATCTGTCCAGCTGGGGGAACGGTAAGGAAGGCAAAAGGAGAACAGAACTGTGAAGTGCGTTTCGATTTGCTTCAGGACACAGTCACATTAGGTACTTTCCTGTTTTTAACCTCTTCTCTATGCTTACCCCACACCTTCCAAATTATAATGTCTTTAGAACAGATAAATGATACCTTGTTCAAATAGGATACAGATCATAATCAATAGCTGGATGCTACACAGAATGAAGAGTGATACAGTCTCTTTTCCCCTCTTTGGAAAATATTAATATCCTGAGCTTCTCTAAAGACAAAACCGCAAGAAAAGAGATCCAAATTCCTAACAATTCGTCTCTTCCACAGCCAGAAACTGGGCAGCTGGTAACGTGCTGTTTCTCCTTTGAGCTTCTCAGATTAGATCCTAAATGCAATTTAATTCCAGACTCCAATATACAGTTCCTGAATTATACTGAAAAAGAATCAGTTATGTAACAAATCTGCGTTACTACGATTGCACACTTGCCATAGATGACAGGCTATATTTTCTATTTTAGGTCCAAATGAAAATTTTTCAAATTGTATCACAACTTAAATATATTAAAGTATCCACTGCATAAAGGAATCCTATAAAATTTCTCTGAAATATGAGTAATCCTGTTAGAAAATCAATATGCACTGCCTGGCTTATCTTCTTTAATAAATATGGATTCTCATATAACCTGCTTGTGAAAGAAATCTATATTCAAATTCCTCCCTCTCTCACGGGAAAATAAAACATACAGAAAATGAAAATTCAGACCATGCTAAGAATACCAAGGAAATAAATACATTAAAAAAATTAAGTAAATTTCAAATACAAAATGCAATTGTAATATGTGAATAGGAATATTTGGAAATTCCTTGATGATGGTTCAGTACCCTGCTGACAGTGTACCTGACCTACAGAAGTTTAACAAATGAAGAACAGACAAGGTGCATATTTAAAATGGAGTAAGTGCTACACAAACACAGGCTGCAGGATGGACTGGGCTCCTGACTGATGGGCCAGCTGCCCCAGTCTGGGAGGCAGGACACCTACCCAGATCCCTAACCTTGTCTAATGGCTGCATAGCTGCCACCCTTCCTCCCAGGGCCCAAGCAGGAGGCAGGCACCATGGTATGAGGTGGGAAGTTTCATCGTGCTTTCCTAGCCTCAGTCTCCCTCTGACGTGATATAATCATAGGCAAAAAAGACTCCTTGCTGCTTTTGTGGAACTTTCCGTCAAACGCATGCTATCCTACTGATACAGGCAAAATTCTTATTTTCTTGTTAACCATAAATTGTTAAGGGCTTTGTACCTCTGCTAAATTCGTGATAGGCAAACAAAGTATCCTTCTTACATAGACAGTACAAAACTGCTTTTAAGTTTCCTAACATCAAAATAATTTATTCCCTTGGTTATTAAGGATTCCAGATCCCCTTAATAATCTCAGATTCCAGAAAAGCTTTTCTTTGAAGTCCAGTTAGGAAACAAAGACAGAGAAGAGTTAGAAGAAAAGGTGCCAAGACCAGTACAGTACAAAGGGAATCACACAAAGTAACTGAAAAGAATCTCTTCCTCTTCTACAAATAAAGTCTGTTCAAAATGTGTTTGCTGTCTTCCTCTTCCGGGCTCATCCTCTACCCCTTCTCTTCTTGTCCTTTTCCTTCCCTCCTGAATAACTGAGTGCCCAGCCCTCAGGTGAGGCAGAGAAGAGAAGCGTCTGCACCAACAGGGGACGGGGGAAGCGAAACTCACCCAAGATGACAAAGCTGGGCTGGGTGTGTGGAATTCCTACACTGGGCAAAGTCAAGTGCAGAGCCTGAGCTGGGGGAGGGGACACCCTCACATGGACTGGGTGTCAGAGCCCCAGCTGGGGTGGGGGACACCCTCTCGTGGACTGGGTGTCAGATCCCCAGCTGGGGGAGGGGATACCCTCTCGTGGACTGGGTGTCAGAGCCCCAGCTGGGGTGGGGGACACCCTCTCGTGGACTGGGTGTCAGAGCTCCAGCTGGGGAAACGGGACATGGGGATGGGGGAAGGAAGCTGACTCAAGTGAGAGGGCAGGGGGAGGGGCTGACAGTTGCAACAGGAGACTGGTTACATGCAGGGTTTCATCAAATAAATAAATATATTTAGGATCATGAGAGCTAAATATTTTTCACTGTTGGTCAAGGGAGCCACAATGGAAAGAGAGAAAACTGGCATAAAACTTATGCTGGAGTGGAAATGGAAATATCAGTGTGAAGTCATGCTGTTTAAGATGTAGGCAGATATAAAAATAAACGGAGATGCAAAGCACTTGGAGTACTGACACCCCAATGGCAAGGGAAAGTCCTAAAGCCCAGATCTTGCCACTAAATGTCATTCTTCACCAAAAAGAACTAGGGCTCCTTGGAGGGATGGCTGATTTTAGGGTTAGGTCAGGGAGGGCACAAGAGGAACCCAAAATAGCTTGTGCCAGAAATTGAGGAAATGCTCAAAGCATCACAGGGACAAGTCAAAGGTACAGCTTGGAGAGGCACCTGCTGGACAAATCTGAGACCATATGGGCATCAAAATAAACAGTGACAGCAGTGGTTTATAATCTACTGAACATCAGACTACGTAGATACAAACAAGCAAATAAATATATTAAAAGTTTGATGAGAAACAGAATATTTGCATAGTTTCAAAGCACCTCTCCACAAAATATGTACTAATGACAAAGAGGAAAAGAGTAATTTCAAAGTGGAAAAGGCTGGTGGACAGCACACTGATAGTAATGACCACTGACAATAATGGGACAAAGTAGACGTACACGCCCCTGATAGACGTGATGAGGACACACCATCCCTTCTGAGATTCCTGCCAAAATGCATAACTTTAATCTATTCATGAGGAAACACTGGACCCCCCATGTTAAAGGACATCTTAGAAAATAACTGGCCTGCAACCTTCAAAAGCGTTAATAAAAGCCAAAGGAACTGTTCCATCCAGAAGGAGACCAAAGAGACTTAAGAACAAAGTGCAATGCATGGGCTCTTGTTCTGTAAAGGACATTACTGGGAAAGCTGGAGGAACCAGAACGTCAGGAATTAAACAATGCACATCTCCAGTTTTGATAGCTGCATTATGGTTATGTAGGGGCATGGTATTGTAGGAAGTCCACACCAAAGCAGCTGGAGGCAACGGAGCAACACATCTGGGGGCAACCTATCCTTGAAAGGCTTAGGGGAAAAAATTATCCATACTGGATTTTCAATGTACTGGTAGGTCTATAAATGTATTAGGAATTATACTTTGTGTTTAAATGTGTTAGGAGACATCATCCACAATTTTCAGGTATTAAATAAATTTCCTCAAGTAGATGATAGGTCATAGCCTGAGAATGAATTCTCATTCCTGAAATCACTGTGAAATTACTTCTGAAGTGATGGAAACCTGACCTTATATTCTTCTGTTCCTTTCAACATTATTCTTATGGAATAAAGAATGTTTATTCTTTTGCTATTCTAGAATCATCCTATCATTATCCTATCTCTGCCTGTCCACTGATAAGAAGTATTTTTCTTTGTTGGTTTTGGAAATTGAGTAAATAAAAAATTAAGATTACATTCTTTCCACTTTTTTTTTAACCAATTCAAGAAAATAACAGTGCTAAAAAAAAAAAAACTCAGTATAGTACTTGATATCTAAAATATGCCTGGTTCTTTGTAAATCACTTCTTTTTTTCCTTTTTTTTTTAACCCCATTTGATCTTCACAGGCAGGTATCATAATCCTCATTTCCCAGATGTTTTTTCTATTGCATCTGCACCAGCAGATACTTTCTTTATTCATGAAGGGGCAGAAAAAATAGGTACAAAATGTTCAAGGTATGTGTTCCACGGTAACCCACGACCAGCAAGCTGCCATGAGCAGTGAAATATGTATGAGTGCCCTGTTGCCTGTGTGACCAGGACTTTCCTGTAGTGATTTCTATAGTGTAAACTGGCAGAGCAAATGATTATTGTTACATGATATTCTTACATAAATTATTATGTACTCATTCCTATGAAAACCATACCCACCACCCTGACCTGAATGTGACTACCTAAGGTTGAGCCTAATGGCCCCACTAAAGGGAGGGTGGAAGAATGGAATTTATGGGAGAAAGGAGAAACGTCCCATGAATATCCTCATGGGAGGCTGTGAAAGGTAGAAAAAGCAAGTAAAAGCTGGGGCAGAACTCGTGTAAAAAGGAACACTTCTTCCACCTCATCCCAGGCACAGCTGGATTGTTTCATCTTTTAATAAAACACCCACCTTCTCTTTCATTTGATTAGTTACTGACCAGCCACCGTGTGTGTCTCTGGCGATGCAGGTTACTGATGTGACTACTCTGCTCCGTCACAGGAAAGACATAGTTCCCTCCACTTCCTGGAGGGGATGCTTCTTAGTAACGTCCAAACAAGTCAATGGGAAACGGGCACCACTGTGCCAGATGAGGAGCTTTACCCTCACTCAGTGCCCACAGAGGACGTTTCACAAGTGCTCAGGCTACGCTTAATGAATGTTTGTTATGAGCGCTCAGAGACGAGTATTGAGAAAAGGGGTCCCTAGAACGCTTTCCAACTAAGAGCAATTACTACAGACCCAAGGGTAAGCCTCCATTTCCATCTCAAGTTTCCAAGTAAAACATTGCTTCAAGTGAAGGACAAACTGGTTTCTGAGACCCTCTGGGCTCAAGTGACCCACGTCTAAAATCCCTTTTTCAAGGACAGTGGTGTTCATAACTACTCCTCTCAGCCCCGCTGCATTCTGCACACTGGCTGCATTTGTTACATTTGATTCCAACCCAGCAAAATAAACCACACTTTTTACAGGTAAAAAAGAGACTGTTAAGAGTAAGTGCAAACCACTGCCCCTCATGTCTACGGATGTATGTAACAGGAAATTAAATGGTTTTTTAAATGCTTTTAACTAATTAAATAGGAAGGCTTCGCTGGAATGCCACTTAGCAGTAAAGCTAAATTTGCTGTTGAAGCATTTTAAAGAACTATTTTTTATGTCCTTGGACTTGCCAGAGGATTAAGAAATAGAGAGCTCTTCTGTCCTCTGTAAAGACGGGGTTTTGGAAATCTCTCAGAGAGAGATGGGGGAGAATTATGAATTTAATTATATAAGTTGTTTCACTCTAACTCTTAAAACTAAGAGTACTAAATTACAATGTATAATAACAGCTTTTAACCATCAATCAGCAAAATGGAACTGCCATTTCCAATTTTCACTGTTGCTAATTGCTAAGTGACTGCTGATTCCACTGCAGAGAGGGGGCAGTGGCTGGCTACCCATTAGCGACACTCAGGGTCAACATCAGAGAGCAGACCTGGAGCACCTGCCAGGTACCAGCCAACAGTCACACCTTGAACAGGTGTGGTCACCCTGCAGAGGTGGAGGTGCACCTACCTGCCAGACCAGGTGCTCCTTGGCCCCCGGCATTGCAGACAGGCAGATGCTCAGCACGATGGTGTGGGAAGAGGAGGTAAGGACACTGGCGATGATGGCATCTCGCATGTTGAAGGGCAGCATGGTGTACACCACGAAGATGATGAAGAGGAAGAATGACACCTACAGGTGGGGAGGAAGGACAGTGAGAGTCACAGAGAATGCCTGTTCCCAAACGCTCCCCCTCTCCTTCCCATTAAAGGCTGCACAGATCCCCTGGAACCACAGCCATTCAAGAAATAATATTACGACAAAAAGAGGGCATATTCAAACAAATCCACTGCGTTACACAAAAGGACTAACTATTGTGATGGAGGGAAAAAAGGTTCTTTTTCAAAATTTGGGGATTTTCAGTTTTGGTATCCAAACTATTGCAGACATTAGGTGAATCTGAGCACTTCATGGGTATGGATGCAAAGCTGGTCCTAAACTCTCAGAGTTTTGTATCTGTGCTTTAGAAAGCACATCTGGTGATGAGAATGTTCCAGAACTAGATAAAGCTGGATATGGCACACACTGTGACTATACTAAAACCCACTGAATTCTTCCCTCTAAAGTGGCTAATCCATGTTATGTGAATGTCACCTCAATAAAAAAAATCAATTTGAAACAGCTTAGAGAAAAGCTCGGAATGGAAAAGAAAATGGTTTAGTAGGTAATAAAACAGGCCATTGTCATTATAAAAGAAACAGAACATCAAAAGGGATAAAAAGGTGATAAATCAAATGGAAAAAAGACCAGACCAAGGTCAGAAAAATAGGGAACGTGGGGATTTGATAGCTTCATTCACCACACAGCTCTTCACTCAAAAAATAAGTGAGGCTAAGGAAAGAGCTTGCCCCACTTTTACAGGGTGACCCGTGTTACTTTAAGGAATCCTAAAGCCCAGAATAGCAGGAAGGACACAAGAGACAGGGCACCAGCTGTTCTGCTCGTGTGTGTCCGGGTGTACATTCACGGGAAGGATGCGGGCAAAAGGCTCTGCTCTGGATTTAAAGAGAGGGAAGCTTGGGTGGACGCCAGGCTCATTTCCCCTCCTGCATAGTCACAGGAATCTGTACCGCATATTACCATCAAAAAGTAACGGTGCAGATTCTCTTAAGCAGGTTGTCTCAGCCTCAGTACTATTGACCGCTGAGGCTGGATAATTCTTTGTGGTGGATGCTTTCTGTGCACTGCAGGATGGGTGGCAGCATCCCTGGCCTCCACCCGCTGGATGCCAACAGCATCCCCCCTTCAAAGCTGTGACAACTGAAAATGTCTCCAGCCATTGTCAAATGTCTTCCAGGGAGTAATACCACCTCTGGTGGAGAACCATTAAGCTATAGGAAAAGTCTCTTTTAAGAATGAGAAAAACAATTGTTATGTAGCCACAGCTCACTGAGAAAATTAAATTTACTTTGGAATCCCTAATATCCAGCAAATTTACAGGAAACACTTTCAATTAAGGTATTATTATTGCTACATGTAGAATTTATGCCAAACCCTTATATCCTGCAAAGGCATTAAACGAATATTTTCAGGTATCAGAATTGACAATCAATTACAAAAGAAAACCTCTTTGCCAACTACATGTTTTTCTTCTAATGCAAAATCCTTTAGTATTTCTTTGAAATTAACAAAACTTTTGGACAGCTTTAAAACGCTAACACGATTTCAATTAACACACGCTCTGCAAACATTCTGAGCTTTGAAATGGAAGCACGTGGAAAGCTTATCTGAAGTAACCAAATGGAGAATAGAGGCGGCAGGTTTTCTGAATACGGTGGCTCCTGTTACCCACTTTTGGATGACAAAAGGAAACTGTTAAAGGTCAGTTAAGCAAGTCATATTCAATCAAGTTTTGGATTTTAGTGGCAGCATCCCAGGAGCAACACTTCGGGAGCTCAGTGAGTGGTGCCTGGGCTGCATTCGGCAGGCTGGATGGAAAGAGAGTCTAGCACAGTTTCAAGGCCCGGGGGGGACAGTCTGCACTTTTTATTACTCCCAGAGGGCTCTATTTTTTTTAGCCTGCTTTCCAAAGCAACTTCAAATAGGGCCATATGTAAAACCAAAATGGATTTGCCATATCTATAAGAATGTGTGAGTAAAAAGGTCCAAAACATTAAACTGATACCAAGCTCATACAAACCAAGCTCATACAAACACACACACATGCACACACCTGGGAGGTTTAACTGATGGGTTACCAAGCTCATACAAACACACACACATGCACACACCTGGGAGGTTTAATTGATGGCTTAAAGAGGATAATGCTTTTATATGCATTACTCTGCAATGTGCTTTTATCACTGAACTATATGTGCACCACAGCCATCTTTCCAAGTCTATAGATGTGAAGGTATTATTTACTTTTTACCAGCTGCAAAATATCCCATAGAAAGGGATGCACCACACGACTCCAGAATTTCCTCACTGACGATCACTGTGGCATGATAGGAAGCCCTTATCCAACTGATACAGCAATACTCTCACTGATCTCCTTTTCTCCAGCAGTCTCCTTTCTTTAATCCAGCCAACATACAACTGCTGGATTTCTGATCTTGAGTGCAAAGATCTAGTTAGTTTTTCCTTAGATGAATACTTTCTCTGGCTTACCCCTGTGCTCTGAACACTTTTCTCCAAGGCTTCTTGTGATCACAGAGTAAAGCAGAAACCACATGGCCTGGAGGTCCAAACTGTCCCCAAACTGACCTTTCCATCCTCACCCCCACTCTGCTCTGGAAGCAGCCTGTCTTCCAGCCAACCCTGGTCATCCCCATGTGGTAGGCATGGGTTGCTCGCCTCTAGGTCTGCCATTGCTCGTTCTCAGAATGTCCTTCCTCCTTTTCTTGGCCTGTTGAAATCTTACCTCTTTCTAGACCCAGTTCATATACAAATTCTTATCATTTCTCCAACACTCTCCAGCTTTCCCCCATCTCACTCAGAGTAAACTCTCAAGACCAGGCAACATCCCACCAGTCCTAGGATGTGGTCTCCTGTGGCCACACTGCCCTCCACTCTGCCAGGTCCCTCCTTCCCTTGCCGTGATCCAGTATCTTTGGCCTCCTGGCTGTTTCTGGGGCCTGCCAGGGGTGCTGCTGCCCAGGTGCTCATCCCTGTGGTGCCCCTACCAGGCTCCCTCTTTCCACTCAGGTCTCTGATCAAGTATTACTTTACCTACCAGACTTAACGGACTGCCCTGCACAAAACAGCACACCTCCCTTCCACACCCTAGTCCTTGTCACCTCCTTTACCTTATTCACAACATTTATTTATAGTTCTGGGTTCGTTAATCTTCTCCCTCTGCACAGTGAAGATGAAATGACATTGTAAGGGCAGGAACCTGTTTCACTCATAGCCAAGTCCCCAACGCCAAGGCGCACAATGGTTAACACATGGTAGGTGCTTCATAAATATTTGCTGTCTGCACGAAAAACTCTATTATACGTCCCAATATGACCTAAACCACATCCACGTTATTAGCATTTTCTCACTAAATGCACCTCTAAAAATATCTCACCATCTTCCTTGATCCAATGGGCCTCGCCATTAGCTACAGCCATATTAGATTTTGAATGATTATTTCTCTACGGATCAAAAAACTTAAATGAACAGACATCTATCAGCTGTCTATGGCAGGAAACAGCAGACACTGGATCGAACAGGGAATGGCCCCTGTTCTCAGGGCACCTCCTAGTTTACCCTGCAGGAGTCCTTGAGCCCTAGGAAAAAATATGTATCTTATTGTTTTAGCATACAACTAGAAATGCGAGGTCTTAGTAAAAACTGCCCAAGGAAAAGATAGAATTTTTGAATATATTGATCTAATTGAGCAATCTGGAAGGTAAGTTCTAAATTCAAAATAAAAATTTCCTCTTTGAATGTTATTTCCACCCCAAAGGATTGTTGATTTTGAGACTACTTATGTGATTTACTAATTAGGGGCATCTTTAAAACGTTCTGGAAACATAACTATACAGCTATGAAGCCAGAAATGTGCTTTAACTTTTAAAAAAACAAAACACACAAGCTAGATTTACCTTTTCATGTAGATTAGTATTTTATTACCTTGTTCCTTGATCATACTTTACATAAAGATTCCTTTAAGTCACTCTTACATTTTTTAGTGCAAATATCACAACTGTGTAAAACAGTACTTTCTTTAATTGGGGAATCCTGTCATACCAATTTTTAGTGCTAAAGCATCCGTGTGTGTTAAGGCTTCTTCGGGCGTCTCTTTATGATCACCCTGCTTTTCAAATTTAACTTTGAATTTAACTCCACCTCTCCTCAGCAGAGAGACGGAGGCTTACCCACGAGGACTAACCAAGGGGAAGGAGACACACACACACACACACACACACACACACACACACACACACACATATGTATATACGTAATGTCATATTATTCAGCCATGAGAAAGAAGAACATCTTGCCCTTTTTAACAACACGGAGGGACCCTGAAGGCATTATGCTAAGAGAGATAAATCACAGTGAGAAAGACACTGATGATTTGTTTGTATGTATGATGTCACTTATATGTGAAACCTAAAACATTCAACTTGTAGAAACAGAGTACAATGGCGGTTACCAGGGGCTGGGAGTGGAGAAATGGGGAGATGTTTGTCAAAGGGCACACACTTGCAGTTACAGGGCGAGTAAGTCCTGGGGAGCTAAAGCACAGCATTGCATTTACAGTTAACAACATTATTATATACATCAAAGTTGCTCAGAAATTAGATCTTAAAGTTCTCACCACAAAAAAGGAATGACAATTATGGGACATGATGGTAATCATGTTACAATGTTTAAAATGTTAAAACTGACCATGTCACTCCTCCTCTGTTTATACCCCACCACTGGCTTTCTACAACACTAAGAAAAAGTTCAAAGTCCTCGGCATGCAAATATGGGTTCCTCATGATCTGGTCTGGCTGATGTCTCTAATCTCATATCTCACCAACTCCCATCACCCCACGTTCATAGTCCCTCCATACTGGCCTTATTGATGTTCCTCCGACAACCTCAGGGCCTTTGCACTTTCTGTTCTTCTGTCTCAAATATTCTTCCTTGGATCCTCCCTTGGCTGGCTTCTGTCATCCAGGACAGAAGCTCAAATATCACCTCCCAGAGAGAATCCCACTAACTCTGTATCTAAATTATCACCCCCATTCGTCCTCTAGCTAATCACCCTGCTGAACGCCGTCCTGTCATTATTGGAATCTGAATGCTTATTTTTATATCATTTTTATTTTCTGTCTTTATCCATACAAATGTAGGCTCCATGGGGACAAGGATCCTGTACGGACCTGAGAATAGTACCTGGCACATAAAGATCTCAACACATACGTGCTGAAGGAAAGAAGGGATGAAACATTTCAGGTGTAATTGCACACGCAAGTTCCGAGCAGGGAAGCAAAGGGAGCTGATTGATTAGAGGCTTGTGCTCCACGGTGTGTAACTCAGGGGTGTGAGCCTGGCTCTACAGACCTGCATTCATTCCCACGAGTCCAGGCAGCATGATGGATGACACCCATTTTTATCCCAGCTCATCTTAACGTCTCATCAGTAACAAGGATATAACTAAGAGCAGTAGAGCGTCACAGCTACACATTCGTCATTGAAAGACCCTGGTAACGAAAATTAAGCCAGCTCCCAGTGTCAACAGTGTGTTCGGTGCCTCTGCTAACCTGTGAGTGTCTGATGACTTCTGCCTGGGTGTATGTGCGGTCTTCCCACCTCTCCCCAGTTCATTACTGGTCTTGGCTGATGGTTCTTCAGGGTATGGGAGGTACAAGCTTCCTCAGCACATCCATTATGCTCCGTACCAGTAACAACCCTGAATTGTCTCTTGCTCTGTGGAGCTCAGATCCTTGTTACACCAACTGTGGGCCTTGCACTCGATCTCAGCCTCACCTGGGAGCTCGTCAGAAATGTGTGCTCTTGGGCTCCATGCAAAGTTTACTGAATCCGACTTTGTATTCTAACCCTGTTTCCAGGTGGTGCCTGGGACCCATACGGATCTGATGGGCTCTGGGTGGGTTCAGTGGTCAGCGTTAGTCTTGCTTGTGGCAAAGACTGCAGAGAGTTTCCAATATGCCAACCAGATGGACGCACAGGACAAGGGAGATGTGTTCACCTCTGCCACACTGCTCTAATCAAAATCTGGTCCAAAGCAGACACTGAGTTAATCAATGAATCAGTGAACTATGAGAAATTATTCATCTTTGACTTTGTCATTAGATCTTTTTTTTCTTTCTTTTTTTAAAAATTTTGGAGTATAGTTGATGTAAAATATTGTGCTAGTTTCAGGTGTACAGCAAAGTGAATCAGTTATACTTATACATATATCCACTCTTTTTTAGAGTCTTTTCCCATATAGGCCATTACAGAGTTCTGAGTAGATTTTCCTGTGCTATACAGCATGTCCTTATTAGTCACCTATTCTATATATAATAGAGTGTATATGTCAATCCCAATTGCCATTTATCCCTCCCCCCCCAAGCCATTAACCATAAGATTGTTTTCTATGTCTGTAACTCTATTTCTGTTTTGTGAATAAGTTCACTTGTACCATTTTTTTAGATTCCACATAAGCGATATGACATGACACCGTACATAGAGTGTCCTAAAGATGCTACCAGAAAACTACTAGAGCTTATCAGTTAATTTGGTAAAGTTGCAGGATATGAAATTAATACACAGAAATCTCTTGCATTCCTATACACTTACAACGAAAGATCAGAAAGAGAAGTTAAGAAGACAATCCCATTTATGATTGCATCAAAAAGAATAAAATACCTAGGAATAAACCTACCTAACGAGGCAAAAGACTTGTGCTCAGAAAACTATAAGATACTGATGAAAGAAATCGTTATTAGATCTTATTTCTTGAAGTCTCCAGGCCAATTTGATTTTAAAATAGAGACCAATCTAAATAATTATTTATTTCCAGCTTCATTTCTACTAAATAAGCAAAAGGGACCCGAACAACAGTTACTAATGACATGTGATGTCTGGGTCATTCGACACACCTTCCTCCATGTTGTCACTGCCCCAACCTGTTGCTTCCATTTTCCTGACGGAAGCACTCGTTTCAGAGGAAGGAAATGAACTGTCCATTTGAGTCATCAAATAGTATCTCTCATTCGATTCTGAATAGTTAAGTAGAACTCCATCTTTCTTACTATGAAAGATATACTTAGAAATTCTTGGAAATTAACTCTATACTATACAAAAACATCTTTAATGACCGTAATTCAGGATAAAACGCAGAGACACCTTGAAGACTCAATGATAGAAAAGATTCTATTTTTCTTCTGCAGATATTTTTGGACAAGAATATTTTCTGAATATCGACTCTATTTTTACAGAATATGAAAACATATCTTTAAATGTTATATTATTAAGGGAAAGAATACATATGATGTTCTTTGATGGAAAACCTGGGCTCCAAAAGAGTAATGATGAAACCATGAATCACTGGGTAGCTTTCATTCTTCTCCTGAAGATGTTTCTCAGAGTTAAGGGAGATTGATGTTGGAATCAGAGGTAAAACAATAACTTTCACTGTGCCTTTTTTTAATTTAAAATAGGTGGGAGGTATATCATAAATTTTAAAAAGCTTGAAAAAGAGAGAATAGTAGGAGGTAAAAAAAAAAACTAATATCCTAGCACAAAGGCAGCCTGCCGTCTTCGCCAGCGAATTTGGACAGTTCTGTCTGTCCAGACCCTCAGCCCCTACTTTGAGACGGTAATGACTAATGCAGTTTCCTGATTTCTTTTCCACGGTCACTTCTCTTCCTCCTGTTTCCTTGTTTAGACCTGGGTATCCATCTACTTAAATGTTTCATATTCCTTTCTTCATCTTTCATGCATTCATTTATTCACCAGTATTTAACTCTACAATGTATGAAGCATTTTGTTACCTATCATGGATAATACAGGGTCCCTGTTCATAAGACACTTGAAATGCCTTGGAGTGAAGGCCAATTTCCAAACTTGTCCATTTGTTTCCTGTACCTTCTTTCCCCCCTCATACTCACATAAAGATGGCAGGGTCTGTCTGCAAGTCTGATTTGCTTAGAGTTAAAAATATGTAAACTTTCCACCAGTAATTAGCAAACTACTTTGTCTGAATATGAGCTACCGTCCTCATTGTTAAAGCATGTAAACTCTGTTTCTTGGGTCTGGAAAAGTAGTATAGTGTTCTCACATTATCCTCCTGTTTCCCAGAGTACCTCTTCAGTTTTTTAAAGATTTTTTTGGGATGGTGGTCATTTGGTCAAGATAAAAATGAGAACACAAGGCATTCTTTTTTTTTTTTTTTTTTTGTGGTACGCGGGCCTCTCACTGTTGTGGCCTCTCCCGTTGCGGAGCACAGGCTCTGGACGTGCAGGCCCAGCAGCCATGGCTCACGGGCCCAGCCGCTCCGTGGGATGTGGGATCCTCCTGGACCGGGGAACGAACCCGTGTCCTCTGCATCGGCAGGCGGACTCTCAACCACTGCGCCACCAGGGAAGCTCCACAAGGCATTCTTGAACTTTGCTCAGTTAGGCACAGTTTCCTAATGTAGAAGATGTGGTCACAGTTCTTTCTTCTCACCTTGCCCTTGTCATGGAGATCAGGAGATGCAGTATTCATCTCTACGGCATTGACTTTGGACTTGGTCATGAGACTTACTTTCAGTAATGGGATATGGGCTGAAGTGACAGCAACCAGTTCAGAACTGAGGCTTTCAGGGGCTTCAATTCATGTTTCTGCCTGCCCACTTGGATGTCTGGTCTTCCACAATGAGAAGGACATGGCCCAGAAAGACACATCTCTTTAAACTGGGTCTGGATTAAAGACAATGGAGTAGATCTGGACCCAAAACAAAGTCTGGAATATATCCTACCTGCTGAGCCTGGGTAGGGCCAACAGAGATCAGACAAATCTAGCCAACCTGCAAACTAGTGGGTATGAAAGAGAAAATACATGATTACTGCTACAAGCCACTTGGATTTGGGAGTTGCTTATTATTCAGAATTATCAGAGAAGAAACCTGACTAAAACAGCAGTTGGTATCAGAAGTGATGTTCTACTTTAGTGAAAACCTAAAATACAGGTCATTGCCTTTGAAACTTCCAAAGAATTATTATGTTAACCTATTGGCAAAATAATCGGTAAGCATGGCTTCTAAGAAAGCCATTTACCAAAATGTCCAGGCTTCATACGGTCTTGGAACTGCATGAAAAAGTCTTTGGAAACAATGGAAAAAAGAACTGAGAAAAGGTAGAACGTTCCCAGAAATAGCTGTTAGTATGTAGAAAGAACATCATCCAACCTAAAACTGATATTGTGACGATCTCAAAATACATTACAAACAGGATCTATTGACAAGTATTTTCTTATTTTACAATTGGGAAGATCAAGGTGCTGAAGGGTTAAGTATTTTATCCAGAGTCATAAGGCAGCATAAAAACAAGCCATGATCTTCTGCTGAAGCTAAAACATTATTTCACCATAATTCCTGAAGGTTAACAGGACAACATAAGGTGAGCATTGTCCAGGGTATTCATGTTATTCAAAATAAAAAGAACCTTGAGAATCCATCTGCTCTACCAAACAGCTTGCTCCAACACCAGGAAGTCCTTCTCCTTAAAAATTATTTTCCTCATCAAATGCAAAGAAAGAAAATAGCAAGTTCATTTGGAAGCAATCAGGTAAAATGATGTCTATTAGAAATTGTCTACTTAATATTTTTTCTAGTACATGGTTAGGAAAAAATAATGTGCTCTTGTTTATGTTTTCCTTTTTTGTGAAAAAACTTTTAAGTTTCATTAGGTCCCATTTGTTTATTTTTGTTTTTATTTCCATATCTCTAGGAGGTGGGTCAAAAAGGATCTTGCTGTGATTTATGTCAAAGAGTGTTCTGCCTATGTTTTCCTATAAGAGTTTTATAGTGTCTGGCCTTACAGTTAGGTCTTTAATCCATTTTGAGTTTATTTTTGTGTATGGTGTTAGGGAGTGTTCTAATTTCACTCTTTTACATGTAGCTGTCCAGTTTTCCCAGCACCACTTATTGAAGAGGCGGTCTTTTCTTGTATATTCTTGCCCACAAGACGAAAAGACAACCCTCAGAATGGGAGAAAATATTTGCAAATGAAGCAACTGACAAAGGATTAATCTCCAGAATTTACAAGCAGTTCATGCAGCTCAATATCAAAAAACAAACAACCCAATCCAAAAATGGGCACCTAAATAGACATTTCTCCAAAGAAGATATACAGACTGCCAACAAACACATGAAAGAATGCTCAACATCACTAATCATTAGAGAAATGCAAATCAAAACTACAATGAGATATAACCTCACCCTGGTCAGAATGGCCATCATCAAAAAATCTACAAACAACAAATGCTGGAGAGGGTGTGGAGAAAAGGGAACACTCTTGCACTGTTGGTGGGAATGTACAGTGATACAGCCACTATGGAGAACAGTATGGAGGTTCCTAAAATAGAATGACCATACGACCCAGCAATCCCACTACTGGGCATATA
Source organism: Tursiops truncatus (assembly GCF_011762595.2). Taxonomy (NCBI): domain Eukaryota; kingdom Metazoa; phylum Chordata; class Mammalia; order Artiodactyla; family Delphinidae; genus Tursiops; species Tursiops truncatus. Next base: position 6,070,505 of record NC_047036.1, on the reverse strand, counting down.
CCCTGAGAAAACCATAATTCAAAAAGAGACATGTACCAAAATATTCATTGCAGCTCTATTTACAATAGCCAGGACATGGAAGCAACCTAAGTGTCCATCGACAGATGAATGGATAAAGAAGATGTGGCACATACATACAATGGAATATTACTCAGCCATAAAAAGAAACAAAATTGAACTATTTGTAGTGAGGTGGATGGACCTAGAGTCTGTCATACAGAGTGAAGTAAGTCATAAAGAGAAAAACAAATACCGTATGCTAACACATACATAGGGTATCTAAGAAAAAAAAAGAAAATGGTTCTGAAGAACCTAGGGGCAGGACAGGAATAAAGACGCAGACATAGAGGATGGACTTGAGGACACGGGGAGGGGGAAGGGTAAGCTGGGACGAAGTGAGAGAGTGGCATAGACATATATACACTACCAAATGTAAAATAGATAGCTAGTGGGAAGCAGCCACATAGCACAAGGAGATCAGCTCGGTGCTTTGTGACCACCTAGAGGGGTGGGATAGGGAGGGTGGGAGGCAGATACAAGAGGGAGGAGATATAGGGATATATGTTTATGTATAGCTGAGCCACTTTCTTATACAGCAGAAATTATCATACCATTGTAAAGCAATTATACTCTAATAAAGATGTTAAAAAAATAATAATGTGCTCTTTGATGATTTTTTTAAATCATTCTTTTTTCAGAAGGTAGTAAATAGATTTCTACTTTCTGAGCTTATATTTTTACAAAAGTGACTCTGAACATTTTCATCTCTCTGTGGCCCCCTTTTCGTGTGTAACAGAATGGACCAGGAGCCCACCCTTCAAGTGAAGAATTTCCCATCCTTCCAGTCTGGCAAGTGGATATCAGACAGTGAAGAACAACATATCTCAAATTCAACCTTTCCTGCTGCAGTTATATCAACTTCACTTTCATTAACGTCCAGATTTAAATTATACAGTACGCTGCCATTAAATCAGCATTGATTATAAGGTCATGTGTTCAAAGACACTCACAGCCTTGAGTAGCTAATGTTATAAAATAGACAGCAATGCACTTCTACTCTAAGTAATCTCAGGGATTACTTATAGTAAGACTATCCAGACAATTCCATTAACAGAATTAATCAATCAAATATCATGATATACTGGCTCCTTTTAAACGAGTTGTTTGGGTATAAATAACCGCAGTCTTAATTTGTTTATCTTTCTCTTTCTAGTCAAATGTCAGCTGTTTCATTCTACATTTACCTCCAGCTTTTAAGGAACTGGGATAAGAGCCTCACTATTTGTATTCCCAGTTTATGATAACCTACATTTTGCATGTATGCATATTTTGAAGCTTTAAATCATCGGCTTATCTATAGAAACACCAAAACCTGATCTGCCATCCTTTATGTGTATGAACTGGCCACATTTTCAGGGTACATAATCTTTTTAAAAATTGTTTTCTTTTTTTACGTTCCTCCAGTTGTTTAGACAAGCACCTTTCTGAGGAGTTGGCACCATGCTAGGCTGATTCTATGGCTAAAGGGCTGTGCCACGAGCAAGTACTACCTCAATTCTACTCAGTAAAGGAAAATACTGTTGCATGAAACAATTTGGAAAAGCAGTATCACTACTTCAATAACAGGTAGGTTTCGTAGAAGAAATGGTGTCCTGGAAAATCACTTTGAATAATAAAATTTTAGAAGAACAACAGCAAAAAAAACAAAACAGTAAGGTCCTCATGAAAAAAATAAAATGTTATGTAAAAGGGCTTTTATTTATATTCACTGTTTTGGTCTTTATGAATATTCATGCCCATATTCTTTTGAAACATTATATTTATTTAATTTGAAAGGCCAGTGCTTCAGATGAGAAAAACTCATGCGGGGAAAATGAGTGAATTATTCATCTAAAAACAAATACTCCATTTTCTACTTGTGTGTTCAACATCTACATAAATCAGCATCCGGGTGAAGCAGTGTGTTTGTACAAGGGGGGTCTTACCACAAAAAGACCCACCAAGCTCTAAATGCCTTTGTTTGCTTCTTCTCTCATTCTGAAAGAGGAAAATATTAAAGGGGAGAATGCATATGCCTGAGCTGTAAAGATGAATTATTTCTGTGTCCGTGTTGGCTCTCTGAGGCTTTCAATTCTTGAATTACACAACTTCCTGAAACAGCTCTCAACTCCAACCGTCTCACGGCGGCTGCCTGTTAATAATTCCTTATGTTCCCTCCTATATGTCAGTGAAAATTGGACGGTCTTCAGAGCAGATCTGTTCTACAGCAATAATTTCATTCTGGAACACCAGAGCTGCTTTATTTGGCTTTTTTATTTACCTATTTTTTTCACAGAAGGGTCCAAACCGTCACCACCTGTCCTGTCAGCAGTCTTCTCACGTTTACATGGGGCATCACGGTTTGCACAGGATCTGGTCTTTCTAAGTATTATTTTAAAGTCTCAGGATTATTAAGTTTGGGGCTTATGTCACACTTCTATGACATGCGCCATGGTATTTAAAGAAACGTGATTCCATCACCAGTATCGTGAAAACCAGTAGTAAACTGTATGCTGTAACAGGCTTTGCCTCACTTTTTAAAAAAAACATTGGCTGCACCTCGCAGGATGTGGGATCTTAGTTCCTCAACCAGGGATCGAACCTGCACAGCCTGCAGTGGCAGTAAGGAATCTTAACCACTGGACCGCGGGGGAAGCCCCATGGCCTCACTTTAAAGACATCGCAAAAACGAAAAAGCACCACACATATTTCTGGCTGAACAATATTTATTTTTTTGAAGTGATAACTCCCCTATTACTACCTAAACATTAGTAACTGCATGTAAATCCCCGTTTACATAGGCACTATGTTCCTGAGAGCAATGCTAACTAATCAGAAATGGGAAAGTTTTACACTCCGGATATTTTCATAATTCTATTACTTTGAAAATGCTTACGTTAAAATAGACTCAATAGGTTTTATTTAAAAGAACACTCCATTCTAGAGTCCATAAAATTTGATATTTGGATCTGTGTTTGGGTCTATTTCAGTTTTTTTTTCTGGTTCATAGCTGACTTGGGCTCTGTCCTTTAATAAGTGTGTTCCTTGATCTAAGAGGGAGAACACCAGGTAGATGGACTCAGATAAAGGGCACTGAGTCATAATGGCCTAGGCTGATACTGTTTCCAGAAGCCTACTAGGTGGTTCTCTCAATCCCGGAAGGCAAGGAAACTGAGACAGAGCTTCACATGAAAGCATATCTACATCAAGGGCACAGCTAAGACTTTTGCTAAACTTGCCTCTTGTTGATTTTTTTTTTCATGGCTCATGAACACCCACGAAGGGCAAACCTGGGGAAAGCAAATATGAGGTCATTCTGCTCTTAATAAACTCATATCTTCATCATGCTGTTCTCTCTTCTTGAAATACCATCCCTGTCCTTAAAAAACAAAAGGGGGTTAAATCTTGTTCTTAAGGATCTGTCTTTATTCCACTGTTAGGCTGATGTGTCCCATCAGGGTGCCCATGTGCACACTGCACCCTCTCTTCAATTCCAAGAGGCTTCCCTGGGTGGGGACTGCCCTGGACTTCCCTGGGTGCTGCCCTCCTCCTAACCATCATGCAGCCAACACACCCTTGTGACAAGCCTAGGAGAAAGGGTTATCTGATGGGATAAGGAAACTGACTCAGAGACAGGAAGCACCGTGCCCAGGGCCACTCTAACAGCAGGAGGCAGCACGTGGGTTGAAACCCTGGGGGTCTAGTGCCAGTGTCTACACCCCAATACCGCCCTCGCTTGCCTCTGACCTCAGCCCCAAACCAGCACGTGGCTACTGACTGATGTGACTTGAGGACTAAGCCCATCTTAGAGTACTAGAGGTAGAAAAAAACATACGATTGGTTTCTTACTGTCTCCCTACTTACCAACTTTTTTGTGTGCACTTTAGTTACTATTTTATTATATTACATAATTAATGGCACACTTCTCAGACACTTTTAATATCTCGGGAGGAGATTTTTAAGAGCAAGGGAAGGCACCTAGGACAATGTCATGAATCCAAGGGAAATCAAGAAACAACTACTCTGGGCAAAGATGGGGTCCAATGAGGTCAGATGTCATTTCCTTTATTCCTTCATTAAGCACCTACTGTGTACCCAGCTCCACACTCCACACAGATACATCAGGGGGCAAAGGGCACTTAATTTGGCTCTCATGGAACTGGTGCGCCTCAGGGACCAGAGAAGCAGGCAGCTCTGACATGGGGGACAGGCACTTGTAGACTCAGGGAGTGCCACAAAAAACCCAGACAGGGGACAGCTTTATCTCAGAGGATAACATTCCAGGGTGAAGGGACCATGTGGGCAAAGCCTGGAGGTGACACAGTCTAGCCACAGGAAATGATTTTGCTCTACTGGCTTCCAAGCACTGCACTGGATCATTTTAATTGTGCCAAGTGTAATATACATTATTGGTATCAGTGAAAGCCCGTTTAGACCAGGGTCATTTATTCTTGTACTAAAAGGCTTCTGCGAAGCTGCCAGGCACATGAATGGGTGGGTCATACCAGAAGCGTAGCTGCTTCATAGACCATGAGCATTCCGCTCAGCAGTCCCTAACAAGTCTGCATCTGCATCATCTCCAGACGCGGTTTCCTCTGTCCCTAGCCATCCTACCTCTTTCTCCTGGACCCATCGGCCAAGGAGACCACACTCTCAGGCTGGAATCAGAAGGCGAGCGATGCTAGGAAAGCAGGCAGCCCCCAGCCTGCCCCACTGGCTGGGAAACTGTGGGAACAGAGGTGACTTCCAGGTGGGAAAGGCAGCCTGAAACAGTAGGTCCATCCTCCGCTCTGTCCTGGGGGAGGCTTGACCATTCCTAGTGGATGAGAATGCTCAAAGCGGGGTCTTCTGCCTGGCCTCCCACTCGGGGCGCTGGCAGGAGACTGGCTGTAATGCTGCCCTGCGAGGGGGGCAGGGGTTCGACTCCGAGGTGCTATGGGTGATCTTGAACATGGATGACAATTTCTTTTTTTCCATAATTTTTAAAATTTATTTTATTTATTTATTTTTGGCTGCGTTGGGTCTTCATTGCTGCATGCGGGCTTTCTCTAGTTGAGGCGAGCGGGGGCTACTCTTCGTTGCGGTGCGCGGGCTTCTCATGGCAGGGGCTTCTCTTGATGCAGAGCATGGGCTCTAGGCCACGTGGGCTTCAGTAGTTGTGGCACGCAGGCTCAGTAGTTGTGGCTCGCAAGCTCTAGAGCGCAGGTTCAGTAGTTGGTGGTGCACGGGCTTAGCTGCTCTGTGGCATGTGGGATCTTCCCCGACCACGGCTCAAACCCGTGTCCCCTGCATTGGCAGGCGGATTCTTAACCACTGCGCCACCAGGGAAGTCCCTGGATGACAGTTTCTGACAGTTTTTTCTTCTAATTATTGTTGCTGGCTTTCCAGAAATGTGGATTTAAACTCTGTTCTGCAATGACACGTAGGCATCAGAACCAGGAACCGGGCGAGCAGGGGGCTGGGGGGAGCTCCTTATTCATCCTCCAGCCTGGTCCCGTCTCCAGGGTACAGTCACAGTGTGGCTGGCCCCGACATCCTCCCCTGGGTGCACCCCCCACATTGAAGCAATACCCCATCTCTTGAGGGTACCCCTAAGGTAGGAGATAGGCAGGCACCAGGCTGAGCAGCTACAGGTGGTCTCCTGCTGGTGCTTCGAGGTGGGATACCGGTGGGAGCATAGGGCCCTGACTGGGTGCATTCTTGTGGATTTCCTGGCCCGACACATGCACAGAGAAGACCTCAGTCTAGGGGAAGGACAAAAGGAGGGAGAAGATGCCAGCTAGAATCCATCTTGGCTGAGAGATAAGTACCCATACCAGGACCAAATATGGAGTTGACTGGCCAGAAAAAAAAAAACAAAAAACCGCTCTTATATAAGCGACC